>NC_061811.1:33749230-34374230 GCF_021462225.1 Girardinichthys multiradiatus
ATCACTGCAGATTTAAGAGCAATAAAGGCATTATCATCAGAGGAAAGGCAGGAACGAAGCCATCTCTCAGTGCAGCAGTTGCTGATTTTTTCAACACACAGATCGTAACCCTGTGGTGCACAAGTTAGAGTGCACATTTTATCCTTGGCTAAAGAAATACAGTTGAATGTACAGTGTTTATGATAATGATGGGTGCTGCTCTGCTTTCCTTATCTTTATCTATCTTTGTCTTCATCTCTCTTTCTGTATTTTTATACGTACTTACCAACATCAGTCATGTACATCCAAGGGGTGTATTTCCCCTCTGACGTCCAGGCCGGGTCGAAACCTGTCACCAGGTTGATTTTTGCTGTTTGTGAGGGGCGGGGCCTGAAGCACTTAGGCTTCTTTTCTACAGTTGGATACAGAATAGAAGAGCTATGGCTGCTATCCTCACAACTCTGGGAATGTTTCAAAGAACGCAGATATTTTAACATGTCTAAAATGGTTACAACAATCCAGTTGGGTCTGCTGTAATTCCCAGATCCAGGTTCAGGCTTCAGAGGTAAATAAACATCCCCACCTGTTGCAGATTTACTGTCATCCACTTCAGTTCACATTCAGAGTTTGGATCGTTTTTTTTTTAAGCTTTTTTGACCATTAGTGCTTAGTAGCTCTACATTAAATATAATTTGTTTGTTTTTCTGTGTTTTTTACCACAGTGTTGGAACCATGGTTTTAGGGTTTAAGGTTATTATGCTTCTCTTGTATACTATTTCTTTACATCTAGAAGGTAGTGTATATTACCCCACAAAAGAGTAAAGCAAAAAATATATGCATATTTTAAAGGTTAACAAAAAAATATAGTTATTTCTTAGACAGAGGAGTGCTGGTAACAGATTTCCTATGCAAGGTTTCAATTGAGTCATCTTTATGATTCAGAGATGGACCTAAGAAAAACCCTTTGCTCACAAGGTGACACCTATAACAGTTTGTCTTTTAGTTGTAGCCAAATCTTCTCAGAAGCTGCCACGAAGGTGTGTATTGGCAGCACTTTTGCAGATAAAAGATCGTGTTACTCTTTTAACGTCTAACTCCCTCCCCCCTAAGCCATCTGCATTCTGAGAGTGATAGAGAGAGATGGCAAGTTAAGTCTGAAGCGAGCCAGCAGGGGGAATGAGCAGTGGCCTTCGTCTTTGAGTGGAATCGATTCCAAGTCAGGGGAAATGAGAAGGATCTGACCACCCTTGAATTGGCCAAAATCACTCTGACATCACTCTGACACAGAATCATAATAGGTGAGAGAGTGTGTTTGTGAGACACATTGATTGGTTGTCAGTGGAGCTCGTTTAAGCATTCATATTCCGGTTTTAAGTACAAATTTAGTATATATTCTGAATATATTCTGATATGTTTAGATGTTTATCTGTTTGGCATTCAATGAAAAGTCCATCAATCTACATTCATGTTGAAAAGGTTTCACAGTGACACGTGTTTTGTGACTTCTGTATGGTATTTTATAGTTGTCCTAGGGCACTGGTTTTAAATCCTAGGTAAATACTTCGTACGTAATAGGTTTTGCAAGGATTACCATAATAACAAATACTATAATAGCAAATAAACTAGAGAAAAAGCTTAGGTTACATCATTAAAACAAAGAAAAAGTAGAAAAGATCATCCATATTTGCTGGCTGCATGATGATTGGTTAATGTATGCAATTTATTGAATTTTTCCAAAGAAGATGAAACTTCCAAGCTTAAACTTGGAAGTGTAATGGAAAGTTGGAATTTCCGTTGGGAAAGCCAGAGGTTTTTCACCAATCCCAATCTTAAAATGCAAAACAGCTGCCTTAGGCTATGTTCACACTGCAGGTCTTAATGCTCAAATCCGATTTTTTTCAGGAATCAGATTTTTTTGTGTGGTCGTCCCATTACTTTGAAAATGTTGTGGCTCCAAACTGACCCGCATGCGCATAAGAACAATAAGTATGTTGTCAAGCGCAGCATAACAGTAAACACGAAGAAATAGGTGTTATGGTTTAATTGCACAACAAAAGCCATTTATTGCATCAGCGGGTGCTGTGTGTGAAACACATGAATAAAAGGAGAGTGAAACTCTTTATTGTTCCTTTTGGGGAGATCTGACTGCCAATTCAGCACAACAAACTGTTTGGCACAGCCAGCAATACTGGGGCAGGGATGTTGACAACTTTACAGAGACTGAGTTTATTCAGAACTTTATCATGTGGAGGGCATTTTTTAATCATGTATGTCAGCGCCTCTCCTCTCAACTCCACAGGCAGAAGACTTGATGCAATCCAGACTGCAGCAGGGGCAGATCATCACATGCTCGGTAACCTCAATAGCATTTTGAAGTCCTCTGTTTTAACGGTTATATATGAATTTTACAATACACACTACCTCCCACGTCCAGACGGTTCCTATGAGCCTTTCAATTAGGCTTGAACAAAGTTTTATCTCTGTTTATTAACGAGCTCTAGTACCATTCTAGCCCCCGGTCTGTTTTGCTAACTGCTACCATGTCCTGCTGGGCAGCGCAAAGTTGTGATGAAGGCGATGAAAAGTGACGTCAAAGTCACCTCTAACCCGCCTTGGCCGTTACCACTGGAGTCATATTACAAAATATCAGATACAAGTCGGATTCAGGACCACAAATGAATGTGGCTTAAAAGTGACTTGAAAAAGTCAGATACGGGCCAGATCTGAGTGTTCCCACTTGCTTTAAACATCCTGACCTGATAATTTCACCCCAAAAAAATCTGATTTGGACCACATTTGCCTGCAGTGTAAATGGGGCCTTACATTTAGTAGCTGCAGTGAAAACTGTTTACATCTGCCAATTCTTCACCTTCTGAATATGTTTGGGAACATAGAATAGCAGGAAAACTCCTAGAACAGATACCTGGTAAGTTCCTTTCCAGAACCTACCAGGTACTGTCTCGGAAATTCAAGGTTACTTTCATGGAATATTTACTTACTTACTTCCATTGGATTTTACTGGATACTTTGCAGAACTTAGAGGTTATTTCCCAAAACTTACCAGGTATTTTTCCTGGAGCCTACCAGATGCTTCCCATAACATTCCATGAAAGGTGCATGGAAGAACATGGGAATTCTGCAGTTCCAGAAAGTACCAGGAAATAGTCTTCTGGTAAAGTATTCAGAAAGTACCTAGTCAGGTCTAAAAAAGAAACCTTTAAGTTCTGAAAATTTAACTTTAATGTTCTGGTTAGTGGTTAAATATTAAGTCAATTTTTAAGTAGTAAAGTTGGCTGTACTGAAAAACTTCCATACTATGGAAAAAATAAGCTGTCTCTGTAATTAATATATAAACATCTTCAGCTGAGAAGTTACACAGACATTTAAAACATTTCAGCAAATAAATACCAGGTACAAAGATTACATGTAAAATGATGACAAAGAGATTCTTGTTCCAAGTATTTAAATTCCTCATTTTGTCATTATTTCTTATTTATTGGTTGCTGATAGATTTCCACTGAAGAGGGACCAGTATTGTGGAAAATAACCTCTGGAGATCTTTTGCTGCTGGATGATTTCAGCGTTATCAGCAGTGAAAAGAAGCTGTGAGTGCCTGCTAAGATTAACTGCCATCTTCACTGGAGAGGGCAACACAATTGAATTGGGCCTCACTGGGTATCGAATTACTAACTGTAAGTGAGGGTGTTACAATATTAAAGCACATTCTCAGCCTTTTTATTGTTAATGTTGAGCAGAAAACTAACAGAATGTAACAAGTATGAATCTGGACTGATTCTAGTACCTCCCTAACACATCTAATACTTAGAGAGCTCAGTTTAAGAAATTATTGGAGCTAAATGACTGCCTCGCCTGACCAGGAAAGTGAAGAGGCAGAGATTTAGCAAGAGAAGACAGAGGTGGGATGGAAAGGGGAACCATGGTGTCTTCTCTGGAAATGGAGGCCATAGATCTGTTTGTTTGGGGATTAGGCTGGAATTAGGCCTCTAATTCCTTTTTCTTGTGTGCATAATTGAAAAGTGGGTCTGCCCATCGAGGCGAGATGAGGGGTTATGCAGCCTGAGCTGCTCGCAGTACTTGATTTTTTAGGCTGTGAGGCTCAGGGGCAGACAGAACACGAGGAACGTATGACAATGAGTTTCAGTCAAACTCCAGTGAAATTCTGCTCAGCTGACTTAACTTTCCGTCTACATCTGTAAGGAATGAGGTTTGACTGCAGGAAAAAAGAGAGCTGTGTTTAACCAGCTTTTCGATCCCTAATGTAAACCCCTTGCAACAATATGTATACCGGTGTATCCATGTACTGAAATCCCCAAATTTTGATGCAACTTATTGAAATTATATGTGATACACTAATACAAACTTGTGTGTTTTTGTGAAGTGGAATCAGGCACTTGGCACCAGGACACGCTAGGCAGGAGGTCGATAATAAATTTTGCTGTCGTGTCTTCAGACCTTTGGCCATATGTTTTGGACACTCGGATGAAGAGAGGGGCTGAGCTGTCCACTGATCACCGCCTGGTGGTGAGTTGGATCAGCTGGAAGAGACGGAACCTTCACAGACCTGGCAGGCCCAAGCGTATAGGGAGGGTCTGCTGGGAACGTCTGACGGAGCCCTCAGCCAGGGATGTATTCAGCTCCTACCTCCGGGAGAGCTTTGACCAGATTCCGGGAGACGTTGGAGACATAGAGTCCAAGTGGACTAGGTTCTCCACCTCTATTGTTGATGCTGCCACTCATAGCTGTGGCCGTAAGGTGTGCGGTGCCTGTCGTGGCGGCAATCCCCGAACCCGGAGGTGCACATCGGCAGTAAGGGATACTGTCAAGCTGGAGAAGAAGTCCTAACTATGGACTATGGTTAGCTTGTGGGACTCCTGAGGTGGTTGACGGGTACCGTGAGCACAGGAGAGCTGTATCCCAGGCTGTAGCAGAGGCAAAAACTCAGACCTAGGAGGAGTTCAGCGAGACCATGGAGAAGGACTACTGGTTGGCCTCGAAGCGATTCTGGTAAACTGTCCGGCGCCTTAGGAGCAGGAAGCAGTGCTTCGCCAACACTGTTTACAGTGGGGGTGGGGAGCTGCTGATCTCAACTGGAGACATTATCGGGCGGTGGAAGGAGTACTTCGAGGATCTTTCACCTTTCCTGGTGGAAGCAGAGACTGGGGACTCAGAGTTGGACTCTTTCATCACCCAGGCTGAAGTCCCTGAGGTGATAAAAAGCTCCACAGCCGTGTCAAAGATGAACCTCCGCCCCTGTCTCAAGTAATTTGCAGCCCCTAATAGGTGTCTTCTGGGATTTACCTGTGTTTAACTTCTTTCAGCTTTTAATCAACTCTGGAGCATTGCTGTCTGTGCCAAAGTAAAACATCTCTACAGCATGATACCGCCATTGCCATGTTTCACAATGGGCATGGTGTGTTCATGCTGGTATGCAGTGTTAGCTTTCTGCCACACATAGCATTTTGCAAGCAGGCCAGAAAGTGCAGCAAGAAAGTCTTGGGTCGGGGGTCTTTCTGCATGGGGTTTGCCTGTTCTCCCCGTGCATAAATGGGTTCTCTCCGGGTACTCCGGCTTCCTCCCACCGTCCAAACACATGAGTGTTAGGTTAATTGGTTGTTGCCCTGCGATGGGCTGGCGACGTGTGCTGGGTGTACGCCGTCGCTTGCCCATAGACTGCTGGAGATAGGCACCAGCTCCCCCGTGACCCTGTATTGGAGAAGGTATAGAAAATGGATGGATTAAAACTTCCTTTCTGAACTGAACTGAGTTTTTTGGTCTTTATGGTGCGTTTGTTCTCTAATGTTTACTAACAAACCTCTGAGGCCTTCACAGAATGGCTAGATGTATACTGTATACGCCTATCTGTATACTATGTATGCACATAGGCAGACTCTGTTTTCTAATTTGATGACATTTGACTTTTATTTAGAAAGATTCTAGGCCTAAACGTCTTCCCATTCAACCTTATGTGCTGGTTTGTGTGAGTCTATGACAAAAATCCCAGTAAATTATTAAGTTTGTGGTTGTAAAGTAACAAAATTCAAAAAGTTAAAAGGAATATGAATATTTTTGCAAGTTACTGTATTTTACCTGGGTTTCAGTCATTACCTTCTGTGCCTTACTCTGATTTATTTATTTTTTTCAAATTTATATTATACTGCTGAACCACTGGTGTATTCTAGGAGTTGCTATGAAATCTTTGTATGGTTATAAAATGCATCACCTCCTTTGTAACTGTCTTCTCTGTACCACTTCTATTCTCCGAGTACATCAGAGAAGTTCAGTATTCTTTCTTGGTTATGTCTTATATCCTTTAGCTCTTCGAATGTGACTGGCACTGAATGATGACATCACAGGATGGATGATGAAGCAGCTAGAGATGCATTACTACATATCACATCAGATAGAGACATAGAGCTTCATGAGACTTGAACAGAATGGGTATAGTGCTGGGAAAGAGTACCCAACAGATTTTTTTCTGTTTTTCAAAAGTTTGTCAGACATATGTTTCAGATCTTCAAATGGATTTTAATGTGAAACAAAGATAACCTGATTAAATGCAAAATGCAGTTTTCAAATGATGATTTCATGTATTAAGGAAAAAAGTTATGCAGAACAACTTGGCTGTATTTGAAAAATTAATCCCCTCCCTTTATAAATCACTATTAATCCTGATTAAGTACATCTGAATACGTTTTTTATTAATAAACCCAGCTGACCTGTAAGATCAACAAATCATTTAAATAGAACCAGTCTGACAACATAAAGTAGGCAAAAGCAATCCATAATAAAGAAATGCAGGAACAAATCAGAAACTAAGTGACTGACATCAATTTATCTGGAAATAATCTTAGAGTCGGTTCTCAGGAATGAGGACCCCAACAAACCGCATAGATTGAACACAAATGGGGAAAACAAGGAACAGTAAAATAACACAAGATTTAAGGAAAAAGAACATCAAACCGACATTACAACACGGTGGATGTAGTGTTATGGTCGGGGCTTGCTTGCCGCTTCAGGAACTAGAAGACTCACTGAAATTGACAGGAACCATGAAAATCCTGTAGAGGAATAAGGAGAGCATGGCTGGCCATCATTCCGTATGCTTAAGAGTAAGCACACTTGTGTTCTGCAGAAGGAGAAAGAACCAAAGCACAACAGCAAGTCCACCACCATTATGGAGTTGCTTCCCCGATGCTTTGGCATGATCTTCAACAGTACTTTCATGTTGAAAAATCTCCAGTGTGGCTGGACCAAACAATTTTGCAAAGAAGGGTAGGTAAAAAACCCTCCACAACAATGTAAAAGAACCATCGCTATTCATCACAAACACATGATGACAGTTTTTGCCGCCAAGGGTGGCACAACTAGTTATTAGGATACACCAAGGCTGCACTGCATAGCTTTTTTCCCATAGCAAGTTAGATCATCATTTGAAAACAACTTTTTTTATTTACCCTGGTTAAATTTGTTTAAAATAAAAATTTGCTTGATGATCAGTGTGCAAAGTTGAATGAATCCAGAATTTCCTGCTTTTATTTTGACCCTCAACAAAACATGTACAATGCTTTGATGAGTCTGATCGTGTTGGAGCTCATGGCAGACTGAGCAGTCAATTCTCTCTTAGAACAGTCTGATAACAGATATGATTGCACTTTGACATCAAAACACCTCTCATCTCTAGAACAGAAACGTTCACTTGTCTCTCGGTTTTAAATGAAGTTTTAGCGATGAACAAAAGATTTATTCTCCACTGATTTTCTTTGTTTTAATGCCTTGAGATTAGGACTATAACAGTAGCTTTAAAAAGACATAAAAATATGTCTGTTCGAATAATTGATTATCTCCTCTCCTAAAAACATCTATTTCCACGCTACAGAGTAGCAGTAAGTTGCTCTTAGAGGACTCTGTTATGAGTGAACTATATGAATATTAAGTTGACAACCAATGAAAAAGAAAATGTTGACCTTAATGCAGAAAGATTTGGACAATTTAGCCAAATTTGGTTAAAACTGATCCAAGACAAGGAGCACAATTGATCTTATCTCTCTGCAGGGCCAGTCAATAAGGAAGGATAAGGAAGGTGGACCTCTGATATATTTGATCTCCGCTCCACTTAATTATAAGTTGGCTAGTAAATGAAGAATTCAAATTTCCTCTGGATTAATTAATTACATGCATTTACCTGCTAAACTGTGGACTTTTAATTAAACAGCAGATATGAAAAAGTGAGTTTGTCACAATGGCAGGAATGTTTTCACTTTCTGAGAGAGTCTGAAAGGCATGAGATTAGATGAGAGCAAGCGATGACATTTTTGAGACTCCCTCTGCACCCTAATTAAAATTCATCCTGCTGGACACAAATGCTTCTCTCATTGGGATGATGTATTCTCTGCAAAAGTTAATTAAAATGTGACCAATGTTAGATGTAGCAAATGAACAGTCACCATTGTTTGTGTGGTTAAAGATTTAGAAAAGTTGGTGTGACATTACGTTGATTCTTGATAAGGTTAAAAACTGATAACAGAACTCTTCTAAGAGACTGTTCCCTAAGGAGGAGAAGTGTATTTGAAGGCCACAAGGCAGAGCATCAACACCCCAAACCTAGTGAAATTGGTCAGTATATCTTATCTTAAAGGTTAGATTTGTCCTCAGCTAACCTTTAACTTTGGTCTCATCCATAAAAACATGCATTTGTGAAACTAATACAAAATGTAAGGAATCTTTTCACATTGCCTTACATTAGAACCATAAACTTCAATATGTATTACTGGGATTTTTCTATGATTCTATAGGACAACGCATTAACGTTTGTGGTTGCATTGTGACAAAATGTGAATACGTTTAAGGTGTATTAATAATTTTGCAAGGCACTGGATATGATGCAACACTTGCACATCTTGCGGAGCAGTGATTCAGCCCACTGAGGGAGAAAAGAAGAAGAAGCAGCAGAAGAATTCATCAGCAGTTCATTCCATATGTAGATGGAGTATTTGAGAAACTAAGAAGGATAATGACCCCGCACTGTATTAAGACAATATAGCAAATGGATGGATTTTGCCAACTTTACTGGATTAACTGCACAGATTCGTTGTTAGTGGACCAACATTGAGAATTTTCACTGAGTACCTTAAGTGAGATACTTGTTCCACACTTTGAAAACACAATTTTTAAGGGCTCACTTACTACAAAACTATTATTACACTGGCCAAGGGCAGCATACTCCTATTTGTACCACGTCAGCCTTTTATCAGGCTTTTGCATTTGTTTTCAATGTGCCAGCAGCTTCTTTACAATTGCTTTGCATAAAAAACATGTTCCAAAGGTACACATCGTCAAACGTTGTGGTGCCAATTAAAAGCATCATTCTCAGTTGAAAGGTGTAGTTAAATAGTTCCTTTTTTCCCTTCTTTTTCCATCCATCCATGCATCATCTTTCACTGGTTTAAGATCAGGTCCTGAGAGGGTAGAAGGTACAGGAGGGAAATATATATATATATCCATTTGTCTTAATCTGCCTGTGTTTTGGGTTTTGAGTTTTGCCATGTTCTTCAGTTGCTTTATTTCCATTCATTCAGGTTTATTAAATGTTTAGTGGTGTTTAGATTTTTGTTACTTCACTCCCATCCTCCTGCTTGCACTTAGGTCCTGCAACGACCACTTTATGATACCCTTTTGATGTCTTTTTTTTTACACTGCTTTATTCATGCCATGGCTGCCCATGTCCATGTCAGCTTCTGCCACCTCATGTTTGGCAGTAAGTATTTCATTTTCATTTAGTAAACCTTTGTACTCACTGTGCTGCTTCTACCTGCATGTCTGCATTTGGGTCCAGCTCCAAGAGTCCTTCCTGACATATGTGAAATCTATTATGTGATTTGGTACATTTGATTCTTAAAGACTAGATCATTTTAAAATTTTTACCTGATACTTGAAACCCTGGAAATTGAATGTCACCAACCACAGTTAATAAGTACTAATTAAAAATCAGGTAATTCCAGGCAGCATAGTGCTGTCAGGGAATGTGTGTTTCTAGATATTCCATGTCCCTGTGTAATCAGAGCACTCATAGAAAAACACCTTAGAGCTTTGGTTTCTCTGATAAAATATGCCCACCAGAGCACCTTAAACCCTAATAAAAGCTATTAACCCCATCTTTCTGCAGCTTAATCTGGCTTGGGGCTTTGTCTGCCATTACAGTCATTTCCTATGGCCTGGTGCACATCTCTGCTCCTTGTGTGATAGTGAGATAGTTACAGCTGTGTAACCACACAGAGTTGTTTGCATAATATGTAACAGACCAGCACAAAGTAGAACATCATTATGAAGTGGAAGGCTCACAAGGTGAATTTCCTTTGAGAATCAGTTATATATTCTTCATGTAATAAAATCATTCATGAGTTAATCATTTCTCACTCAACGGTTTTCACATGTTGTCATGTTACAACCAAAAACTTTAGCTGTAAACATGGAATATTAATTTTAATGGTATTCTTTGTGATATAGCAACATAAAGCAGCACCCAACTGTGAAGTCGATGAAAAATTATACATGGTCTTCAAAAGGTTTCACATATGGAAATTTGAAAATGACATACAAACTGAAACTACTAAATACAACCCACTGCAGCCAATAGCCCTCACTTCACCCAAGTAGTCAGTATATATATATATATATAGTCATCAGTCAGTCAGTCATTTTCTACCGCTTATTCCATAGTGGGTCACGGGCAATTTAGAGCTACCAATTAACCTAACAGGCATGTCTTTGGACTGTGGGAGGAAGCCGGAGTACCCGGTGAGAACCCACGCATGCAAAATCCATGCAGAAAGACCCCAGGCCGGGAATCGAACCCAGGACCTTCTTTCTTTCAGGTCTTTTATTGTCTTAATACGGATGATTTTGGCATACAGCTCATGAAAACCCAAAATTCCTATCTCACAAAATTAGCATATTTCATCCGACCAATAAAAGAAAAGTCTTTTTAATACAAAAAATGTCAACCTTCAAATAATCATGTACAGTTATGCACTCAATACTTGGTTGGGAATCCTTTTGCAGAAATGACTGCTTCAATGCGGCGTGGCATGGAGGCAATCAGCCTGTGGCACTGCTGAGGTCTTATGGAGGCCCAGGATGCTTCGATAGCGGCCTTTAGCTCATCCAGAGTGTTGGGTCTTGAGTCTCTCAACGTTCTCTTCACAATATCCCACAGATTCTCTATGGGGTTCAGGTCAGGAGAGTTGGCAGGCAAATTGAGCACAGTGATACCATGGTCAGTAAACCATTTACCAGTGGTTTTGGCACTGTGAGCAGGTGCCAGGTCGTGCTGAAAAATGAAATCTTCATTTCCATAAAGCTTTTCAGCAGATGGAAGCATGAAGTGCTCCAAAATCTCCTGATAGCTAGCTGCATTGACCCTGCCCTTGATAAAACACAGTGGACCAACACCAGCAGCTGACACAGCACCCCAGACCATCACTGACTGTGGGTACTTGACACTGGACTTCTGGCATTTTGGCATTTCCTTCTCACCAGTCTTCCTCCAGACTCTGTCACCTTGATTTCCGAATGACATGCAGAATTTGCTTTCATCCGAAAAAAGTACTTTGGACCACTGAGCAACAGTCCAGTGCTGCTTCTCTGTAGCCCAGGTCAGGCGCTTCTGCTGCTGTTTCTGGTTCAAAAGTGGTTTCACCTGGGGAATGCGGCACCTGTAGCCCATTTCCTGCACACGCCTGTGCACGGTGGCTCTGGATGTTTCTACTCTAGACTCAGTCCACTGCTTCCGCAGGTCCCCCAAGGTCTGGAATCGGCCCTTCTCCACAATCTTCCTCAAGGTCCGGTCACCTCGTCTCGTTGTGCAGCGTTTTCTGCCACACTTTTTCCTTCCCACAGACGTCCCACTGAGGTGCCTTGATACAGCACTCTGGGAACAGCCTATTTGTTCAGAAATTTCTTTCTGTGTCTTACCCTCTTGCTTGAGTGTGTCAATAGTGGCCTTCTGGACAGCAGTCAGGTCGGCAGTCTTGCCCATGATTGGGGTTTTGAGTGATGAACCAGGCTGGGAGTTTTAAAGGCCTCAGGAATCTTTTGCAGGTGTTTAGAGTTAACTCGTTGATTCAGATGATTAGGTTCATAGCTCGTTTAGAGACCCTTTTAATGATATGCTAATTTTGTGAGATAGGAATTTTGGGTTTTCATGAGCTGTATGCCAAAATCATCCGTATTAAGACAATAAAAGACCTGAAACATTTCAGTTAGTGTGCAATGAATCTAAAATATATGAATGTTAAATTTTCATCATGACATTATGGAAAATAATGAACTTCATCACAATATGCTAATATTTTGAGAAGGACCTGTATATATATATCCACCTTTGTGTAATTTAATCTCAGTAGAAATCCAGCTGTGCCATGAAGGCCTCGGAGGGATATTAGGGAACATTACTGATTAAAGAGCAAGCAGGTTAGATGGCACTGTTCAATCCATTGTCTAAAAATAGAAACAGTACAGCTAAACCACAAAAGTACCAAAACGTGTCCATCCACATAAAGTGACTGGCCAGGCAAGGACATCATTAATCAGAGCAACACAAAGACAAAAAGAGGCCAATGTCATGTCTGAAGGAGCCACTCTGATCCACTGCTCAGGTAGAAAAATCTGTCATAAGCACAACTGCTAGTCCAGTTTTCCACACATCTAGCAAGAAGAAAGCCATTGGCCAAACGAAGGCATAAGAAGTACATTTTAAGTTTGCCACAAACCAGGACACAGCAAGCAAAGCGTCTTGGCTGTGGGGATACTTTTCTCAAGCCAGGACAGGAAAGTTGGTCAGAGTTCATAGGATGATGGATGGAACAGCATACAAAGCAATCCATGAAAAACATTTTCAAGGCTGCAAAAGACAGGGACAGAGGTTAAAATTTCAGAAGGACCCAGGCCTAAACACACAACCAGGGCTACAATACATTGATTATGTGTTAAAAAAGAAGGAGGTTGAGCAATATTTATGGTGGTACATCAATGCCAAAATGAGCTGCAAAAATGAGATCCGTACAAGCGGAATAGAGTTCTCGTATCCTTGACAAGGCAACCACCCACCTGGCAGCGTTATATAACTGTGGCTGTTATACGGACTTAAACAGCAAAAAAGACACGCTACTCAGCTAGCGCTAGCTCACATCAAGTTTACAACTACATGCTGCAAGCAGATAGCGGTAATGTAAGGTCAGTTACTATAATATTTTAACTGAATGTCAAGTTAAGGAAATGATAAGCTGTGTTACACCCAATATGCACAGATAACTATGCATTGTAAGCAATATGGAAATTACATCCTGATGGTCTGCAATGCAGCTGTCCTGGCTCTTTCACTCAGGGGCGGCGAAAAGGGGAGAATACTGACAAGGATTCTAGGGGCCCATTGACAGGGGCCCAGAGTGGCCGATAATACAATTATAATACCAACTAAATAAAATGACACTCATAAACCCACACATTTATTTTAATTACACTGTATTGGTAACATTACTTTTTTTGTTTTGGAAACATTTCTCAATGCCCCCTCCCCCATACTCCTCCCTATTTACTTAAAATGATTCAGTCCACCCCCTGCTCCGTCAGAAAGCCGCAGACAACTTTTCACAGACAGCGAGTGGAGGCATAGACGTCAAGATGCCACATAAGTCAGGGAGTCAAAAAAGGCAAAAGAAAAAGCTCAGACTAGAGAAAGATGCAAAGGGTAGAAAGTATGTCACTCCATTCTTTCACAGTCACGGTGGGTCTGTTATTGGTTCTTGTAATAGAACGTTCTGGAACATTAACCTGTTGTCTATTCCTAACTTTGTCTATAGTTTACAAGCTAGCTCACGTTTCTCCCCATATGAGCTCATATTTCTAAAGAAAACTCAGAATTTATACATTTCACGGTTATTTTAGTTAATTTATCAATGCAGTCAAGTGCTTAGCAAGCTGCTCTGCTAAAAGAATTATGTATGTTCCGACCAGACACGTCAAGAGCAGCAGCAGCAGCTGTCTGTCAAGCCCATGTACCGTCTGAGAAAGGAGGTGAACAGCTGTGTGTTGAATTTATCGATTATGATGGAGAAAAAACATTAAAAAATAAAAGATTTCTAGTGTTTGAACATTTTGTGTTTTTTGCTGAGATTGTATTTATTTCTCCACAGATTATAATAGCATTTCATTCTAATGGAAGAGGTTAATTTGTATTTCGATTTTGTGTTTTCAAGTAATTAATCTTAAGAGAATTTTATGTTCAAGTATTTAAAGAAAGAGATGGGTTTTGGATAATGGATTCTTGCAGCAAATACTTGAATCTAAATTAATTTCTTTGTTTTTCAGTGCTTCTCCTACCAAGTAACTGTCATGCTTTTCTTTTCACAAATATGGGAATAATAACCAAAAATATTATTAAAATAGATAGTTTTATGTAAAACGGTATTAAAATTTTCTGCTGGCCTAGTGGCAGACTAGGGGGGGAGCCCGCTGAGATTTCTTTTCATAGGGCCAAAAATCCCTGGCGTCGCCCCTGCTCCTACTAACAATGCTTGTTCTTCTTCTTTTTCCTTTGACGGACAATCAGAGAGGACAGGGACTGTAACCAGTCATGTGTAGCGATATAATGACCGTATCCGCCCACCCACTGCCAAAAAGTGCAAGCTTGCAAAAAAGCTGAGAAATTGTGGGATAATATTTTTGCTTGCTCAGATCTCCATTAAACCCACAAGATTAAGGCACTGGTATGCCACCAAAGATATGGGCAATAATTTTAGTGTGCAAAGCTGGTAGAGCCATACCGCTAACGACTTGCAGATTTAATTGGAGTGAAGTGTGGTTCTACAAAGCTACAACAGGGTGGATAAACTCAGGTGCATGCCACCCTATTTTGTAAAAGCAAAAACATAAAAAAAAAATGGTTTCCCTTCTTCCCACAATTATGGACTACTTTATGTTGCTCTATAACTTAAAATTCCAACAAAATACATTTAAGTTCAGGATTCTAATGTGGTCAAAATAAGAGAAGGATCAAAGGATATAAACACACTGCAAGTATGGACAAAAAAACTGAGGGAGAGATGAGACAACATGCAGCAAAGGTCACCTCACAGACTCGAACTGTGAATGTTGCCATTTCACGGTCAGCCTCTGAAGCCCCCAAGCTATCAAGATGTCTCATTTGTAACACTTGCTGTCAGTGTGGACTTCAAAGACCACCAGAGGAAAATAAACTGCACAGCTCCCATCTGATGTATTTGGCTTTATTCTTCTTAAATGCTGGGGTAGCTTACCTTGATTATGTTATATTTTCAGTTCTGTAATAAAAAAAATCAATGACAAATATGACAGAACAAATAGTGTGCAATAGATGAATTCCAAACATTTGTTTGGGTATTGTATTCCAGTACAATCTAATGATGGAATGGTCCTGTAAACAAAATAAGGGGATTAAAATGGACCCCTGTGCCTAGATACTGCTAGTGGTGAATGAGTAGATTGAGCAGGTGGTTGAGGCATCAAGTCACTGGGCATCACAAAGAGCTAGAGAACAGGAGGAGGGCTTTGAAAGGATAGTCTGACTGAAGGTGACTTGACAGAATAAATATGAAATCTACCAATTACAGATTACACTGATTGGATACAAGCAGTAAAAGGCTGCTGTACCAGAGTAATGACATCAAATTTAAAAATACGTAAGGGGAGTTTGACAGCTTGAGAAACTCAACGTTTCACAACATTTTTCTAATTTCATTTGTTTATGTACAGAAACAGCAGTAATCTGGTGAAAGGGAATGGTTTTTTTTTTAAAGTGATGTAGGAGAAAAACAAATAGCAGTGATTATATTGCTTTACTCTATCAAAAATGATCATTCCTCCACTCAATGATATACCAGTCCCATTATTACCATGAACACATTCCATCTAGAAATCAGGGCACTGTTTCTGGAAAACATCTCTTTGGCAAAGATTGCACTTGCCAATAACATTTTGAGTTTTTCTACTATTTGGAAGTCTATGCCTCCACACAACTTTATATCCTTACTTATATTAAATAACGTAGCATTAGTGGAGTAACACCACAGCCGCCAGTCACGAGAAGAGATTATGCACCATGCTGGATCATAAAAATCAGACAATATTTTACCAGAGTTTTCAGGGAAGTATTAAATTAACCTTTTTTGTTTTTATAAATTATAAACTGTATTATTAAGAATCTGTGACTACCGGAGAATATTCAGTTCAGCTCTGACCAGTCTATATTTTGCATTTCTATGTTTTTATGTGGCACCAATGCCAAGAAGAAATATTCTACATTTTTGTGTTATTACAAAAGGAAATGTTTCATAAATGTAAATGTTTGTAATAAAGAATATCTGTTTAGTGTCAAATTCTGCAGTTTCAGTTTCACTAACCTGGAAAACAAATTGCTAGAATTTTATCAATTCATTTGTCTTTTAGTTGCTACACCTACATGGATTCTACTCACAAATATTGATTCAAATCTACCTATGAACAATGAATGCAAATGGTAATGCTATTTTTATTGGTTAAATTCTAACCATTTGTTTTATTAGTGTATTCCTACAAGGTCTCAATCTGCAGATTAATACAAAAATCATGGAACTTACTTGAATCAATACACTGCCGAATCACCTCTGCTTTGTGTCATTATGACTTAAAGTAAAAGATGAAACATTTGTCCGTACAATGAGTTAAAGTTTAATTACATTTAACAGCCTTTCATAATCCTTTTTTACAGTGCACATTATGGTCTTGTCAAGCCAATGACAATAGACATGTTGCATGATGGTGGCTGCAGGGCAGCTGTAATTAAAATAGACAAGGTCAAGTGCAGCACTCCCAGTTATGAATAGAGACTAGTGAGCTTTCTTTCCACCCTAACTATGATGCCAACACAACCTGACATCTGTTAATCTCATACTGGGGCTCCACCTCTAAGCAAGTGTGGGGCTGTTGAAAGTCCGTGGTGTAATAATTGTGGCTTATCAAAGTAAAATGAACTAATCCATGACCAAAATAAGGAGCCGTGTCTCAGGTGAGACAACATGTTTACCAGTGGTTTGACTGGAACATTTTCCGAACTTCGTAAACGTGTTTACTGAACATAACCTTTTTGTGCTAGACTGATAAGGGTTTCTTCATCCAATGCAATTTAACACACTGAGGAACCCTGGACCAGCTGGCACTTTGGCATCGGGGACAGAATTTTGTTTTTTCTTATGCTGAGGCTAATGTGAGATTTGCATAAATAGTCAGTTCATGTTTAAAGCCCAGCACTGTGACAGGGTTTCAGATAAGCCTGTGAAAGCTGGTACACAGGGGTCTAAAATTTCATTGTCAGGATGATTTGGATTCTTAGACAAGGTGATGTGATATATAGGCTTGATACATTTGCATTATTGGACTTGGGAAACCTGCGGTTGGAAGCCCATGTTGGGAGTGAGAAGCCTCCCAAGACGTTTCTGTTGAGCAAAAACCTTTTTTGCTTGCAGCCTGAAAAGATAAAGTGCTGCCTCTTCAAAACTCACCCAGTGAGGATGCTCCTATCCAAAAGTAAATTGACAACCAGTGGATCAGGGACAACGTTGCTCAAAGGTTAAGATTTTCCTAGAGAAACATGCTCAATTTGGCTCCTACAACATTTTGTCAGTCAGTAATGCATATGTAGTTTTTAAGCAATTATTGAATATTTAATCAAGGGCTTCATTCTCATGTCACATGAGGACATATCATATCATCTACTTCCACTGGGTACATAAGAATTGCTTGATATGGAAAACATTCAGCATTTGGAGAGGCTAAAACCATTCAGAGGAGGACTTGTTGGTGTACTTTTTATCATTGTTCTGCTGCAAAGCCCAACTGTGTTTGAGCTTAAAGTTTCAAAGTGATGGCCAGACATTCACCATCCAGATTTTCTATATAGATTATCATACTACCACCACTGTCTGACTTTGTGCATGATGTTGTTTTTCTGAAATGCTGTGTTACTTTTAAACCAGGTTTGTCTTGTCAGTGCACTGAAGTTTCCAGGAGGTATTGGGGATCATTAAGATGTTGTATGTATGCTTTTTTTCTTTGCTTATGCTTTTTGGTCAGGAATGAAATTCATCTTGGTACTTGCTAATGGATGCCATTTTTGCCCAGCCTCTTATTGTTTAATCATGAACACTAATTTAACAAAGGCAAGTCAGGTCTCCAGTGCTTTAGATGTTGTTCTTTGTTCTTTTTTGACCTCCTGAAAAGGTTAATAAATATTACATGTTTTCTCCAGTTTTGGATAATGGCTTTAATTGTGGTTCACTAGACTCCCAATGCGTTAGAAATGTATTTTTAAGCCTTTCCAGACTGATAGATGTCAAGGACTTTATTTCTCATCTTTTCTTTCACTAGATCAGAGCATGATGTGTTTTGATAGCTTTCAGCTTACTTCATGTCGTCAGACTGGTTTTTTATGTCTCCTGTCTGGCAGAATAGCACCCAAAATTGTTGTGCCAAGAAGATGCCCAACTTTCACAAGTGTAGCATTACGGCTAACGTTATAATGCTCTGCTTTATAAATATAAAAAAAAACTTTAGTAGAAACTGCATTGGAACGATTTCAAATGCAATGGACACAAATATGGAAACAAATGGACAAAAGAAGCACGAAAGAGAGAGCGATAGGGCAAAAAGGTAAAAGACTGCCTTTATTTAAGTGATGTCTTGTTTCAACTGCAATCAGGCCTAGGTGTTGTTGGTAAAAAACAAAATAAATAAAATTGTGGTTAATCTCAATTAATTCATGATTACATGGGGGGTTTTTTCCCCTCCATAAATGAACTCATGATTTGAAAACTGCATTTTGTATTTACTCAGGTAATGGTTAAAATTAAAATTTGTTTGAAGAATTGAAATATTTAAATATGACAAAAAACAGAAGAAGTCTGTACGGGGGCAAATGCATTAACAGCACCGTATAGCTTTGCTTTAGGCACAAAACACTGACTGCAGTTCTTATTTTAAACAGCAGATGTCGCTGCAGGGAAAATCTGCCTGTATTCAAAAATTGGTAGCAGAGGAAGAATGTACAGAAGGAGAGTGTTTTACACTTCTAACTGAAAGTACACAGCTTGACTTTATTAGTGTTGTTCTAGACGTATATATTACATTTAGCAAAACATATTCCTTCCGTGTTTCCTGTGAAAAAAGCTTAGATTTTAAGTGGAAACTCGCACTTAAATAATAATAATGTGGAATGTAAATAATGTGGAATGTGCACAAGAGATGTGAACCAGCAATAAAACATATTTGCAAGAGGTGCAGAAGAATAACAAAGTTAAGCCCAAAATTACACATAACCCCGGCAGATTTAGATAAAAAAAACTGTATTCTTGCAATAAGTATGTTTCTGATAGGAAATGAGACACATATCTCTTAAAAAGATGATAAAACAATGTATAAGGAGTATGAAATTTGAAAAGAAATAAGATCAGTTTTTTTATTTACATTTTGTTGGAAACCCCTGACCCCTGACCACTTGGTGGCGAGTTAGTTATTAATTAGCTGACGCCCCCAAAGCGTGCTTGCTGGATCCGGAAACCCCTCGTGCAGTGTCTTGCCAACTTCTGATCACTTTAATTGGAGAAATGTTCCCTGATCTAAAGTGGCCAAGTGTTTTTTAAAGATTTGCAAAGGATGTGGCTGACATAATCACATCACAGACATAATCATAGTAGTCCTACAACAGGGAGCAGGGATCAGCAGCTGAGTTTTAAAAATAAATCCAAATAAGAATGCCTTATTTAAGAACACAATGTGAGATCAGAACGGAAGCTCTCCATGTTTGTAGACTGCCCACCAGAAGCCAGGCTTTTAAATATGATTTTTTTGGCAATACAACATGTTTTATGGTCAAACGTTTCCTGCCAACATTGGTTTCCTCTTTTATCAAAGTACCCACTTTTGCATAATTGACTTTATTTCACCTGACTTGTTCCCTCTCTCTGATGTCTGCATGTTCAGCAAATCAATTAGCCACCACTTGCTTGTACTTGCCTTCGTCCAAAGCTTTGTGTATTTCAGATGTGTAGAACCTGACATATCTCGTTGCTCCACCCTGCATGGCAGAAAACAAAAATAAAATAAAGACATAAAAATACCTTGCTGTACATTGTGATGCATAAAATCTGTACGTTTCCAGAGGGTTGGATTTGGGATTGCTTTGTTGTCCAGTTCTCAGGGACTCAAACTCAGTGGATCATGATGCGTCAGATACCACAGCAGAACACAATCTTCTTATAGACATATTATAAACAGATGGGAAAAGGGAACAAACATGACAAGGCATCAATAAGAGCAAAACAAGCTATTTTAGTCTTGCAGCCTTGTTTCTCTGCCTGCTTTCTGCATTGCAGGACCCCATAGTACTGCACATGGGTACAAACAAACAGGCAGGATGGCAGTTCTTTATAATGACATTTCTCCTAGGAGATTACCAACAGAGACACGCCACTGTGGCGCTATGTTAAGAAAAGCCTGCTATGTCTGTGTCTTTTTAAAACAAGGAGGCATTTAAAGTAATTATACCAGCAAGATAAACATAATTAGCACAGCATGAAAATCTGTGCCTTTTCCCGTGAATTTTCCCTCTACCAATTATCATGGTGTGGTTCAACAGTTGGTTGGCCTGTTCTAAATAGAGATCTTTCACATTTAACATCTATCTATTTTACTTGACCACGCTTTGAGAAAATGGTCACAGGAAGCTGAAGAAGCTCTGCAAGGTTGCTTTGAGGCTACAGACTGGGACGCACTGTGCCAGCCACATGGAGAGGACATCAATGCCATGACTGAGTGTGTAACCGACTATATAAACTTCTGTGTGGTTAACATCATCCGCACCAGAACCGTGAGATGCTTCCCCAATAACAAACCTTGGATCACCAGTGACCTGAAGGACCTGCTTAACAAGAAAAAAAGAGCCTTCAGAGAGGGAGACAGAGAATTATTGAGGATTATACAGAAGCAACTTAAAGTCAAAATAAGAGACAGCAAGGAGGTGTACAAGAAGAAGCTGGAGAGCAAGCTCCAGCAAAACAATATCAGAGATGTGTGGACAGGGATGAAGAAGATCACAGGCTTCAAGCAGAAGGATGATCAGACCGATGGAGGTCTGGACAGAGCCAATGAACTGAACACATTCTTCAATAGGTTCAGTTCAGAAACAAGCTTCGCATCCTCCTCTCCTGCTCACAGGCAAACAGACATCCCACCCTCCTTTGACCCACAGGACCCACAGCTGTCCAGTAACACCTCACATTTTTTATCTTCCACCTCAGCCCTAGACCCTTCTGCTTCTACATGTTTGCCTTCAACCATATCAGAAGATGCTGATGCTCCCTTTGCTTCCCCCTTCCACCTGTGTGTCTCAAGAAGTCAGGTGAAGAGAAAACTGGAGAGACTGAATAGGAATAAGGCTGCAGGTCCAGATCATGTCAGCCCTAGAGTCCTGAAGGCCTGTGCAGAGCAGCTGTGTGGGATTCTGCAGCACCTCTTCAACCTTAGCCTGGCCCAGAAGAAGGTTCCTGTGTTGTGGAAGACCTCCTGTCTTGTTCCGGTACCAAAGAAAACTCACCCATCAGTCCACAATGACTATAGACCTGTTGCCCTGACATCACACATCATGAAGGTCCTAGAGAGACTCCTGTTGGCCTACCTGAGTAAGCAAACAGTAAACCATCAGGACCCCCTTCAGTTTGCTTATCGCTGTGGAGTTGGAGTTGAAGATTCCATCATACACCTGCTTCAACAAACCCACTGTCATCTGGACAAAGCCAGTAGCACTGTGAGGATCATGTTCTTTGATTTCTCCAGTGCATTTAATACAATCCAACCTGATTTGCTTTGTCAGAAACTCCAGAAGACTCAGGTGGAGGCCTCAACAATCTCCTGGATCAAAGACTACCTGACAAACAGACCACAGTTTGTGAGACTGAAGGATTGGATGTCTAACCAGGTAGTCAGCAGCACAGGAGCACCACAGGGAACTGTACTCTCACCATTCCTTTTCACTCTGTACACCTCAGACTTCCAGTACAAGACAGACTCCTGTCATCTGCAGAAATACTCAGATGATTCTGTAGTCGTGGGGTGGATCAGAGATGGACAAGAAGCTGAGTACAGGAAGGTGGTGGACCGCTTCGTGGCATGGTGTGGAAACAATCATCTCATTTTGAACATGGACAGGAGATGATTGTAGATTTTAAGAGAAACAGGAATAAGTCAAACACTATTTCTATCATGGGAGAAGAAGTGGAGGTGGTGGAGAAGTATAAATACCTCGGTGTTCACTTGGACAACAGACTAGAGTGGAGATGCAACTGTGAAGCCGTCTACAAGAAGGGACAAAGCAGATTGTACTTCTTGAGGAAGCTTAGGTCCTTTGGTGTTTGCAGCAAGATGCTGCATATCTTCTAAAAGTCTGTTGTGGAGAGTGTGATCTCTTCTGCCATCATCTGCTGGGGAAGCAGCATCAGAGCCAGGGACTTAAAAAAGCTCAACAAGCTGATAAAAAAGGCTGCCTCTGCTCTGGGGACTCCTCTGGAACCTCTGGAGATCATTGTGCAAAGAAGGATTCTTCATAAAATGAAGAACATTATGGAGAACCCTGAGCATCCTCTTCATGAGACTATCCTACAACAACAGAGTGTCTTCAGTCAGAGGCTTCTTCAGATCTGCTGTAAGACGGAGCGCTACAGATTGTAAGTGATAGACCAACACAAAGTAGAGCATAATTGTTAAAGATAAACATAAAGGGGAGTGGTGCCCTAGTGGTTAGAACAGGAGGTTTGTGTTCCAGAGGGGACACAAGGGGCTGGGTTCATATCCCACAGACTGCCACTCTTTGTCTCTGAGCAAGACCCTTAGCCCCAAAATGCTCCATGGGCTCCGCACAATGGCAGCCCACTGCTCCCTATAAGGGATGGGTTAAATGCAGAGGACAAATTTTGTTGTAATATGCAATGACCAATAAAGATGATTTAATTAAAGAGTTTCACAAACAACCTGAAACTGTGGTGCACATTTGTATTTAGCCCCCTTCACTTTGATACCACTAAATAAGATCTAATGCAACCAGTTTAGGTGCAGCGTACCTATCCACTGAAGATGGAACAAGTATAACCGCAAAGCTACTAAGATACAACTGTTCACCAGAACCAACGGACCGGGAAAGTAAACTATTGCTCTCTGGAGGAGCTGCAGAGTTCAAGTGGAAGAATCTATTGACAGAACGCCTATTAGTTATGCACTCCACAAAAGGATTGGATGCAATGAGAAAGTCATTGATGAAAAAAGCAATAAAAAGTCCTGCTTGCAGTGTTGCCGCAAGCCAGGTCGGGGACACAGCAAATATGTGGAAGAAGGTCCTCTGATCAGATGAGATTAAAATTTAACTTTTTGTCTAGCATACAAAATGTTATGAGATGCAGAAAACTAGCAGTGCCTAAAGGCTAAAGACTGGAGTCGAGGTTTACCTTCCAGCAGGACACAACCCTAAACATACAGCCGGTTACAATAGATCGTTTAGATCTAAGCAGAGTCACATGTTAGAATACTGTAGTCCAGTCAAGGTCCCGACCTGTAGCAATATTTAACCTGCTTTTCAAAGATGTTATCCATCTATTCTGACTGATCTTGAGCTACTCTTTCAAACAACAATAGGCAAGAATTGTAGCCTCTAGATAATGGCAAATAATGGCAGAGACATAACCCATAAGACCTGCAGCGGTAATTTTAGTTGTGCTGATATATGACATAAAACTAAAACATTACATTTTAAATTGTGGTTGTACCATGACAGAATGTGAAAATGTTCAAGAAATACAAATATATGCAAGTTATTGTAAGAAGTTATATAACTGCACCACCTATTTATCACCGGTTTGTGACAAGTGACAAAATCTGAGGTTCTACTCGCTTACATTTTCTTCCCACTGCAGTGACCCTGAACGCTGCTGGGACTTCAAGTAGCGACACACTTGACACTGTTTTATTGCTTCCTCTTAGGCTTTATCGTTGCAGAAAGTATGTGGCTCATTTCCAGACTGCTCTCTCAGTGCCCTCGGTGGTGACAGCCAACAATGTTCCTGCTTGTCAGTGATACCTTTGGAGGGAAGTCAAGTTAAATCTATTTATAAATTCCTTTTAACAAGCAGATTTGTCACAGAAGCAGGCAAGATGATGGGGAATGAAAAATGACAAGAAACAAGCAGCACAAAGAAAAGGATGCAGGCTTCAAGAGAGGCTGAAAACAGAATGGCGAATTATGACATCAGCTCACAGTAGGCATATGTGTTTCCTTTAAATACGGTCATGGAAAACCTAAGTAATAATTCTAAAGTTTTACTTGTCAGGATATGTCATCTGCTCCTCTACAGGTCGTAGACAACAGGCACATACAACATAAGATGAAGTAAAACATGTATTTCTTTTCTCAAAGTCATTTTTATGTTAAAAACTGTGTATGAATATAACCCCCCAACCCGCTTCCTGAAACATTAAGAGACTGAGCAGCAGCTAGGTGCTGCTAATTAAATGCACATGATTAAATGCTTCTCAGCAAGTGGGAGAACCTCTAAAAAGATTTGCCAGTCTGAGGCATTTAAATGTGTGTTATTGTTAAGAAGGTTGAGACACAGGGATTGAGTTTAATATTGTATTATTATTTTTCTGCACCATTACCTTGTACAGTGATTTGAAGGTATTCATACCATTTATCTCTTCTAATTTTGTTCCAGTACAACCTCAGACTTCATTCTATTTTATTTAGATTTTACGTGATAGACCAATATAAAGTACAATACTGCGTTATAATGAAGGGTTTTCCTTTACGGTGTGTAGCGCTAATGAAATTTACCAGTTAGGTCATACTGTTGGTAAATAAAATACCAAAAGATCTGCAGAACAACATTTCATGTAGTGGAGGGGTTTTTCCAAAATACAGCTGGTTTATGTCTTCCACAGTTCATAGCATCTGAATAGAACTCAAGTCGGAGTTGACGTCTACAGCTGTTCACAGAAAGAAAACAAATGGATGACTGTAACATGACAAGTAATATAGTATAATCAGTAAAAGTATGAAGTCAACAGAACTCTGGAGGCAAGCACAACATAGCATTAACAAGAGGGTTTTCCTGTAATGACTTTTCCCTGCCTTCCCTTCTCACACCTGGATTTACCGTATAAGAATGCTTTAGGATAATGACTGAGAACAACCAACCAGACATTTAAATGTCAGCTAGAAGCAGCTAACTAACAGTGCTAATCATGTAAGTCAGTTGTTGGAATACATGCTTTAAAGACATATCATACTGAAGTATATTAGACACCTCAAATCACTGGCTTGGAGCTTTAGTTACAGTTTTCAGAAGCTACTAAATGTTTTGAACATTTCTGAGAAGGACCTCTAGGCTCTGTGACGAGTAGCGGCGGCAGATGGCCAGACACCTCCTGGGTCGGTCTTAACAGTTGAAGTGTTAGAAGCATCTTTTTGAAGACTGCAATTTGCCTCAGATGTGTGTCTCCCTTCACTGTTGTTTGATGTACTCCCCAAGACTCCCTCAGCACATTAGTAAAAACAAATGTAAAATGTATTAGATTTGTTTGAGACAGCTGTGAATAGGTGAATAAAAGCATTTGTCTGGCATTGTGGAGGCTGGGAGTTTGAGTTCTGCTTCCTTCTGACAATCTGTCAATATGTCCTTGAGCAAGACACTATCTACCTTTAGTCCATTTATCATTCTGTCACTTCCTACATGTGTACTCTTTACTGCACAAGATGGTCACAGTTAGAGCTGATGAAATTATATCAGTTTAGGATTAAAGGCAAAGTTCAGACATTTTAAAGTGAGGTTCTTTTAAACTAAGCAGCAGCTCCTGGCTCTCTCGGCCTCTTAGTTTAGTATAAATTTACATTAGTTTGTTCCATTGACCAAGACCAAAACAGACGTTTACCATGTCAAAACAAGTGCAGAATAAAATGAATGTTATTTCATTAACGTTTAAATCATCGTCACGTAGTTATTTACACAGAAGCCAATGATTATTTACACAAGAAATGAAGTGTGGAGGCAGTCCACCACCAATGATCTTCCGATATTAAAATGATACAAAAGGTTAGGTTTAAGTAAACGTTCATTTAATAGATTTTCACAATGTATTATTTGTATTCTCAATAAATGTGTAAATGACACTGGGACTTATTTAGGGGCATGGCATGAGCCATATAGTGTATAATTGTAACTACATTTTCTCAGTTTTTCACATTTCTATCTCTATAATAAGCTTGTTTCTTACGTTCCTGACCTATACTAAACCACATAAAGAGTTTACTTTTGAATGTCATTTTATTTTAGAAAGCCTTGAAGGCTCAAGTTACCTTCAAAGAAGCTCAATATTAGGTGTGTAACAAGATTTTGAGACAAAAGATGCTGTTTTTTAAAACACCACCAGATTTCTTGTGAAAGTAGTCTGTCTCACAATGTGCTGTCCAGTTCCTCTCCCCATGTGACTTTGTCTTATGAATAAGTGTAAGTTATTATTAAACTCCAGGTTATGAAGATAACTGGTTTAAGCTTAAAATCCTGTATTTACCTTTGAGACCCTCATTTTTACGTAAGAAAGGAAGTAGTTCTTGAGTTGCTGGTAAAAGAACAGTTTTTTACAAAAGCATTAAACAAGCTTTTATCACTTTCAAATAATTTGTATGGCAGTAATTTTGGTTACTTTTATATGGTTTTTGCAATTGTAAATCAGGCTTTAGGGGTTGCTATAGGTCCCCCTGGATTAGACATAGAATTCCCAAGAAAATATATTATTTATATATATTATTAAATGTAGTTTTTTCTTTTTAAAATTTTATTTAATATTTTATAAAGTCTGACTGGGATTATATTTTACCTAAAAAGCAAAAATAATCCCAAGTAAATAGTCAAATTTCATTAATAGAGCTAAGAGTTAACAGTTAGACAATGGGTAATGATGATGAGTCAATGACCTCATTGACATCTTTCAAACAAGTGAGTGGTTAAGCTATAGGAAAATAATTGTTTTTTACTGCCAAAATTTCAGAAAGTGATAAGCTTGAAACAATGACACTAGCATTGGACTGATTGGTGCCATAAAGGCAGAAAGACCAATTCTGCACAAATATTCATCATGTCTGTTTGGGGCTCAACAGAATAGTTTTAGCTTCTTGTGTGATCATATTATGTCATGTCAGGTTAATCTCTGTCACTGTCATATCGTCATATTTTCTGTAGAAAGAGTGTTTTATTGTTTTCTTTTATGTTTTTTTGACATTGTTAGGCCAGTGATTGGGCTAGGTCTAAGCTTAGTGTTAATACTTTTTAAGATGTGAGCTGAGTATCTGTTTTTTAAACTTGAGCAACTTTAAAATAATGTGTTAGTGCATGCACACAAAGCTTCAAAAAGATCTACACAGTAACTGTCCAATTTACCAGCATGTGTCATCATGGTTACCCTCGTTGTTTGTCTTCCAAGATGGCCAATAAGTCATTGCCAACACCCTATAGAAAAAAGAGAGTAACTGTTAGCACCCAACAACGATAAGTTTGCATCTGCTTCGGAGCTTCCTATTGGCAATAAACTTTAGAACAATTTTACAGATTTTAAGTCTGAACAGCTTTTGAATGTCTTTAGTTCAAAATCTGAAGAGATAATCAAACCTGTACCAGATAATTCTACATCAAACAGATTCTTTAGAGCAAAGTTTGAGATTTATGGTACCAATATTTTATTAGTAAAACATGAAATTCAAACCAACGTAGAATTAGATGAGTATAAAAAATTTTAAAAATTGATTAATCAAACGTGAACAAAGGTTTGATAATTTTTGAAGGCAAAAAAATGGGGATTCTGAGTTTTTCTTAAAATCTTGTCTCAACCTGCTCTTTTGAATCTAATATTATGTATTGTTTCCTTACTAAATATTAACAAATGCTTGATCTTAAATATATTATAGAGAAATTAAGACAAATGTGCCTGCCTCAGCAGTTTTCATTTATAATCTTATTAGCAGTTTGTGGTACAACGTCTAAACATTTGTATGTTTTAGGCTTCTGTGAAATTCCCATATGGACAATAAATGAGCACAGGGGCTGTGGAGAGTAAAAGTGAAACCAAAGATAAGATTTGCAGTGTGTGCTGACATCGCTTGCTAGCGGCATTTGGATTTCTTGCAGCTCGCAGGCTTCCAGGAGAGGGACGAGAAGGGGACGGAGGTATAAAAAGGTGTTCACAGTGGCAACTCAGTGCTGCGATGCTGCTGCCTCAGCCCTGTGTGCCATTTGAAGTGTCAGCTTGATTAATGAGCCTCTATCTACCATGAGTCCCCCTCACAGGGACAACACAGATCAATATATAATGAAATCTCGCTTTGGAGAACCCTGCTCACGGCCCTCGTTGCTTTCAGTCAGATCTCAGCCGATGGAAACATTCAAAGGATTCTTGCTATTAAAGACTCTCTCATGTAGCACCTTGAAACAGTGCACTGTTGAAACAACAGCTGAGGTTCTTTATCTCAGGAGATATCAGACACGGGATGTGAGCTGTTTGATATGAAATGCAATGTGCTTCAGTTCATGCTTTTAAGCCTAACTGCCCCTGGGCACAATCCTGGAGGTCTCTCAAAAATGATAGTTAACTCATCAGAAGCATGCAATTAAGGCTCTTTACTCTTTATGTTTCACCCTATTCTATCTTTTCACCAATTCTTTCTTTTTTTCTTGTACTAAAACCCCTTCAAGAAAAGACAAGCCGTTAAAAGTCGTATCGAGGTTTTAATTGTTTTGGCTGGAGCACAAATCTGTTTCCTGCTAAGATTTGGGGCCTGTCCGGATCGACGCAGAGTCGATATTGCTTTGTGTCTAAGAGAGGAGACGAGGTGACAATGTCGGGATTTACGATCCCATAATGGAAAGGGATTTAAAATGGGAAAATGATTGTTGATATTGAGCACCTAAGTGGGGTGATTTTATTCTGGCTCTTTCAGGGACTGTAAATGATGCCAGTTTTCTTTCTGCTCACTCACTGTAAAAGCCTGTTTGACTGCAGACTTTGTGCAGTGGAATTTCCTCTGTCAAATTCATCATATTGGTTTTGTTTGAAGCCCTCTCTTGAAACCAACAGGGATAACTGTTTTGTATTCACACACATTCGAAGAACAAGTCTCCGTTACAACTCATCCCCTTAAAAATTAAAATTTCTCAACTGTGAAGTTATTTGAAATCCCTATGAAACATAAGTAGCCTGAAAATCTGTTCTTTGCTTAAGAAAACAACATGTTTTTCTCCATATCCATCCTCAGCTGTTGTGTCAAGGCTGCTTACATTTAGTTGATGGAAATTCAACTAAATTCAAGTTGATGGAGCATGTATGAAGTGGGTTTTATTTTGCTTTCAGAATCCCTCTTCATTACTGTGAGAACAATAAGAACCAGCCACTAACTCTGTTGTTTAGGACAATAGTTCATATTAACTGCATGGTGGTGTGTTGCTTTGTTGGCTCATAGTTTTAGGCCCTCAGATTCACCAAGTTTTCTGAGCAAACGTGCAAAGACATGCCTGTTAGGTTACTTGGTCTCTCTAAATTGCCCTTAGGTGTGTGAATGAGTGTGTGCTTGGTTGTTTGTGTGTTGCCCTGCAATGGACTGGCGACCTGTCCAGGGGTACCCCGCCTCCTGCCCATAGACTGCTGGAGATAGGCACCAGCTCCCTGCGACCCACATTGGAAGAAGCGGTATAGAAAATGACTGACTGACTGACTCTCTTTCGCATTTGTTTAGCTGTTTTTCATGGTTAGCATTACGAAAACAGCAGTTTCGATGTTACTTTGAGTATGTACAGGGCCTTCTCAAAATATATATATATATATATATATATAATTTTATTAATAGAGCTAAGAATTAACAGTTAGACAATGGGTAATGATGATGAGTCAATGACCTCATTTGACATCTTTCAAACAAGTGAGTGGTTTAGCTATAGGAAAATTATTGTTTATTACTGCCAAAATTTCAAATGACACTAGCATTGGACTGCTTGGTGCCTTAAAAGCAGAAAGACCAATTCTGCACAAAAATCCTTCATGTCTGTTTGGGGCTCAACAGAAATGTTTCAGCAACAGTTCAACAAACAAAAAACAATTTGCTTATGATATGTCACTAAATAGACATTGAGGAGAACCAGGAGGCACAATTCCACCAGGAACCGGAGTAGGGAAAGTTGAACCAGCGACCTGGCAAAAACATCTGCGGGACCCCGGAGCGAGATACAATTATCAACTTTTCTTTCGTCTACCGCAACAACAGGTGCATTTTCCTTTCATGAAGGCAGCTGTTCTGGCCATTGTAAGGCTGCCTGGCATGTGTGATGGGATCTTCAGAGTGATCAACACTCAGACTGAGATGTTATGTGAGCTGAATCGCAGACTGGATGTGATCCTTACACAGGATCGCAGGCAGGTTGCGGTTCCTGGACTCAGGGGTGAAATGGGATAAATCTTGGAAAAAGTTGTTCGCTCGGATGTGGCAGAAAGACCAGGAATTTGGCTGTTTGGATTTGCCTTTGAGAAGCACCAGTGAGACTCTCAAGGCTGACGGAAAATTAAGAGTCAGCCTAACCCGAATAATTAGTGTTTTTCTGAAACTGGCTCCCCTGCGCGGCCTTGATGGCTGGCTATCTTCTACCTCTCCTGGAAGTTATGTAAACATGACGCTCTGCTCCCTCTGCCCCCTCCCTTCCCTGAGGACACCTGTGGCCCTGCTCAGAACTTGGCCGGTTGATGTACATTCCAACGAACCATCAAGGACAATGGCCTCTGTGAAAGTGCTTCATGGACTTACTTGCACACACTCACTTGCACACACACACATGCTCAAGATAAACATTTGCACTTCTCACACCACCTTCACCGTTCCCGGCATGATGTTGTTTTGTAAATTTGTTGCTGAGGTTTTTTGCAATCTCAAACTGTATCCTGCTAAGGATAAAGTGTGAAATATGATTTTTTTTTTCCCTCTACAGGTCCTTCTCAAAATATTAGCATATTGTGATAAAGTTCATTATTTTCCATAATGTAATGATGAAAATTTAACATTCATATATTTTAGATTAATTGCACACTAACTGAAATATTTCAGGTCTTTTATTGTCTTAATACGGATGATTTTGGCATACAGCTCATGAAAACCCAAAATTCCTATCTCACAAAATTAGCATATTTCATCCGACAAATAAAAGAAAAGTGTTTTTTATACAAAAAACATCAACCTTCAAATAATCATGTACATGTACACTCAAATACTTGGTCGGGAATCCTTTGGCAGAAATGACTGCTTCAAAGCAGCGTGGCATGGAGGCAATCAGCCTGTGGCACTGCTGAGGTCTTATGGAGGCCCAGGATGCTTCGATAGCGGCCTTTAGCTCATCCAGAGTGTTGGGTCTTGAGTCTCTCAACGTTCTCTTCACAATATCCCACAGATTCTCTATGGGGTTCAGGTCAGGAGAGTTGGCAGGCCAATTGAGCACAGTGATACCATGGTCAGTAAACCATTTACCAGTGGTTTTGGCACTGTGAGCAGGTGCCAGGTCGTGCTGAAAAATGAAATCTTCATCTCCATAAAGCTTTTCAGCAGATGGAAGCATGAAGTGCTCCAAAATCTCCTGATAGCTAGCTGCATTGACCCTGCCCTTGATAAAACACAGTGGACCAACACCAGCAGCTGACACAGCACCCCAGACCATCACTGACTGTGGGTACTTGACACTGGACTTCTGGCATTTTGGCATTTCCTTCTCCCCAGTCTTCCTCCAGACTCTGGCACCCTGATTTCCGCATGACATGCAGAATTTGCTTTTATCCGAAAAAAGTACTTTGGACAACTGAGCAACAGTCCAGTGCTGCTTCTCTGTAGCCCAGGTCAGGCGCTTCTGCCGCTGTTTCTGGTTCAAAAGTGGCTTGACCTGGGGAATGTGGCACCTGTAGCCCATTTCCTGCACACGCCTGTGCACGGTGGCTCTGGATGTTTCTACTCCAGACTCAGTCCACTGCTTCCGCAGGTCCCCCAAGGTCTGGAATCGGCCCTTCTCCACAATCTTCCTCAGGGTCCGGTCACCTCTTCTCGTTGTGCAGCGTTTTCTGCCACACTTTTTCCTTCCCACAGACTTCCCACTGAGGTGCCTTGATACAGCACTCTGGGAACAACCTATTCGTTCAGAAATTTCTTTCTGTGTCTTACCCTCTTGCTTGAGGGTGTCAATAGTGGCCTTCTGGACAGCAGTCAGGTCGGCAGTCTTACCCATGATTGGGGTTTTGAGTGATGAACCAGGCTGGGAGTTTTAAAGGCCTCAGGAATCTTTTGCAGGTGTTTAGAGTTAACTCGTTGATTCAGATGATTAGGTTCATAGCTCGTTTAGAGACCCTTTTAATGATATGCTAATTTTGTGAGATAGGAATTTTGGGTTTTCATGAGCTGTATGCCAAAATCATCCGTATTAAGACAATAAAAGACCTGAAATATTTCAGTTAGTGTGCAATTAATCTAAAATATATGAATGTTAAATTTTCATCATTACATTATGGAAAATAATGAACTTTATCACAATATGCTAATATTTTGAGAAGGACCTGTACTTACCTAATGTGGCCTCTTTTCTCATCTAGCAAGGGCAGCACCTGTGAGTGGGCAGCAAAGCCTCGGTGACCCGTCCCCCCATTGTCTTGTGTCATGATGTATGTTTGGATGGGTTGTACTGGAATTCTAATTTCCCCTCAGGGATCAATAAAGGATCTTTGAATTGAATTGAATTGAATGAAGACATCTGATACTAAGTGAAAGAAATGTCCCATGGATGGATGGATGGATGGATGGATGATATAACAAAAAACCACTGCTCACCAGTCTATTTCCCTGGGCTCGTGATATTAGGAAAACATTTAGTTTCAATATTATTGTTGAATATTAGCATGAGATGGCAACCAGTTTGACAGCAACTTGAGTGTTGAATAGTGAAAACCATGTAACTGTTTTCCACATCAGTAAACTAATTAAATAAACGTAGTAGAACTTAAAAAAACAGGGTTCTACAAAAAATATAAATTTTGGAAATAGACAGAATTGTATCTTCTGCCTACTTTCATCAAAATTGCAAATTACTGAATGATATAATACTTGGGAATCCCCATGGGACTCCTTTTGAATAAACCCATGGCTGTTATGATTTTGGGTTGTTTGGTTTCTGGGTTTTTTTCTTATATGTTTTTCACAGTTTTTAAATCATGCTTCTGTTTATTATTTTCCTGGTCATGCTTTAGTTTTTGTCTTCTAGTTCATGTTTTGTCAAGTTAGGTTTTTGGATGTGGTTATGCTTCAGTTTTATATTATTCTAGTTATGTTTCTTTTAGTTTGTATCCTTGAATTTCTGTTTTGCTCCAGTCACGTGGTGTTCTGTCTGTCAATTCACTTTATTCGGTTCACCTGCACCAAGCTAATCTGTCTCCTTGCTCCACCTGCTTCACGCTCCATAAATACAAACTTGTTCAGTTACTCATCGTGGAAACATTTTCAGATCATGTCACCTTGTTTTTAGGATCATGCCATGCCTGTCTCACCTGCCTGTTACTGTATTGTTCCTGCCTCCTCTTTGAGTGAGTTTTTGTTTTGTCACGCTTAAATATTTTCACCTACCGTCATGCTGCCTGGTTGTCTGCATTCCGGGTTCCTACGCCTCACTAACTCTGACAGAATGTTTCCACCAAACATGGACCTTACGGACAGTAGGCAGGAGAGCACCAGGGATCGCTGGGTTCAGCAGCAGATGGAGGAGGTGATGAAACATCTACCTGCCGATCTGGAGGTTCTTCCGTCTCCACTGCTGCTGGACCAGATGGAGCGTGAGGCGGTTCAGCGTCCTTCTCCGCCTTCTTCCCTGGTTGAGCACCCTAATACAGCAGTGAAGCCCTCGCCCTCCTCCCGCCGCAAGAAACACCGCAGTGGAGCACCTTCCTGTGTTTCAGCCGGTCAGGAGGAGTCTCCCATGGCTGCTGCTGTGACGTCTGGAGCGATGGTTTCCCTGCCGGCTGACGTGAGGGCTGCAGCGAGTAATCCCGCATCTTCGTCTGCCACAGCACTGTCTCCCAGGCTCGCTGCAGCTCCACCCATGCCGTCTTCGCTCACTTCAGCCCAGTGTTTTGAGGCAACACCTGACGAGCTGGAGCAGCGTTTAAGGTTTTACGCTCACCAAATAAAGAGCTTCAGAAGGACCTGTCTCCTGTATTCCTCTCCTAAGCTTAGGGAGAGAATTAGGCAGATGGAGGAGGATTACCGGACAGCAATAAGGCAGTTTTACTTCACCCACACCAAGCCACAAGAGCGCTGCTGCAGTCCAGTCCACGTCATGTTTCCAGAGCGGTCCCGCGGCAGCTCAGTCCACGTCATGTCTACAGAGCAGTGCTGCTGCAGTCCAGCCCACATCATGTCTCCAGAGTGCTGCTGCTGCAGAGCAGGCCACGCCTGGTCTCTAGAGTGCTGCTGCTGCAGAGCAACCCACGCCTGGTCTCCAGAGTGCTTCTGCTGAAGCTGCTGTTGAGCAGTCCACGCCAGGTCTACAGCCTGCTGCAGAGTTTCCAGGGGGCTCCGAGGACGGACCGCCTCTATTACCTGTTCCAGAGGGATCCGAGGATGGACCGCCTCTATTACCGGTTCCAGAGGGCCCGAGGACGGACCGCCTCTATTACCTGTTCCAGAGGGGCCCGAGGACAGACCGCCTCTATTACCTGTTCCAGAGGTGTCCGAGGACGGACTGCCTCTGTTACCTGTTCCAGAGGGGTCCGAGGGAGGACTGCCTCCTTTACCGGTTCCAGAGGGGTCTGATGGTGGACTGCCTCTGATTCTGGCTCCTGGACCCACTGACTGTGTTCTAGTGCCCACTGACTATGTTCCAGTGCCTACGGACGTGTTCCAGTGCCTAATGACCGTGTTCCGGTGCCCAATGACCGTGTTCCATGCCAAACCGAGGCACAGTCTGACTCCAAGCCTCCGAGGTTCTGGCTTGTGGCTCCAGCTCCTGTGCATGCCACTGAGGGTCTCGGCGATGCCTCAGCTCCTGCTCCTAGTCTGCAGGCCTTCCAAGTGTTCACTGAGAGTCTGGTCCTTGTCCTGGTTCCTGAATCCCCTGATGAAGGGTTCGAGGACCCCTGTTCCTGAGGGGTTCAGGGAGCAGCTTGTCCTCGTTCTGGCCTCTGAACCCAGAGATGAGGGGTTCGAGGAGGAAGCACCGCCGGATCCTGTCTCTGAGGGGTTCAAGGTACAGCTTGTCCTCGTTCTGGCCTCTGGGGGTTCGCCAGGCGCTGCCTCTGCCTCTGAGGGTTCGCCAGGCGCAACCTCAACCTCTGAGGGTTCGCTAGGCGCCGCATCTCCCTCCGAGGTTCCACCAGGTCTTCGCCGTCTCTGCCGGTCTTCAGGTCTTTGCCGCCGGCCGCCCAGGTCTCTATGTCTCTGCCGGTCTCCAGGTCTTCGCCGCCGTCTGATCAGGCCTCTGAGTAGCGGGTCCTGGACTCCTCCTGGACCTTGTGTCTGCACAGGACGACCTCCTGGTTGCCCGCCTGAACTTTGTGCCTGCATGGGATGACTTCCTGGTCGCCCGTCTGAACTTTGTGCCCGCTCAGGACGGCCTCATGGACGCCAGCCTGAACTTCGTATTTTTGTTTCTGGCCCTCCTGCCGAGGCCCCCACCACCCATCCTGTGTGGGTTGTTATGTTTCTATTAGTTTGTATCCTTGAATTTCTGTTTTGCTCCAGGCACGTTGTGTTCTGTATGTCAGTTAACTTTATTCGGTTCACCTGCACCAAGCTAATCTGTCTCTTTGCTCCACCTGATTCATGCTCCATAAATACACAGCTGTTCAGTTACTCATGTTGGGAATATGAATCTGAGAATATTATTTAACATTTACTATTAATATTTTAATATTTTATCAAATAATATTTAGGTCTGTTAAGGGTTATCCTGTGAATACCAGTCCAGTAAGGCAATGGTATTAGGACAAAATAGAAAGGTGTGAGATGAGCTCTGACATTATTGAACAGCAAAACTCTGCACACACGTGGAATTAATTCACACAATTTCTTAAAGTACAAGAATTTATTAACAAAAATAAGTCAATTCAAAGTCAAACATATTTCAATCAACAAACTCTTTACTATGCTAAAACAATCCAACTAACTACCAAGCAGAATTAAAGAATAACGAAGACTAATAGGCTATGTACAATATAAACAAGTTGATTAAAGATGATTGAAAACCATGATGCAACATTACCATGCAATGTTTATGTTTGAGAACCAAGGATTATCTAGAAGAATCTGGATGTGATGTGAAGTTAGTCTTGGAACTAACTTAGGCAACCATTCACAATGCAAGATCAGATAAAATATTATTTTAATAAAATAATGTTTTAAAGAATGATCTGCTGAAATAAAACCAACCTTCTAGATTGAATTCTCAACGGGGTCTCATTAGCTGCCTTTATTTATTAAAATAATATTTAAAGAAATATTATTAAGGGAATATTTTGGAAAAGAGCCAAATCTTTCTGGAGAAATAGGGCTTAATGGTGTTTACTTAGTTATCAAATTTAGTAAAATAATGTTAGGGACACATTATTTACTGGATTAAAAACTAAATATTATTTAGCAGCAAGCACATGTTCTTACCTGTTAGCAGTTGAAGCTAACAAAGGAGGCTGATAGCTTAGCACCAGAATCAAACACACACCTTTAAAAATACCATCAATAAAAGGGTTAAAATGCATAAGCGTTATGATCAATCTTCTGTTTAAAATCACCCTTCAAGTAAAGTTTGTCTTAACTTTAAAAACATACAAACAAAGAACACAACCTGAGCATGTGTGCTGCAGATATTCTGCCAGCATCAAGATAGCTGAGTTCAACAAAACAAAACAAAACTTTATAAAATGAAAAACGTTTAGATCATTTCAATCTAAATCTATTATTGTTCTGCCCAAACCCTAACCTCATGAACCATGCTGAGGAGTTGTCCAGGCGATGAAGTTTGAAGAAAGCATCCACAGTGCACAATGGTTAGCCACAGCTAACCTCCTTAGCTGTGGAGGGGTTTGAAGGTGCGGCCACTCTGTCGGGCCCACAAACTGCATGTCACCACGGTGATGCGGCCTCCGTTGTCCTCCTTGGGGAACAGCTGCATTCAGCGTCGTGCTGGGAACTCTCTGGAAATAGTTCGCTTCTGCAGATCTCAGAGAGAACAGTCAAGCAATGCTTGTACCTTGATTACCCTGTTCATAAATTAAATCACCGGGTACATATGACCGATCTTCCAGTGGAAGAGTTTACGTCTCTTTTTCCAGCAAAGAGACATTAGCACACTGGGCCTCCCGCATCCTGGTCCCGCAGAGGAGCAGTGGAAAGAGATCGGACCATTGGAAAGGGGGTGCTTTTATACAGCCAGTGGTATCATGGGAAGTCTGCTGCTACCCCCCTTTCCTCAGTTGCTGGAAGTCAGTTAAATGCTATTTATTTTGAAAATTCCAGAAAAGTTTGTACCGGAGTTTTAATGTTGTTTCCATGGCTGTGGGTCCCAACACTCATCACGGAAACATTTTCAGATCATGTCACCTTGTTTTTCGGATCATGCCATGCCTGTCTTGCCTGCCTGTTACTGTTTTGTTCCTGCCTCCTCTTTGAGTGTGTTTTTGTTTTTTCACGATTAAATATTTTCACCTACCGTCATGCTGCTTGCTTGTCTGCATATAGGAGGGGCTCATAATACACATAGCTCTTAAGGGTCTTTAGGGAGTATTTATCAGACTTTTCCTACAAACTCTTTTAAACAGAGTGCTTTAAATAAAATATTTTCATTCAAAAGTTGCAAAATTAAAAAAGAAAAATAAATATATATATATACATATATGTGGAAAAAGAAAATGAAACATTTTGTGCATGCCTAAAGCCTTTTATCTCGTCTTTTTCAGAAAGTTTGCTTTTTCTATTAAAGAAACTGTTTTTTTTTTTTTTTCAGCCTAAAATATAGTGTTATGAAGAACTACTGTGTGCCGGTTTTCTGCAAGAAGTAGAGAACATTTGTCACAGTGAACAGTCCAATATAGCAAAGTCTCATTGTTATGTTGAAACAAAAACACTTTTGTTTGCTGCTTTCTAAAAATGTTCCTACACCTACTTCCAATATAACTGAGCAAGAATAAAGGGGGGCCAATCTTACTTCAGGTTCACATACTGACAGTTTGTCTGAAAGAGGCAAGCTGTTGAAAGAATATTTTTACCTTACATTTGACCTCACATCCACACTAAATCAAAAAATAATTGAGGACGAAATTTGAAAGAGAGAAGGATTCACTCTGAATTTCAGTAACTCTGTCTAATTAAAATCTAAATCTTAAAACAACAATCTTGCCTTAATTTCAGTCAGTTAGCAACTGTCTGATTATAAACTCCAGCATTACCTATCCAAGTTTTTTTCAGTAGCATATGTTAAACATTGAACTAAGGGCTAAAACAGCCATAAACTGCTGATTTAAGGATGCTATTCAGAAGTTCTGTGAGCTAAGTCTGTCATTTAGGAGAAAAGTGTTTCTTTCGTAGTTATCTATTTATTAATTTATTTTGTCCTAATGAACTTATACAGGAAGCAACTTTGTGATATATTGTGTAACATTAGCATGTAGTGTTTCTAAGCAATACTGGATTTATGCGAAAGATGGCATTTTAGAAATATTTTGGGGTAAACTAAATATTAATTTTTTCTGTTCTTGTAAACAGAGTAAAGTTTTCACAAACCGCAGTGTTTTGATAATAATCTTTATTTTATTTGTCACTACAATTGTACATTGTTCCTTTGCATTTAACCCAACCCATAGGGAGCTTTGGCTGTCTGTGCAGCATTTTGGAGATAGGGATCTGTGGCAGTCGGTGGGAATCAAACTGGGTACTTGCAGCCTTCTCAGAACGCTGCTCTAAACACTAGACTACCACTCCCATAAACAAAATTATTAAACTCCATCCTGTCTTATATGTCTGCGGCAAGAGAGAGACTCTTCCTGATAGATCAACCAGAAAACCTTTCGGCAGTATTTATAATCATACTGGAATTATGCAGTTCAGGTTTCAGCTGTTCTCTATATTGTATTCTTAAAGCCTTTTTAATTATATGTTCATCTTAATCCCAATGCCCAAAGTTGTTAACTTTTTACTGTTGTCACAAACGGTTTCAACGTTTAGCATAGAATAACCCAGTTCATTTTCATTCTCATTCTAAGCAGTGGGATCGATTGGATCAAATGCCGTTCAGACTCATTAGACAAATTCAATTGGGCAAAGAGAACACTCGTACACAAAGCAGATGCAGATTGTCATGTCCTTAGCAGCTAACAGTTAACCAGTCACTGTATTGTCACAGAGCTTACTGTAGAAATTATTTGTATCTTGCTTGTCACACTGTCACTGTTTTTTATTTTCTACCATAAACCCACAACTAGGCCACACAGACAATTTGAAAGGACTGGAAGATCTTTTTAAGGCTTTTGCAACCAAGTCTTGTCAGCCAGCCTAACGTTTAGTCGACTCTGTCAACACAACAGGGCAACAACTGAAAACTACTTCCTTTGAACTCCCAAATAAGGGTGTTAAACGTAGATACAGGGTGTCAAGCTTAAAGTGCACACCTCAGACTGGTTTGCCAACTCTCATGCATCTGGTGTGAGTCTCATGCTTTTCCTGTTTCTCGCTCTCACATTCTGCCAGTAATATCTCTCCAAAGAAGGAAATGGTTGTATGACATGTTTTCAACAGGACTGTCTGCACTGGTCTCTCACTGGACACGCTGGCCATTTTCACTGTCCTGTCTTTCAATGGGCAGGTCTCTTCACCCATAGGATATTTTCATCTGTTAGTGAGCAACAGATAGAAAGAGCCATCACTTTGCATTAACCACTATTTGTTCCAAAAAATGTGTGTCAACTGGGAACACTGGCTGGTAATTTTTCTCACAGTGTCCTAGCTCAGCAGCAACACAGATGTAAAGCCCTCTGTCACACTAGCCTAATCTCCTAGACTGTTTTAAGCATGCACAAATGCAGAAATAAAGAATCTTAGTAATATACATGTTATAATATGCATATTAAACACATAAATAATTTTGCTCTCTATTTAGCCTCTTTTTTGGTAATTAACAACAAAAATTCAGAGGAGCCACTTATGAAGTCAAAAGAACTCTTTTTAGTGAGCTGACCAATAAGAACCATTTATCTTAAAAGACCCATAATTCCCATCACTACTTGCTACAGTGTGAAATCAAGTGTTTTCAGTCAGCAAGAAGTTCAACAATTAGTCTTTATTAGTCAACTCTATCAATAGAACAAAGTACTTCCTTCCTTACTTTAAAAGTCTCAATCAAACATAGAACAGGGTATCAAATTTAAAGCATATGCCTTCATACCCCCGCTTTATAATATTTGCTCACACCAGGTTACAAAGACTCGTTAAACAGACTTCGCTTTGACAGAAACGTTTGAGCCGTTTTAATATTGTAAGATCTTGTCGTGTCATTGGTAGTTATAAAATAATTCTTAATTTTTGACTTATTTGCAGAAACTAGAAAATACTTAATAACATTGATGTTTTATGTACACAATAAAATAACCAAGATGTTAAAGAATCTTAGTTAATTTGATTGCCTATCTGTGTTAAGTAAAGAGGAGTGGAGGTAAAATAGAAAGGGACCAGGTAGTTCCAAAGTCCTGTTGATTTGCAAACCTCATTTTGCAAAAAGAGGACTAGTCTGCAAAGATCCAGTTCTGATTAAAACAGCCATGACATCCACTCCTGGTAATTGCACATCTACTGTGCATGCAGATGGGTCCTCAAATTTCCAGGCTCACGAATTGCTTCCATGAGACATTTGCGTACATAAACTAAAGCCGCATTCTGAATTGAAAAAGATAATCAAACTTTCATTTCATTGTGGCACACAGAACGCTATTTTTGCTGTTTAAACAGGAGGAAATCTGATTCGATATGGCATACAATGCAGAGAGTTTGGTTGGAAGACATTATATTCCAGTTGGTGCATGGAAGCTCATCCACAGGAGGATTAAAAAGTCCGAAGCAGACCATGTGCTGCCGTATGATTCTAGTTGAAATCAGTTGCTTCATCGCAGCCTTTTCCAGCAAGCAGCAAATAACAGGTGGCCTTATCTTTTACTGTTTGCCCCAAAAGCTTCCAATCTGTGCAGACTAGAGTTACAGAAACATTCTGATGATCAGTCCTTCAGTAGGCTGCATTGGACTACTGTGTACCCGAGAAAATACTGGACAGGGTTCTAATAGGCCAGAAGCACGTGAGTAGGTGGGCAGAATCTACAAGCTGAGAAGTAATGGAACATTGGGTCTATTTTCTTCAAGATGCTTTGCAAATCATTGAAGTTTTACACATTCCCACAACAAACTTAAACAGATTTCATCAAGATTTTATGATAGACCAACACAAAGCAGTGCATAATTGTGAGGTAAATCTTTTTCTTTCTTTTTTTTTTTTTTTTTTACTAAAAAAGATCCAAAAAGTTCAGCATGCATTTGTATTGAGCCCCACTGAGTCAATGTTTTCTAGAACTTTCTAAAAGTCCTTTGATGTACTAAATGTCTCTACATGTTTGGCATGACTAGAGACTGAAATTGTTGCCTGTCAGATTGGATGTGAACAGCAATTTTGAGGTCTTGCCACAGATTATCTATTGCATTGAAACCTGGGTTTTGACTGGGCCATTCTAACATATGAGTAAGCTAAACTATTGTATTGTAGTTCTGGGTCTATGTTTAAAAGGCATTGTCCAGCTGGAAGGTGAACCTCTGTACCAATCTCAAGTCTTTTGTAACGTCTAACAGGTTTTCTTCCAGAATTGTCCTGTATCTAGCTCCATCCATCTTCCATTAACCTCTGACAAGCTTTCCCCCTCCTCCCCCCCCCCCCCCAAAGCATGTTGCTGCCACTAGCATAGCATGTTTCACATGGAGGTGAAGGTGTGTTCAGGATGACGTGCAGTTTTAGTTTTCTGCAACACAGTGTTTTTGGTCTCCTTTGACCAGATTACCTTCACATGTTATCTGTGTCCCTAACATGAAACATTATGCAGGACATTTTATGGCTTTCTTGACTAATCTTTCACCTCGATGCTCTTCCATTAAGGTGGAGTTTACTACAAATAGTGGTGCTGTCACCTCTTTTTTTTCAGTAAAAAATCTCTTCTCCTCTCTGGTTTATGCTCTCCATGCCCACCTGTCAGTTTAGGTGGATATGTATGCCTTTGTGGGTCTGCAGCTGTGCCCTGCTTTATCTGTGTTGAGATGATGATGCAACAATGTTTTTGGTCTTCATGCTAAAAGCTTGGTGAATCTTTTTATAACCTAGACGTGCTTTAAACTTCTCCACAATTTTGTACCTGATTTCAGTTGTGTTCCTTGGTATTTATGATGCAGTTTGTTCACTAATGCTTTTAACCAACCTCTGAGGGCTTCACAGAACAGTTGCATTTATACTGAGATTGGGTTAGACAGAGGTAAACTATACTTACTAATTAGGTTGGTTTCTATTTTAGTGTATCAGAGTAAAGGGCCTGATTAGACACCACTCTTTGGATGTTTAGGTGGCCTTCGACTTTCTGCTACAGCTGAGTGTTGCTTTGTGTTGATCTGTTGTGCAAAATCCCTACTGAATACACCAAAGTTTGGTCACTGTAACAGGACAAAATATGAACAAAATGGGTTTGAATTTTTATTTCTTTGTTATGGTGACTAAGCAGCTCCCTGCAGTGCTTCCAGATGATTCCAAAATGTTGCTGAGAAAATATAGTTTTAGTCCCTCTCTGCTTTGGTACAGTTTTGAATAAAAACTGTAATGAAGTCTGTCATTTTTCATTATCTGTGTTCTTTAGGACTTTTTGTGAAAGACTACAATAAAATTTTATTATTACAGTGAAAGTTGACATTTTTTAATCTGGTATGAATTATGTTGTTTAAGACTGGTACTTAAATTCATCCATCCGTGTGCCACAGAAACCTTCAGTAGGATATTTCCTTTTTACGAGGTAATGCCTTCATTTTTTTTTTTTTTTTTTTTTGGTAAGAACGGGAAGACATTCTTGTTATCTTAATAAAACAACATAATTTTTTTTTTTTTTACAGCAAGAATGGCTATTCTCAGCGTTTATTGTCACGAGCCACTGACACCAAATTATGTGCAAGGTCCCTTTCAGGTGAAACATGCCCAACTTGGCAGTTTATTCATACACATAAAAAAAAAACAATAAGATATTCAGAAACTTCCCACACTCAAAAAAATTCAGCAGCTTTCTGGGTACATTTTGCACACTCGCAAACAAGGTCCTTTTGCAGGTAACATTTTTTGTTTTGTTTATGAGAAATAAAATGATAATGTGCCACATGCAAGTGTTTGTGGTTTCAATTGGCTCCAGATTTTTATTACTTTTAAATCCAATTTTTAACATTTTTCATTTCTAAACCTACAGGTCCTTCTCAAAATATTAGCATATTGTGATGAAGTTCATTATTTTCCATAATGTCATGATGAAAATTTAATATTCATATATTTTAGATTCATTGCACACTAACGGAAATATTTCAGGTCTTTTATTGTCTTAATACGGATGATTTTGGCATACAGCTCATGAAAACCCAAAATTCCTATCTCACAAAATTAGCATATCATTAAAAGGGTCTCTAAACGAGCTATGAACCTAATCATCTGAATCAACGAGTTAACTCTAAACACCTGCAAAAGATTCCTGAGGCCTTTAAAACTCCCAGCTTGGTTCATCACTCAAAACCCCAATCATGGGTAAGACTGTCGACCTGACTGCTGTCCAGAAGGCCACTATTGACACCCTCAAGCAAGAGGGTAAGACACAGAAAGACATTTCTGAACGAATAGGCTGTTCCCAGAGTGCTGTATCAAGGCACCTCAGTGGGAAGTCTGTGGGAAGGAAAAGGTGTGGCAGAAAATGCTGCACAACGAGAAGAGGTGACCAGACCCTGAGGAAGATTGTGGAGTAGGGCCGATTCCAGACCTTGGGGGACCTGCGGAAGCAGTGGACTGAGTCTGGAGTAGAAACATCCAGAGCCACCGTGCACAGGCCTGTGCAGGAAATGGGCTACAGGTGCCGCATTCCCCAGGTGAAACCACTTTTGAACCAGAAACAGCAGCAGAAGCGCCTGACCTGGGCTACAGAGAAGCAGCACTGGACTGTTGCTCAGTGGTCCAAAATACTTTTTTCGGATGAAAGCAAATTCTGCATGTCATTCGGAAATCAAGGTGCCAGAGTCTGGAGGAAGACTGGGGAGAAGGAAATGCCAGAAGTTGTGTAAGATAGGAATTTTGGGTTTTCATGAGCTGTATGCCAAAATCATCCGTATTAAGACAATAAAAGACCTGAAATATTTCAGTTAGTGTGCAATGAATCTAAAATATATGAATGTTAAATTTTCATCATGACATTATGGAAAATAATGAACTTTATCACAATATGCTAATATTTTGAGAAGGACCTGTATTGTAACACCATGTATCCAAGATCCCGTGGTGTCTGTTTCTACAAACACTACAGCTCTGATTAGTCTAATTTAGACATCATTTTGGGAGGCATGACTGAACAAATGATTTTATCATTTAGAGTAGAATTTTTTAAACATACACAGAACATCTTGAGATACAGTGCCTTGCGAAAGTACTCGGCCCCCTTGAACTGGTCAACCTCTTGTCACATTTCAGGCTCCAAACATAAAGATATAAAATTCAAATTTTTTGTGAAGAATCAACAAGTGGGACACAATCGTGAAGTGGAATGAAATTTATTGGATGTGTCAAACTTTTTTAACAAATATAAAACTGAAAAGTGGGGTGTGCAATATTATTCAGCCCCTTTATTTTCAGTGCAGCAAACTCACTCCAGAAGTTCAGTGAGGATCTCTGAATGATCCAATGTTGTTCCAAATGACTGATGATGATAAATAGAATCCACCTGTGTGTAATCAAGTCTCCGTATAAATGCACCTGCTCTGTGATAGTCTCAGGGTTCTGTTCAAAGCGCAGAGAGCATCATGAAGACCAAGGAACACACCAGGCAGGTCCGAGATACTGTTGTGGAGAAGTTTAAAGCCTTTATGGAAGAGTGGCAAGAAGAAAGCCATTTCTCAAAGATATCCATAAAAAGTATCGTTTAAAGTTTGCCACAAGCCACCTGGGAGACACACCAAACATGTGGAAGAAGGTGCTCTGGTCAGATGAAACCAAAATCGAACTGTTTGGCCACAATGCAAAACGATATGTTTGGTGTAAAAGCAACACAGCTCATCACCCTGAACACACCATCGCCACTGTCAAACATGGTGGTGGAAGGATCAAGGTTTGGGCCTGCTTTTCGTCAGCAGGGACAGGGAAGATGGTCAAAATTGATGGGAAGATGGATGGGGCCTGTGGTGTCTGTTTCTACAAACACTACAGTTCTGATTAGTCTAGTTTAGACATCCTTTTGGGAGGCATGACTGAACAAGTGATTTTATCATTTAGAGTAGAATTTTTTAAACATACACAGAACATCTTGAGATACGTATGTGTAATGTAAAAAAAATGTTCTTCATTAAGAAATGTTCCCATATCAATGCCTAATCTTATTTCTTGTTCCACTCAGGGAAAGTAAGTGATTTAAATGCACTTAAACACCAACATTTTGCCTTGGTTTACCATACAAAGGAAATCAAGAAACATGTTTGTTGGGTGTGGAATGAGTGATCAGCTCAAACCAACAGTCAGACTCAGAGGAACGACACAGAGACTCTTTCTACTCGCAGCGAGGGTAATCACACTGATCTGCAGTGGACTACAGAGGTGTGATCACCGACGGAGTTTATTTTATACAGCAAAGTAAACAGACATATCACGTCACAAAATAGGGGTGCAAGACAGGTCAGGCAGAGTTAGAGAGTGGAAAGAGGAACAGCTGCTTCTGCTTTCGGGTTTGTGAAACCAGCTACACATAGACCAAAATAACAAGTGAATGCAGAATGTTTCAGAACGCTGGGTCACATCTGCATCTGACCTTTTAGAATAGACAAGAAATATATGTGAGTGATAATGGTGAATATTTAATGTATATACATTCAACCTAACAGTCCCTCCTTGTTTATCACGAACAAATACAGTCAAATAATAAAATCATAAAAGGAATAATGAAAATATCTTCTGTGTGAGCGAAAAACCTGTTGGACGGAAAACAGTTTATGTGGCAGGAAAATACTCACACGGCCCCCTCCGTCCAAGGCAGGCACCAAAAGGGTAGAGGGATAAGCAATAGAAATCATGAACAGAAAATGTAAAGTATAATGCACTTATAATGTTTAAAAATAAGCTGAATATAAGGTAGATATAGTCACAAACTTCCATATGTCATCACTTAAACAGCCTCTTCTTATCAGATTTTTAGCTGTAAGATCATTATGGAGAAGGAATGTAACCGAATTGTATCATTATTTACACTTTGGTGTTTGAAACTGAGACACAGTCACCATAGTCATCATCATCATCAATGACAGGGCTGATTACTTCTTGGTTCAAGGAGGCATAATGTTGATCATTATTTTACAACATGGTATGATACAAATTGAGAGGAGGCAGAGGGTTAACACAAAAGCTATCATTGCTACAAAAAGATTTTTTATCCACCCCATCCATCTTCCCTGAAGCATCCAATCAAACCATGAAGTAGTAGGTCTAAGATGGTCTTTAGCCATGACATTTTGCAAAACTCTTAAATTATCTAAGGCTTCTGTCATGTCGGCAGAGTGGATGTTGTCTGGAATATATGTGCAACAGGTGCTATTTGATAAAATACAAACACCTCCGGATGAGGCAGTTAATATGTCCAGAGCCATGCCGTTTTTGAATTACCATGGCTCGCATAGCACTGATTTCTTTATTTTGTGCATCATCCACTATTATGGAATTATTTAGGAATAATCCTAAACGGTAATTTGGAGTTTCTAGGCGCAGCATGACTTTACCTACCCTGAGTCAGGGAAGAAGGGACAGGATTACCTTGTCATTTGTGGACCAATGTCTAAATTCGTCTGGTACATTGGTTCCCCATACACTATCATGTGGTTTTAGTTTTAAGGATCTTTTCTGTCTTCTAGAAGAAGTAGAGATCATCAATGCTACCCTAGTAATTACTATGGTGTGATCTGATGTAAAAACTGGTGCACAGATACTGTACCAGCTGGGGGGCGTTGTTTCCACATAACCAAGCTACCCCTTGTACCCAGTATGTCCCATTGTGAAACAGGTCAGTGGTCTGAAATGTTGTTTTACAATTTGTACTTGTGCCAAGATAAATAGAGTTATTCCCTTTACTTTTGCTATAACACTGAGTGTGTTGTTTTATATTGTTTAAGTGTGCGTTAAAAGGTGGGACCTTGTCCTCTTCAGTGATATTTAAAGCATTCCAAAACTCAGAGTCACAGATGCAGTTATGAGGGTTACACGTATAATTTAGAGTCTGGTTTTCCTGTGGAAACTGTCCTGGGATAATGAAATATTGGCAAGATGTATATCCTAATTTTCCTGGAATGGATATTATACAACTGCAAATCACAAAGACATGGCTGTCTACCTAAACTGATAAGGCGAGCAAGGAGAGCATTATTCAGAGAAGCGAGCCAAGAGGTCCATGGTAACACTGGAGAACTGAAGAGATTCACAGCTCATGTAAGAGATTCTGTCAGTAGGACAACTATTTGTTGTACACTCCACAAATCATACCTATATGGAATAATGGCAAAAAAGAAAGCCATTGTAGAGAAAAGCCATAAGGAGTCCTGTTCACAGTCTGTCACAAGCCATGTAGAGGATACAGCAAACTTGTGAAGGAACATGCTCTGGTCACAAAACACTGTACACCCCCCTTAGTATACCAATCCCTCCTTTAAAACATGGTGGTAGCAGCATCATGCTGTGGGACAGAGGAGTTGGTCAGAGTTGATGAGAAGATGGTTTGAGCTATATATATATTACCTACAAGGCAACCTGTAGGTAAGTGTGACTTGAGACGGGGGTGAAGGTTCACCTTCCTGCAAAACAGCAACGCTGTACATCTAGTCAGTTATACAAAGTAATGTTTTAGATTAAAGTGTATTCCTGTGTTAAAATTGTCCAAACAAAGTCCAGAGCTAAATCCAATTAGGAATCTGTGGACATACACTTTATATCAGAAACTCTTCATAAAGTTTGACTGGGGTTGAGCTGTAACATTTCAGTTGCTGGACCAACGTACTTCATAACACCTGCAGCTGTATTTGTCGCAAAGGTGGTTCTGCACAGGTTCTACAGGGGGGATGAATGTGAGTACTTAATTTTTTTATTTTACAAAAGATTTTGCAAAGCATTTATCAATTTTTCTGTCACCTCCCATAAAATCCCAATAAAATCCAAAGTTTGAAGTTTGTAGTTGTAACATGACAAAATGTAAAACATCCAAGAAGTGTGCATACTTTTAAACAGCCTTGTATAGTATCGTTTTTTTCTTTTCTTTAACCTTGTCCTGTCAGGCAGAGTAGAATTGTTGTCAGAGTGTCGAGAAAAATTAATTGTTAATGAATGAGCTGCATTTCCTAGGAACACTGTCTTCCTTCTGGATGAGCATCACCTGTTGAAAAACTTCCATCATTGTTTGTTTCACATATTCACTCAGATCTTTATATTATACCAGTAAATCCAGTAAATCCCTTAGCAGACTTATGAGACAGTACCGTTTCCTTTCTGAAGGCCTCAGGCAGCTCTTCTTGCCGTGGTGTTCACTTTCATTTCAGGAGGACACCATACAAAATGTCTAAGGTTTAGACAGGGATGTCCTTCAATCTGCTAAGGAATGTTTTAATTGTTTGATTATATTAATGGCATTTTTTCAGTATTGTTAAGAATCAGAATCAGCTTTATTCTCACACAAACAAGGGATTTGACTTCAATTCCACTTTGATCCCAATGAAGAAATTTTTAATATTAATAAACAAAATAAAAAGTTAATAAAAAAAGACATTAAATATCCATACATCCAAATATGATTGAACACAGCGTCTCAAATCTTGCACAAGATTTTGAGCAACCAAAAAAAAGAATACCTGGGGAGAAAAAATCACTTCAAACAAACATTACCCAGCAACTTATTAAATCCTTCAATCATGACTTTTGCTCATTTTTTCTTCTAAGCTTTCAAATGTTTTTCAGAAATAGACTGCACTGAGAATTCTATGGTCCTGTATATTCTTCCCTGCCCGGCGTCAGCTGTACTGGCAGCAGCTCCGCATCGCCCCCACACTCCTATATTCATGCCAAAACAGAACTCTCTTCCAATTCCTCTCATGTACTGCATGCCGAGTCAGGGTGGACCTGTCTCTTTCCTGCAAGTGAATAGTTAGAGCACAGCACTCAGTCCAGGAGACCTGTCACCTTGCCTGACAGAGTTTCATCATTAATGGATCCATATGAGGCCTGTTTTTTTTGTCACAACAGACTCAACAAAAGCTGCTTCACTGAATATTGTTAGTGCTGCTTTCAGTTACGAACTGCACCGTGCGTGTAGCTGCTGACAGCTGCTTTAGAGAATGTTTTTGTGGCGGAAACAGATTTAAAAGCTCTTGTGTTTGAAGTTATTTCATGAACACGTTCGAAAAATCTACATTTTTATTCTTTCTACTTACGGACCTATAAGCGGGTAAAAATGTATGGAGTAATTGAATTTTGGGCCCCAATTCCAGTTAAGCCTGTCGCCCACCAGCCATCACAGCAGGAAACTGCTGTTTATTTTTTTTTTGTCAAACAACCTGCGTATACTGCAAAGATCTTTCCAATCGGCAGCTGAATAATGAATTACATTTATCAAATGTTGATACATTTAATGAATAAAAAACAATTTCCAGATCTGACAGATACACAAGAAAAATCAACTATGCTTTATTTCTTTAAAGATAAAAGCTTGAGTGAACCAAATATTGGACATTAACATCTGATCTAAAACTCAAGTCAGAATACCTCACAGCTCCTGACAAGATTCGGCATAAGGTCCTGGAGCACCAGAACTTTAACTGTGATATAATATAATATATTTGTCTGAAACATAAACACGGATTAGAGTTTTTTTCTTCATGTAGCTGCAGAATTTTTTTTTTCCTTCCACCTTTTTACTTAGTCTAAACACTTAATTGAACTTAACTCTAGAAGGCCTAGAATAGAAGCATTACTGAATAACATCTGCAATGCAGTGTTAAGTATTTTTTGTAAAAGTAAAAAATGTGCCAAAGATGGAGAGTGTATAACAGAAAAAACAATAAGAAAAAAATTAAGACAGTATAAGGACTTGAAGAAGACCTGTAATTCGAAGCTGCTGCAGAAAAGCATTGGTCTAATATCTTAAAAAACAGACTTTACAGCATATGCAATGTTTTTAGTTTGACTCTCAAATTATTCACTTTATTTATTGAATAAATGCCAATAAAGTATTTTGAAGACCATGCAATTGTCTGATTTGGTCTGGCAGTCATTTCTTAAATTTAGGTTTTAGGTGGGAACCAGTGATGAACTTGTCACATTTAGTTGACTGTTAACCGTCAAACCTTGAATGTTTTCCTGATGAATATGATTCCAATCAGTATATTTATATATACTTTTAAACTCTGAAGAAATTTAAATAGAAAATAAATATCAAATTAAATTTATTATTCACATTATTTTGAAGTGAATTTCAAAGAAGGCTCTTAGTTCTTACACAATGTTTGATGTTTTAATATCTGTAATTAGCCTGACTCTGGCCCACTCTGTTCGGACTGCTCTGCTTTAACATTCCCCCAGAATACTTCCATGATTTATTGATAATATGCAATGTCCACAGAAAAATATGCTAATCCCTGACAGTATTTTTGTTAAGGAACATTAGAATCAGAATCAGAATCAGAAAAGCTTTATTGCCAAGTACGTTTTTGGACATACAAGGAATTTGTTTTGGCGTACGTTTTGTTATACACTCCTAAGATTCCATAGAAAGCTTTTTTCTATATTGCCTCCCAGGAATAGGACAGGTTTGTAAAAACAAAACATGAGATGTCTTGGGTTTTCAAGAGCAGGTGAAACACTGGTGCAGAGATGCTGTCAGTATGTCTGTATGAGTGAACGCAGCTACCTGAGCTGCTTAACAACTGTTTCTGACAGCACAGAAAGAGCCTTGACACTGCCTTGTAAAAGTATCCATTCTGCCGGAGTGTGTTTACAGTTTGGAACATTACCATAAAAAATTCAATATATATTATTGGAATTTTACGTGATTAGACCATCAAAAAGTAGTGCATAATTGTGAGGCGGAAGGGGTCATGATTTTCAAAATTTTTTAAAAGTACCCCACAAACCAAAATCTCCGTCTCAAAGTATGTTTTTATATGCATTCAGCCCACATTACTCTGATACTCCGAAATAAAATCAAGTCCAGTCAATACGCCTGAGAAGTCATCTATTTGTAAATAGTTTTTTGTGTGTAATTTAATCTTTATTAAATTCAGCAGTTCTGTGAAGGCCTCAAAGATGAAACATGGTAAGACACAAGAACAGAGAAGCTGGAGTTCTTTGGAAGAAGAGTGGAGCTTGTAGGGTTACCAAAATAACTGGTACTCAATTGAATGCATTCTAAAAAGATTATTTTTTTAATTTAATTTATTTAGCCGTTTTCATCTCCCCAACTTGGCACACTATTTTGCACAGCAGTGGTGTAGACACACAGGTATTTATCCCTTCCCTTGCAGCAGCACATCTGAAGTTTAAAACTTTTCTAACATGGCACATAGGAAATGTCTAAGAGAAGATGGCTACATTCCTTACCTGAAGACAACAGGTAGAAAACAACCAAAATTACAAAGGTATAATGTAATGAAACAGGACCTGCTTACCCTCTTCAGAAAATGTTTTTCTGCAGTGTGAAAAATGGTAGCCTGTGATTTTCTTGGTACTGATGTCGAGCTCAAAATTTTTGTCTCATGACAACCCTATTGCAGCTAAGCTGTTATGAAAAGAGTTACAAAACCTGTTAGAAGCTGCGGACGTCTTGAGACCGAAGTGGAGTTTTTTCTTTAATACAGTTAGACCTACAATGTAGTTTACATAGAACTATACTCAGTGGGTAGAATGGTCCAGTCAAAGTCCAGACCTAAATCCAGAAAAGGATTCATAGATTTTTTTTAACAGACACTCCATCCGGTCTAACTGAGCATTAGGTATTTTACAAAGATGAACTGGCAAACATTTCAGACTGACAAAGCTGTACTTGGAATGAATGGTGGTTCTACAGAATTTTGATTCAGTGGGACTGAATGATCTGAATCCTTCAACTTCACAATAATGCATTATTCTATGTTGGCCTATCACAATAAAACAGCTAAACCTATTAATGTTTGTGGTTGTAATGTGACAAAATGTGAAAAGAGTTCTAATGATATGAACACTCCACTGCAGTGCACTATATGTTACGTTACTAATCCAGAACATCCAGACAGACCTCTGGCTTTGTTTGGGCTTGAAGGTCTGCTTGCCCCCTATCCTCATTATAAAGATGCCTCTGGCGTCATAATGCTGACCACAGAGCTAAGACCAGAAAGCTCCCCTACAACAGTCATAGACTGCATCTAGTGCTGTCCTCAACACACTAGGTCATGTTAGCATGAGAATATTATGGGGTAAAATAACTATAAAAAAAAAAACATATGCGTAGGTGTCTACATTTGTAAACATAAGTAAATAAACATGAATAAATCTTAGATTTGTCTTTGTGCCTTGTTGTCAACTTATACATAGATGTGAAATCAGATGTTTAATTTGTGAGAATACAAGTTTAGAAGTTACAAATGCAAGTCACAGAGCTAGAACCTGCAACAATACAAGTACAAATCACAAATTTATGAGTATGAATCACAAGTCACAAGACCTGCTTCCTCTTCTTCTTGTTTAACGGGAGTTGGCTAACAGCTTTCAGGGGGATTACTGCCACCAACTGGTAAGGAGTGTAACAGCTTCATCAGTGGTTTAAGAGTCAAGTCAAGTCAAGTTTATTTATATAGCGCTTTTCAGCAACAAGGCACTCAAAGCGCTGTACACGAGGACAAATATTACAATGATACAGAAAATCAAAAAAACAAATCAAATGGCATTAATAATCATTGGGAGTTTACTGGTAAAAGATGGTTCTAATCCAATCTTTCTAATAGAGGTAATTAGCTCATTAAGTCCTCTGTGGTAAGGAATTCATCCGGTGCTAGAAGAAAAATTATAATATTAATTCTTGAGGTCGCTGGTGTAGGCAGCTGTGGTCCCATCATTCATATAGAACAGTCATGGGCACTCACTGAAGTCTAAGTAGAGAAGCTGGGTCACTGGTAGGTCCAAACTTTTTAAATACTAATAATGTTTGGCTTTCACTGGTATGAAATTCTTGTAATAAAATACTTATAAGAAATCTAAAAATCTATGGTCATTGGTGAAAAAACAGCTTTAGTCAAATTTTCATATACTAATAATATTTGGCTTTTGCTGGTAATCCTTCAGAGAAATCTGAAAATCTATGAAAAGTAATTAAATCACACATTTAGGTAAAGTAAGATAGGAGGAGAAAAAAAACATATTTCAGACTCTATTCTGAGCAGAATACAGTCTGAAGTAGTACAGAAAAAACCTCAGCAGGGGTAAGCAGCAAACAAATAAGTAAAGATTCAGCAAGGGTACAGTGGAATCTTGAGGGTGCGAATATATATAGTATATATAATATATATAAGTCTGAGTGTGTTTGCAAGAATTAGACTGTCAACACTGATAGAAGCGCCATTGTACTTGAGAAGAGAGGTGGAAGTTTTATCAATTGGCCACATAGTCCTATCAGCACACAGCTGGTAGGGGAGTGATGGGGAAGAGCGTCGCGTTTATATAACATCCAGGAGATATTTTGCCGATAGCCAGTTAGCAGAAGTTGTCAAGGCCACATTGGGCGCCAGATTTAGAAAAAAAATAAATGTTGTGGTCCAGGCAGTCGTGAATTTCCAGCCACCTTAAGAGTTTTACTGGTATGTCTCAATTGCGAATCCAAATAGCCAAATTTCTGGTACTTTCCGCAGATCTCGAGCGTACAACTTCTCCAAGATTATATCCTTTAACCTCTGAGTCCAACCGCTGCCAGGCTACGATTCTGTTCAAGAATTGTGTCCAGCTTGCAATTCTGCTCTCTTAACATTCCAGTGTTGATTGCTCTACAGACTCCATCCAACATCGCAGGCAGCTTTGGAATGCTTTGAACAGCCGCCCACGTTTTGCGAATCACTCGATAAGCCAGGTAACCACCAACTCCAAAAAGCAGAAATCCTGTTATTAAAAGTCCAAATATGTACACATCTTCTATGTCCTCGACCGACATCGTAGTCACGCGCACAATCTTCCTCTGCTGACAAGAATCCATTGTGTATCCAGAGAAGAACGTCCCGTCTGGACAAGAGGGTTTTCCTTTACCCTGTCTTCTCGTTGAAAAAATTTGATCAATTACACTGAGAGACCAGCTGACCAAATCCATAATTTACAAGTTTGGAGGATATGCAAAGCGAGGCTCTGAGAAAAATACAGAAAAAGCAGAAGCAGGGATCAGCAGGGAGGGAGGGAGAGAGAATGCGTGTGTATTCTGCCGAAAGCAAGAGCAGATTCACTCATAAATTTGTGATTTGTACTTGTTGCAAAGTTCTAACTTTGTAACTTGTATTCATAACTTCTAAACTTGTATTCTAACAGATGAAACATCTGATGTCACATGTATGGATAAGTTAACAAGGCACAAATACAATTTTATAATTTATTCATGTTTATTTGCTTACATTTACAACACCTACGCATGTTTTTTGACGTTATATAACCCCGTAGAATAGGAACATAAACAGCACAGAAAGTGCAAAATAACAGAGTAAGAGATAGCCAAAATGTTATTTTCTAGTCACTCTTCTGTGACTAGAAAATAGTCACATCTATCCAGGGAGCAAACTGATTCCACTGGATGCTGCCTTGAGATTCAAAGTGGTGACTTGCTCATGCAAACTCATTCTCAGAGTGTGACAGAGCATGAGGAGGTTGATGCGACACAGAAAAGAGTCTAGACCAAATCTTTCAATAGGCATTATCATTTCATGACCATCTCTTTTTGAATAGTGCTACTCTGCCTTCCATATGAGGATGCCAAAAACCAATGGTGCGTCTTGTAATCTGCTGTCTTACATAATGAAACTCCAAGTTACCTTCTGACTCATCATGGGTCATCTCCCAAGAATTGTGAGACCTCAGAACTCTGCCAAGAGCTATCATCAATGCCCTGTTTTGTCTTTTGGAAATGCATTAGTGATTAGCATGCATCCATAATCAGTAATTAATTCAGGGTAGATTGCCAGCTAGTTAGGCCATCCATTGTGCAGAACAAAATTAATTGCAAAACTCACTAATGACTCCAATAAAGGCTTAAAAACCTTTTGACTGAAGTCAAAGTTTTCCTTTAGTGTTCAAAGTTGGTTTTCACTCACAGACAAGTGTTTTTTTTTCCTGCTATTTAAATTGTTTGTTAACTTCTGCCTTCTGGGTTAAAGTTAATATTTGGAGAGCTCTTTGGAAAAGTTAAAATTAAAATAAAAAAATGTATTCATATAGCATGTCCTCATCCAGTCACCTTATGGAGGTCCAGTCAGCCTCATGGACTCATTTTAACACAGACTCTACAGGACTCACAATCCATACAAAGTGAATCACTCATAACTACAGTACCTTACAACGTATGTGGCATTTTTCCCATTTTGTCACTTTATGACCACAAAAGTGTCTTTGGAATTTTCTGTTTAAGACCAATACAATGTACCAAATAATTGTGAAAGGAAACTGACTCATGGATTTGTTTTGTAGCAAGTTAATGTTAGAAAACACAATCCCAGAGCTCAGTTCAGTCCATGATCCTGGAATGGATATTATACAACTGCAAATCACAAAGACATGGCTGTCTACCTAAACTGATAAGGCGAGCAAGGAGAGCATTATTCAGAGAAGCGAGCCAAGAGGTCCATGGTAACACTGGAGAACTGAAGAGATTCACAGCTCATGTAAGAGATTCTGTCAGTAGGACAACTATTTGTTGTACACTCCACAAATCATACCTATATGGAATAATGGCAAAAAAGAAAGCCATTGTAGAGAAAAGCCATAAGGAGTCCGGTTCACAGTCTGTCACAAGCCATGTAGAGGATACAGCAAACTTGTGAAGGAACATGCTCTGGTCACAAAACACTGTACACCCCCCTTAGTATACCAATCCCTCCTTTAAAACATGGTGGTAGCAGCATCATGCTGTGGGACAGAGGAGTTGGTCAGAGTTGATGAGAAGATGGTTTGAGCTATATATATATTACCTACAAGGCAACCTGTAGGTAAGTGTGACTTGAGACGGGGGTGAAGGTTCACCTTCCTGCAAAACAGCAACGCTGTACATCTAGTCAGTTATACAAAGTAATGTTTTAGATTAAAGTGTATTCCTGTGTTAAAATTGTCCAAACAAAGTCCAGAGCTAAATCCAATTAGGAATCTGTGGACATACACTTTATATCAGAAACTCTTCATAAAGTTTGACTGGGGTTGAGCTGTAACATTTCAGTTGCTGGACCAACGTACTTCATAACACCTGCAGCTGTATTTGTCGCAAAGGTGGTTCTGCACAGGTTCTACAGGGGGGATGAATGTGAGTACTTAATTTTTTTATTTTACAAAAGATTTTGCAAAGCATTTATCAATTTTTCTGTCACCTCCCATAAAATCCCAATAAAATCCAAAGTTTGAAGTTTGTAGTTGTAACATGACAAAATGTAAAACATCCAAGAAGTGTGCATACTTTTAAACAGCCTTGTATAGTATCGTTTTTTTCTTTTCTTTAACCTTGTCCTGTCAGGCAGAGTAGAATTGTTGTCAGAGTGCCGAGAAAAAGCCCAACAGATTTACTTTCACAAGTGGAGCATGACAGCTAACACTTTAAAGCTCTGCTTGATACTTATAAAAGAAACTTTATTAGAAACTGCTTTGAGATTATTTCAGTTGTTACAGACACGAAGACAGAAATGAAAAGGAGAAAAATAAGAAGCACGAAAGAGAGAGAGGTGGGGCAAAAAGGAAAAAGGGAGAGGAGAAAAGAATGGAGGAGAGAAAGAAGGAAGAAGAGAATACAAGATAACACCCTGCTTGCTTCTACACCTGCAGAAATATATTAACAACTTTTTTACCAAAAAGTGCACGATACTTAGGAATGCAAGAAGTATTTAGTGGTAAATGTGGCTCGATGTACAGGTCCTTCTCAAAATATTAGCATATTGTGATAAAGTTCATTATTTTCCATAATGTAATGATGAAAATTTAACATTCATATATTTTAGATTCATTGCACACTAACTGAAATATTTCCGGTCTTTTATTGTCTTAATACGGATGATTTTGGCATACAGCTCATGAAAACCCAAAATTCCTATCTCACAAAATTAGCATATTTCATCCGACCATTAAAAGAAAAGTATTTTTAATACAAAAAACGTCAACCTTCAAATAATCATGTACAGTTATGCACTCAATACTTGGTTGGGAATCCTTTTGCAGAAATGACTGCTTCAATGCGGCGTGGCATGGAGGCAATCAGCCTGTGGCACTGCTGAGGTCTTATGGAGGCCCAGGATGCTTCGATAGCGGCCTTTAGCTCATCCAGAGTGTTGGGTCTTGAGTCTCTCAACGTTCTCTTCACAATATCCCACAGATTCTCTATAGGGTTCAGCTCAGGAGAGTTGGCAGGCCAATTGAGCACAGTGATACCATGGTCAGTAAACCATTTACCAGTGGTTTTGGCACTGTGAGCAGGTGCCAGGTCGTGCTGAAAAATAAAATCTTCATCTCCATAAAGCTTTTCAGCAGATGGAAGCATGAAGTGCTCCAAAATCTCCTGATAGCTAGCTGCATTGACCCTGCCCTTGATAAAACACAGTGGACCAACACCAGCAGCTGACACGGCACGCCAGACCATCACTGACTGCGGGTACTTGACACTGGACTTCTGGCATTTTGGCATTTCGTTCTCCCCAGTCTTCCTCCAGACTCTGGCACCTTGATTTCCGAATGACATGCAGAATTTGCTTTCATCCGAAAAAAGTACTTTGGACCACTGAGCAACAGTCCAGTGCTGCTTCTCTGTAGCCCAGGTCAGGCGCTTCTGCCGCTGTTTCTGGTTCAAAAGTGGCTTGACCTGGGGAATGCAGCACCTGTAGCCCATTTCCTGCACAGGCCTGTGCAAGGTGGCTCTGGATGTTTCTACTCCAGACTCAGTCCACTGCTTCCGCAGGTCCCCCAAGGTCTGGAATCGGCCCTACTCCACAATCTTCCTCAGGGTCCGGTCACCTCTTCTCATTGTGCAGCGTTTTCTGCCAAACTTTTTCCTTCCCACAGACTTCCCACTGAGGTGCCTTGATACAGCACTCTGGGAACAGCCTATTCATTCAGAAATTTCTTTCTGTGTCTTACCCTCTTGCTTGAGGGTGTCAATAGTGGCCTTCTGGACAGCAGTCAAGTCAGCAGTCTTACCCATGATTGGGGTTTTGAGTGATGAACCAGGCTGGGAGTTTTAAAGGCCTCAGGAATCTTTTGCAAGTGTTTAGAGTTAACTTGTTGATTCAGATGATTAGGTTCATAGCTCGTTTAGAGACCTTTTTTATGATATGCTAATATTGTGAGATAGGAATTTTGGGTTTTCATGAGCTGTATGCCAAAATCATCTGTATTAAGACAATAAAAGACCTGAAATATTTCAGTTAGTGTGCAATGAATCTAAAATATATGAATGTTAAATTTTCATCATGACATTATGGAAAATAATGAACTTTATCACAATATGCTAACATTTTGAGAAGGACCTGTATATCTCTACTTTTAACTATCAAGTATAAAGTGTTGAGCTTGTTGTTGTTTTAGTTAAAACCCAAAACGCCTTAGCTCATGGGCTACATTCATACTGCAAGAAAATATGGCCCAAATAAAATAGTTTTGCTCATAAACGACCCATATCCAACCTTTTTATGGTAGTCAGAATGGCCCAGTTCTTTCACTTCCAAGAAATCTGAACTGTGAGACTTCCATATGTGATAGTAAATCGGATCCGTAACCGATGGTTTTCACAGCGTCCACACTCTGAACAATGAAGTTACATTTAATCCGACTTTTGTGGTGCCGACTACGCATCCACACAGACTTCTTTACAGAAGTAGCAGTCACTGCTCCATAAAAGGCCTATGTTAATAGTTGTGCTCTCATTTTTCTTATCCTCCTTCCTCTTGTTATGATGTGGTCATAATATTTTTGGCTCCCATTGCTCAACAAGATAAAAAATAATTCACAGACACCAACATCCATATTTCCATAAACCATATGCTGCTGTGTGATGTCAATATTCTCCTTCTGCACATGCGGTTCGCTTAGGGGTCATGAACCGTTCAGACTGAAGTCTGATGGTAGTCACAATTAAACTGTAGAGGGAACCACCATGCAAACAAATTGTAACTGAACTTCAAGATATGCTGTTTGAACATAGCCTAATCAGTATATTGCAATCTTTGGAGTTTCTGGAAAGCATTATAAGTCAATGAAGGAGCTTCTTACCAAAAATAAACACTTTAGAAATGCTCTGCAAAAATCCCGGGTGAGTTCCTTCCACATTCAGCACCATGGACAGAGCATCTATATTGCATTCCTGATTAAAAGAACTGGTGAACCTGAACAAGTTGTTCTGAATACCCAATAACCATTGAAAGGTCTATGAGTGCACCAGTCTCAGAAGTTGTCAGTATGTCACTCTTTATGTTCTGTAAACTAACAGAATAAGCCAACAGTCACATTACTGTCACGGCATAACGCATTCGATGAAAATAACCTCTGTAAACAGACTGCAGAGGGTTGTTCGGGGTTTTATGAGGTCAGGAGAGTTACAGCATTGTCTTTTTTATGTTTAAGCAGCATTTTCAGTTGGAGACTGCGGCTTTGACATTTAAAAATAAGAGTTTGAAGACAGTTTCAACGATGAGTCATGTTAATAGTCATTAGAGCTGCCTTTTCATTGTGTATTAAAACACAAGACTTGTTTAGAATAACATTTTGTTTCCATTTAGTGACATCTTTATACATCAGCAGAGAAAGCGCCTCTCTCTCTTATAACCCACTGATGACTAACACCAATGTTACTGTCGTTTGACAAAGGCAGTATCATTATTCGCCGGAAGGAATCTACTTTTTCACTCAGATCACACAAATATGTCTTGACAAAACAATTTTCTGTTGATTGATTGTAGATGTCACTCCAACCATGGCTTTTAAAAACGTAATATATGTTTCCCAAAAAATCATTTAAAGTACTGTGAATGTGATTTCTCCCAATCAGAACAACTGAACATTAGAGTAGTAGTTTATGTACAGTGCCTTGCAAAATATTTTTACCAGTTGAATGTTTTCACATTTTGTCATATCAACTCCAATGTATTTCAGCAGGATTTTATGTGATAAAGCAACATAAAATCGGTGATGTGGAGACAAAAAGGATACATGGGTTTCTGCATTTTACTGTATAAATAATAACCTGAAAGTAGGCGAGGTGCATTTATTGTCATCTTTACTCTGTTACCATTAAATAAACGCTATTGCTACCAATTCCCACCACCGAATTGGTAAAAACAGTCTACCTGTGTTTCATTTAAACCTTTTATAAATAAAGCTGTATTTATAAAGGATAACTGTATAAATATAACCAAATTAAGATTGTAACATGACACAACTTCAAATTCTTCAAGGTGTACAAAGACCTTTGTGAGTCACTGTAGGTCCTTTTTATTTTCCTTGTTCTCATCTGCCATTTTATTATACGTTTCTCCCATTTTATTGTCTAGCTGAACTACAGTTATCTCAGTGCATATGGTAACAAGGACAAAAATTCCCACAGTGGCCTGCAGTTGTTGACAAATCGGATTTAATTTTAAAGAATTAAATAACAAGGCTATGTACTTTTAAAGTAGTCCCTCATTTGTCATTTTATATTTCTGCTTGCATTTATGCAAAGAAGCTTTGTTTCAGTAGTTTTCTCCTCCTGGGATTAACTCAAACAATGTGTCAGCTGCACTCACAAAAATGTAGTGAACAGACAAACACTGGAATGATACTACCAAATACACAGTCACGTTTACTACAAAAGCATGTAATTCTTAGTCAACACTGGTAAACACAGATAGGTGGAAACACAGCTCCTGTTTCTCTCTCAGGCACACACAGGCCACACACAACAAAGGGGAATGCAGAGTGTCCTGAAAAGACGAAGGAAAGAGATGAGGTATCAGAATGTATATTCAGGACATGTGAACGCTCTTAGTTGTGTGCTGCTGTGCTTGTGTTCATATTCTGTGTGCAGGGGTTTGGAGCAGGACTGTTTTAAAATTATGATAAGATTTTATTGGTGTGGGAATTACAGTGTATGAGTGTGTTCATTTGTTGCTGATATGCAAAACAATACGTTTGTGCAATAGGAAAAACTGCTGCTTACTTATGATACCATATCGTACTTATAATACCCTTGAACTTTTTCACAAATGATAACTTAACCCAAAAGCTCAATGTATTTAGATTTGATGTGATAGACCAACACAATTGTGAAATGGAAGGAAAACAATAGATGTTTTTTGCAAATACAAATCTGCTCTTAAGAGTGTGTTTCTACCAGGTTTTGCACATCTAGAGACTGAAAGTTTTAGTTCCAGCTTAGATTGGATTGGGAGCATCTATGAACATCAGTTTTCATGTCTTACAGATTTTCCGATGAAGTTTGGTTTGGACTTTGAGTGGGCCAGTCCAACACATAATTATGCTTTAATCTAAACCATCCCATTGTAGTTCTGGCTAAATGTTTAGGTTTGTTGTCCTGCTGGAAGGTGAACCTCTCACCCAGTTTTCTAATGAGCTTTTCTAGGATTGCCCTGTATTAAGCTCTATTCATTTTACCATCAATTGCAACCAGTTTTACTGCCCCTGCTGAAGACAAAAAAAAACACAACATGATACTGCCAACCCCGTGTGTCACAGAGGGAATGGTGTTTTTCAGCGTGATGCCACACAAAGCTTTTTACACAGTGTTAGTCTGACCAAAGCACCTTCTTCTACATCCCGTTTCCACTACATGGCTTGTGATAAACCCTACACAGGACTTTAATTCAGTTTCTTTATATAGCGCCAATGCACAACAAATGTCGTCTCAAGGCTCTTTACAAAAAAATGTATTCAGTCTAATCAAAGAGCTAGATTCCAAGTCAAGCACAATCATTCCATTGTGATTTGTTTTCAGAGTAATGCAGTCAAATTCTGTTTACTATTTCAATTGGTTAAAGAGTTTTCTCTCTAAGGAAAGTTAGTTGCAGAAGAAAGCTCAACCAAATAGTCCGTCTAGGAGAGGGACAGGGTTGAACACTGAAAGGCAGGGCAAAGCGTATCATCTATACAGGTCCTTCTCAAAATATTAGCATATTGTGATGAAGTTCATTATTTTCCATAATGTCAGGATGAAAATTTTACATTCATATATTTTGGATTCATTGCACACTAACTGAAATGTTTCAGGTCTTTTATTGTTTTAATACGGATGATTTTGGCATATAGCTCATGAAAACCCAAAATTCCTATCTCACAAAATTAGCATATCATAAAAAGGGTCTCTAAACGAGCTATGAACCTAATCATCTGAATCAATGAGTTAACTCTAAACACCTGCAAAAGATTCCTGAGGCCTTTAAAACTCCCAGCCTGGTTCATTACTCAAAACCCCAATCATGGGTAAGACTGCCGACCTGACTGCTGTCCAGAAGGCCACTATTGACACCCTCAAGCAAGAGGGTAAGACACAGAAAGAAATGTCTGAACAAATAGGCTGCTCCCAGAGTGCTGTATCAAGGCACGTCAGTGGGAAGTCTGTGGGAAGGAAAAAGTGTGGCAGAAAACGCTGCACAACGAGAAGAGGTGACCGGACCCTGAGGAAGATTGTGGAGAAGGGCCGATTCCAGACCTTGGGGGACCTGCGGAAGCAGTGGACTGAGTCTGGAGTAGAAACATCCAGAGCCACCGTGCACATGCGTGTGCAGGAAATGGGCTACAGGTGCTGCATTCCCCAGTCCTGGGCTACAGAGAAGCAGCACTGGACTGTTGCTCAGTGGTCCAAAGTACTTTTTTCGGATGAAAGCAAATTCTGCATGTCATTCGGAAATCAAGGTGCCAGAGTCTGGAGGAAGACTGGGGAGAACGAAATGCCAAAATGCCAGAAGTCCAGTGTCAAGTACCCACAGTCAATGATGGTCTGGGGTGCCGTGTCAGCTGCTGGTGTTGGTCCACTGTGTTTTATCAAGGGCAGGGTCAATGCAGCTAGCTATCAGGAGATTTTGGAGCACTTCATGCTTCCATCTGCTGAAAAGCTTTATGGAGATGAAGATTTCATTTTTCAGCACGACCTGGCACCTGCTCAGTGCCAAAACCACTGGTAAATGGTTTACTGACCATGGTATCACTGTGCTCAATTGGCCTGCCAACTCTCCTGACCTGAACCCCATAGAGAATCTGTGGGATATTGTGAAGAGAACGTTGAGAGACTCAAGACTCAACACTCTGGATGAGCTAAAGGCCGCTATCGAAGCATCCTGGGCCTCCATAAGACCTCAGCATTGCCACAGGCTGATTTACTCCATGCCACGCCGCATTGAAGCAGTCATTTCTGCCAAAGGATTCCTGACCAAGTATTGAGTGCATAACTGTACATGATTATTTGAAGGTTGACATTTTTTGTATTAAAAACACTTTTCTTTTATTGGTCGGATGAAATATGCTAATTTTGTGAGATAGGAATTTTGGGTTTTCATGAGCTGTATGTACAGGAGCAAATACTTTTTCACAGCGCTGTATGAACAACAAGAGGCAGCTGAGAAAGGGGCTCGTGTTTGCAGCTTTGTGACAGAACTGTTTAGTGAAAAGAGGCGTTTTACATAGAGATCACTGGTCTAAATATTTACCAACTTCTGTTCAATTGGCACCAATATTGATAGGTACTTCATTTCATCAGGGTACGTGTTTGATGGTATTTAGCCCTCTGGGCTTCCTTACTGTAGCAGCACATCAAACACCAATACCATGGTGGTGTGATCTCTGTGTGGACCCATGATGTTGTGGGATGGCAAAAAAAACTGAGGCACAGGTCCTTCTGAAAAAATTAGCATATTGTGATAAAGTTCATTATTTTCCATGTCATGATGAAAATTTAACATTCATATATTTTAGATTCATTGCACACTAACTGAAATATTTCAGGTCTTTTATTGTCTTAATATGGATGATTTTGGCATACAGCTCATGAAAACTCAAAATTCCTATCTCACAAAATTAGCATATTTCATCCGACCAATAAAAGAAAAGTGTTTTTAATACAAAAAACATCAACCTTCAAATAATCATGTACAGCTATGCACTCAATACTTGGTCGGGAATCCTTTGGCAGAAATGACTGCTTCAATGCGGCGTGGCATGGAGGCAATCAGCCTGTGGCACTGCTGAGGTCTTATGGAGACCCAGGATGCTTCGATAGCAGCCTTTAGCTCATCCAGAGTGTTGGGTCTTGAGTCTCTCAACGTTCTCTTCACAATATCCCACAGATTCTCTATGGGGTTCAGGTCAGGAGAGTTGGCAGGCCAATTGAGCACAATGATACCATGGTCAGTAAACCATTTACCAGTGGTTTTGGCACTGTGAGCAGGTGCCAGGTCGTGCTGAAAAATGAAATCTTCATCTCCATAAAGCTTTTCAGCAGATGGAAGCATGAAGTGCTCCAAATTCTCCTGATAGCTAGCTGCATTGACCCTGCCCTTGATAAAACACAGTGGACCAACACCAGCAGCTGACACGGCACCCCAGACCATCATTGACTGTGGGTACTTGACACTGGACTTCTGGCATTTTGGCATTTCCTTCTCCCCAGTCTTCCTCCAGACTCTGGCACCTTGATTTCCGAATGACATGCAGAATTTGCTTTCATCCGAAAAAAGTACTTTGGACCACTGAGCAACAGTCCAGTGCTGCTTCTCTGTAGCCCAGGACTGGGGAATGCGGCACCTGTAGCCCATTTCCTGCACACGCCTGTGCATGGTGGCTCTGGATGTTTCTACTCCAGACTCAGTCCACTGGTAGGAATTTTGGGTTTTCATGAGCTGTATGCCAAAATCATCTGTATTAAGACAATAAAAGACCTGCAATATTTCAGTTAGTGTGCAATGAATCTAAAATATATGAATGTTAAATTTTCATCATGACATTATGGAAAATAATGAACTTTATCACAATATGCAAATTTTTTGAGAAGGACCTTTATGTTTTTGTTTAAACACTAATATTAATGTTTCAACAGTATTTACTCTATAAAAGCAGAATTAATACAAGTGTGTTTTACCTTTAACTACCATTCAATTCTACGAGCATACAAACAATCAAAAGTTAAGACTGCAGGGTCATGCTCAAATAAGAGTGAGGATTTTAAAGGTCAGCATTGAGAGCACTCAGGAACAGATGAAACAAATAGTCTTGTTTCTCCCAATTGCTGTCTGAGAAAATTGGCAACAATTACATCTGGACTGACTCTGAGCTCTTCTGTCAAGTCCATGGATTTCCTGGCACATGTGACAAATATCTAATTCAAAATAACATCCTCTCCCAAGTCCTGCCTTTTCCAGCGGAGCATTTCACACACAGGTTGATGACATTTTTAGTGCCTTTTTCTTCCAACATGATGATCTAGAACCACTGCCAAGCCCATTTTTTGTCCCTGGTCATCTCAACCCTCTGAGACCAAATGTGAACCACTCTTTAGCTTTTTATCATCTTAGTAGCACATCAGTACAACTAATTACAGGAAATGTTTAACCATAGCAAAGGATGAAAGCATTTCTTGTTGACAACCAGTTGTTATGTGGTGAGAATGTCATCTTGTAAAACACCCTGCTTTTGCATGCTGGCATAGTGCAGCAGGGTGCAGTTGGCAGGGTGGACATAGTTCAGAGTGCCGCCAGTTATGCTCTCTAATGAGCCCTGTGACCATACTGTAAGACAGAAGACTTTTCATGGCTGGATAAATCTCATTCATGCTAATCCAATTCAATAGATCTCAAAAGTTTTGTGCTGGTGTGCTTGTCAAACTGACCTGGAACCACACAGTTAGTCAGTCCATTTACAAGTAGCAATAGTTATTTCTAATCTCATATTCTTGTACGATGTTAATTTTACATTTTAAACACTTACTAAAAATATATACTTTTTAGCCATAGTTCCTTAAATGGTCTAGCTTATAACAGTGTAATAAAGCTGTTGTAGATATAGATTTTTTTTTATTTCATACATTAGACCTAACCATAGATTAAATTATTTTGAAGTGTATCTTTTAAACCATATTAGTCACAATAATGCCATAATCCTTTTCCACTGAAACCACACAAGAAAGCCCTTTATTAACAAATTAGGTCCAAAGTAGAATACATGGAAAGAGGATATTACAGCCTTGACTAGATCAATACTTAATAAAAACAGACTGGCCAATCTGTTGTGTGTTCCTTGATCTTCATGTTACACTGAGAAAAGTGGACTCATTTTATTGACAACATAACTTGTACATTATTTTATTTTCCCTTTATTTGTAATAATGATTTTTAGCAGGTATCAAAAGAATAAAAAAGCAGTCACACAGAAATACTTCAACGCATGATGTTCTTATTTGTATCCCTGCAGTGGACAATTTTGTTGTTAAGTGTACTCTTCTGTTTAGCCTTGATTGGTGCTAGAGACGTAATTAAGATTCTTGGAAATAAAAACTGGATTCTGAAAAACCTAACATTTCTATTTTGGAAGAAACACCTGGGCAGCATTGTATTGTGAGGTTTCTTCTCTCTCGCAGCTGATCAACCATTTTTGACTAACAACTTGCAGTTGGAGATTTATTTTATTTTTTTGGATGACCAGTAAAGGCGCTCACCCATTGTCCAACATAGTGTATGTTGTTTTTGAATGGTTGTCATTTAGACCCACTGCTTTCCTTATATTCCCTGTAACTTTTAGTTTAAACTTAATTTCCTTTTGTTGAACACACTCGTTATACTTATTTTTTTAATTATATGTCCCTTTTTTAACCTCATAGGCTTTGTGGGTTTTAAATGCTTAACCCGGCATATCTTTAAAGAGTTATCAAGGTTAATAGGCGTAAAGGTATGTGAAGTACAACTGTTTGTAAAGGCTTGCAACCACGTTTCTTGTCCTCTCCTTTCCATTTATAGCTGGGTTCTAGCTATAAGTCATCAGCATTTACAATGCTGTATAAATGGCTGAAGATGCATCTAACAGAGCAGCAAATGAGAGAAACAACCTTGGCACACCTCCATGCTCTCAAATGTTCTTTTTTAATAAACACACTAACAAAATACCTCAGATAAAAGAAGGAGAACAAGGTTCTTTCAAAAGTTAAAAGGGAGGATTTGGTGTTGGATTGCATCACCTTTTGATATTGGAAATATTTCAATAAATCTTTCTTCAAACTGAAAGATTTGATGTTTCCTTTGTGAATTATTACTGAGCTTGTTAGCTGTTGCTTGCTCTGCAAACAAAGCTCAAAGTAATTTGAAATGTGTCAGCATTTCAAGGACACTGGACGCTTGAACACAGTATCAGAGACAATTTAAACATGACTAGGGGATTTATGTTTACCTGAGCAACTCCTACCTATAAAACTGTTTAAGGTTTTTCTTAAAGTCTGGTTAGGCATTCGGGTCAATCATAGGACCCAGATGTGTATGTAGATAACAATGGCTCAAGGATTCTCTAAGAAACTCCACTTGCATAATGAATGGTCTGATACATAGGTACTTTCTTAGACATGCAAGCAAGTTGGATTGTGAGTTCGGATCAGGTGAGGGGGCTGGTATCCTGATGTGCCCTGGCATGCCTATGGCGGAACTATTGAGTATTATGTTTATTAGGATGTCTCACTTTAGTGAGCAGTGGCACAATTTGACTGTCCAGCTCCATGCAAATCATTAATGGGACCCCTATTCAGTCCTATCAGGGCCCAATAAAAGCAGTTGAATAATCCTCCAGTGCTTTCTGCACAAGCCTCCTTGTCCTTCTTGTAGAAAGGTACCCCCACAGCATCATGCTGCAACCACCATGTTTCACATGTGGGTCTCTGCAGTCCCTCCAGAGTAACCATAGGCCTCTTGGCTGCTGCACTGATTAGGCCAACCAGGTCTGGTTAGATTTTTGCAGTTATACCATACTCTTTCCATTATTTAGATGGTGCATTGAGCAGTGCTTCTAGAGAAAATGTAGGATATTGTTTTATGACCTTACCCTATCTTAAATATCTGCTCAGCTTTATCTTTGACCTGCCTACTCTGTTCTTTGGTCATCATGATGCTGAGTTTACACAAAGAGGCAGCTAGACTCATACTGAGATTAGATTACAGGCTGATTCAATTGCTGACTTCTAAAGACTTCTAAGGTCAATTGGTTGCAGTGGTATCTAAGTAAATAGGGCTAAATACAAGTTTGCACTGTATATCATACAAGCCCTTGAATATTGTTTAACAAATTATTTTTCAGCTTGGTTATGTTTGTGACATATGATGATTGAAAGTCTATGGGTCAACAGTCGTATAGCTATTGAAATGCAAAACAGAAGTATACAGCCTGGGTATGTGGTGTTATTGTGAATAATAAATCCACTTCAGTTTTTTAAACCATGAAAAATATTATTTTCATAATTCTTTATATAATTATGCTTTGGTATTTGGAAACAACACTGTAGGTTTTGGCTAATACAGATACTCAGGAGACAATATTATTGCTATCAACTTTGCACACTACCAGCTGTTTGTAAAATTGCCCATTGATTTATTCTTTTAGTGCTTTTAATCAAAACCCAGCACTGTCTGGGAGCTTTAACAGATAGTATTCAGTTACTGAGTTGTTTTAGACCTTTATATTTTAAATGTTTATTGTAATACCAAAAACAACACAACCCTCCAGGTGAAATACCTAAAAGTTGAAAATACTCAGATTATTGCATTTCCAGATTAATCAAATGTGTCTGAGAATACTGTTGGTTTTCCTCAAATCTACACGTGTTCTAAATTACAAATGTAGACTTAAAGATGTACATACATTCCAGCTAAAATGTGGTTAATTGCCTCTTAGAGAGTTGCTCCTTGAACTTATACTGTTTACTCCCATCAGCCAGCTTCTAGCATTATTTTGTTTGAATAACGCTCCATGGATCAGAGAAACTCCAAAATAAATTCAAACTTTCGCACCTAGGTCTTGTTTTTGAAATACATTAAAGTTGTATGCTGTAAAAGGTATGTATGTTCTGTTCTTATTAATGATTCCAAAGGCTCACACTGAGTTGAGGAAAAAGCAAATAACTACTTCGCCCCTTATAAATGGAATCAGCTCCAGGGTGAGCTACATTTGTTTCTCTGAGTGAACTTAAACAAATTCGAACATTTTAAATAGTCAAAGATCTGAATGCAAATCTTTGAGTGATTAAGTACTTAACTACACTGTTTAACATTTTATCAGACTCTTTCTTTTTATTTATATTTTGGTGACCATTGATTATTATAATTATTAGATTTATTATTTGTGACATTTTATGTGTGATGTATTTTAGTGGTATTTTTGTTCAGGTCACCCTTGTAAATGAGATAATGAGATGAATAAAGTAATAACAAATAATTATTTCACCCTGGAAAAGGAATGGCCAAAAGGCATCATTTAAAGAATTTAAAATATTAACATGACATTTACGCCCATTGTGAGTTTGTGTAAGCCATGTAATGGAATTATAATTGTTAAAATTGGCCATAATATCATGATGCTTATAGGGCCACTAATTAATATTTTTTAGCTTTTGCTTTTCATTTTAGTAGACATAATCTTTTAATCTCACTTCAACAAAAAAACAATTCCTTTCCATACTATCCAAATATCTACAACTCAGAAAAAAAGAGTGAAAATATATTGTCCCCTCATGTCCATGCTCATAGGTAAGGTAAGGTAAGTTTATTTATATAGCACCTTTCAGCAACGAGACACTCAAAGCGCTGTACATACAATTACAATACAATCACAAAGCAAATAACACCGATACAGACACAGAAAAACAAATCAAATGATAAAATCAAACAGAGGTAATTTAAAAAAGTAAAATAAAATAAAACAAAATAAAGAGAATAGAATAGAATAGAATGATGGACAAGAAAATGAAAGGACAATTGGACTGAAAACGCAACTAATCATGCCTAGATAGCACAGTCAAAGGCCACTGTAAACAAATAAGTTTTTAATCTTGATTTAAAGCAACTTAGGGTTTCGGCGCTTTTACAGTTTTCTGGCAATTTATTCCAGATTAGTGGAGCATAAGAACTAAAAGCTGCTCAAAAGCGGCTCAAATCTACTCTGCATACCCAGAACCAGAACCATGTTTGGTTCTGGTTCTGGGTATGCAGAGTAGATTTGAGCCAGAAGACCTGAGAAGTCTGGGTGGTTGATACACTGACAACAAGTCTGTAATGTATTTTGGTGCTAAGCCATTCAGTGATTTATAGACTAACAGAAGTATTTTAAACTCTATTCTCTGAGCTACAGGGAGCCAGTGTAGGGACTTTAGAACCGGGGTGATGTGCTCCACTTTCTTAGTTCTAGTGAAGACGTGGGCAGCAGCGTTCTGGATCAACTGCAGCTGTCTGATCGACTTTTTAGGCAGACCTGTGAAGACACCGTTGCAGTAATCAATTCTACTAAAGATGAACGCATGAATTAGTTTTTCAAGGTCCTGCTGAGACATTAGTCCTTTAATCCTGGAGATGTTCTTTAGGTGATAGAAGGCCGACTTAGTTACTACCTTTATGTGCCTCTGAAGGTTCAGGTCTGAGTCCATCACTACACCCAGGTTTTGAGCCTGACTGGTGGTTTCTAGCTGTATTAACTGAAGCTGTGTGCTAACTTTTAAATGCTCTTCCTTTGGTCCAAAGATTATTACTTCAGTTTTGTTTTGATTCAGCTGAAGAAAATTTAGGCCCATCCATGCATTGATTTCTTCTAAGCATTTACCCAGTGCTTAAATGGGTTCATGGTCACCTGGTGACATTGTAACGTATAGCTGTGTGTCGTCTGCATAGTTATGATAACTCACGTTGTTGTTTATTAAAATCTGAGTTAGGGGGAGCATGAAGATATTGAATAGGAGGGGCCCTAAGATGGACCCTTGGGGAACGCCACATGTGATTTTTGTGTTCTCTAATGTAAAGTTACCTACTGACACAAAAAAGTCCCTGTCCTTCAAGTAGGATTTAGACCAGTTGAGTGGTGTATCAGAAAGGCCGACCCAGTTTTCCAGGCGCTCTAATAAAATGGAGTGATCAACAGTGTCGAATGCTGCACTAAGGTCCAATAATACCAGCACTGTGGTTCTTCCACAGTCTGCATTTATATGGATGTCATTGAACACCTTGACAAGAGCAGTCTCTGTACTGTGGTGAGCATGGAAGCCTGACTGGAAGACATCAAAGCAGTTGGTCATTGTTAGGAAGTTGTTTAACTGCTGAAACACAGCTTTTTCAATAATCTTACTGATGAAGGGGAGGTTTGATATAGGCCTGTAGTTCTGTAGTAGCAGCTTGTTCAAGTTGCTCTTTTTCAATAGAAGTTTGATAATTGCTGTTTTTAGGGCCTGGGGGAAAACACCTGACAAAAGGGACGTGTTTATTATTTGTGTTGAATCAGATGTTATTACAGGCAAAGCTTTCTTAAGGAAAGCTGTGGGTAAAAGATCGAGACAGCAGGAAGAAGAGCTTAGTTGCTGTACGATTTCTTCTAAGTTTTTGTAGTTTATTTGGTGAAATTGGGAAATTTTGTCAAAATCAGTTCTTGTTGGAGACAACATTGGTACTGAAGTTGATGTGGATGTGCTAACTGCCCCTCTGATCTTTTGGGTTTTTTCAGTAAAGAATTTAGCAAATTCGTTGCAGGCCCTGGTAAAGTGGAGTTCAGATGCTACAGTTACAGGAGGGTTTGTTAACCTGTCTACCGTGGCAAATAATGCACGAGCATTGTTAATGTTTTTGCTGATGATCTCAGAAAAGAAAGATTTCTTTGCATTTTTCAGTTGTAGGTTATATCTGTATAGTCTCTCTTTATAGATAATATAGTGAACCTGGAGTCCAGTCTTTCGCCACCTGCGTTCAGCTTTTCGACACTCCTTTTTTTCACTTCTGACTGGTGGAGCACTTTTCCATGGAGACATTTTCTTCCCAGAAACGACTTTCGCTTTAATTGGAGCAATTGAATCAATGATGTTCGAGATTTTAGAATGAAAGTTATCTACCAGCTCATCTACAGTGTTACCGGGCAAAGTGGAGGTAGAAGAGTAAATCTGGTTAAAAGTTTAGGCAGCACCGTCCTTAAAGATGCGTTTTCTTATCATGTATCTTTGGCAAATTGAGTCATTGCAGATGATGCTTTCAAAAATAACAGAAAAGTGGTCAGATAGGGCAACATCAGTTACAGACACCTTGGAAATGTTTAGACCCTTAGTGATGATCCAGTCCAAAATATGTCCCTGTTTGTGCATTTGCTGTTTAACATGTTGAGTCAAACCAAAATTTCTAAGAGTGTCACATAGATTGTCCATGTGAATATTGAAGTCTCCCACAATAATTAAACAGTCATAATCAACACATATCACAGATAAAAGCTCATTAAAATCACTGATAAAGTTTGTTTTGGACTTAGGAGGTCTGTAAATATTCAAGAACATGGTTCGGACTGGGCTCTTTACCTGGAGAGCCAAATATTCAAAAGAGTCAAATTTGCCCAGAAATACTTTTTTACACTCTAATAAATCTTTAAACAAAGTGGCCACCCCTCCACCTTTTCTTTGTTGTCTGCTCTCACAAAGAAATTTGTAGTTCGGAGGCGTCGCTTCTATCAGAATGGGAGCTTTATTAAATTCATATAACCATGTTTCTGTTAAAAACATAACATCAAGATCGTGGTCAGTAATGAAGTCATTGATTAAAAATTATTTTCCTGACAGAGATCTAATGTTCAGTAAAGCCAGTTTATATGACTAAGTTGTTGATATTAAATCTGTGTCTGGTTGTACCTGACAGTTTATGGCTTTTTTTGATTGTTTATTACTGTCTCTTATCCTTTTGGCTTTGCTCTTTCTGTCACATATAAGCACAGAGATTTTACAACTATCTCCTATTAGGGGCCCAAGTTTTTCCTGGACATGCTCATTTCTGATAGAGTTACCACTGGGGCCCAGACTGTATCACAGAGAAGTGATTTGAAGGTCCTGATTAGGAGGAGATAGATTAGGAGGTGGTGGAGGTCTGCGGCATTTGGAAGATGTTGGTTCAGTAGCAGGGCCTCGGCCACGGGGGGTGTTGAATGGAGAAGATGTCAGAGCCATTTGGGTCCCGATTTTAAGAGCTCCTTTCATGTTATCAGAATCCAGTAAAGCAAAAAGTGGGCTCAGTGGGGAGATGGGAGAGTTCTGTGGGGTCTGGGTCAGGGTCTGGGGGGATAGGGGTATAATGGGGGGGTCCACTTCACCTGTGGATTTCGACGGGGGGACCTTTTGTGATGACCTCTCATTCTCAGCCAACTGGCTGATTGTTTCTGCTGGAGCTGTTGGAGGCAGCGTTATCATTGTTGTTGATACTCCATGTTCTCTGCTGAAAGTCGAAGCTGCTGGCTGATTATTTACTGAATAGAAGAGATTAGATGTGAGACGTCTGGCTCCTGGCTTGTTCAAACAGAAACCATCTTGCTTGAAGAGTTGTCTTTTTCCCCAAAAAATATTAGAATTGTCGATGAAGTTCACAGGTGTGGGTGCACATGTTTTTTTCAACCACTTATTAATCATCAGAAGTCTGGAAAAAACCTCATCTCCACAGAAATCGGTGCAAAGGGTCCGCTGAGAAACACCTTGATATTGAGACCTCCAACAATATTCAGAAGACGAGTGAAATCCTCCTTCAGTCTTTCTGATTTTTTCTTAGCCACGTCATCCATGGCTCCACAGTGCATAATAAGGTTTTCTAGAGACGGGCGCTTTTCTGTGATTGCAAGAATATTCTCTGAGATATCAGAGACCACGTTACTGGTACCAATCATAACTTCTGTGTTTTTCTTGTTGCAGAAGTTTTTAATCTCATCCACAGCTGTGTTGCCCACTATTAGGGTTCTTGGTCTGGTGGGGTATTTTTTCTCTGGCAATTTAGGAGAAGACTGTTTAGAGTGAAGTTTGTTCTCAAACCTTTAATTGTTCTCAGAAGATGGATAATTTTCCTGGTTATCATTCTGTAGTGGAGCAAATCTGTTTTGGGGGGAATTTCATTATTTCCAGCTGTCTCACTCCTATCAGTTGTTGTGACAGCAGCTCGCTGTCGAAGTCTCCTTTTCCCAGGGGAAACGGGGGCATTTCTCTGTAATTCTGGTTATTCTAATTTATTTAATTGCTGAGATGTTCCAGTGAGTCGTCCACCTTGATTTTTTGGGCATGCCCCTAAAACATACCAGGGGGGTCTGCCGGTAGGTTTATTCTCAGTGTTCTGATTGCCGGCTGAGTTGTTGAGCTGGCTGTCACTGTTTGGGATCACAGGCAGAGTTGAATCATCGCTGTACCCCATATTCACCTCCACATTCACTTCTAGTCGATGGATTTTCATCTCCAAAACAGCCATTTTCTGTAAAAGTTTGTCGAAGTCCTCTGTGGTGAAGGGAGGCATTTTGTGCCCATTAGCTGACGTCAACTTGTCCTGCTTTCGAGTTCGATTATAAAAACATCAAAGTCCTTTAAAAAATAAAAATAATAATAATAATCCTTGGGAGTCGTTGGTAAGAAGTTGTTTTAGTCCAATATTTCCGTAATTTTGGCTAAGAGATAAAAAGTGAGGAGTAAAAGAATGCAAGCAAGCAGGGAGCTTAGGAGAAAAGCGTCATAGGATCATGTCTTTCTGTAAAACATTCTAAGAAAATGGTTCACACTATTACACAGTTTCTGTTCTTAAAAAAAAAAAAAAAAATCCAGATGAGATAATTGTGCTTATTATGGAGCAAATATTGAGTGAGTCACTAAGGGGGAGAAAGGAAGAGATTAATGGCCTGATCTACTAAATGTGCGTGTATAAAAACATGCACCTTCATAGCACAAAGTTATCTACTAACCGGGTTCACCGCTGAACCAGCAGTAAGACTGCCCGGCACCGGGTGCATTGTGTCTGTCTAACGAGCAAAATTGCAGGCGTAATCCATTTAGTGGGTTCATCTTTATGTATATGCAGAACATAAGCTGATTATCAGAATCTGCAAAATACTGGGAGGAGGAGGATATGCAAATGTAATCATTTGTGATCAGTCAATGTGATTTATCAAACATAAAACGGATTGGATTGGGTCGCTGTTTTTGATTCCATTTTCAGTACGTTTGAAAGGCAGGTGCAAACTGGCACAGCTTTATTGTGGCGAGGAGGCATAGGTACAATGAACAGAGAGAACCTTCTGTGCGCATGTCAGCATATTTAGACTGTCAGAAATAAAAAAAATAGCAGATACATATCTATCCAGCAATTCATTTTTTAAAGACTGATTTGGAACAAGTCACAAATAGAAGCAATGCAATATCTTCTATGGAAAAAAATCATTTTAAAGCTGCATTTTCTTGTGTCTGGATAATTCTAGCACACCGCTACTTAATGGCACAACAATGTTGTCTGGATTACACTGGAGGAGTGCTTCTATATAGCCCAGAAAAGGTGCCACAGATTATAGTTTTATGCCGCATTTTCCACAGCATAATAATGCCATGAACATGGGGAAAAAAAAGATGTCTGCTTGGGACAGATTAATGGAGCAAGACTGCGGATATTGGTCAATCCGATTCAAAGCCATTTCTCATGAGCCATTGGAAGTTTGCTTTTTATTTAAATTCTTTATGCAATTAAACCAAAATGAAAAACAGTGACTGAACTTAAATTTTGTGGTATGTTTTAAAACAAACAAAACTAAATATTTACAGCCACCAGACGACATGAAACAATTATGGAGCCTGTAAAGGGACAAAACTGTCTCATGTACACAAGTGATTTTTAGTTCCTTCAATCTCCCTTTCAATGCCCCTTTTGGGATTCCAGAAACACTTACCTGTCTGCCTATCTGTCTCATGTGGGTCAGAGCAGAAGTGTGGGACTCCAGCCGTTTGGCCATGCAATCCACACTGCATGACAGCAAAGTGGAGTAGGAGGAAAGAGGGGCAATGGGGGAGCTTGTGTGGCCATGGGTCAGTGTAGGGCCATTGCACTCAAATATATGCCCATCAAATATCAAGACACTCTTGGGGGGAATTGATCGCAGAGAGGGTCATTTTTACTTTTAATTATTGATGAATGAAGAAACAAATTGGGCTGGGGGAAAAAAGAGCACTTTTCTAATCTGGGGCAAAAGTGCAGGTGCTTGAGCACCACTAGTGGTCTATCTGTGAATGTGCTTGAATGTGTCCAAACTCTCCATGGTGACAGCTACTGGCACAAGCAATTTAGCGCTCCTTATTTAGATCTTAGTAGATCCCCCCCTAAGCGTCCAGCAAAATTTCATCGTGTTTTGCTGAATCATTAATGCAGATAATAACATCCCTCATGGGTTATTCTGAGGACCAATTCCTCTTCCAAGACCTTTTTAGACAAACTAAATCCAAATGTTTGCCTAAGTACAAGCATGTTTTTTTCCACTGATTTGTGCTGTGTGTGTGAGTGCACTCATGTGAAGAGTGATACTTTTTATATTTTTTCCTCCAAGGTTGGAAAGACTTTCAACTGTAACATTAAAAAAACACAGAGCAGAAGAAGCCCCAGCAGACGCAGTGAGTCATTGTAGTTTGAAACGTGTTCAGGGATGTGCAGGGAGCTAATAGGGAGCTGCAACATACAGTAACAAAAGTGTGATCCCATGGTATTCCTGTCAAAGTTTCACCAATCCTCCTAGAGTATAACTAGTCATATCCCACCTAGGTATCACTAGTCATATCACAACTACAATGCCTAGCAGTAGTGTCTACATCTAAAAGCAGAATATTGTGAAAAAGTTAAATATTTTTTGTCACTCATTTCAGAGAATGAAATATTATATAGATTCCTTACACATTGAGTAAAATGTTTCCAGCATTTTGACTTGTAGTTTGGATGATTATGGCTTACAGATGATACAACAACATTTTATGGCTCCTAAATCTAGAATATCACATGAGATCAATATATATAAGTAACTTAGACAGAAATGTAAGGCTCCTGAAAAGTTTGTTCATTTCTATGCACTGAATACTTGGTTGGGCCTCCTTTTGCATGAATTACTGCATCAATGTGGCATAGCATGCTGGTAATCAGCCTGTGGTTCTTCTGAGATGTAATGTAAGCCCAGGTTGTCTTGATAGCAGCCTTCATCTTATATGCACTGTTGGCTCGCTAGATTTTCCATGGTAACACCACGGTCATTGATTCAGCTTTTGGTACCTTTGGCAGTGTGGGCAGGTGCCAAGACCTGCTGGAAATTGAAATCAACATCTCCATAAACCTTGAGAGCAGAAAGAAATATGAAGTGCCTTAAACATTTTTGATACATGGTTAAATTGACTATGGACTTGAGAAAACACAGTGGACCAACACCAGCAGATGGCATGGCACCCCAAACCATCACTGACTATGGAAACTTTACACTGGACTTCAAGCAACATGGATTCTGTTCCTTTCCACTCTTCCTCCAGACTCTGGAATCTTGATTTCCAAATGAAATTCAAACATTACTTTTGTTTTAAAAGAGGACTTTGGACAACTGAGCAACTGTCCGGGTTTTTTCTCCTGTGTCTGGTTGAGGAGCGGGTTGATATGAGGAATGCGACATTTGTTACCCATATGTAGGATTTGTCTGTGCGTAGTAGCTCTTGATGCGCTGACTCCAGCCTCAGTCCACTCCTTGTGAAGCTCACCAAAGTCTTGAAAGGTTTTTCAAGACTTTGGTGATCCTCTCAAGGAATTGCAGACATGTCTTGATGTCTCAACATGGGATGGAATATATATAGTTTCCTTTCAAATAATTTCTCACGTCCCTGTGCTTCCTTTGATTTCATTTCAAACGGCTCTTTTGAATAAAAAATTGACACAATTTGACTTTTTTTTCACTCAGTAACAATTTGCACATCTCAGTGGTGTAGTTTATTCGACCTGGTGGCTGTTACACATGGTTTGCTTGAACCAGCTGGTCATTGTCCAGGACTTGACCAAGGTTTTAACGAAGTCTGTGTACTCCTGCTGTCAAATATGTATGTTGGCATATGGTCTTATAAAGGCTAGAAATGCTTAAATTGGATAACCTCAAGGTTGATAACCTTAAGTAAATATGACCCAGTTTTGGGTTGTTGCAATATTTTTAAAAAATTAAAACAAAAATAATAAAGCATAAACTAATGTATTTTACAGTTTTTAAAAGAGAAAAGAGAAAGTTTTTGCATGGACTTTGTCTTGGCTCAGATTGTGTTTGAACCACACTACATGCACACGGACAGGATTCAGGATTCTTGAGGATTTTTACTGAATCTGAGGGATCAGCAACAGTCACATACACATGTGGACTCAGGCACAGTGGATCAGTCAATTGCTGAGATCCTCAAGTTTCAGGAGAACTTTAATAAGCTTACATGGCTTGACAAAAAATATAAAGTGTGGAAACAGAGAAGACAAGATGGCATCAGACAGAGATTAAAGCGACTGTCACTCCACCACATACCCCTTCACATGATGCTGCTTTACGAAAAAAGATGGACGAGATCCAAACCAGCATTACTCATCTGTGAGAAATTCAGAGAAGTTGTGTGTCATGGCTTTCACTAAAAGTATCGACAGACGCCCTGTCAATTCTGGGAAATCCCAAGAGTCTGCCATAGAGTCTGCCTCTATGTCAATCAACGGTGGTGCAGACACATCCCTTTCAGAGAGACCGTGTGTACTGCAGCGTAGAGATGCTGCCGGTGCCCCTTCTACCTCCCCTGTAAATTTCCTTAAATATTTTTTACTGTGGTATGCATCCATCCCAAGTCCTAAGTAAAAATTGCTGTAACAGTTATAGAAAATGTTGCACATAAGCTCCAGTCACATTCTCCTGTTGCTCATTGTTTCATTCCTGGTGTTTCTAATCAAAGCAACTTAAAAACACTGAATAACGTTTACAGTACATCTCTCGCCCCACCAGATGTAACAAGGGCTGTTGACTAATGCTAAAAGGCACCTACAAGTCTGTAGTAAGGGAGTCCTTGAGTGCACAGAATGGAATGTTTTTAAAGACTTTTCTGATCTTGATGAGAAGACCTAGGTGATATCATCTTATATTCTTCATCTAAATAAAACCTTTATCCTCACCAAACAGGTCAAAGTGTTCCCAAACAACAGACCTTGTGCTTCATAGGAAAAATTAGGTTTTTCTTCATGGTAATGATAAGGACAAGTTAGAAGCTAAAGAAAAAAAGTCAGACGTGAAATTAATAGGGCAACAATGCAATATAAAAGTGAGATAGAGGATAAGTTTCACAGTAATGAACAAAGGGCTATATGGGATGGAATAAAGGCTATGACAAGCTAAGACAAGATGAACTTTGAGCCAATTACCATTAATAGTTTTGTCTCAAATTCAGAACTTGTAAATGCTGTAGAGAAAAGTGCTGTAGAAAGCAGTAGTGCAAAGCAACAAGTGGCGGAGGGGGAACTTGGTCCTCATCTATGCTAAAATTACTAAGAGAAAACTCTGGTCACTCAAGCATCTTATTTAAAGAAGTTTAGAAAGGAAAATGTAAGTGGTTTTGAACCCATAATCTTTTAAAAGTTAGTATACCCTGAAAACAGTAAGTAGCCCATTGATAGTTTATGCTGCCAATAACTCTTTGGGAATCTCTGCTTAAGACAATTCTTATAACAAAGTTAGCTCCTGAATTGCTTATGTGAATTGATTTTATATCTCCCATATTTATAATTCATTACCCACTAAGTTGTCAGTCAGCGTCCAGAATGACTCAGCTGTAGAGAGTAGCTGAACACACATTGAATTTTGGTTTAAAAAAATAAACATGGGTGTTTTTATTTTTTCTCTTTAAAACTTTTCTCCTTTCAAAGTCTGCTCCTTTAACTATCCCAGGAGTGTTTTCAGCAGGTGAAGATGAGAGGAGAAAAAAGGATGATTTGATGGTGTGCTGAAGAAATAGAAAAGCTGAGAAAGTGAAAGCTAAAACCAAATTATTTACTGCAGTATGATCATATAGGATGGAACAAATTTGAATGACAAGGCAACTGATTTCTTCTAATTGGTTTTGACTGTCTGTCTTTGAACTGCCGGTGTGCTGCAGCTCTGTTTCTAGGCAAACAGCTTATCTCATGCAATCTGAAGTGCTTCTTAATTTCCCGTACAAATATCAAACCTCTCCACACTGCAAATATAATGCGATTTGTCTTTTTTTCCCTTTCGCTTGAAAATGACTGAAGCCATATCTTGCTTTGAGGAACCTCTCTCAGCTCTACCTTCAGCATGAGAACACCAACACATACCACCCACATATATTTTCCCACCTGCAGTTCAACGTACTTGCACAAGAGAAAATAAACAACAAAAGAATATAGAATCTGCATTTATGGAGGTTTGTTTTCAAAATAAGGAACGTATCATGACATGAAACAGGTTTTTAAGCTGTTAACTCACCAGTGGTGCTGATTTGCATGGCAAATGAATGACATTATGGCACTTCGAAGTTTCTTTCCATTTCTTTTACTTTGCATAAAAAATTAGCTGCTAAAGGTGCAGTTGGTAGGCTTGGGGAGGGAAGGACCGCTATCAGTACTTCCTGTCAACAGCTCACCAAAGATGAGCTCTACAAAAGAATGGCAGATGCTTTCTCTCAGCAGCATCCACAAACATACAAATAAGTCTCACCACAAGCATCTTACTTCGTTGTCTGTCAGGAGTTTTATTGACAGCCGCACTTTTATTTAGGTGACTGCCTGGATAGGTTGAGATCTCTTGCTGGGCAGGTAACAAGTTTTTCTCCAAGCACAGCCAGCAACAGCTTACAGTATAAACTAAGCATAAAAAGTAAGGGAATTGTTTTGTTGGTTTGATTATTTATTTTCTGTAACAATGATCCTTAGTAATAAATCCCTAACAGATAGAAAACGTATTTGTTTCTCTCTAAATGATGCCACATTTGTAAGGACAATACATTTGGGGGTAGAGCAGCAGAGTTGTGGTTACAGGGTTTGGCCATGAAACCTGCCAAATTCTCTCTGCCAACGTCAAACAGCCTATTCTGCTATTAACTTGATCAATTTAAGTGAACTAGAGACGATTAAAGGCAGTCAAGACTATCTTATCCTTAACAGCTAATGGTAGATCAATCCCAAACAGCTTTTGGTGAAGAGAGTGTGATGGTGTGGTACGACATCTCCCTCAGTAGGAAAACAACGGTTGCCTTCATTGGAAAAACTCCTAATGCAGATAAATATCGAGATCAGATTCTACAAATAGTATAGCAAACCCATTTGTCCACTTTTAGACACATAACTCCATCCTCCAAGATGTGAGTGTCCGCCCCCACAGAGCAGCTTTGTCACAGATTACCTCAAGAAATTGGAAAAATTGGAATGGCCTGACCTCAGTCCAATTAAAGACATATAGGATCAGCATAAATGTGCTGTTTGGGCTACGACCAACACACAACCACATGCTGGTTGAGAAATGGAATGCCATCCCACAGCAATGTGTGACCAAGCTTGTGGCCAGCATAAGCAGGAAGTTTCAGGAAACAGGAAGTTAGGCTGTTATGGTGTTGTATGGTTCTCCCACGCACCACTGATGCCATTTTTAAGTGTATAAAATGTTTCTAATATGTGCTTTTTCTTCAAACTTTAATCATCCAATCCAACAAGACACCAAACAATAGTCAATAGCAGAATGAGTGTTTTGGCATTGGAAAGTGGATATGAATTTTGTCATTTCTGTGCTAATTATATCTTACCAACTATCAGCACCTGACATTTCAACAAATCAGTCGTTGTTGCCTTGTAAAAGGCAAAGAGGATTTTAATTTCCTCAGCTCCAGCTTTTTTACTTATATATGTATATATATACAGGTCCTTCTCAAAATATTAGCATATTGTGATAAAGTTAATTATTTTCCATAATGTAATGATGAAAATTTAACATTCATATATTTTAGATTCATTGCACACTAACTGAAATATTTCAGGTCTTTTATTGTCTTAATACAGATGATTTTGGCATACAGCTCATGAAAACCCAAAATTCCTATCTTACAAAATTAGCATATTTCATCCGACCAATAAAAGAAAAGTGTCTTTAATACAAAAAACGTCAACCTTCAAATAATCATGTACAGTTATGCACTCAATACTTGGTCAGGAATCCTTTGGCAGAAATGACTGCTTCAATGCGGCGTGGCATGGAGGCAATCAGCCTGTGGCACTGCTGAGGTCTTATGGAGGCCCAGGATGCTTCGATAGCGGCCTTTAGCTCATCCAGAGTGTTGGGTCTTGAGTCTCTCAACGTTCTCTTCACAATATCCCACAGATTCTCTATGGGGTTCAGGTCAGGAGAGTTGGCGGGCCAATTGAGCACAGTAATACCATGGTCAGTAAACCATTTACCAGTGGTTTTGGCACTGTGAGCAGGTGCCAGGTCGTGCTGAAAAATGAAATCTTCATATCCATAAAGCTTTTCAGAAGATGGAAGCATGAAGTGCTCCAAAATCTCCTGATAGCTGTAGCCCATTTCCTGCACACGCCTGTGCACGGTGGCTCTGGATGTTTCTACTCCAGACTCAGTCCACTGCTTCCGCAGGTCCCCCAAGGTCTGGAATCGGCCCTTCTCCACAATCTTCCTCAGGGTCTGGTCACCTCTTCTCGTTGTGCAGCGTTTTCTGCCACACTTTTTCCTTCCCACAGATGTCCCACTGAGGTGCCTTGATACAGCACTCTGGGAACAGCCCATTCGTTGAGAAATTTCTTTCTGTGTCTTACCCTCTTGCTTGAGGGTGTCAATAGTGGCCTTCTGGACAGCAGTCAGGTCGGCAGTCTTACCCATGATTGGGGTTTTGAGTGATGAACCAGGCTGGGAGTTTTAAAGGCCTCAGGAATCTTTTGCAGGTGTTTAGAGTTAACTCGTTGATTCAGATGATTAGGTTCATAGCTCGTTTAGAGACCCTTTTAATGATATGCTAATTTTGTGAGATAGGAATTTTGGGTTTTCATGAGCTGTATGCCAAAATCATCCGTATTAAGACAATAAAAGACCTGAAATATTTCAGTTAGTGTGCAATGAATCTAAAATATATGAATGTTAAATTTTCATCATTACATTATGGAAAATAATTAACTTTATCACAATATGCTAATATTTTGAGAAGGACCTGTATATATATATTTATTTCATATATTTTACCTTCAAAGTTTCAACAATTCCAATCAGATTAATACAAAAAGAGCTGTCTGCCATTAATAAACTATAAACCTTCCACAAAAATCAATCTATAATTTTACCGAGTGCCCCAAACAAGACTTATGTTGTTGTTCATCACACACCGTGAACATTTTTACATTTTGTCACTTAACATATACTAACTTTAGTTTATTTTCTTGGGATTTTAAGTGGCTGCACACTGGTAGCGTGGTAGCACTGTTGCCTTGCAGCAAGAAGGTCCTTGTGTTCTACTCCTGGCCAGGGGTCTTTCTGCATGGAGTTTGCATGTTCTCCCATGCATGCATGGCTTCTCTCATGGTGTTCTGGCTTCCTCCCACAATCCAATAACATGATTGTTAGGTTCATTGGGCTCTCTAAATTAGCCTTAGGTGTGAATGGGTGTGTGCATGTTTGTTTGTCCTGTGTTTCTCTGTATTGCCCTCTGATGGACTGGGGACCTGTCCAGGGTGTACCCCACCTCTCGCCCATAGACCGTTGGAGAACCAGGCACCAGCTCCCTTATGACCTTGTATGGAAGAAGCTGGTATAGAAAATGGATGGATGGATGGATTTAAAGTGATAGAGAAACATAATTGTTATATTCCATCTGTTATTGGAATATGGCTTGCTTAGTGTGTCACGGAGTGACATTTGTGGACTCTGTTTGTGGCTTTGTGTTTGTTTACCTTTTGCTTAGATGTTTCTATTTCGGTTTTTGTATCATGTTTTCTTTTCTCCCTTTTCCGCCTCCTAGTGTTTTCTTCTTAAGTTCTTTTATGGTTGTTTTATTATTACATGGTATGGTTTATTATTATTATTATTGTAATTATTATAGTTCTTGGTCTTCCCTGGATTCTCTAGTTTTATTTCTCTTTAGTATCTTTGTGTTTAATTGTGTTTTATTATTTGTTCCTTTGCACTATTCTTGTTTACTGGTTTATTTTCTGTTTCCTTTCCAGTTATTTCAGTCAGTGTGGTTAGGTTTGTTTACTTTTGTATTCAGGTTTTCTTTATGGGTTCTTTGTTTGTTCTTTGGTTGTTATTGTTGTTCCTATGTCCCCTCTAGTTTCTCTGTTTACTTTAGTCATGATTATTCTAGTTTTCTTATTCCCCATTTGATTATTTATCTTTGTCTATAGGTTTGCTTGGTCTGTGTTTCTGTTTATTGTTTATTAGTTACTTTCACCTGTTTGTTCCTTCTGCCTCCCTGCCTCCTTGTCACACCTGTTCCCTGTTCTGTTGATTATCTGCCTTTGTTATCTCACAGCATATAAGATGGCTTTGTGTCTTTGTTCATCGCTGGTTCCTTGTGTTCGTCACACCTCGTTCTCGTCCATGATTATGCTTTGTTTTTTGCCACGCCTTGCCTTGGGAAACCTGCAGTGATTTTGCTACGTTTTTTGACCTTGTAAATAAATCTTTGAATTACAAAGATGATCCTGCCGAGCTCTTGTCTGCACTTTGATCCACCCGCAAACCACATTATGACATAGTGCTTGTTTCCAAATCTTGTTAGGGTTTTTTATCTCATTTTACAGGGGCTGCCCTGCACCACGTGATGCTGAGCATGAATGGAATGAGGCACACAGCAACTCCACCAAAGATTCTTTGAGCCGTGGATTCCAGCTACAGCCTAGATATGGTCGAAACCAGATATTTACATGCTCTGTATAAAAAGACACATTAGCTTTTTTCCTCACTATCTGACAATAAATCAGACAAAATGTTTTCTGTTTTATGTCAGTTAAAATCATCTAATTTCAGTTGTATTTGCGAAATGCCAGAAAAAATTTTGTTTAACTTGGCCCATTCCTCTTGACAGAACTGTTGTAACTGTGTCATGATGTAGGAAGACTTGTTCGCACATAACCATTTCAAATCTGCTCACAGGGGATTTGTGATGGCCCCTCCGAAACATTGACTTTGATGTGCTTAAGCCACTTTGTAACTAGTTTGGCCATATGCTTAGGTTTATTTTCCATTTGGTAGATCATTTTGCACTGAAACTCTAACTTCTTGGCTGATGACTTGTTTCAGTGTTTCCACATAATGTTATTTCCTTATGATGCCAGGTATTTTGGGAAGTGCCCCAGTCCCTCCAGGAACACCCATAAACCATCATGTCGTATGTGAGTTAACCTGTCAGACGTTTAGAAGGCCATGACGTCATCATCTTGGCTTACACAAATTGTTCAAAGGCAAAATAAAATCTGATTACAGGGTGCTGTTTTTCTCAGATTAGATTTAAAGATGAATGAAAAAAACAGTATTTGTAAGAGTGGGAGATGTTGAATATCTGAAAATAAACAAACATATAATTTGTGTGTGCCTCCTAAAATTGGATGATTTTTTTTTCACGTGTCCCATCTTCGCATACCATATAGCAAAGCTAAATGCCTACATGTGCCTGGGCAGATTTGCTCTACGAACAGGATATCTCAAGACGAAATCTGATCTAATTGCAATATTAACTTTAATAAATCATGACTGGATCCAGCACGTTGTAGGCAAGCCACATTGATGTGATAGTAACCTGTGTTTGCATGACCTTTAACCATTTGGATTTTTCCGTGTCAATGGGTCGGTTGTGTGTAAGTTTGTGTGGGTGGGTGATCATATGTGTAGAAATAGGTGTGTTTTTCTTTGAGCAGATGTATGTGAATGAGTTTGTCACCTAGAGTTGCACAGTTGTTAGAGTGACATTAACGGTAGAAGGCCTACAACACACAGCACCCAAGAGCAGCAAAGGACAGGAAGACGGAGCTCTGGAAAGCAAAGCAGCCCCAGGAAAACATACACAGGGCGTCACTCCAGGGTAACCATATGCCACACAAGTTGAGACGCGAGGCACAGAGCCCACCACCCATCCTGAGGTGCAGGTTGAGGCCAAACTTAGCTGAGGGGGGCAGTGCATGGTGCTTCCCCCATTCCTGCATTGTCACTCGACCCACACATCAAGACCCTACTAATGTGTGGTGTTGCATATGTTAGGGAGGAGGGGCGCTGGTATAAATCCCCCTCGGGGTCAGCTCCCCAAATGGCTCCCTCTCGTCCCGACTGTGCCCACACCATGACAGTGCCGACCGAGGCCCGCAGACCCCTCAGAGTTCCCCAAAGACACCAGGGTGGACTTCCAACAGAGCAGTCACCCCCCTAGGTGGAGGAAAGCAGGGAGATGCCAAGCCAGTCAAACGAAGCAAGCCCACCACCAGCAGCCATGCACCCAGACGTCTGCTGGACCAGCCAGGAACCCAGGCACCAAGCCACGGCAGGCAGACCCAGTCTCGAAACCCCGACTGAAAATTAGACGATAATGAATGTGCTATGATGCGACCTTCTCCCTGGCCACTCGAAAACAAACAAGACACCTTGTTTAGGCTGGAGCTCAAACATTACAGTGTAATTTTAAGAATGTCAGGATGTATTGTTGGCAGGTTATTTCCCTCCCTCCAAGTTTCATCAGATTCTGGTCAGTGCTGTCAGATATATTTCATGTGACAACTGTAGTAATTTGTGTATATTAGAGCACCCTCCCCGTTTCTCTTTCTGTTTATATTAATGGAGATTTAATTGCTTGAATGCAGCGATGAGATGTAACAGTAACTGTGTTTGATCACAACTGACTGAGTTGTAAACTGTAATCCAATTCAGAAATCCAATGTGTTATTTTAACAAAGCTAAAATAATGAATGACACAAACTGGTTTGGTTTAAATTACTTTAAGAACAATTTTTTGCCAGATGTATTAAGTTTACTAATTACAGGGAAGATTCATTAGTCTGTGAATACTCTCACACATGTGGAGAGAAAATTATTCCCCTGATGACCTTTGCACTTTTTTAAAACAAAAAAAGCATTCCCTGCCAAAATTGTCTTCTTACTGAGCTTCTGAGACATCAAACTGACTGAATCAGTTATGCTGCAGCGTAACTTCTAATTAGCCACAAGCTCACACCTGTAAATTCAGTGCCTTGCAAAAGAATTTATTCTCCCAGAACATGTTCAAATTTGGTCACATCACATTTTTTTGTGGTATGTCTTTGCCAGCCTTGCTTATCTAGAGACTGACATTTTTGCCAGTTCCTCTTTACAGAATTTCTAAAGCTCATTTAGACTGAATGGAGAGACAAAGAAGAAGAGAAGAATGTTGGAGAAAGTCCTATCAAAGATTCCCAATTAGAGTTTGGTCTAGACTTTGACTGGGTTAGTCTCCCACATGAACATGCTTTGCAATTACATTGTAGCTGTGGCTGTATGCTTAGGGTCGTTGTGCTGCTGGAAGATGAACCTCAAACCCGATCTCAATTTTGTTGCAGTCTCTAACAGAGTTTTTTTCCAGGATTTACCTGTATTTGGCTGCAATCTATTATGGCATCTGCTCTGAGCAGCTTCTGTTTCTCTGCTGAAAAAAAAGCATTTCCACATCATGATGCTGTCTTGCACAATTTTACTTTGAAAAGCACCTTCTTCCACATGTTTACTATGTTGCAAATAAATACGTGAAGGAGTTCTTACAGTTTTATGGTTACCATGGATCTCTTGGCTACTTCTTTGATGAATGTTCTTCTTGCCTAGCCTCTCAGTTTGCCGATGTCTTGGTAGATTAGCAGTGTTTCAATGTTTGGATTATGGTTTGAAGAGTGCTTTGTAAGACGTTTGGCATAAAGTTTTCTAACATAACCCCACTTTAAATGTATACACAACTTCCTAAATGACCGGCCTGCTGTGGTCCTTGGTCTTCAAGATACTGTTTGCTCTAAAGTTGGGGACAGACTAGACATTTTTACAGTCTTTACAGGTTTTGGAAAGCCTTGAACTTCACATTAACAGACTGGCTTCAGCGGATCTTTGTTACACAACTGAAACACTAGTGGTCACACATCTAACAATTCAATTCAATTTAATTCAAAAACACTTTATTAATCCCAAAGGGAAATTAAATGTTATTATAGCTCATATTATGAAGGTTTCCTCAAAGAGTCGTTGTAGATGCTGATGGCTGTGGGCAGGAAGGATCTCCTGTAGCGCTCCGTCTTACAGCAGATCTGAAGAAGCCTCTGACTGAAGACACTCTGTTGTTGTAGGACATGAAGTCTCATGAAGAGGATGCTCAGGGTTCTCCATAATGTTCTTCATTTTATGAAGAATCCGTCTTTCCACAATGATCTCCAGAGGTTCCAGAGGAGTCCCCAGAACAGAGCCAGCCTTCTTTATCAGCTTGTTGAGCTTTTTTAAGTCCTTGGCTCTGATGCTGCTTCCCCAGCAGAAGATGGTAGAAGAGATCACATTCTCCACAACAGACTTATAGAAGATATGCAGCATCTTGCTGCAAACACCAAAGGACCTAAGCTTCCTCAAGAAATACAGTCTGCTATGTCCCTTCTTGTAGATGGCTTCACAGTTGCATCTCCACTCTAGTCTGTTGTCTAGGTGAACACCGAGGTATTTATACTCCTCCACCACCTCCACTTCTTCTCCCATGATGGAAATAGTTTTTGACTTATTCCTGTTTCTCTTAAAATCTACAATCATCTCCTTTGTTTTAGTCACCTTCAAAATGAGATGATTGTTTCCACACCATGCCACAAAGCGGTCCACCACCTTCCTATACTCAGCTTCTTGTCCATCTCTGATCCACCCCACGACTGCAGAATCATCCGAGTATTTCTGCAGATGACACGAGTCTGTCTTGTACTGGAAGTCTGAGGTGTACAGAGTGAAAAGGAATGGTGAGAGTACAGTCCCCTGTGGTGCTCCTGTGCTGCTGACTACCTGGTTAGACTCACAACCCTTCAGTCTCACAAACTGTGATCTATTTGTCAGGCAGTCTTTGATCCAGGAGATTGTTGAGGCCTCCACCTGAGTCTTCTGGAGTTTCTGACAAAGCAAATCAGGTTGGATTGTATTAAATGCACTGGAGAAATCAAAGAACATGATCCTCACAGTGCTACTGCTGAGGGATCTCAGAGTGCCTGATTTGTCAAACCAACTACAGCCAACCAAATGCATTTTGCTCTTTTGGAAACTTGCAAGGCCTAACGACCCTCTTATTGAACCTCTGAGGCCTTCACAAAATAGCTGGATTTATATTGAGATTAAATTGCAAGACATAGTTTTGTTTTTAGCACTTAAATAATTACCTGTCTTAATTTGCTCCTGTTGTTTGGGTCCCTGTGGCTCTAACTTGTCCTCTGTTTTGTCTTACAGGAGTTCCACATGCGGTTCTCTCTGCAGACACGAGGGACTGTCTGCGTGCTGGAGACACCTGCTCCAGCGATGACAGCTGCAGCCCACGATTGCGTACCCTCAGGCAGTGCGTGGCGGGAGATGGTAGCATGAAACTGGGGCCTGGGGCTCGAAACCAGTGTGAGAACGCCATGACGGCGCTGTTGTCCACCCCTCTGCATGGCTGCCAATGTAAACGAGGGATGAAAAGAGAGAAGAACTGCCTGAGCATATACTGGAGTCTTCACCAGTCTGTGCTGCATGGTGAGATTAGCAATGAGCACACAGAAAATGTATGGTTGAGCGGTGGGCGAGAGCAGAAACAGCTTTTTATTGGGATTAATGTGTGTGTGCTGGCCATTGCACAGAAATAAGGCACCCGCCTCCACACAGCTCAACAGCAGATTCTAGGTTGAAGTAAAAAGAGTTATTATTATGTCAAAAATAGGTAAAACTGGAGCTATGATTCCTTTTATTCCGCCTACACACTTATATTTGATCACTTTTGTGCTTATTTCCAAAGCTCTTCTCTGATCGTCACTGAAGCCCATTATTTGTCATATGCTGACATTCAAACTAAGGTATTTAGCAGGCAATTTTACTTTCAGCACATGTGAAAACAAGTACAGCAGAGTCACAAGGATGACAGCATTGTGTGTTTTGTGGAAGTCAAATGCAAATCACAACACCGAGATGCAGAGATGAAACAAGTCTTTGAGCTGTACATCAGCCAATATTCTCACTGCAATGGTGTATGTATGCAGCAGACACATTGTATGGTTCTGGTTTACTCACCATATGCACAAATGTTGTATCAGTTGTACCAGTTCACTTTTAGCAAGAACTAATATGAAATTATTTCCACCCAGATTAAAATAAATTATTGAATCTTCATAGCTCACCTCCTGAATATATATATATTTATATATTTATATATATATATATATATATATATATATATAAATTGTTGAAGCTCATTTATATTTCTTGCTTTTCTGGCAAGGTACGTGGCAATTGTTCTACTGGGACACATAAACTTGACCCAATTTTTCACCATCAGATTAAAGCAGATATGAAAATAGTGCTCTACGTGCTCTATCTTAATTATTCTATCTACTTTGTGCAACAGACCCTCAGCATTATGCTTCCAGCACAATGTTTAAAAGTTGGTGTGGGGTTCCAAGGTTTAAAAGCCTTTACTCCTCCAAACATTATTCCAGTCTTTATGAACAAATAGCTCAGTCTACAACTTTTCTCTAGAAAGCATTTTACTTAATCATTTGGACTAGTCTCGCATTTCAGCTCAGCTCTCTCTTCCCCACAATGGACCGACGTAGCATCCACATTTCTGCTGATAATATGCAGCTGAAATCACTCTATCAATCTAATTAGCAAATGGGTTGCTACAAAGGAGAAGCAGATGTGCTTAAAATTTTGAAATGGTTAGCTTTTAAGCAAATGAGCTAGTCATTGTGGTTTTTCTTCAGATTGAAGGAAATTCGGTGCTGACCCTATTCCACCTGAAAAAAAAAGGCTTCAATCTTCATTCTAGAATTGCGCCGTTCAGGGTGGCAGCAGGATGGAATAGCTCTGTTACTTTTGATTCTGATTTATACTTTTTTTTGGGAACTCTTCCTCTTGTGGTGGATACAGTTGATTTTTTTTGGACGACTGTCCACTCCGGTGTCGGATGCTGTGCAACCTGGAGGATTTTTCTTAATACTTTCTATTTTTGGACATTTGTTATTATGCATTGCCATGGCAACGGGGTTGTTTCTTACAACCGGGAGCAGCTGATTAATATCTCAAAAGCTCAAATAATACTTCGACTACAACCCCAAATCCCCGATGAGTTGAAAAGGAGACGCCATGGATGCAGAGCAGGAGCTAAGAGAAGAGAGAGAAGGAGGAAGTTCAAACCATCTCTTCCATCAATTATGATGGGCAACGTGAGATCGTTGGGAAACAAGTTGAATGAACTCCAAGCCCTATAAAGGACCCAGCCAGAGTACCGGGCATGCAGTATTATGTGTTTTACTGAGACATGGCTGTAGGATCATATCCCCGACTCCAGCGTCTCTCTGCCGGGCTTTTTAACCATACGAGCAAACAGAGTTATAAAGAGGAGCGGCAAATGTAAAGGAGGTGAACTGGCAGTATTTGTGAACAACAGATGGTGTAATCCAGGACATGTTACTATGAAGTGTCATCTCTGCAGTCCAGATATTGAACTGTTGGCAGTAAGTTTTCGTCCATATTATTTACCCAGAGTTCACCAGTGTTATTTTGGCAACAGTTTACGTTCCACCTTCCGCTGTTGCCGACACTGCATGTGATGCCATCAGCTCAGTTGTTGCTAAGCTACAGACACAAAACCCCAATGCTTTTGTGGCAATTTCTGATGATTTTAACCAGGCTCCACTCTCTGCTACACTTCCAACGTTTCAACAATTTGTCAGGTGCTCTATCAGAGAAAACAAAACATTGGATTTCTTTTATGCAGATGTCAAGGACTCATACATCTCTACAGCAAAACCTCCTCTAGGCAAATCAGATCACAATCTTGTTTTTCTCTGCTCGAAATATAAGCCCCTTGTCCAGAGACAACCTGTAATAAAGAGGACTGTGAGAAAATGGTCACAGGAAGCTGAAGAAGCTCTGCAGGGTTGCTTTGAGGGTACAGACTGGGACGCACTGTGCCAGCCACATGGAGAGGACATCAATGCCATGACTAGCAAGATGTCCTCTCCATAAACTTCTGCGTGGATAACATCATCCCCACCAGAACCGTGAGATGCTTCCCCAATAACAAACCTTGGATCACCAGTGACCTGAAGGACCTGCTTAACAAGAAAAAAACAGCCTTCAGAGAGGGAGACAGAGAATTATTGAGGATTATACAGAAGCAACTTAAAGTCAAAATAAGAGACAGCAAGGAGGTGTACAAGAAGAAGCTGGAGAGCAAGCTCCAGCAAAACAATATCAGAGATGTGTGGACAGGGATTAAGAAGATCACAGGCTTCAAGCAGAAGGTTGATCAGACTGATGGAGGTCTGGACAGAGCCAATGAACAGAACACATTCTTCAATAGGTTCAGTTCAGAAACTGACTACGCCAAAACAAATTCCTTGTATGTCCAAAAACGTACTTGGCAATAAAGCTTTTCTGATTCTGATTCTGATTCTGAAACAAGCTTCGCATCCTCCTCTCCTGCTCACAGCCAAACAGACATTCCAACTTCCTTTGACCCACAGGACCCACAGCTGTCCAGTAACACCTCACATTTTTTATCTTCCACCTCAGCTCTAGACCCTTCTGCTTCTACATGTTTGCCTTCAACCATATAAGAAGATGCTGATGCTTCCTTTGCTTCCCCCTTCCACCTGTGTGTCTCAAGAAGTCAAGTGAAGATGCAATTGGAGAGACTGAATTGGAATAAGGCTGCAGGTCCAGATCATGTCAGCCCTAGAGTATTGAAGGCCTGTGCAGAGCAGCTCTGTGGGATTCTGCAGCACCTCTTCAACCTTAGCCTGGCCCAGAAGAAGGTTCCGGTGTTGTGGAAGACCTCCTGTCTTGTTCTGGTACCAAAGAAAACTCACCCATCAGTCCTCAATGACTATAGACCTGTTGCCCTGACATCCCACATCATGAAGGTCCTAGAGAGACTCCTGTTGGCCCACCTGAGTAAGCAAACAGTAAACCATCAGGACCCCCTTCAGTTTGCTTATCGCTGTGGAGTTGGAGTTGAAGATGCCATCATACACCTGCTTCAACAAACCCACTGTCATCTGGACAAAGCCAGTAGCAATGTGAGGATTATGCTATTTGATTTCTCCAGTGCATTTAATACAATCCAACCTGATTTGCTTTGTCAGAAACTCCAGAAGACTCAGGTGGAGGCCTCAACAATCTCCTGGATCAAAGACTACCTGACAAACAGACCACAGTTTGTGAGACTGAAGGGTTATGAGTCTAACCAGGTAGTCAGCAGCACAGGAGCACCACAGGGGACTGTACTCTCACCATTCCTTTTCACTCTGTACACCTCAGACTTCCAGTACAAGACAGACTCCTGTCATCTGCAGAAATACTCGGATGATTCTGCAGTCGTGGGGTGGATCAGAGATGGACAAGAAGCTGAGTACAGGAAGGTGGTGGACCGCTTTGTGGCATGGTGTGGAAACAGTCATCTCATTTTGAAGGTGACTAAAACAAAGGAGATGATTGTAGATTTTAAGAGAAACAGGAATAAGTCAAAAACTATTTATATCATGGGAGAAGAAGTGGAGGTGGTGGAGGAGTATAAATACCTCGGTGTTCACCTGGACAACAGACTAGAATGGAGATGCAACTGTGAAGCTGTCTACAAGAAGGGACAGAGCAGACTGTACTTCTTGAGGAAGCTTAGGTCCTTTGGTGTTTGCAGCAAGATGCTGCATATCTTCTATAAGTCTGTTGTGGAAAGTGTGATCTCTTCTGCCATCATCTGCTGGGGAAGCAGCATCAGAGCCAGGGACTTAAAAAAGCTCAACAAGCTGATAAAGAAGGCTGGCTCTGTTCTGGGGACTCCTCTGGAACCTCTGGAGATCATTGTGGAAAGACGGATTCTTCATAAAATGAAGAACATTATGGAGAACTTGAGCATCCTCTTCATGAGACTGTCCTACAACAACAGAGTGTCTTCAGTCAGAGGCTTCTTCAGATCTGCCCACAGCCATCAGCATCTACAACAGCTCTTTGAGGAAACCTTCATAATGAACTACAACAACATTTAATTTCCCTTTGGGATTCATAAAATATTTTTGAATTGAATTGAATTGAATTGAATTGTGAGAGGGTAAGTTATGAAGAAGTAAGCTTCAGAACATCAAAGACCATCCTGATCAAGATGCTCTACTCCTAATAAATGTTCTACATAATTATGTTATCACCAGTGCAGAGCTTGATAAACATGAGCAGCAAGTGGAAGTGAATGTGTTTCCATGGACAGTAACACATTTAAATATTAACGATAAATATTTTTCAAGTAAGACAATATGACTAGAAGGGCAGCAAATAAGAAACACCTGCCAATGAAAAACATCAACACAGAAAGCAAAAGGAAAATCTTACCAAGTATATTTTTCTAATGTTTAGTCAAAACCTCGCATCACACTTAATATAAGTCAAAACCATGCACAGAGATAAATTTAAGTGAGATATAACAACTTGTTCCTGTGAGGTTTGTAAAACATAAAGTCTTGTTTCAAGAAAAAAAAATAACTTGAATTAAGACAAATCTGCTTTATTGATAACAACGATATCAACAACATGCCCAACTCACAGTGCATCACAAAACATTCTATAAGTCTAGCTATTTTTAATATATTTCTGTCAAACCAAACATACAAGTGATTTGGAAAAAAGACAGCTAAAATAATATTTCATTCTCAGTTCTGTTGCACTCTGGACATATTCCAGCATATTATTCCAAAGGTAATGAGTACCAATACTGTTCTATACTACAGTAATTGGCAGTGCTCATTGTTTGGTCGAAATACCTACTTACCACTGAGTTAAGACTGACATTTGATGATATCTGTGAGGTCATATTTCACTGCAATGTACTTGCTATTATTAAAATTCACATAAGAGTATGGTGTATAATCAATGTGCTTGTCTGCATCCATGAAAAAATTGGCTTGAGCTAGGGAGGGAAAAATACTAAGATGAAAACAGGTTGGAGAAGGGTTATAATGCTGCAAATGCATTTCTTAATGCTAGCCAGGAATGCATACTTAAAGGTAATTTGTCTTAAAATGCAATGTTCAAATCTTAATTTAAGTTGGTTTTGAACCTGGATCCAGAGCATTGCCTTTTTACAACTATTAGTTTTACAACTAAGACTGAGTTAAATAAATTTTAAAACAAGAGGATGACATTCAGGCTGAAAAAAAACGATGCTACCTTTGAGGGTAAGGACACTACTTTTGGCCATCACAAGCTTATTATGAGACGTAAAAGCTCACAATTGTAGTAAAATACTGCTCAGAATGAGTTTCCGTGGCTAGTTTCAAGATTCTCTATACCTTGTAAGGCTTTAATGCAATGTCTTATTTCTAGAAATCTTGTCAAGTTAATTTTCACTTGTTCCATTGGCAGATTTTTTGGCTTATTTCAAGCCAAAAAATCTCATTTTAATTTTGTACTCGTACTCGTCGTCTTCCGCTTTATCCGGGAGCAGAGACGCCCAGACGTCCCTCTTCCCAGACACCTCTTCCAGCTCCTCCGGGGGGAGCCCAAGGCGTTCCCAGGCCAGCCGAGAGACATAGTCCCTCCAGCGTGTCCTGGGCCGTCCCCTGGGCCTCCTCCCGGTGGGACATGCCTGGAACACCTCCCGAGGAAGGCGTCCAGGAGGCATCCGGTATAGATGCCCGAGCCACCTCAACTGGCTCCTCTCGATGTGGAGAAGCAACGGCTCTACTCCGAGCCCCTCCCGGATGGCCGAGCTCCTCACCCTATCTCTAAGGAAGTGCCCGGCCACCCTAAAGAGGAAGCTCATTTCAGCCGCTCGTATCGGGGATCTCGTTCTTTCGGTCATTACCCAAAGTTCATGGCCATAGGTGAGGGTAGGAACGTAGACCGACCGGTAAATCGAGAGCTTCGCTTTTCGGCTCAGCTCTCTCTTCACCACAACGGACCGGCACAGTGCCCCCATTACTGTGGCAGCCGCACCGATCCGTCTGTCGATCTCCCGCTCCATTCTTCCCTCACTTGTGAACAAGACCCCGAGATACTTAAGCTCCTCCACTTGAGGCAGGAACTCCCCTCCAACCTGAAGAGGACAAGCCACCCTTTTCCGGTCGAGAAACATGGCCTCGGACTTGGAGGAGCTGATCTTCATCCCAGCCGCTTCACACTTGGCTGCGAACCGCCCCAGTGCATGCTGTAGGTCTTGGCTAGATGGGGCCAGCAGGACCACGTCATAGATGGGGCCAGCAGGACCACGTCTTCCGCAAAAAGAAGAGACGAAATCCTCTGGTCCCCAAACCAGACCCCCTCCGGCCCTTGGCTGCGCCTAGAAATCCTGTCCATAAAAGTCATTTTAATTTGTTTTACTTATTTTTGAAGTGGCATTTTTTTCCAATGTAGTACTTCTGCAGCGAGTACATGTACTGCAAAAGACTGTTAAGAAGTTGTTTTCTCTGATGATTCTGATGAACCTTCTTTCTTCTTTCCAACTGTTTAGTACATCTTGAGATCTATTTATTTGGAAACAAAAGCTGAGAGTTCCCATAAGGTGTGTGTCAAAAGTGAGGCCTACAGTCCATGTACTTCTCATCCAGTGAGTGGGCTTTCTCACCATTCTATCCAATATCTCTGCCATGAATAAAAAGTGGATCTTAACTCCATTCAGAACCCGTGGCCATTTCTCAAGAAACTGGGGGACAAGTAGAAGCCAATAGGATCGTGTGTCTCTAATCTGTAATAAAAATATGATATGATATATGCTGTATATTCATACACTCCATACCATCTAATTCATTTTAGATACATTGTTGAACATCCCTGTAACACAATCAGAATCAGCTTTATTAGCCACGTTTCACACACTAACAGCATACAGACATTAAATATAAATACATAAACTTAAACGATATGAAAACAATTTAACAAATATGGACATATATGTGCATGTAGGCCCAATAATATATTTGTAAGACAGGTTAGAGTAGTTCAAATGTACCTATTTTTGTTTCTCGGTAGAGTAGCTGGCTACTATTGCTGTAAGGTGTTTGAGGGGGTTTGATTCACTGATTTTAGGGTGAAAAAATTATTTGATGCAACAAGACAAAAAATAACACCACGCAACTAAACAAACCTAATTAGTTGAATAAAGAAAACCACTGCCTTTCCCAAACAAATGTGGTTTTAACCAATCTACTGCACTTCTTTATAAAATCAGTCTAACAATTAACAAAAACATTGAGGCTAAGTGAACATCAAAGAAATTGCCAGGCTGCAGATGTGATTAACACTCATTCAGTAACTCAGCAGTGGACAACAAAGTGCTTTTTCTATATGATGAAAATAATAAACATTGCGTAAAAAAGTTTGCTGTCCTAATTTGCAGTGAGTGATTAATCAGTGATCCCAGAGCAAAATGTGGTTGAACAGACAAAGAAAAGATAACATTTCAGCCCATTGAAACAGTCTTAAAATGTGGTTAAAAAGTGAAAGTTGCAACATAATGATGTCTACTGATGTTTAAGTACGGTTGAATGGTGATTATGGTTAATGAAATAAACTAATTCTTTATATTGGCTAAGTATGGACTGGACCTATGGGCTGAAGAAAGAGTTATCTACATTTTTGTTTCTAAGCTAAATAAAGACAAGGACTAGACAACTTTAAATAACGTTTTTAAAAGATGCACTTTGATGTTTAAATGTTCTCTTTCTGTTGCATTAGAAAATCTTTCCACAGTTGCAATGCAGCAAAACCGTGATTGTAACAACTGGTTTGTTAGTATAGCTGTGTTGGACAGCTCAAAGGAACTGGAATTGTAAATCATTTTGTGTTGAAGGGGGGCATATATTTTACGCCATTGATTCTTTCTGCTCCTTTTCCTTCATGATAAATGTTGCCGTTGCATTCAATTGTTAAATAAATGAAAAAAAAATAAAATGGAGATGGAAAAATGGAAATGGTTTCATATTTAATATATTTTATAGAAATGGGCAGATTTTTTTTTGCTAGTAAATATTTGTGCAATTCACAAATAAATATGCCATTCAAAGTTTCTAAATGGGCCTGTGTGATCCATACAAATACACGTAAACGTACGTATACACCACAAGGCCAAGTGTAAATGTGTGACCGATTCATTTTTTGTCTTTGTGTTTGACAGGACTGAGCCTGGTGGAGAGCTACCCCTATGAACCAGAAGAGAGGGGCTCTGACTATGTTCGTCTAGCTTCCATTGCTGCAGGTACCCAGCAAGCACTTTTTCCTTGTTCTACCTTATTTTAATACCACTTAAGGAACACAAAAAAATAGGTATGACACAGTAGAAATAATTCTCATGCAAAATAAACTCAGTCAGTCCCCACCAGTTAATAGTGCCACAAAAATAGCAAAATCCTTTGTCATGTTGTTACTAAAACCTCATTGCTTTTTATTGGGATTTTATGTGACAAATCTACACAAGGTTTTATGTAATTGTGATGTGAAAAGAGTAGGATCAACGATTTTCACTTTTGTTTACCAATACAAATCCAAAAATAGTGTTCCACTCTACCTAAGCCAACACAGTGCCAATAAAATGGAAATGGAGCATACCCACAGCATGATGCTGACACCACTGTGTTTTGATGTGAGGATGGTGTGTTTTGTGTGTTGTATGGTGTTTGTTTTTCCTTACTTATAAGATTTTGTATCTAGGCCAGAAAGCTTAAATCAGGTGTGCACATTTGGATTTAGTCTTGGTTACTCTGATACCTCTAAGAATGCAACAGGTTGGCTTCAGAAATCATCTAATGAGGGAATAGAGTCCCAGACATGGCCATCCACCTATATTCATAGGCTGGTCTAAAAGAACAATAAATAGAGAAGTAGCTGAGGGACCCATAGCAACTCTGGAGAAGCTAAAGAGACCCAAACCTCAGGTGAAAAATGGGTTGACTGGATAGGTTTTAGTTGTGCACTCCAGAAATCTGTCATCAATACAAGAACAAGGAGAATAATGTTGTTGAAAGAAAGTCATAAGAAGTCCAATTTAAAGTGTGCCATAATAAAATACAGGACAAAGAAAATACATGGAAGAAGGTGCTCTTGATCAGATTAAAAGTAGGGCAAAATCTAAATATTTGGCCTAGTTGTAAAACTGTATGTGTAGCAGGACTAACACCACCCAAAATTCTGAACACAGCATCTCCATCTTAGACAAAATGGTTGCAGCTTCATGATGTGGGGAACCACATAGGTTACACATAGGTTGAAATATTTCAAGCCTTTATTTATTGTAATTTCGATGATTATGGCTTACAGATAATGAAAAACCAAAATTCAGTGTATTAGAAAATTATAATATTACATACCACTGGGTCATAACAAGAAACACTGAATGTTTGTTTTTTATCATCTGTAAGCCATTATCATCAAAGTTATAAGGAATAAAAGCTTTAAATATTTTTCTTTATGTGTTATGAATCTATAAAATGAGTTTCACTTTCTAAAATGACTGACAAAAAATATTTTTTCATAACTTTTTCATGATATTCTGTTTTACAGCTGAGCTACAATAGGATCGTTTAGACCAAAGTGTATTTATGTGTTTGAAATGGCCAGTCAAAGTTCAGGCCTAAATACAATCAAGAATCTTTGGGAATACTCAAAAGCCAGACTTTCCATAAAATGTGACAAAACATGAGCTATTTTGCAAAGAAGAATGGACAGATGGTTTCAATTTTTAAAAGTGCAAAGCTGGTAGAGACATACCTCAAAAGACTTCCAACTGTGATTGCAGAAACATTCCACATTTTTTTAGAGTTCTAAAGAATTTTAATTTATCTCTGTCATGTTGCTATGCTTTACTTTGTGTTGTTTTATCAAATCCCAATGAAATGCATTGAAGTTTGTGGCTGAAATGTGACAAAATCAGGAAAAGTACCCGAGATAGGAATGTGTTGCAGCCATTCTCCGTAAATGCAGTTCTTATTCTCCATCATTTTGACAGAACATAGAGGTGGATACGCAGGTGGCTTTGTGAAGTGTTTGATGAGTTACATGCCTCACTCTCCTTTTGTCTTGGCTCTGAGCCTGTGGGCAAGCCGTAGGGTTGGTATGTGCGGATGTTTGCCCCCAAGGCATAATTTAATTACCTATTTACTTTAATGCAGCTGGAAGCAGAAAGACAACGTGTAAAGAGAAAAAAAAAAAAAACAAGAAATAAGTATCAGGATAGAACGAGAAATAGAAGAAGTAAGACAGCTGCTTCTGGTTCTTTGAACACTTGGAAAGGAGAGAGTATGCACACAGAAAAGTAGATACATTTTTTTCTTGCTATGAAAAAAGACACAAAGTGATCTGCTTTAGTTTGACATTTATTGCACTCTGGATGAGCGAAGCTGAGACAGACAGTCTGTGAAGTCTGGTTTAAATAAACTGATTATGAGAGAAAACATTTACAAGAAAAAGTTATAGATAAATGATACTGGAACAACAGGGTGAAAGGAGCCTAATTTAAATGTCTATATATTATTTTTGTGACTGAAGCAGAGTTCAGCTGGTTTGCTCACTGAATGTATGCATTTCTGACTGACAATATATTCTGCCTCCACTTAACAAGGAAGGCGTCCAAGAGGCATCCGGTATAGATGCCCGAGCCACCTCAACTGGCTCCTCTCGATGTGGAGGAGCAGCGGCTCTACTCCGAGCCCCTCCCGGATGGCCAAGCTCTTCACCCTATCTCTAAGGGAGTGCCTGGCCACCCTACGGAGGAAGCTCATTTAAGCCCCTTGTATCCGGGATCTGTTCTTTCGGTCATGACCCAAAGTTCATGGCCATTGGTGAGGGTAGGAACGTAGACCGACCGATAAATCGAGAGCTTCACTTTTCGGCTCAACTCTCTCTTCACCACAATGGACCAGCACAGCGCCCCCATTACTGGGGCAGCCGCACCGATCCGTCTGTTGATCCTTCTTCCCTCACTCGTGAACTCGTGCTTAAAAACATAACTTTGAAATGAAAAAGTATTAAAACAGTTGTTATCCAAAATTCCCACGACCCTCCTGCAGTGCCTCCATAGTGGGTCCCACTATGGGTTGCGACCTCATTGTTGAAGATATCTGCTCTAGTTTGCACTCTGATGTTTATTAAATTTATCATACGATTTAGAATATGAGATGTTAAAATGCATTAGGTCGTTTTGCATTTTGACATTCCCTTATAGAAGTGAGGGATCTGTATCAAGATATTAAGATTTCAAACCTGATCTAACGCGAGATGACATTGTTTTCACACAGTACCTATAATATGAATCAGGAGAGTTAGAAATTAAACAGTTTTATGACACAAGTGGTTAATATGACCTTAAAGGTAAATTCAGGATGTGAAACAGTTGTGGTACATTGCTGTGAAAAACTATTTTTAACCTTACATATTTCTTCTATGGTTGCTTTTCTTTCATTAGCAAGTTTTAACATCAGACAAAGGTTTAATGCTTTCCAATAAGCATTCATTTATTAAGGGAAAACAAAGTTGTCGAATTTGAGTTTTCCCTATGTGAAAAAAGCTATCCTTCCTTTTGTTGTTCACATTTACCCCATTTTGTTGGACAGATGATTCAGAATGTAAGCACAAAGGTCTTAAAGACTATAATCATCATTTAACAAAATTAAAGAACAGATGAGGACCAAAGTCAATGACATCTATCAGTCAGCAAAGTTTAGGGAGTCCAGCGAACCACAGTGAGAGTCATTATCCATAAATGAAGAAGACAAGGAACAGTGTTGAAATGCTGCTTAAGGCAGTAAAGAAAAAGAAATTAATGTTCTTCTTATATCTCATTATCTTATAAATCTTACCGAAAACTAAGGAAATGTGTGCTTGGCCAATCATTTACAAATCTTAATAGCCATACAAATTTCAAATTATCACAAGTGTGATCATGTTTTGTCTCCTCATATGCTGCTTTCTTTCCCTTGTTCAAGACTGCTTCAAATTACAGCAGGGTCGGACTGGCACTGTACCGCTTCCTCATAAATTTTATTCCTGTAACTACACGGGAGGTCAAAGTTAACATCCATGTCGTGCATCTCGACAAGTCAGCTGCCAAAACAACGGAGGCGTGATTAATGGATGTTTTTCCACTCTTATAGCATGTCTCCCTCAAACAGAGTAATGAACCTTTTCAAAGATGCAAGCCGGAGCTGCAGCTCATCATATTTGGAAGAGTATTCAAATAACAAAGTGCTTCACCCTACACCAATTAATCAGCTAACTGCAGTAAAGTCAGTGGTGTTGCCTCTATTGAAACACATTACATGTTCTGCACCCAGAGAGAAGCTTTTTAATGCATCATTGGCCTGTAGGAGAGGTACAAATTGTGCTTCCTTACACAAGAATTTTCCACATCATGCTCCCTGGTTGGAAAGAAAATATGGCATCAGTTGGGTTTGCGTTGGATCTCTGATGCAACTAGTTGCTTGTTAAAGCAATAGGGAAATCTTTAGATTGAGACAGTCTAGCCTAGCTAGGAAAGCTCTTAGTTTTGTGTTGCATCCAGATATTTTTTTCTAGCCCTGTACAGCAACAAAATGAAAAGTTGACAGCATTTATTTTACTTTTCCATGACTGCAGTAAAACTCGAGAATGATCCCTTTAGTAAAATTCCATTTGTAGTGATGAATATAGCGTGTTGGTTTTAAAATGAGTTTCAGTGTGCTATAAGGAAGCATCACATAAGAAATCCCCACAACCACCTGTCTACCTGTTATTAGAAAAAAAAAAAACCTGTAAAATATGTATCTTTCTTTGTCTTGAAAAAGTGTATGCTTTAAATATTTTTTTATATTTTGTCATATTACAACAAACTTTATTGTATTTTAGAACAGATCTTATTTTCAAGTCTTGCCACAAATTATCAATTGAAAAATAGCCAGCTAGAAATACAAGTGGACAGAACTAAGGAAATCCCTACAATTTCTGCCAGTTTCACTTCACAGGCAGCTGGTTGAAAACTGTTCAGAATATAAAATGTTTTGATGCTGTTTTTGACTGCCTCAGGGCACTCAGGGCACCTTTATAGGTTAGTTTGGCCACTGGGCACAGGGCACCTTTATAAGTTAGTTTGGCCACTGAAGCTGCAACTGCAAATGTAGGCATTCAAATATGTGGGAAAATCTCAAAAGACACACAGCCAAATTTACATTGACATGACTAGGAAGTAAGCCAGAAAAAAGTTTTGGCTGACAATTTACATCCATTTTTCTCAGTTTGAGATGAAGTCTGAGATGAGTTATTGCTTTCTCATGGCGACAAGTGTCTTTAACAAAATCCTATGTACCAAACATCAACCAGGAGTCTTAGCTCAAAAAAGTAGCCAACCCACAGACACTCACTTGAACTGCTCTACTTTTACCTATTTTATTTATCTGTTTTTATTGTTATTTTATTGTTATTAGTGAGCCATAGATGTTCTACATTTTTACCTTGGTGGAAAATAAGGATATGTTATTTTATTTTATAATATCTTACATAGGTCAATCCATTCTGTTTTCTATCTAAACCATTTTCTTGTAGCCTTAGCTGACTCTTTGTTTAGGCTTGTTGTCCTGTTGAAGTTGAACATCCCCCATAATCTCAACACTTTTGCAGCCTTTTACAAGTTTACTTCCAGCATTGACCTGTTTTTTTTTTTCTCCATCCATCAGTTCTAAAAAGCTTCCCTGTCCCTGCTGAAGTAAAGCATGCACACCGCATGATGCTGCCACTACCATATGTTCAGGGTAAAGTGTACTGTTAATTTCTGCTTATAGAGTGGAAAGTTCTATTTTTGGTCACATCTGACCTGAACAGCTTCTTCTACATACAGTGGGAAGAACAAGTATTTGATACACAGCTGATTTTGCAGGTTTTCCCACTTGCAAAGCATGTAGAAGTCTCTAATTTTTATCATAGCTATTCTTCAACTATGAGTGTCAGAATCTAAAACAAAAATCCAGACAGTCAGATTTTTGTGATTTCTAAGTAATTAATTAGCATTTCATTGCATGACATCACTATTTGCTCACAACCAGTAAGAATCCCAGTTCTCACAGGCCTGTTAGTTCTTCTTTAAGAAGCCCTCCTGTTCTCTGCTCATTACCTGTATTAACTGCCCCTGTTTGAACTCGTTATCTGTATAAAAGACACCTGTCCACACACTCAATCAAACAAACTCCAACCTCTCCACAATGGCAAAGACCAGAGAGCTGTGTAAGGACATCAGGATAAAATGGTAGACCTGCACAAGGCTGGGATGGGCTACAGGAAAACAGCCAGATCCTGCAGCGTACACAAGGTCCCCCTGCTCAAGCCAGCGCAAGTCCAGGCCTGTCTGAAGTTTGTTAATGACCATCTGGATGATCCAGAGGAGGAAAGGGAGAAGGTCATGTGGTCTGATGAGATCAAAATAGAGCTTTTTGTTTTATTCTTTGGGGATACTTTTCTGCAAATGGGACGACTGCACCGTATTGAGGGGAGGATGGATGGGGCCATGAATCAGGAGATTTTAGCCAACCACCTCCTTCCCTCACTAAGGGCATTGAAGATGGGTCATGGCTTGGTCTTCCAGCATGACAACGACCCAAAGCACACAGCCAGGGCAACTAAGGAGTGGCTCCATAAGAAGCGTCTCAAGGTCCTGGAGTGGCCTAGCCAGTCTCCAGACCTGGACCCAATCGAAAATCTTTGGAGGGAGCTGAAAGTCCATATTACAGTGACAGCCCCGAAACCTGAAGGATCTGGAGAAGATCTGTATGGAGTGGTCCAAAATCCCTGCTGCAATGTTTGCAAACCTCATCAACAACTACGTGACATAGGTAGTCTTCACATTTGAAGATAAGAATTAAAGACTTCTACATGCTTTGCAAGTTGGAAAACGTATATATATAGCAATATATCAAATACTTGTTCTCCCCACTGTACATATATTCCTTGGTCCTCAAGACGTGGTTTGTTCAAAAATGCTCTCTTGTGAACCTCTGAGGTTTTCACAGATGGAATTGGAAGAGCTTATACTGTTTTTGAAATTGCATGCTGGTGGATCTATTTTCTAATTAGTTGACTTCTGAAAGCAAGTTGTTGCTCCAGATTTTATTTAAGCCCATTCGAATATAAATAAAAGTGGTTCTACAAAGTATTTTTTCAGGGGGTTGGATTGAGTTTTCATATTTGTATTTTTTTGTAAAATATATCCTCCTTCTTGCACTTCAAAAATATACACCACTTTGTGTTGATCTAAATCAGGGTTCAGAATCAAAGAGTCATTCTTACTTTTTTCTTTAATAAAATGTGTCTATAGCCCAAAAATCTGCATGAGTCTTTGACAAAAGCTTATTTATCGAGTTTTATAAACAAGTACTGTATCAAATCTATTTCTTTAATGGAACAAAAAAAAAGACATTACACTTTTACAAATAGACTCCACTGAAACATTCCATATTTATTTTAAACAATAAAGTAAAGCATGGGGTTTGTAGGCTAGTGACAAAAGCAAAGGACTAAAACACTAAAACCACAGCTCAAGTCTTAATCACTTTTGGCCAAAGTTGCTTGTAGAACCACTTGACCTAGAAAGCCACATTGGTTTCCAGTACCACAAGTGTCAGACCTATGTTCTATATGCAATCCTTCCAGTAACGAACATTCATGCACTTACATTATATTGGGACGTAGAGAACCTAACGACCAAGGAAACATTGTAACCAAAGATTTACATTCACAATGTATGTGTACAGGGCACATTGTGACCTTGCCATTAACGCCGCTTTAAGATACAATTTGTCAAAGTCCTAACAATCTTCCCCAGTGAGCTTCCAAGCTGGAATACAGTTACCTGCGCTTCGTGATTGGCTGTTAGCTCGCTCTCCAAGGTCACTCCTTTTTTTATATGACAGCTCGGTCAAAGTTAAATCCATCAGGAGACACAACCACAGGCACTTAACAAACTAATGAGCTGCTCTATCTGCCAGAGGAGCTGAGCGTCATCATGGTAGTATTGACTGTAGGGGGGATTGCCTCGGAAAAAAAGAGAAAACATGAACACATGATGGATTGGAAAATAATGCATCCAAAAAAGAGGTGGTTATGAAGGCGATTTTCACTGCCTCCACAGAGAGGCTCATTAACAGGGAAGTCAGTGGGAGCATGGGCACTAAGGGAGGAAGGGACGCACCAAGCTCAGGAAGAATAGATGAAGCTGAACACAGAGTGAGGGAACTGAGCAAGGGAAAAAAAAAGGGACAGATGAGAATGGAAAGAAAAAGGTTAGGGAAGGAGAGAATCGTGGGTGTGAGGAATGGCACAGATGTAGGAAGGGAGCGTTGGATAGATGAATAGATGGACGAAGGGGAAGGAGCAGTAATTACAGGCTTTGTTGTGTGGTTGGAGAGATGGAGGAGCCCCTTCTTCTGCGCTGCCACTCTGCATTAACCTCACAGAATGAAATATTTAGCTATTAGGCCTTGGCTGAAACACATCCAGCACCCAAGCTCATGCAGCATTTGAACACCATTCATGTTCTATTCATTGCAAAGAGGGGTATTACAAATAATCATCACTCTGGATGTTAACTCAAGATGCACAGTTTTATGTTTTCATTTGTAAATGTGGCACTGCGTCTGAGTCCGGAGGTGAGAGTGGCGAGTGAGGATCAGCTTCAATTAACTCTTGGAATCATCTGTAAACATTGCCTGGGATATGAATTTCTCACACCACACAAAGGGATGAAAGGCTTTTTACCTCTAATTTGTGTTCTTATCCCTGCAGAATCTGAGGTAACAACAGTGAACCGCTGCCTGGATGCCGCCAAGGCGTGCAACATCGATGAGACATGTCAGAAGCTGCGCACAGAGTACGTCTCAGCCTGCATCCAGCCGTCAGCCCGCTCAGGGCCGTGTAACCGACCAAAGTGCAACAAGGCGCTCAGGAAGTTCTTTGACCGTGTTCCTCCTGACTACACCCATGAGCTGCTGTTCTGTCCCTGCACCGACACAGCCTGTGCGGAGCGCCGCAGGCAAACCATTGTGCCATCTTGCTCTTATGAAGAAAAGGACAAACCCAACTGCCTGGCTCAGCTGAGAGACTGCAAACAAGACTATGTGTGCAGGTAGACATTTAGCCTGTTTTCTGAAATATTCTTTTTAAAACAGATTTTCTGAAAGTGGCATTACTGCTGGAACTCTGTTAAGGGCTGACAGTTGTCTGTTTGTATCATAGAAATCATGCACATACTACCCTGAAGGGATAGTTCAGGATTTTTTGAAATACGTTTCTGTCAAAATGTTATACATAGTTTCTTTCTACCTGCAGCCCAGACAACTCTCTTGGCATTTTCATTTTGAATAAATCCTGCCTCTGAGACTAGTAAACCTCAGGGGCTAGGGCCAGATAGTCATTATTAACCCCTTACTGCCTGAATTGATTTACTATTATACATTTAAAAAATATATTTGTGTTTTTCCTGTCAGGGATTCTAACTTAGGTATAGATTGGTAAATATAGCTCTCACAATCCATATGAATGTACAGTAAGTACCTAGTATGCAGATTAGCTAAATTATGGATATTCAGGTATAACAATAACAACAAGATGGCATCAAAGTTCTTGCAATAAGATCCTTGATATGTGCTTAATGTGCATCAATACTTCAATCAAGTGTTAAATACTGATTATACTGTAATTGCCGCCATTACCTATTATTATTTTTTAGATATTAACTCCATCAAAGATTTGCTTTGCCATGATTACTCTTGGGTGGTTACCCAAGAGTAATCTTTCTATTAACACTATAAGATATGACTTTAATTCTTTTTCATTTCTGGAACTTTCTGGAAGAAACACCAGGTAATTTATATAAGGTTCATGTGTATTTGTGAAAACCCTTAAAAAAATAAAAACATGCACCACAAAACAGTTTAAAACCACTTTTTAAGATGTGAAACATGAAACAATGTATGCTCTCTGTTATTACAATGCTATTTTTTATTGGGCCTGCACTGAGTGAGCTAGTTAATTTCATAACAGAGAAAAGAGGTGAGTCAAGCTCTGGCATTACTGAACAGCAAAACTCCGCACAGGCATGGAATAAATTCACACAATTTCTTAAATACAAGAATTTATTAACAAAAATAAGTCAATGCAAAGTCAAACATATTTCAATAAACAAACTCTTTACTATCTTGGAACAATCCAACTAAAACTACCAAGCAAAATGAAAGCATAAGAAAGACCAATGAAATACACTGCTCAAAAAATAAAGGGAACACTCAAATAACACATCCTAGATCTGAATGAATGAAATATTCTCATTGAATACTTTGTTCTGTACAAAGTTGAATGTGCTGACAACAAAATCACACAAAAATCATCAATGGAAATTAAATTTATTAGCCAATGGAAGCCTGGATTTGCAGTCACACACAAAATTAAAGTGGAAAAACACACTACAGGCTGATCCAACTTTGATGTAATGTCCTTAAAACAAGTCAAAATGAGACTCAGTATTGTGTGTGGCCTCCACGTGCCTGTATAACCTCCCTACAATGCCTGGGCGTGCTCCTGATGAGACGGCAATGGTCTCCTGAGGGATATCCTCCCAGACCTGGACTAAAGCATCCGCCAACTCCTGGACAGTCTGTGGTGCAACGTGACGTTGGTGGATGGAGCGGGACATGATGTCCCAGATGTGCTCAATTGGATTCAGGTCTGGGGAATGGGCAGCCCAGTCCATAGCTTCAATGTCTTCATCTTGCAGAAACTGCTGCCACACTCCAGCCACATGAGGTCTAGCATTGTCCTGCATTAGGAGAAACCCAGGGCCAACCGCACCAGCATATGGTCTCACAAGGGGTCTGAGGATCTCATCTCGGTACCTAATGGCAGTCAGGCTACCTCTGGCGAGCACATCGAGGAGAAATGCCACCCCACACCATTACTGACCTACTGCCAAACCGGTCATGCTGAAGGACGTTGCAGGCAGCAGATTGCCCTCCACGGTGTCTCCAGACTCTGTCACGTCTGTCACATGTGCTCAGTGTGAACCTGCTTTCATCTGTGAAGACCGCAGGGCGCCAGTGGCGAATTTGCCAATCTTGGTGTTCTCTGGCAAATGTCAAGCGTCCTGCACGGTGTTGGGCTGTGAGCACAACCCCCATTTGTGGACGTCGGGTCCTCATACCATCCTCATGGAGTCGGTTTCTAACCGTTTGTGCAGACACATGCACATTTGTGGCCTTCTGGAGGTCATTTTGCAGGGCTCTGGCAGTGCTCCTCCTGTTCCTCCTTGCACATAGGCGGAGGTAGCGGTCCTGCTTTCTGGGTTGTTGCCCTCTTACGGCCTCCTCCACGTCTCCTGGTGTCCAGAGCCTGTCTCTCGGTAGCGCCTCCTGGCTCTGGACACTACGCTGACAGACACACCAAACCTTCTTGCCACAATTCGCATTGATGTGCCATTCTGGATGAGCTGCACTACCTGAGCCACTTGTGTGGGTTGTAGAGTCCGTCTCATGCTACCACGAGTGTGAAAGCACCACCAACATTCAAAAGTGACCAAAACATCAGCCAGAAAGCATAGTTACTGAGAAGTGGTCTGTGGTGCCCACCTGCAGAACCACTCCTTTATTGAGTGTGTCTTGCTAATCGCCAAAGATTTCCCCCTGTTGTCTATTCCATTTCCACAACAGCATGTGAAATTGATTGTCAATCAGTGTTGCTTCCTAAGTAGGCAGTTTGATTTCACAGAAGCTTGATTTACTTGGAGTTATATTGTGTTGTTTAAGTGTTCCCTTTATTTTTTAAGCAGTGTATATGCAATTTGATCAAGTGAATCAAAGATGGTTTAAAACCATGACCAAGAGAGTGATGCAACATTACCATTCATTCATACCATTCATTACCGTGTGGGCAGAAAAAAACTTTTGTGGCTGCTCCATAGCCGCTATATGGGTGCTTATGCAGAGTTGGTACACTGGACGTGTGAAGAGCTGTTGGCTCCTGCACTGTCCTCTTTTAGGCAGGGGTAAACAGCTTCAATTAGAGCTGCTGGGACTTTCTGGTTGCTTCTTTGTGCCTCAGAAAGGAAGACAGGCTTGTCTTAATCATTCCCCTTTTTCTGAATGAATGCTGGATACTCTAACAGCAGGTCATTACTAAACTTTGTTGCACAGGATCGGCGGGGACTTGGCTGCAGGATGGTAGTCACTTTGGACCCAAGGATTTCTCCAAGGTAGAAGTCTTATACTCACCTGCGAGTTTAAAGACCTTCAGCTGACACATGATTCTCTGTTAGGTGCAAAGCTGCAGCTAGATTGAGATCGAGCAGAAGGGGAAATGCAATTTTGGGTCAGAGATTGTAGCTCTCAAACTAAATTAGAGAGTAAAATTCAGTAGAAGGACTTTGGCTTCCTCATATTGGTACTGCTCGGGGGATTCGAAGCCGGGGGAGAGGACAGTAGGACTTTAATCTTCAAATGTTATATTGACTTTAGGAGTTAGATTTCAAGGGTCAATATTTCCACACTGATACATAGAGATGTGATTCGAAAACACTGTTCATAAACAGCTGATTTTACCCCTACTGTTTGTTACTGATTATTAATCCAGGTCTACCTAGAGTATAATTAAATCTACCTTTTGGCCAACACCACAGCTACATCTTAGTAAACCAGAATACGTGTTCCAATGAGGCTCGTTTTTCAGATAAAAGTACTTTTTGAAAATGACAACCTTTAAGCAGGTATTAATTAATTTCAATTCAATTCAGTTTATTTTTAGAGTGGCACTTCACCACAGATCGTCTTCAGGCACTTTACAAAAATCTATTAATATAATCTATTAAGTCCAATCAGTATTTGGCAGTAGTAGCTCCTTTAGTGACTTAATCTAGGAGAGAAACACAGATAAGATGCTTGAGGACTGGCACTGGCACTTAAAGCTGAAACAACAAGAAATAATACTAAATTGGAGAGTAGTAGGAGAATGTAGCAGAGTGAAGAAAAGTGGTCATTATGTCCTCCAGCAGCTTACGCTTATAGCAGCATAACTACAGAGATAGCTCAGGATAACCTAAACCACTCTAACTATAAGCTTTACCATAGAGGAAAGTTCTATGACTTGTTTTAAAGTAGACAGGGTGTCTGCATCATGGACTAAACCTGTCAGTTGGTTCCACAGGAGAGGATCCTGATAACTAAAAGATCTACCTCCCATTCTACTTTTAGAAACTCTAGGAAACACCAGTAAACCTGCAGTTTGAGAACCAAATGACCTGTTACAAACATATGGAATAATCAGATCTCTGATGTATTATGGAGCCTGGTTATTAAGGGGTTTACATGTGAGAAGGATAATTTTAAACTGTATTATGAATTTCATTTAAGTTGTATGAAACCTGCTTTTAATTAGTCCCAATTGTTTCCATTAAAATGTTTTGTTTTTGATCTGATTTAATAATCTAATCTTCTAAGAAATTAAATGTCATGTTTTCGTTAGCTTTAAGTGGGAAATCATCATAATTAACAGAAATAAATCTTTAAAACATTAGTCTGTGTGTAATTAATCTACACAGACTGTGTTGAGTTACTGAAATAAATAAATTTGAATAATAATCTAATTTATAGAGAGGCACCTGTTTATGGTGGTAATAAAATGCTGGGTTGGAATTGTTTTTAGAAGACTCCTGTATATCGATGCAGTATAACATATCTATCTCTTTAAATAATGTTAAAGTCGGTATCTAATTCACAACTTATTTTGATGTTTTTAAGATGTCTGGGCTGCAGTAGATAACCTCTTTAAAACAATTTCTGATATTTGTGAAAACAAAGAAGACCACAAGGAGGTCAGAAGGGGCTCAAGACACTATTTAAGGAGTGTGGGGCTGCTGTGTAAAAGCAAAATAACATTTTTACAAAGCAGTTTATTGCATATTTGGCTTGTATAAAAATTATTCTAATAATCTAGATGGTAATTGCATATTTGAATTATGCAGTATGAGTATATATGCTAAACATTTTAAGGGCCATAGAATAAAAACAACATGGAGCTTTACCATTTATTTGGAGTGGTTTCTGTCATGTGTTGGCCTGTGCCATTGCTTTTCCTGCACAGATTAAACTGTATTTTCTATCTTAAAAGATGGGTTTGCCAAGTTTGATGGGTCAATTTAGATGCAAGTTGTCAGTTGTGTTCAATTAATTCAACTGTGATATTTATTGACTTCATTTAATTAGTTCAATTAAAGACCACATTCATTTTCTGAAGGAAGCAGCAAGCAACAAGCACCCATGTGAAATGGTTATTATAAACAGCCATTATCAATTGGGATTCACTCAGTTTTCTGGGTGCTCTGACAATATTAAAAATTAAGACTTCCTGTGGACCTCAGAGTTACTTACTTATCTTAACGTATGTTTATATAGCCTTAAATATGTGTTTATGTGACACACTAATGAAAACTAGATGTCATGAATTAAAAAGCCAAACAACATGTTATGAAGTCATTAGGATGCATACTGGATTTGTCTCGGGAGCAAGGACATCTCAGACCCGTCCTGTCTGTTTTCTCTGTCAGCAAACGGTCGCTAACATTTAATCTAGCTCTTTTCAAATGTCAAAAAGACAAAGGACTTCATCTGTCATGGCTATCGATCAGGCATCATTCTTTTGTGCTGCTCCGATGAATGGAGCATCTCAAGGCCCGGTGTCGGCCCACAGTAATCCCACACCAGTCAGCTGGCATTAAGTGGCCGCCTGCGGAAGCTGCCTTCACTCACTGCACAGCCTCTGAGTTTTATGCACATCATTACAATGACATGACAAATGAGGGCAGAACGCAGAGTTGTGGCACCCTGAGGGAATCCTGCTGCAAATGCTAGTAGATGGGTGGCCAGTGATGCGATATAATGATCACGATAGCCCTGTATGATGATGATGGTTATGAGGGTATTGGTGTGGGTCGCTGAATGAAAGGTAAGGTGGGAAGGCAAAGTGACCATGGGAGGGAGTATTTATATGCGACATCCATATCTGTCTAATATCCCAGCAGTAGCTGCTGGGAGGCGTGCCGCCTGCTAGACAGTACCAACGGTATTCAGAGAGTGGAGCCAAGGCTGGCCTTTGTCCCTCATTGACTCTTTACAGTCTGGCAGGTTTCCAGAAGATAACTGGCTGGGGAAAGAGACCAGATCGGAAACAGAGGGATGAATGTCACCAGAGGTGACTTGATTATAGGTTGGAAGTGTGGTAGAGTGGGAGCTCTTACAAAGCAGAGCGATTTGATGTAGGAGTATGAGTATTTAGATGAGCATTGTGGGTTTTAGATCTACATCCTGTTGTTAGGAGAAAGCACTGGTACTCGACACCACTGAGCGACACAATGTGTGCAGCAGCCAAGCACCAGTAAATGATGGATGGCATATTATTGCTCCCACAGGTCTCGCTGGGCACAGTTCCAGTACGACTGTGAAGCATCTGAGCACAGCACCAGTGGCTGCAAGAGGGAGAACCATGGATCATGTCTTCTTGCATACACCGGCTTGATAGGTAAGAATTAAGTCTTTCGGTCCTACATCTAGCTCACTCAACCCCACAATTTGATAGATCTAGATCACAAAGGCTTTTTAAGCCAAGAAAGGCTCAGAGCTGACAAGCTCACTGAACACGACTCAAAAGAATAAATCAAGGATTGTGATGAGAAGCATGCCTCAATGATCGATGGTGTGCTGATTAAAGTGCCCAGCCACTGGCATTATAAGTAGTGCAATTACAACTATTGACTGCTGTTTTAAGAGAAGTATCCTCAACATGATGATGAAGTGGAGCTCACAAAGGCTTAGAACATGGCTATTGTACTTTAGACAAAAACTTAAAAACCGACCACATAAAGCACAGAAGGTTTTTAAAAATCACTTACTTTAGAGAAGTCATTTGAAGACAACATTACCATGCCTAACTACTGTAGTTTGGGGCAGCAGACGTTAAGCAGAAAGCTGTGCTGCTGTGATTGTATAGTATGGACATTAAATAAAAGGGCAACTTTGAGGCAAACAGAAAAAGTAATGGAGACAGATCAAAACTTTATTTCTTTTTAAAAGAATGTATCATAACTTGCAGAATATATTTGGAAATAAATGGTAAGGACACATCATCTATGAAGGCATTTGTAATTGCATTAAAAGTAAAGGAATATTTTTTTGGCTGCTCCATAGTACCCACATCAAACTATTGTGTGTCAACCTTGTATTTTGGTAGTTTTCACAGATACGTGGCTTTTAGTAAATAACACTCTGGCATTGCCATCCACTACTACAGAACGTATATATTAATGTTACTCAAATGACACAGCAATGACCTGAGAAAAATGTGTTTTGATCTTATTATACATTAAGCAGGGGCTCTGTCTCTGCTGATGAAGATTCAATCATCTCTGCATGCTGAGTGCATGAAGCAGCAGACACAAGCAGCAGACTTGACATAGAACCTCTGAGTAATTCAGTTGATCACTATTCAACCACTAGACAAATAGTGGTATGAAGCACTCATAGACTGTGTATAAAGCATTGATCTTTCAGGCCAAGTTGGTTAGGTGATCAATAAGTAGGAAGAAAAAAAAGACTGCAACTACACTGTACAGAGAAGCATACCCTTTTTAATCATGTGATTTAAATCCAGCTAACCTTTGTATGTGGGTCTGGAGTCATGGTAGTTTTCTTGTATTAGACCTACTTGGTTTAACTAAACACAACCCACATCAGCAATACTGGGTGGGTACCCTGTGTACGACATGCATCAAAACATTTTAAGGAATTCACCTGAGGCCAATGTGTAACCTGTAGAAATCAGACCTTTTGTCTGATTTAGTGTCAAATACAGATAAGGTTATTATAGTGGGGGATTTTAACATTCATGTTGACACTGAAAGTGATAGCCTAAATATAGCCTTTAATGCTATCTTATACTCAATTGGCTTTGCTCAAAACATTAACAAACCTACCCACCTTTGTCTTCATTCTCTGGACCTTGTGCTGACATATGGCATTGAGTGTAAAGACATAACAATATTTTCTCATAACCCTATCCTGTCTGACCATTTTTTAATAACCTTTGAGTTTAATTTAGCTGAGTACTCCACACCTGAAAGAAAATTTAATTATAGTAGATCATTATCAGACAATGCTGTAACAACCTTTAAAGAACCTGTTCCACTTTTAATTTCCTCATTATCATAGAACAACACAGTGGAGGGCAATCATTTTGTTTCTTCCCCTTCACAAATGTATTCTCTTGTTCATAGTGTTACTTCATCAATGTGTGGTGCATTAGACAATGCAGACCCCTTGAAAAATAAGGTAATTATTCATAGGAGGCTGGCTCCCTGGTTTAATTCAGAGCTGTGTACTTTAAAGCACAATGTTAGAAAATTGGAGAGAAAATGGCACTCTACACACCTAAAGGATTCCTACTTAATCTGGAAAAAATAGCCTACTGTTGTATAAAAAAGACACTTTGCCAAGCCAGAACAGCTTATTTCTCATCATTAATAGAAGAGAACAAGAATAATCCTAGGTTTCCCTTTAGTACAGTTGCTAAACGTACACAGAGTCATAGCTCTGTTAAGCCATCCATTCCCTTAGCTCTTAGCAGTCCTTACTTTATGGGATTATTCTTACATAAAATTGATTCTATTAACAATAAAATATTTGACATACTCCTGAAGATGATTACTTCATCCTTAGCAAGTAAGACAACATTGGAAGTAACTGTAGAATTTGATCTGTGTTTGGACTGTTTGATCATGTGGAGCTTCCTGAGTTATCAGAAATATTAGCTTCATCTAAGCCTTCAACTTGTATGTTAGACCCAATCCCAACCAAATTATTTAAGGAAGTGTTCCCTCTGATTTCCAGCCCCATTTTAGATATGATTAATCTATACTTAGTAAATGGATATGTACCACAAGCTTTTAAGGTAGCTGTAATTAAACCTTTACTTAAGAAACCTTTGCTATATCCAATCTTCCATTCTTGTCTAAAATCCTTGAGAAAATAGTTGCTAATCAAATGTGTGAGCATTTACACAGCAATGGCCTGTTTGAAGAGTTTCAGTCAGGCTTTAGAGCTCATCATAGCACTGAAACCGCTCTGCTGAAAGTCACTAATGATATTCTTATGGCCTCAGAATAATGGACTTGTGTCTGTACTTGTCCTGTTAGAGTTCTGATGAAAATTACAAAGAGAAATCATATTTCTCCTATTTTAGCTTCCCTTCATTGGCTCCCTGTTAAATCCAGAATAGAATTTAAAATTCTCCTCCACACATATAAAGCCCTTAATGATCTAGCTCCATCATACATCAAAGATCTGATTGTTCCATATGTTCCTAACAGAGCACTTTATTCTCAGACTGCAGGTTTAGTGGTGGTTCCTAGAGTCTCTAGAAGTAGAATGGGAGGCAGATCCTTTAGTTATCAGGCTCCTCTCCTGTGGAACCAGCTCCCAGTTTTAGTCTGTGAGGCAGACACCCTTTCTACTTTTAAGGCTAGGCTTAAAACTTTCCTTTTTGATAAGGCTTATAGTTAGAGTGGCTTAGGTTATCCTGAGCTATCTCAGTACTTATGCAGCTATAGGCTTAGCCTGCAGGTGGACATAATGACCACTTTCACTCTCTTCGCTACATTCTCACACTACTCTCCATTTTTGCATTATTTGCTGTTATTTCAGCTTTTAACTTTATGTTCTCTCTCTTTTCTCTTCCTAGAAGCAATACCTGGTCTGACTCTGTGTCTACCTGTGACACCTTTCTGGAGAGGGGCATCGTCCAAGCTTTTTCTGGCAACAACTTAATGCTCACCCTCTACCGATGATCCACATGGCCCTGTCTTTCAGTGTTTAACCCTTTCTTTCTCCTAGACATAGCAATTGACTGAGCTTTTACTGTAACTAATTATATGTGCTCTTTTTCAGACCTTAAAACCTGGCTCTAGGTTTATCTGTTCTTTCTTTCTAGATGAAACGACTAAAGGAGCTACATCCATTAACATCTACTTTTCCTTCCCATAGAAAATACTTCTGGATCGGTGCTTCTGTGTTCTTTTTGTGTCTCTGCTCTGTTCTCTCTGGCCATTCACACAGCCTGGTTCTGCTGGAGGTTTCTTCCTGTTAAAAGGGAGTTTTTCCTCTCCACTGTCGCTACATGCATGCTCAGTATGAGGGATTGCTGCAAAGTCAACGCCAGTGACTGTCCACTGTCGCTATATGCTCATCCAGGAGGAGTGACTGCTACAAGTCACTGACTTGATGCAATCTGCTGGGTTTCCGTAGTTAGAAAATCTTTTTATCCAATTTGAATAAATAACTGAATCTGACTGCACCGTTCAATGGTTAGGATTAATTGGAATATACGTACTTGACTTTTGTGAAGTGCCTTGAGACAACGTGTTGTGAATTGCCGTTATATAAATAAACTGAATTGAATAGAAAATCCCTTATGGGGCTTATGTTTAGCACATATTCTACACATTAGGCCTCTACAGATGCTGTATGAGGCCCTAAGCAGAATTTCATTTGGGGCCGACGTCCGGTTAAATCCATGATCCACCACAGCGCCACTGAATCCTTATTTATATTGTTGGTGCTTTTTAGTTGTTTGCATTTCTACAACAAGAGAAATGTTAAGTTCACAAGCATACGCAGAAGTAAACTTTATTCATCAATACAGTGTTTATTTGCTTGCAAATCTGTTTGCATATAAGAAATGGCAAGCAGCAGAAATTACGCTTTATTCCTCACTGGTCCCTTCCGTTGACTTCATGCTCTCTGTTGCTCCGTGTTCTTAATCTGAATTAAATTACTTTAAATGAAAATCTGCCAAGGGTATGAATATGTTTGGGCCTAACTGTATATAAATGTTGGCTGGGAATATTTGCCCAATATTTGCATCTGCCCTCTTACAGATTTTCTTTTGTTTTTGCTTTTTTGTCTAAAATATTTTAGACCATCATACATTTATTAATACACTGCTTAAAAAATAAAGGAAACACTTAAACAACACAATATAACTCCAAGTAAATCAAGCTTCTGTGAAATCAAACTGTCCACTTAGGAAGCAACACTGATTGACAATCAATTTCACATGCTGTTTTGCAAATGGAATAGACAACAGGGGGAAATCTTTGGCGATTAGCAAGACACACTCAATAAAGGAGTGGTTCTGCAGGTCCGACGTCCACAAATGGGGGTTGTGTTCACAGCCCAACACCGTGCAGGATGCTTGGCATTTGCCAGAGAACACCAGGATTGGCAGATTCGCCATTGGCGCCCTGTGGTCTTCATAAATGAAAGCAGGTTCACAATGAGGACATGTGACAGACGTGACAGAGTCTAGAGACACCGTGGAGAGCGATCTGCTGCCTGCATCATCCTTCAGCATGACCGGTTTGGCAGTGGGTCAGTAATAGTGTGGGGTGGCATTTCTTTGGAGGGCCGCATGGCCATGTGCTCGCCAGAGGTAGCCTGACTGCGATTAGGTACCGAGATGAGATCCTCAGACCCCTTGTGAGACCATATGCTGATGCACTTGGCCCTGGGTTCCTCCTAATGCAGGACAATGCTAGACCTCATGTGGCTGGAGTGTGGCAGCGGTTCCTGCAAGATGAAGACATTGAAGCTGTATTAGACCCACTTTAAGGGCCTAATACCCTTCAAGTGGGTCTAATGTGCTCAATCGGATTCAGACCTGAATCCGATTGAGCACATCTGGGACATCATGTCTCACTCCATCCACCAACGTCACGTTGCACCACAGACTGTCCAGGAGTTGGCGGATGCTTTAGTCCAGGTCTGGGGGGAAATCCCTCAGGAGAACATCCACCGTCTCATCAGGAGCATGACCAGGCGTTGTAGGGTCATAAAGTTGGATCATCCTGTATTTTTTTTTTACACTTTAATTTTGTGTGACTCCAAATCCAGGCCTCCATTGGTTAATAAATTTGATTTCCATTGATGATTTTTGTGTGATTTTGTCGTCAGCACATTCAACTTTGTACAGAACAAAGTATTCAATGAGAATATTTCATTCGTTCAGATCTAGGATGTGTTATTTGAGTGTTCCCTTTATTTTTTTAAGCAGTGTATAAGACAAAGCTAGTTTGTGTATATGAAAAAGACAAATTTTAAATAACTTTATTTAAAGGAAAAACTATCCAAACTAAACTTGCTATTTATAAAAATGTATGCCCCTTCAATCTGGGTGGGCCACCCTTGGTGGCAACAACTGCCATCAAATATTTTTCATAACTGGATATGAATCATTTAGATGGCTGTTTATGTTTTTTTGCCTACTCTGCCACATACTACGTTTTCAGTTCTGTCACATTGGAGGGGTTTTGAGGATACACTGTCTGTTCAAGCTCATGCCACAGCATCTCAATCACAGTTAAATTAAAACTTTAACTAGGCCGCTTCAAAACCTTCATTTTAAACTTCACTTTGTACTTTCTCAGAGTATCTTTGTCCTAACCATATAGGCCCCATATGCCAATGTGGCTGGAAATATATACGCTGAGAATTAAAATGTATAGAACTAAAATGCATATTTGTGTCTGACTTGTACTAGTTGTATGCATTTTAGGAAGTCATGTTGCTTTAGAGAACTTCCTGTTATGAACTACGCATGCAGAAGACATCCAGAACAAATTGCCAGAACATTTTCTTAACCTCTTATTGTTCTCTAACGTTCATAAGAATGACTTCGCTCCTTTTACACTCAGCTTTCATCTTTCCCGCCTTTTAAATTCCTCTCACTGTCCTTCTAAATGAGTACATTTACATGCAGATAAACATATCCATCTAAACCTGATTAGGCCAGTGCTGTGATGATAGAAATTACTGTGTAAATGTCTTTGTGTGATTGTTATAATCAGAGTAAAGTCTTAATCAGGCTAAGTATAACAAGACTAAATCAGCCAGAGTTCTGCCCAACTTGATGTTCAGCACCTGTGTGTCATCTTTATGCATTGTGTCAGAAACTGCACATCCTGTTTCATTTTTACATACAGATCACTGCCCTGTAAGGAGCACAGCAGGGCTGTGAGAGCCTAAATAACAAGACACATCTATGCTCATAATCATTTAGCTTCAAATAAATGAAAAATTGCATCCCATTGGTCCGATCCAGGCACTGCATAGTAATGTGAGAATCCGTTTTTCTCAAGTCTACTTGTAAAAATCCAGACTTGCCTTATTTTCTCTGCTCTCCTTGCAGGAAGCACAATAACTCCCAACTACCTTGACAACTCCACTTTCAACGTGGGACCCTGGTGCTCCTGTGCAGCAAGTGGCAATCACAGGGAACAATGCAATGACTTCTTGGCATTTTTCCATGACAACGTTTGTCTGAGTGAGTAGCAGGATGGACCTCTGGCAAGAGCCAGACAATAACTGCCTCAGTAAGGAACCAGAACAAATATGAGAATACAGAGACCATGTAACTCTGTAGACAAAAACACAAGTGATCTTTTTTTATAGTACTATTATAACAATGAGTCAGCATTAACTAGTGCCTTGTACTTCACATTTTTCAAAATTTGTTAAATTACAACCAAAAACTTTAAAGTTTTAAATTGGAATTTATGTCATTGACCAATATAAAGAAGTGCATAAACAGGAAGTGGATTTTTTTTTTGTTTTCACAAAAAATCTGATATGTATGGCTTGTGTTTGAATTCACTCCTCTTAGTCAGATAACCTTAAATAAAATCCAGAACAACCAACTCGGAGAATTCGTTTACAGGACATTGGTCATGCACTCTGCAAATCTGGCCTTTATGGAAGAGTAAGAATTGGAAAGCCATTACTTAAAGAAAGCCATAACAAGTAAAACTTTCTGTTCACCACAAGCAACCATGAGGTGCTCAGATTAGATCAGATATGACACAAATTAACACTGCACATCAACCTGAACCCACAATCCCCAAATATGAAACATGGTGGTAGAGAGAAGTACGGGCAGCAGGGAGTTTATGACAAAATGGATGGGGTTAAACCTGTTAAATCCTGGAAGAAAACCTGTTAAAGCCTGCAACAGCCAGAGGCACAATGAAATGGTTATGTGTTTTATGAAAACACGTAACATATTTATATGCTAGAATTACCCAGTCAACGTCAACAACCAAATCAAAAACCACAAATTCAAATGTTTCTTCATTGTTTCCTGTCCACAAAGTAGTGTAGAAATGGAAGCCAAAGGATTCATGGTTTTCATTTTTTCCACCAATTAAGGACTTAATTTATCCCTTTGATTCTCCTATATGTTGGTGCAGGGGCACATCTAAAACATAAAGGACCCTTGAGGAGTGGAGTTGGCCACTGGTCCAGGAAATAATGAATGATGTCCAGAAAAGGGAAAGCCAACAGCCAAAGAAAATAACAAATCCTAACCCTATATAATACATAATTAAATAATACATTAAGAAGATGCAACCTCCAATAACTAACCCTAACTACCCCCCTCTTTAAAAGGGAGTGATAACACAGTCACCTTCCTTTAAGGCACTGGTGTACAAAGTAATTCCTCAAGGGCCAGTGTTCTACATGTTTTGTGATGTTGCCCTGATTGAGCATGTTTGAATCAAATGAATGGTTTATAGCAGATCTCTGCAGAGCTTGGTGACATGCTGGACACTAGTACCCCCGAGCCACAAATGCGTGCTACTAAGAGGAGTTTACGTTTCAGACCAGCAAGTACCATCAAAATCCTGAAGCCCACACACTTTCGTCAGATTCTCTGTTTTAGAATATGGACTTTGGATGAGACATTCTTACAAATGAATATGCTTTGACGTATGCCATTTCATAGCATCTCAGACTTATGTTTTTGGTTGTTGTTCTGCTGAAAAGTGAAATACCGCCCAATTCTCAAGTCTTTTGCAGCCTTTAACAGGTTTTCTTCCGGAATTGTGTTCTGTGTAGCTCCATTAATATTTTCATCAGCTTCGGTCAGATTCTGTGTACCTGTTATAGAAAGCAACCCCACAGCATTATGCTGCTACTATTGTGTTTCATTCTTCTTGTGTTTCTCTCCCATAAGGTCCCAATAAAATACATAAAAATGTGTGGTTGTCAAATGACCAAATGTGAAAAAGTTTGAATATTTTTACAGGGCACTGTATAGGTGAGACACTACAGAAGAGAATCAGGGGACAGCACGTGGTGTGAGCGTGTGCACCACATACAGAGGCTATGAGTCCTCCATGCAGCCGTTCAGGGTTGACGACACTGGGACCATTTCTGCATGCGTTCTTTCTCTCTGTCCATTTTCTGTTGGTGATACAACACATATTACTTATCTGATTTAAAAAGCTCTAAAGATACCTATGTCAAATAAGAATAAATCAAGGTAAGATGTTTATTAGGCACTTAAAACCCATTTTTTATGAGCACCCTTATGTCCAGTTGCACAAAGAACTGCATCATTAAAAATACGTTGCTCTCTATATTACAGATAGACTTGTGGTGATAGTGGAGGCATTTTTAGTATGACATTGTTATAGCAGATAAATCACAGCATGTGTCACAAAAGCCTTATCCACCAATTGTGTGCAGTCTTTGACTTTGTGTTGTAGCTTTTATTCATCAGCCAGAGGCAACAAGGGTCCTTTGATGTTAGGAGATCATCCCTCCGAATGAATGATGCACCAGTGACAGAAGAATGACACTGGTGACTAAGTAGTACAAATTGTGGTTGCTGGTTTCACAGGCAGTGAAGTTTGTTTTGGGTTATTATTTTGTCTAACAATAGCAGACAAGTTCTTACAAGGCTGTCGCTGTGAGTAGCAGCATTAGTGATGAGCTGGTGACTCCAGAGACAGTATAAACTGTAACAGACATCATGTGGTAATACAATGCAAGGTCACAGCTTGCCATATATGCATAAAGCTGCTGTTATTTTGGTCCAGCTGGGATATAACCCCTCTTCAGATGTACCATAACTAGACTCTGATTTCATCAAATACTGTAGTTTCAGAAGTATAGCGACTGCTGGTCCTTTATTTTTCGTTTGTCTTCATAGAGATCTAATGATTTAAATGAATACAGACTCCATGTACCAGAATTAATAGTTATTTGATGGTCGAAGAGAAGTCAAAAACAATTAATGCACTGACTTAAGTTTAGCCAAGGTTTTAAACAGAACACTGCATGTGGTCTGTAAATGGAAACGCTTTAAAACTATATTTGCTCCAGAGTGTAAATATTAATTTCACTAACACTTCGGGGAGGAACAAATGTTCATTATGGTAAAGGGTTTTGTTTTCTAAATGCATTAATACAAAACTCTGCTTGTAGTTCGCCATTAGGCAACTCAATTGACGCAGGATTTTTTCCTTCAAACTACCTTTGACTTTCTTCTTTCTGCTGTTCCCTTTAAGGCCCAGCAAGCAGATTAGTTCCCTTCGTCTCACCTTATCCGAAAACCCTCTGTGAATCCACCTAGGAACCTTCTCCGTAGTTTTCCTCTTTTCTCAGCCCAATGTCCACTTTCCAACTGACTACAAATCTATTAACAAGATATGCACCAGTTTGTAATAACCTAATCTGAATATGTGTGGACGTGTGTGTGTGTGTGTGTGTGTGTGTGTGTGTGTGTGTGTGTGTGTGTGTGTGTGTGTGTATAGGTGGGAAACACATCAAAAACATTAGAAGAGACAAAAGGAAATCAAAGGTTTTCCAAACACCTGCTGATACCATATAGTGATGCTGATCTTGTGGAAAGATGGCTGCTGTGAAAAGAAAAAAGGAATGAGTTTCAAGATGATGGTTGGACAACATGTATCCACATGTATAAAATGTAAGACCATGTGCTCTGTACCCATGTGGGTTGGAGGACAATGGAAGAATCTAACTTTTAAATTATCCCTTAAGGGACTAGACCTGGTTCATAAGTGATAAAATGTGAATTTGTGCATAATGTGGCAGGTTAAGTGAGCAAGCTGGCAAGCAAGATTGTATATTAACCACAGCTAATACCGCCTACAATAATCCAAGACATAAATCACAAAATATATAACAATAAATCAAATCATAAACTTTTTAACTGAAATAAAAAAAATTTTATATAATTTCATGCTTAGAAATGGGCCTTGACATGCTATCTCCAGTTGGTTTCTTTAAAATCAGAGATTTGCAAAAACATTTTTTTACCTTGTGCAAATTCACTTACAACTTCCCTTAATTTCCCTTGTCCACTGTATTGTCATAGATGGTCCTTTTATGTGCTCTGTGAAGAAAAAATCTGGTTGCTTCTTGTCCTTGAACTGTCATGTTTGGTTTTAGCTGGATCCAAATGCAGGCAGAACCAGAGGAGGAGAAGTGAATTGAAGAGATTTAATAATGAAAAAAAAAAACTTGCAATGCTACTTATGAAGGAAACAGACATGGACCAGCATGAAATATAGCTGGCAGAAACAGAGAAAGAGCAACAGAGGAACATACGGTCAACAGAAGACAAACAGAAGAATCCAACAGAAAACAATGAAGGCAGGAGCTTAACATATCAAACAGGAAGGAAATGGTCAAAATACACACACAAAAGACAATCAAAACTGAAGCACCTCAGGATTGTGACATGACCGGTTAAACCTCTGAGTACTCTGGTTGTTCTTTGTCCCCCAAGTCCCCTCACAGCTGGAGAAGTCTGGCTACCAAGAAAATATCTTGCTGTTGGTGAAAAGAAGACTGTGAAATGGGTGCACATCTGCAGACAGACCTTGTTCAGTTTCAGCCTATTTGGCAATAGAAGGCCTGCACTGGCTTCTTGAAGGGCAGCAGTGGTCCTCACCCATGGAGGCAGCTGGAATAAGTCATTTTCCAAAGAAAATAGGTTGGAAAAGTGTCCCCCTCAACACACCTAGTGAACCTGAAGAGCAGGACTTTTCACTTTTCTGCAAAAGATTAAGATGAAATCATTTTTAAAAGAAGTGGTTTAACAGTAAATATCCAAAATTCAATCCAAGTCATTTCTTAACCAAGTTATTTTTAGGCTATGCATGCACAACAATACAGATGTAAATAGGAAAACACAATATCAGGAAAACATTAAATCGTGATACTACTGCTGAATAACGATGATTACGAGTAATCCACGTTTTTCTGACTCTTTTCTTTTTTTTCCATCATTCCAAAATTCTTCACTATTTTCTGTAAGCTTTAGCACTCCAGACACTAAAAATAGCATGTGTTCACCTGGGGCATTTAAATTCTATCCAATTGGCCAAACATATTAGTTACATGCAGAGTGTGAATGCATGGCACTTGAAATATCAACCAAATATTGGATTCTAGCAGTCCTTTGAGATTTGATTTTTGCAGCACCATAATAAACAACATTTCAACCGGGAAAAAAAACTGACACAAATACCAGGAAAAATATGTAGAATTAAATATTTTCTGCCTCTTTTCATTTTTATTTCCACCACTCTCCATAAGGTTTGACCCAAAAAAATATACAGGTGTGGGTTAGAGTCCATCTAAGTGGTTAAATATTATAACATATACAGAGATTCAATGTCTAGCACTACTATCCTACCAAATACTACATCCAGACAGTTTCTTGTGATTGCAATATTGCACAGACTGGTATTGTGATGACAACTGCAATTCAATTTATTGTGAAGTCCTGGATCTCAACTTCATCTGTCAACATAATTTTTCTCGAGTACTATTTTGCATCCAGTGGTTCCATATGAATAAGATATTGTTTGAGATTATTTTACAGAACTTTAGATGTTACACCCATCACAACAGCTGTTGGTGAAGAAATGTCAAACTTTATAAAAAACTACTGAAAAATAAATCCACTTTACACCTGGGTTTAGAACTTTGCGTATGGGTTCTCAATCATAGAGAAAACAATACAGCAAAAATTACATTAGAAGAGGGTTTTGTGGTTATTAATAACATTGCCGTATCTTCAAGCTAATGTATGCTAATTAGCTGTAGCTAGCTTGTAGTAGCCTAATATAAAGATGCCAATAATCATAAATAATAATTGTAAAGTTCCAGGTTTGAGATGAGAGTCTGGAAGCCATCAAGTATCTTTGTGTTTAAAGTTTACCTCCCACACCCGTGTTTTGTCAGTTGCAGAATGAATTTTTCACCTCTAATATGGTGTAATTTTGAGTGCAGGATGTTACTACAATATACAATAAAACCTCTTGTAATATAATTTCTTACATTTATTTTGCAACATTATTGATTTGTATATCTATAAGAATGAGATTTGATCATTGTTCAGCAGTAAATATATTTAACTAATAGGTAGGGTATTAAAGAAGTGAGACAAAACAAGCTGCTAAAATACAAAAAGGACATTTGTGTTTTTGTATGAAGTCCAAATAAAATACAATTGGATCATTCTGATTGTATACTTTAAGGAATTTGGAATGTCTCTGAAAGGAAATGATACAAGCATCTGTGAAAAAAAACCCAAAAAAAACCCAGATAAAATATTTTAATCAGTCTTGTTTTTAATGGTCAGTCAGTCATTTTCTACTTGCCTATCACCAGCAGTTTATGGGCGGGAGGCGGGTACACCCTGGACAGCTCGCCAGTCCATCGCAGGGCAACACAAAGACACACAGGACAAACAACCATGCACACACTCATTCATGTCAATTTAGTGGAACCAGTTAACCTAACAGTCATGTTTTTGGACTGTGGAAGGAAGCTGGAGTACCCAGAGAGAACCCACGCATGACGGGGAGAACATGCAAACTCCATGCAGAAAGACCCCCAGCCGGGAGTTAAACCCAGGATCTTCTTGCTGCAAGGCAACAGTACTACCAACTGCACCAACATGCAGCCCTGCTTTTAATTGTTTATCTGTTTTTGTTTAAATTATATTTAAACGTGGCACATAAGTAATTCCCCTTCTCAATAATCAATGGAAATTTTTTTATTGCCGTTGCAGCAATTGAACCCTTCTTAAAATTGCTTAGCAGGTTTTTTTGGTATTGTATTTATGAATTGTCAAAAATACAATTGGTATTGTATTTTTGACAATTCATCTTTTGGGAAGAGCTCCAAGTCTTTCAGGTTGGGAGGTTTCCTTCCCATCACCCTAATCTTTAGCTCTCTCCACAGATTCTCTATAACATTCATGTCAGAACTGGAATGTAATAGAGTGTTGGGCCACTCCAGATGTTTATATTACTTCCAGTCAGAGGAAACATTTTAGTGAAATTAAAAGATTAGCTTAAACCTAAATCTGCCACAGGTATGAATATATTATGGTAGCTCTTTATACATTTATGGTTTACTTTATAAGACTACAGCTTACAGAAATCAACCACATAAAAAATGTATAAAATATATGTTGTCTGCTAATGATTACTGTTATTGCTATACCCGTTTAACTGACTTACTAGTTATTCTATATTCAATGGGTAGTCGGGGTCATCAAGTTTATTACATGTTCTTACAGAAGCTGAAAACTTTATGAAATGTTAACTGAAATCATAAAGTTTAATGCCAACCAACCAAAAGTCTACCAAAGACTGTACAATTGTAGGAAAAGATCCCACAATCAGACAGATGCAGCCAAAAGAAGCTGTACAAAGATTTGTCTGTAGAAATGGTTGAAAGTTCTAAGAAATTATTTATTTTACATACTGTATACTGTTCTCTGAGTAGCCCCTTGAATGAAGGCAGGTAGTTAAGCACACAGTGCACCACAGACTTGCAGAATGTGAATGGAGAGGAGGCTGCCCACTTGATCTTGACTATATTTTATTGACAGCGTTTCAATCCACCTTGAATATTCATCAGGTCAAATATTTGGACAGCAAAAAGACACTCATATGTAGACACTCCTTGGAATTAGAAGTTACAGCTGCAGAGATCTGACAATCAATAATAATAAAAAAAAACATTTGCATATCAGATGTTTATCACTAAAAAATGAAACGCATAATTACAGAGTTCAACTCTTAGTTCCCCCGCCAAGGGGATCTGTGCGGAGTACAATGTTACAGAATGGCCAGACCGTTTTTATTAACCTGATGGAAGTCTTGGTTTTCAATTGAACGACTTGTGTACATCAGGACTCTCTCTGGCTGCTCTTCTGTGCTATTTACTTTAAGCTCCTTAGCTTCATAGCGACTCAGAGAAAAGATTAAACAAAATCTGGCTGGCCTCATTTTCCTGTGTTAACGGAAAATTAAAAAATTCCTCGTCTGAGTAAATGTTGGAAACGAAGTGGTATATACAAGATAATAAGGATGAACAAGTTTCTAATGGGAATGGTGATTTATAAATCGGTGATGCATATCAAGCTCTCATCTCAAACAAAAGTGTCTGTAGCCAAGCCACAGACAGAGCACTCTGCTATTTGGGGAAGAAAAACTATAGTTTGGCAAAAAATTCAAATTTAGGGCAGTAACTGAGAACATACAGTTGTGCTCAGAAGTTTACATATTCTGCTAGAATTTCTGCTTTTTTCGACATTTTGTCAAAAATATTGTTAATTGTGGTGTAAATTCATTTTTTACTTTAATTGTTTCCTCTTTTAAATTTACAATGACATCAAAGAAAGTAACCCTGATCAATAGGTCAATCTCTGTCTTAATGTTTAGTATTTCTCCCTTTAACAAATTTCCTGTGGTAGTTGACAAAAAGCCTCTAGTTTGTGTTAATTCTTGGGGTGTCGTGCATGAACTGCATGTCTGAGCTCTCTTCAAAGTGACTCAGCGATACTGAGGCCAGGAAACAGAGGCCTCTCCAGAAATATTTTCAGATTTTTTGCTGTGGCCACTGACAGGTTGACCTAGACCTGTTGACACTGTGTTTTGTGATCATTGTTTTTTCGGAACATCCAAATGGGACCCACGCGGAGCTTCCAGACTGATGAGTACAAATTTTACTCAAGTATTGTCTTCAAACATGCTGCATTCAACTTCTCACCAATTTCAACCAACTTCCCTGTGCCGTTGTAGCTCAAACATTCACAAAACACTAACATCCACATCCGGGTTTCACTGTAGAAATGGTGAATTTTCATCATAGAACTTGTTGAATCATCCATAAATGGAGCATTTATGGTTGGGGCCATAAAGTTAAATTGTCAATTCAAATTAGGTTATTTGTATAGTGCAATTCACAACAAATAATGTCTTAAGGCACAGTACAAAACAAACATATCCAGTTTATATAGAGAAATATATATTAAATTCTGTCAAATCAGATGGAGAGATTCAAAGTCAAAATACAAATTTGATCCTTGTTATAAAATAATGTAGCCAGGTCCAGTCTATTATGCTAATTGGTAAAAAAAAGTATTATGTCTAAGGAAACCCAGCCAACGTTATCAAGTTAATATCTTTCCAGCAATCGCGTTGCTTCATAACAAGAACATGGTGACAATAAATAATTAATTGCAATGAGTTGCTAAGTTTGCAGCAATATTACATAGTGACCATGTATGTGGCAACAGTGGAAAGGACAACAGGGTTAATCACAAAAAGACAAAGTCAAACGTTTCTTCTACAAAGAGAGAACATAACCTTTTTGGCCGCAATAGCTCAGCCAATGCCCCCTTCCAGGAAGGTGTCACAGCTAAGCAGAAGCAACTTCATAAAAAGGAAAAAAAAAAACAGAACTTAAAGTTTATAGCAGCAATACCTGCTGATAATGCAAACTTGGAGAGTAGCAGGAGAATGTAGCAGAGTGAGGAAAAGTGGTCATTATCTCCTCCAGCAGTCTAAGCCTATAGCAGCATAACTACAGAGATAGCTCAAGAAAACCTAAGCCACTCTAACTATAAGCTTTATCAAAAAGGAAAGTTTTAAGGCTAGCCTTAAAAGTAGACAGGGTGTCTGCCTCACGGACTAAAACTGGGAGTTGGTTTCACAGAAGAGGAGCCTGATAACTGAAGGATCTGCCTTCAAGTCTTCTTTTAGAAACTCTAGAACCTACTAGTAAACCTGCAGACTGGGAGTGAAGTGTTCTGATAGGAATGTATAGAACAATCAAATCCCTGATGTATAAAGGAGCTGAATTAATAAGGGCTTTATGTATAAAAAGTCAGTCAGTCATTTTCTACCGCTTATTCCATAGTGGGTCGCGGGGAAGCTGGTGCCTATCTCCAGCAGTCTATGGGCGAGAGGCGGGGTACACCCTGGACAGGTCGCCAGTCCATCGCAGGGCAACACACAAACAACCATGCACACACTCATTCATACACCTAAGGGCAATTTAGAGAGACCAATTTACCTAACAGTCATGTTTTTGGACTGTGGGAGGAAGCTGGATTACCCACGCATGCACGGGAAGAACATGCAAACTCCATGCAGAATTCTGTTCTGAGTTTAACAGGGAGACAGTGAAGAAAATTTTTAATTGGAGAAGTGTTATCTTATGAATTCTCATCTGGACTCTTGCTGCAGCATTTAGGAGAAACTGATGGCTTTTAACTGAATTTCTTTGGACTTCCTGATAGGAAAAAAATCAATAGTCCAACCCTGTAGGAAGAAATACATGGCCTGTTTTGTTCTGCATTTTTGTCTCATCTTTACAAATGACTTTGCTCCAGCCATTTTGAGGCTTCTCTCTGAAGTCTTAGCCTTGTAACGGGTTTCTTTTGGTGACTCAACCATGCTCTCCATTTTTGTTTAACTGCCTGCTCATTTGGCAAGTTGAAACTGCCCCACATTGAGTGTTCTGGATGTCAGCTGAAGTTATTAGCAGTGTTGTGGCTGTAGATGTTTTAGTTAGTTAGTTTGTTAGTTTGTTTGTTTGTTTGTTTGTTTGTTTGTTTGTTGTTTGTTTGTTTGTTTGTTTGTTGTTTGTTTGCACCCATAACAATATTCCTAGTAGTTATGGCTGCAATTTGTTTAGAACAGAATCCTTTTTCCACATTGTAATTAGATTTTAAACACTAGTGATTGGCATTTTCAATCCTTCGATATCTTTTAAGCACTTTTTTTAACAAGGTGTTCTTTTGTTTTATATGATCATATTCTCTGAAAAATCACTCAAATATTAGAAATGCTAGCTGCGTATAGAAACATATGAACCCACAGCTAAAGGTCCCCAGATTTATTGTGTTCTTTTTGCTTACTGCACCTTTATTAATGCAATTACTCCTTTTAGTTCCTTTTGCGGTTTAATCTTAACTGAATTCAGCTTTGTTTTTCAAGCACCTTCCCTCATGCTTGGACCAGCTTGCTGAGACAGGACTTCAGATGGCCTTTGATGACTTTGTAATTGAGCATAATTTGGTTTCCTGCCTCTGAACTAATGAGGCGAAAAGCAAGAACAGCAGCGGGGTAGAATACAGTTGTTTGCAGACAGAGAGGAGGAAAAGTGCTGAGAAAAAATGTCTGGCTCCTGAGTGAGTGCACTCAGGTCTTAAAAAACATCTGTCACCCTGCTTTACCTCCTCATCACAGCAATAACGGCCAAATCACCATGCAGAACAACGACTCCGGACTTCTTCATTTTCTGAGAGCTGAGTGTGTCAGGGATAAAAAAAGAAGAAAAAAGATAGAGGTGAAGCTAATTTATTCCTGCAATTATTTGAAATTTTCTCTGCAAGTCAAATTTGGGAGCGTAATAGGAAAAAGTGAGAGCACCAAGGGATTCATCAGGTTAGGGACAGGATAGTGTGCATGGGATGTGCTCTGCTGCTGCTGGCTAAACTGTGAAGTCAGTGTATGAAAAATCCCTCGGGGAAAAACTTTAAAGTCAAAGAGATATGAGTGGAGATGCTTAACAGCAGTGTCCATTCATTTACAAAGGAGCTGTCACAACAGCTTACCACTAAAGATATCAATTGGCACTTTGTCTCAGCATGCTAGCGGGTGGTGAACAGCTGGAGTTGAACCTCTCATCCTTGTGACTGCCAGGGGATTGCTGCGTGCTACTGAAGGGTAACTGCACACTTATAGCACTCCAGCATAGTTTCCCACCTGTCCCACCAACACTGTTGACCCGCCACACCATTAGTATGCTGATCCACAGGCTTATCTGCAAGCTACATACACATGTACAATGTCGAATGGATTCTATCTTTCTCAGTGGTTTGTACAGGATCTTGCTAAGTATTCCTATGCCTTGAACTGTTACACATGTGTCACATTGCAGCCAAAAACTTTAATGCATTTTATTGTGACAGACCAACACAAAATAGGGCGGAACTGAAGGAGAGGGAAATTTATATATGCTTTTTATTTTTACAAAACAAAATCTAAAAGGTTTTGCACATTTTATATTCAATCTCTCTGAGTCAATATTTTATGGAACCACCTTACCCTACAGTTGAGCCGGCAAATCTTTGAGGTCTGGTCTTTACCAGCTTTGTTCATCTATAAACTAAATGTTTTGCTCATTATTCTTTGCAAAACAGCTCATGTACTGTCAGATTGAATGGAAAGCAACTAGATTTAATTCTCTATTAAACCTCTGAGGACCTGCACAGACCACCTGGATTTATACTGAGATTAAATTATAAACAGATAGACTCTGTTTATAAATTAGCTAACTTCTGAGGCCATTTGTGGCACTAGATTTTAATTAGGGGTATCAGAATAAAAGCAGATGAATACAGTAATTTCCAAATTGTTTTTCTAAACAATAGCTTAATAAACCTCACATAAGTTCCGGCCACATTCTGCACTACTTTGTGGCGTTGTAATTGATAAAATCCTGTGTTAATTACATTTAGGTTTGTAGCTGTTACATGGCAACATTTAGAAAAAGGTTCAAGGAGCATGGTTGCTTTTGCAAAGCACTGCACATTGACTATATCTGCTTTAAATTTTCAGAAAACATGTTAGCAAGGGACTGAGTTTTGAGGCATGTGTGATTGATAATCACTCTGGAAACATGGATCACCGTGTTAAGGTAATTGGGCCAGTTTGTAAGGCGGATCAGTAGTTCATGTCTTCTTTGTTGAAGGAATGGATGCTGTGTACCTCAGATAAAAAACAAAAAGGGGCCATCCTAAATGTTGTCAAAAAAATAGAACAATGGAGGTCCTGAATTTTCCTTTTTTATTTTACTCTACTGTCATCCTCCTTTTCCAAACAGTATTACAACTGCTGGACTGGGAGTGGAAGCCTGCAGGTCTTCCATCCAATTCTCCATCTTTATCTTGCAGTTCATACCCAGAATTGCATCGTTGAAGAGAGACGAGAGAAGTCTCCGCATTGATTTCTGCAGAATCTTGTTTGCAAAGGCAAACTACCTCGGGAGAATGGATCAATTTGTTTTGATCCTGTGAGAAATCAATGTTTGTATGTCACACCCAATACTCCACTAAAGGCTTAGGAATCCACTCCCTAATAATCAGCGAGCCGCTCCTGAAATCTGAGTGCTTTTTGCTGGAAATGGAATTGTGGAGTGATTTTTATCTTCTAGCACCACATCTATGTTACAGTATAAGCCAAGAATATTAATTGATGGTTCTGTCGTGCATGTCTTTATTTGAGCACATTTTAATTGGAGTGACTTTCATGCAAATGTAATTGCAGCCGCGTAGCCCATTAAATGGATGAAAATGAATGCTCAAGGAATATTAATGCATCACATGATCATCAGTCATTTTGGTTGTAGTAGATCCAAAAACTCGATGTAATGAGTTTCCTTTGGGGTGTATGAAACCACACACTTCCCTGTAAGGTGCAAAATTCACATCATGTACTTTTTCTTAAGGTTTTAATTTCCTTACTGTAAATGATATGTTTAAATTAGCATCTGATCGTTATCCTAGCTATACAGACAACTAAACTCAAAAGGTTTTTATTTAATTTAAAAATTCAGAGGGACCTTTTGTCCCTTTTGTATCTGCAGCTACATACAGGTTCTTCTCAAAATATTAGCATATTGTGATAAAGTTCATTATTTTCCATAATGTCATGATGAAAATTTAACATTCATATATTTTAGATTCATTGCACACTAACTGAAATATTTCAGGTCTTTTATTGTCTTAATACGGATGATTGTGGCATACAGCTCATGAAAACCCAAAATTCCTATCTCACAAAATTAGCATATTTCATCCGACCAATAAAAGAAAAGTGTTTTTAATACAAAAAACGTCAACCTTCAAATAATCATGTACAGTTATGCACTCAATACTTGGTCGGGAATCCTTTTGCAGAAATGACTGCTTCAATGCGGCGTGGCATGGAGGCAATCAGCCTGTGGCACTGCTGAGGTCTTATGGAGGCCCAGGATGCTTCGATAGCGGCCTTTAGCTCATCCAGAGTGTTGGGTCTTGAGTCTCTCAACGTTCTCTTCACAATATCCCACAGATTCTCTATGGGGTTCAGGTCAGGAGAGTTGGCAGGCCAATTGAGCACAGGGATACCATGGTCAGTAAACCATTTACCAGTGGTTTTGGCACTGTGAGCAGGTGCCAGGTCGTGCTGAAAAATAAAATCTTCATCTCCATAAAGCTTTTCAGCAGATGGAAGCATGAAGTGCTCCAAAATCTCCTGATAGCTAGCTGCATTGACCCTGCCCTTGATAAAACACAGTGGGCCAACACCAGCAGCTGACACGGCACCCCAGACCATCACTGACTGTGGGTACTTGACACTGGACTTCTGGCATTTTGGCATTTTCTTCTCCCCAGTCTTCCTCCAGACTCTGGCACCTTGATTTCCGAATGACATGCAGAATTTGCTTTCATCCGAAAAAAGTACTTTGGACCACTGAGCAACAATCCAGTGCTGCTTCTCTGTAGCCCAGGTCAGGCGCTTCTGCCGCTGTTTCTGGTTCAAAAGTGGCTTGACCTGGGGAATGCGGCACCTGTAGCCCATTTCCTGCACACGCCTGTGCACGGTGGCTCTGGATGTTTCTACTCCAGACTCAGTCCACTGCTTCCGCAGGTCCCCCAAGGTCTGGAATCGGCTCTTCTCCACAATCCTCCTCAGGGTCTGGTCACCTCTTCTCGTTGTGCAGCGTTTTCTGCCACACTTTTTCCTTCCCACAGACTTCCCACTGAGGTGCCTTGATACAGCACTCTGGGAACAGCCTATTCGTTCAGAAATGTCTTTCTGTGTCTTACCCTCTTGCTTGAGGGTGTCAATAGTGGCCTTCTGGACAGCAGTCAGGTCGGCAGTCTTACCCATGATTGGGGTTTTGAGTGATGAACCAGGCTGGGAGTTTTAAAGGCCTCAGGAATCTTTTGCAGGTGTTTAGAGTTAACTCGTTGATTCAGATGATTAGGTTCATAGCTCGTTTAGAGACCCTTTTAATGATATGCTAATTTTGTGAGATAGGAATTTTGGGTTTTCATGAGCTGTATGCCAAAATCATCCGTATTAAGACAATAAAAGACCTGAAATATTTCAGTTAGTGTGCAATGAATCTAAAATATATGAATGTTAAATTTTCATCATGACATTATGGAAAATAATGAACTTTATCACAATATGCTAATATTTTGAGAAGGACCTGTATAACTGCTTCAGCTCTCTTATTTCCAAAGAAATTGTTCCACAATGTTTGTTTCCAACAGGTCAAGATCCAAGCCCAAAACCTGAAATCGATTTGTTTCTTTTATCTTTTTGACAATCCAAACTCAAACATGTGCTATTTGTACTGCTGTCATAGATGTAAATGATCTATTTTAAGCACATGTGTTTAATGTCACAGTACAGTCTCTTGCAAATGTACTAACACCACCTAAATTGTTTTGACTTTTGTCTCATTACAACAAAAAAACTTGAATGTTTTTATTGATATCTTATGACACAAAATAACGCATAATTTTGAAGTGGAAGGGAAATTAACAAGTTCTCTTATATAGGTCTGGCTTAGTCAAAATACAGATTTTGACAAATAACAATCTGGAAAGTGTGGCATGCATATGTATCCAGCCCCTGTTTACTTTATTAATTGCCTTCAAAAGTAACCTGTGTGTACTTAATCTCAGAATAAATCCATCCAAAAAAAAAAAAAAAGAAGAATAAGAAATCCATCTGTGAAGGACTCAGCGGGTTGTTGGAGAACATTAGTAAGGAAACATCATTGTGAAGACCTAGAAATAGAGCACACATCAGGGGTGAAGATGTAGAGAAAAGACGGATTAGCTTATGAAGCAATATCTGATGTCCAATATAAGAGCAACTTTAGTCATGCACTCCACAAATCTTGCCTTCATTGAAGCTTGGCAAGAAAAAACCTAATGCTGATGGAAAGCCATATGAAACTTTGCTTAAAGTTTGTCACAAGCTATGTAGAGGACACAGAAAACATGTGAAAGAAGGTCCTCTGGTTAGAGGAGACTAAAAGTGCTTTTCACTACACATCACCCTGAATACACCCTACCCATGGCAAAACATGGTGGTGGCAGCATCAAGCTTTGTGGATACTGTTCTTCCACAGGGACAGGAAAGCTGGTCAGTGTTGATGGAAAGATGTATATGAATACAGAGCTATCCTAGAAGAAAACCTGTTAGCGGCTGCAAAGTAATTAAATTCAGGCAAAGGTTTACCTTCCAGCAACAAACCTAAACTTACATGTGTGAGAATGGACCAGTCAAAGTCCAAATGTAAGTCCAAATAAGAAATCTGAGAAAGACTTGGGAATTTTCATTCACAGATTTGACGGAGCTTGAGATATTCTGCAAAGCAACATGGGTTAGGATTAGGGCTAAAATATAAAGAAAATCTGTTAAAAATATTTGTTTCTTCATTAAAATCATGCATACTTTTCCTTCCACGTTATGCACTACTGTGTACTCGTCTATCACATAAAATCCTAATAAAATATACAGAATGGGAATGGATACCTTGCAAAATAATGTTAGCACTCATGTTAACCTGCATTTTCAAAAAAGATGTTTAATGTATGTGCTGTGAAAATTTAACAGCAAGACATTGAACCCCATTCTGTGATTATCAGTTTGGAGCATCTGAGAATTGTATTGAAGTCTAGTGCTGCAAATGTTTTTTAAGGTTTTTTAGGTTTCTTTAGGTTTTAAAGGCTGAATAAATATAATCCAACCTTCTACCTTTGCATTGCTTTCCAGCTAGACCTTTTATCATCAAAGTTTGCACAACTATAATTTCAGTTAGCTTTTTTTTGTTTGCTTGCTTTTAAGCACCAGCAGAAAGGTACATCCTGTTTTCAGAATCACTGTTGGTAGAGGCAGTGGAAAATTGCATAACTATTGTTGCTGGCCTTCAAATTAAAATTTCTTTTACATGGGCATGGTTGGTTGATTGGATTAAATGACTCATTTGCTGCACTACAATACACTTCAAAATCTGCTTGATTATTTATTTGATCCAAATGCTTGGTCATTCTGTTTTGACAGAATTCCGGTAGTTTTTAACCGAACACTGTGACAAGAATTGTGAATTTGTTTGTTGGGTTGGAGTGAAAGCTAAAAAGAGCGTTATCGTTCTTATTAGATCGCCATTTTACACAATACGTCACCTTGGCTTTTATTTCTGCTGGAAGGATATTAACTCAAATTGTGCTCTATAGGGTGACAACGCCAAATAAAGATATTTTGTTCAGGTCAGACCATAGGATGAGAAAATGGTTAGATGGTAAATTTCAGCCATTTAAGGGTGTTAATCAGTAGGTTTGTAGGTTTGCTACGGATAATATTAGCCTGTGTTCACCATCCACAGTTTGACCAAACAACTAGCCATAAAGTCTGAGTGGGTAATGTTTTTATTGTGCTTTACTTTGAGTATGAATTTGTTGCTCAGGTTAAGCTGATTGTCAGTAAGTCTTATTATCTTGGGTGTGGTTGTGTGTCTGCGTGTTGCCTTGTGATTAACTACTGTAGATAACTGTAAAAGTGAATACAGTTTATGAGTTATTCTTTTCAGCCCACCTTTTGGTAGCCTTAGCGTTAGACTAGTCACTTCAACTCATTTTGTGTTAAAAATCTAACCTAGTATGCTGGGTTAAGCTCATAACCCAAACCTTTTGTGTAGTCTGGATTGTTGGTCCATGTTTGAACCAGGGCATGGTTAGCAAAATAAATGTGTATCAGATTATCACTATATTGGGATCAGTATCTCAACTTTGGTCTCCGTTGCCCAAAGGACATTGACTTGAGTCTTGTGGTTATTTAGACACAATTTAGTGCTCCTAGCTACAGTATTTTCCTTTTTTCCATCACTGTACTGCTTTTAGGTCCTGGGTTCAAATCCTGGCCTGAGGTCATTCTGCATGGAGTTTCCATGTTCTCCCCCTGCATGCGTGGGTTCTCTAATGGCTTCCTCCAAAAGTACAAAAAACATGACTGTTAGGTTAATTGGTCTCTTTAAATTGCCCTTAGGTGAGTACATGGTTGTTTGTGAAGTATGTCTCTATGTTGCCTTGGATGGACTGGCAGCATATCCAGGGTGTATTTTTCCTATTTTATTCAACCCAAGTAATTAACTGCTGCGCTGGCAAATGGATGATTGTAGTCTTCTCTACTACTTTCCCTAATCAGAATATAGGTTTTACAGCAAACCCACTGCTTTTATTGTTTGGATGGATGGATGTTAATTACCAGCCATGCAGTATTTCCTGCTGGATTCAGAGATGTTGCTTTAGTCAAAAGCAAAAACACAGTTGTCTCTAACTTTTATGTGTTAATGATGCATGTTTACCTGCAGTTGTAATAACTGATTCTGGTATCAAAGGGATGAATGTAAGCAGGCAACACAGCAGAGTAATTATTCCCAGCAGGTTAGGACATTCCTGGCTGGTGGTTCCGACTGACTTAATCAAGTCAAGTCAAGTCAAGTTCATTTATATAGCGCTTTTCAGCAACAAGGCACTCAAAGCGCTGTACACAAGGAAAAACATTACAATGATACAGAAAATCAAACACAGAAAAACAAATCAAATGACATTAATAATCCTTGGGAGTTTACTGGTAAGAGCTGGTTCTAATCCAATCTTTCTAATAGAGGTAATTAGCTCATTAAGTCCTCTGTGGTAAGGAATTCATCCGGTGCTTGAAGAAAAATGATAATATTAATCCTTGAGGTCGCTGGTATGAGGCAGTTGTGGCCCAAACTTTTTACATTCTAAAAATGTTTGGCTGTCGCTGGTATGATATAGTTGTAATACAATCATTTTAAGAAATCTAAAATTCTCTGGTCATTGGTGTAAAAACAGCTTTAGTCCAAATTTTCAAATATTAATAATATTTGGCTTTTGCTGGTAATCCTTCTGAGAAATCTGAAAATCTATGAAAAGTACCGTATTTTCCGCACTATAAGGCGCACCTTCAATGAATGGCCTATTTTAGAACTGTTTTCATATATAGGGCGCACCGGATTATAAGGCGCATAGAATAGAAGCTACTGCAGTCAAACGTTTGACTGGGGTTGCGTTATGCATCCACTAGATGGAGCTGTGCTAAAGAGAATGTCAACAAAACAGTCAGATAAGTCAGTCAGTCAAACTTTATTAATACACTACAAACCAGCGTTCTGATAACTCCATTCACTCTCATGGTAAGGTCTCCTCTACATAGAATTCTATTGAATAGAGCCAACCGCACGTTAGGAATGCATTGGAGTCTATGAAGTTGAAGTTGAAATCAAACGTTAGTTAAAACGTGAAAGGGAACTTTTCCCTGATTCAGTAAACACGTAAAAGAAACAGTTTGATGCACTAAATCAAACGTTAGTACTGTTAACCTTTCCTGTTTCTGTCCCCTGACCGTAGTCTGATGACACAGGGGAGACGCTTTCTCCAGGGCCGAAGTTACTAGTTTCCTCGGGGTTAACTCCCTCACTCATACGTTGCTGAGTTGAGCATGAAGAAACAGCATCAAAACACTGAGTTGTTGACGAGATTCGGGGTTCTTTTTAATGACTTTGCAGCACGTAAAAACACAGGGCTTACAGACTCATACACCGCTGCTCCGGTCGCCATCTCTACCCACCCCACACACACAATAATACCGACGTCACTCCTTCACTCTTGATTCTCAGCTACGGCAGCACACAGCGCCACCTCTGTCCGGAGGAGTAATGTCAACATCTTCCATACACACACACGAAACATACACCCCACACACTGAGCTTCTAATCACATATAGTTCAGGCAATTCCTGCAACAGTACATTCAAACATTATGCACACACAAGTGGTGTTGGACTAGGAGTAAGCACAGTACAGGTATTTACCGCTATTACTTCGGCGACACCCCTGACTACGGTAGCCGTAATGCTGCAAGCGGTGCGGCTTTGTAGTTTACCAGTCGTACTGAAACATTTTGACAGAGCGCCGTGTACAACCGGTATGGATCAACCAATTAACCAATTGATCCATATACAAGGCGCTCCGGATTACAAGGCGCACTGTCATTTTTTTTAAAAATTAAAGGTTTTTAAGTGCACCTTATAGTGCGGAAAATACGGTAATGAAATCACACATTTACGTAGATGAGAAAAGAGACCACATTAGGGAAGAAGAGGGGGAAAAAATCATATTTCACACTTTATCCTTAGCAGGATACAGTTTGAGATTGCAAAAAACCTCAGCACAAAGAAGCAACATATATACGAAACAACATCATGCAGGGGATCCAGTGAAGCCGGTGTGAAGGGGTGCATATGTTTATCTTGTGCATGTGAGTGTGCGCAAAGTAAGTCACAGAGGCCATTGTCTTTGATGGTACGATGGAAGGTTCATCAACCGGCCACACAGTTCTGTGCAGGTCCACAGATGTCCTCAGGGAAGGGAGGGGGCAGAGGGAGCAGAGCGTCATGTTTACATAACTTCCAGAAGAAGTTGAAGATAGCCAGCCATCAAGGCCGTGCAGGGGAGCCAGATTCAGGAAAACAATAATTATTTGGGTTAGGCTGACTCTTAATTTTCCGTCAGCTTTGAGAGTCTCGCTGGTGCTTCTCAATGGTGAATCCAAACAGCCAAATTCCTGGACCTTTCCACTAGATCTGAGCGAACAACTTTCTCCAAGATTTATCCCATTTCACCCCTGAGTCCAGGAACCACAACCTGCCTGTGATCCTGTGTAAGGATCACATCCAGTCTGCGATTCAGCTCACGTAACATCTCAGTCTGAGTGTTGATCGCTCTGCAGATCCCATCATACATGCCAGGCAGCGTTACAATGGCCAGAACAGCTGCCGACGTTTTCCGAATTTCTCGATATGCCAGGTAACCGCCAACTCCAAAAAGAAAAAATCCTGTTATCAAACATTCAATTTTGTACACATCTTCGACATCCTCGACTGACAATATCGACAGACACACAATCCTCCACTTCTGCCAGGAGTCCATCGTGTATCTGTAGAAAATTGTCCTGTCTGGACAAGAAGGTTCCCCTTCACCGTGTCTTCTCGTCGAGAAAATTTGATCAATTGCATTGAGAGACGAGGCTGACCAAATCCATAACTCAGAATTTTGGAAGATATGTAAAAAGAAAGACAAGACACTATCATTAATTTACTCAGGTTGTCGAAATATAACCAAATCAGAAGATGACACAGATTCGATGCACAGAATTAGATTGAAATGAGGTTTTATTGTTCCAACTTAGGTAGACCTTGATTAGAGTTGTTAGAAGCCAGAGGATGAGGAAGCCCCAAGGATCCGAGCAGAGAGAGAGTGTTCTGGCGGTGGAAATATTTACAGTGCAGATTTCCTGAAGAAGAGTTCCATATGGCGACAGGCAGGCAGACAGATGGGCAGATCGACAGGAAGGCAGGACAACAAGCGATCAGGCAGGCTGACAGAAGTCCACATAACAGAGACTATGTTCCAGCAACAGACTGTGTCAGCAGCTGTCTTAAAAAGCCATGAGCTCATTAGCTGGATGAGTTGCAGCTGAGAACAATGAAGTGCCAGAACCAGCCAGCAGAGATCTCACAGTACCCTCCCCTCAACGATTGCCTCCAGGCAATCCCGAACGTTTCTCCGGATGACGTCTGTAAAAAGATGTAATGAGAGCAGGGTCCAGGATAAGAGAACGAGGTACCCAGGTTCTTTCTTCAGGTCCATATCCAGCCCAATCCACAAGGTACTGAAAACCACGCCCCCTACGTCGAACATCCAGGATACGATTGACCGTGTAAGCTGGATGGTCATCAATGAGACGAACAGGGGGAGGGAGCTTGGTGGGTGGATTCAGGGGACTTTCCGAGACTGGCTTGATCTGTGAAACATGAAAGGTAGGATGAATGTGCATAGAAGCTGGCAACTTGAGTCTCACCGCAGAAGGGTTGATGATCCTTTCTATGACAAAAGGACCGATGAAACGGGGGGCCAACTTTCGAGTAGTATCCTTTAATTTAATATTCTTGGTGGAGAGCCAGACCTTCTGATCAATGCAGTAGACCGGTGCGGTGGAACGGTGACGGTCAGCAAACCTTTTATTCTGTTCCAAAGTGCGTAGAAGTGTCCTCCTGGTCTGACGCCAGATCTTACGACACCTGGAGATATAATGCTGAACAGAGGGGACAACAGTGTCAGATTCAATACTGGGGAATAATGGAGGTAGATAGCCCAGAGAAATCTCAAAGGGAGATAAACCAGTAGCAGAGGAAGTATGAATATTATGGGCATATTCTATCCAAGTGAGATGTCTACACCAGGAAGAAGGGTTGTCATTAATCACACATCTCAATGCTACTTCCAGTTCCTGATTGCATCTCTCAGTCTGCCCATTAGACTGAGGGTGGTAACCAGATGAAAGGCTTACGGTAGCACCAATAGCCCTACAGAACTCCTTCCAGACTTGTGAAATGAACTGCGGGCCTCGGTCAGAGACAATATCCAAGGGCATGCCATGAATACGGAAGACATGAAGAACCAGAAGTTGAGCAGTCTCCAATGCAGACGGAAGCTTAGTTAAGGGAATAAAATGAACAGTCTTAGAGAATCTATCAACAACGGTAAAGATGACTGTGTTTCCGTCAGATGGCGGGAGACCAGTGACGAAGTCAATAGAGATGTGGGACCATGGGCGACTAGGGGTAGACAGAGGTTGAAGAAGACCGGCAGGAGGTTGATTTGAGTTCTTGTTACGGGCACATGTGGAACAAGCTGCGACAAACTCTCTAATGTCGGGATTCATAGTGGGCCACCAGAAATACCTCTTGGTAAAAGTGATCATACGATTAATCCCCGGATGACAGGTAAGTTTATTATTATGAACCCAATCCAGAACTTTATTGATGACAGAGTTCGGAACGAACAGTTTGCCTACAGGACCAGTACCTGGATCTGGTTCAGATTGTTGTACCTCCCTGATGTCCTTTTCAATGGCCCAGGTGAGGGCGCCCACAATGCAGGATTCCGGTAAGATGGAAGCTTCAGTCTTGGATTGCTCAGAATGAGAAAATTGGCGAGAGAGAGCGTCGGGCTTGATGTTCTTGGAGCCGGGTCTGTAAGAGATAGAAAAATTAAAACGAGCAAAAAACAGGGACCAACGGGCTTGTCTGGAGTTAAGTCTCTTGGCATTTTGGATGTAAGAGAGGTTTTTATGGTCAGTCCAAATGAGAAAAGGGACTTCCGCCCCCTCTAACCAATGCCGCCACTCCTCAAGCGCCAACTTGATAGCCAGAAGCTCTCGATTTCCCACATCGTAATTCTGCTCTGCTGACGACAAACGACGAGAAAAATAAGCACAAGGATGCACCTTGTTGTCTATAGGAGAACGTTGAGACAAGATGGCCCCTACTCCAATGTCAGAAGCATCAACCTCCACAACGAATTGCGCACTAGGATCAGGATGAGTCAGAATGGGTGCAGAAGAAAATAAAGTTTTCAATTTGCAAAAAGCTTTCTCTGCCTCAGGGGACCAATGGAATGTCTTCAGAGAGGAGGTAAGTTGAGTGAGAGGCACAGTGACCTGACTGTAGTTCTTTATGAACCTTCTATAAAAATTTGCAAAACCTAAGAACCTTTGGAGTTGCCTGCGATCCGTTGGAGTAGGCCACTCTGCCACTGCCTTGGTCTTCTCAGGATCCGTTCTGTACCTGCCTGCTTCAAAAATAAAACCCAAGAAGGTCACAGAAGAAACACCGAATTCACATTTTTCGGCTTTTACAAAGAGTTGGTTTTCATAAAGCCTCTGGAGTATGGTCCTGACATGCTGGTGATGCTGATCAATGTTCTGAGAGAAAATCAAAATATCATCCAGATAAACAAACACAAAGAGGTTGAGGAAATCACGGAGAATATCATTTATAAGAGCCTGAAAAACAGCGGGTGCGTTAGTCAATCCAAAAGGCATCACCAAATATTCAAAATGTCCCAGGGGAGTCTTGAAAGCTGTCTTCCACTCGTCACCCTCTCGGATCCGAACCAGATGATACGCATTGCGCAGGTCGAGCTTGGTAAAAATCTTGGCAGTGTGTAATTGGTCATGTATAGAATCAATGAGTGGTAAGGGGTACTTATTTTTGATTGTGATTTGATTCAACCCCCTATAATCAATGCAGGGTCTTAACGTGCCATCTTTCTTCCCCACAAAGAAGAAGCCGGCGCCAACGGGGGAGGTAGATGGCCGAATGATCCCGGATGCTAAGGAATCCTCAATGTACTCCTTCATGACTCTTCTCTCCGGTCCAGAGAGATTGTATAGTCTGCTGGATGGTAACGGAGCACCTGGAAGGAGATCAATAGCACAGTCATAGGGGCGATGCATGGGTAAAGAAAGAGCCCCCTGTTTACTAAAAACAGATGCAAGATTGTGGTATTCAGGAGGAATCTTAGACAGATCAACAGGCTCAGGTGGTTCAATTTGTTTGCTAGAGTGAGAGACAGCAGTCTTTAGACAATTCTGGAGACAGTAATCACTCCACTTCTCTACTCTGCCCTCCACCCAATTAATTGCGGGATTATGTCTCTGCAACCACGGAAATCCTAGAACCAATTGTGGGGAGATAGAGGAGACAACAAAGAACTCACCCCATTCATGGTGGTTACCTGAGGTAATGATGTGAAGGTGGGGCACTTTAAACTTCACCTGAGATATGGTTTGACCAGTGATGCCCGAAACAGAAAGGGGGTGGTTGAGAGACTGAGAAGGTATCTTAAGTTTGTCAACTAGATCCAAGGAAATAAGATTCTGTTCCGCACCAGAATCAATAAAAGCATCCACTGGACACTTTTCTTGGCCAATAATAATAGTGACTGGAAAACACAGACGAGATATAGGGGAAAAATGGGACATGCTCATCAAAGTCCCCTGATCTATTGACGAGCCCCCTCTTTTCCCTTCTTAGGGCATCTTGCAACATAATGTCCACCTTGTCCACAATACAAACAAAGACCAGCCCCAAAACGACGTTGTCGCTCTTCAGGAGAGAGACGAGTGTGACCAACCTGCATAGGCTCAGGTTCCACAGATCCCTCCGAAGAGGAAGTGGGTGTATCAAGGTAAGCGGTCCGAGGTGCCATAAAGTGCTGCCACTCTGACTTATGATTCCTCTCTGCTTGTCTCTCTCTTAGGCGGTTGTCAATACGGATTGACAGTTTGATTAAATCATCCAGTCTCACAGGTTGATCTCTTAAAACCAACTGGTCCTTTATCTGATCTGTAAGGGAATTCACAAAAATACCCTTGAGTGCCGCTTCATCCCAACCCACCTCCTGTTCTGCCACCCGGAAGTCGATGGCGAACTCCGCCAATGCCCTCTTTCCCTGTTTGAGGGTAAGTAACTTCTTAGCAGCTGTCTCCTGTTGGAGTGGTTGATCAAAGACTTCCTTGAAGTGACTGAAAAAAACAGCATAACTCAGAGACTCAATAGGGTTAGTTGTGAGAAAAGCGTGCGCCCAGCGTAAAGCAGATCCTTTTAGGGAGGTAACAATAAAAGTGATCTTGGAAGCAGCAGTCGGAAACAGAGAGGGGGAACGACTAAAAGCCAACTCACATTGGAGAGAAAACCCACCAAAATTATTAGGGTTGCCATCAAAAAGTTCAGACGGACGGAAATCAGGTTCTCGGATTCCGGATGAGTGGGTTGTGGGTGGCTGAGGATTCTCAGAACGAACTGGAGGATTGGAAGGAGCGGGTGAGAGTTTGGTTAATATTTCACTTAAGGCATGTACCATACCACCAAGTTCCATGAGATGGGCATCTGTCGTCCTTTGTTGTTGTAGCAACTGTTGAAGCATGGTCTCAGTGGATTGGAGGCGTTCCCTCCAGGAGGTCTGTTCATCTTCATCTGATTTGTTTTTCGACATGTCTGCTGGCTGGAACATACTATCATTAATTTACTCAGGTTGTCGAAATATAACCAAATCAGAAGATGACACAGATTCGATGCACAGAATTAGATTGAAATGAGGTTTTATTGTTCCAACTTAGGTAGACCTTGATTAGAGTTGTTAGAAGCCAGAGGATGAGGAAGCCCCAAGGATCCGAGCAGAGAGAGAGTGTTCTGGCGGTGGAAATATTTACAGTGCAGATTTCCTGAAGAAGAGTTCCATATGGCGACAGGCAGGCAGACAGATGGGCAGATCGACAGGAAGGCAGGACAACAAGCGATCAGGCAGGCTGACAGAAGTCCACATAACAGAGACTATGTTCCAGCAACAGACTGTGTCAGCAGCTGTCTTAAAAAGCCATGAGCTCATTAGCTGGATGAGTTGCAGCTGAGAACAATGAAGTGCCAGAACCAGCCAGCAGAGATCTCACAGACACAGAGCTGAAGCCGGGCAGATATGGGAGGGTGCTGGATACAGAGAAAAGCGTCCTCCTCCACGAGAGCAGAAGGTAAGTGAAAGTAATCAGCTATCAAGAAACCCTCAATCCTGTAGTATATGGAGCCAACCCAACCTGGAGTGTTGCCAAGTCTGCTTATTAAAAGCGACTTTGGATTTTTTTATTTCTAAAGTCGCTTGCAAATCTCGTAAGTCGTGAGTTGCGGTTTTTTGACCTTGTATGTGAATGTGAAGTTGCTTAATTGCTTTCTTTCCTTGTGAAATCCCTTGATTATCTCACAGCTTCCCACAATAAAGCAAAACAGAAGTGGTAGGTAGTTTGTCCTTTCCATGTCCCCATTTCCTGGTTATCGCACCCACCTGAGTCAACTGCAGACCCCAAACACACACACACACACCAGAGCTCAGAGTGACAGTAGGAGAATGGCTGTGCAAGGCTTTAAGCAATTTTTTACATATTGTCACGGTGTGACATTTCGGACTTTGTTTTATGGTTCCTTGTGATGGTGTATTTTGTCTAGATGTTTCTATTATGTTTATTAGTTTGTTTTGCTCCTTCTACCGCCTCCTGGTGTTTTGTTGTTTTCCTCCCTCATTAAGTTTCCTTATGGTTGTTTCCTTTTTACTTTGTATGGTTCTATTATTAGGATTAGTCTCTGTATTATACAGGTCCTTCTCAAAATATTAGCATATTGTGATAAAGTTCATTATTTTCCATAATGTTATGATGAAAATTTAACATTCATATATTTTAGATTCATTGCACACTAACTGAAATATTTCAGGTATTTTATTGTCTTAATACGGATGATTGTGGCATACAGCTCATGAAAACCCAAAATTCCTATCTCACAAAATTAGCATATTTCATCCGACCAATAAAAGAAAAGTGTTTTTAATACAAAAAACGTCAACCTTCAAATAATCATGTACAGTTATGCACTCAATACTTGGTCGGGAATCCTTTTGCAGAAATGACTGCTTCAATGCGGCGTGGCATGGAGGCAATCAGCCTGTGGCACTGCTGAGGTCTTATGGAGGCCCAGGATGCTTCGATAGCGGCCTTTAGCTCATCCAGAGTGTTGGGTCTTGAGTCTCTCAACGTTCTCTTCACAATATCCCACAGATTCTCTATAGGGTTCAGGTCAGGAGAGTTGGCAGGCCAATTGAGCACAGGGATACCATGGTCAGTAAACCATTTACCAGTGGTTTTGGCACTGTGAGCAGGTGCCAGGTCGTGCTGAAAAATAAAATCTTCATCTCCATAAAGCTTTTCAGCAGATGGAAGCATGAAGTGCTCCAAAATCTCCTGATAGCTAGCTGCATTGACCCTGCCCTTGATAAAACACAGTGGGCCATCACCAGCAGCTGACACGGCACCCCAGACCATCACTGACTGTGGGTACTTGACACTGGACTTCTGGCATTTTGGCATTTTCTTCTCCCCAGTCTTCCTCCAGACTCTGGCACCTTGATTTCCGAATGACATGCAGAATTTGCTTTCATCCGAAAAAAGTACTTTGGACCACTGAGCAACAATCCAGTGCTGCTTCTCTGTAGCCCAGGTCAGGCGCTTCTGCCGCTGTTTCTGGTTCAAAAGTGGCTTGACCTGGGGAATGCGGCACCTGTAGCCCATTTCCTGCACACGCCTGTGCACGGTGGCTCTGGATGTTTCTACTCCAGACTCAGTCCACTGCTTCCGCAGGTCCCCCAAGGTCTGGAATCGGCTCTTCTCCACAATCCTCCTCAGGGTCTGGTCACCTCTTCTCGTTGTGCAGCGTTTTCTGCCACACTTTTTCCTTCCCACAGACTTCCCACTGAGGTGCCTTGATACAGCACTCTGGGAACAGCCTATTCGTTCAGAAATGTCTTTCTGTGTCTTACCCTCTTGCTTGAGGGTGTCAATAGTGGCCTTCTGGACAGCAGTCAGGTCGGCAGTCTTACCCATGATTGGAGTTTTGAGTGATGAACCAGGCTGGGAGTTTTAAAGGCCTCAGGAATCTTTTGCAGGTGTTTAGAGTTAACTCGTTGATTCAGATGATTAGGTTCATAGCTCGTTTAGAGACCCTTTTAATGATATCCTAATTTTGTGAGATAGGAATTTTGGGTTTTCATGAGCTGTATGCCAAAATCATCCGTATTAAAACAATAAAAGACCTGAAATATTTCAGTTAGTGTGCAATGAATCTAAAATATATGAATGTTAAATTTTCATCATGACATTATGGAAAATAATTAACTTTATCACAATATGCTAATATTTTGAGAAGGACCCTTAGTTCTTTGTTATCCTGAATTCTTTAGCTCCTCTTTTAGTATCTCTGTGTTGATTTATGGTTTGGTTTTTTTATTCACCTTGCACTCTTCTTGTTTTTCTAGTCTATGTTTTCTGTTCCTCCTCATCTTTATTCCCTTTCTGTGTTTTTATTCTGTTCTGTCTAGCTTAGTTCTTTATGTTTAGTTTCTAGTGTTCCAGTTCTACTTCCTGTTAGGTCAGCTTGAGTTATTGTTTTCTTTTATTCTAGTCATGGTTTTTTTATGGTCTCCTTTTGCTTAGGCCTTAGGTTCTTGTTATTCTTCTATTCCTTCCAGTTCCTCTGTTTCCTTTACCTCTTGGTTATTCTAGATTTCTTATGTTTTGGTTATTTTATCTTAGTCTATTGTTCTGCTTAGGTCTATGTTTCTCTTTATTGTTTATTGTTTCCACCTGTCCCTTCTGCTTCCTTGCCAGACCTGTTCCCTGTTTCTTGATTACCCGCCTTTGTTCTCGTTCTGTATATTAGTTAGTTTGGTTCTTGTGAACAAGGCTAGTTTGTTGCGTCACCTTCCCTGCGTCAAGTTCCCTTCGTTTCTTGTGCTCTGTTATACCTGGACTCCTAAACTCTCTGTTTTCATCCTGTCTGCCTACCTGTGAGTTTAGCCTTTGTTTTGATTTAAATAAATCATCGTTCTGCCTCGCCATGCCGACTCCTCGCCTGCATCTGCACTTTGGTCCACAACAAAAACCTCAACATGACACATTTGTGATTTCTAAATGGTTCTTATTGAGTAAATAAAAGCACAGAAAAATAATTTAAGTCATGATTTTTTCACTTTAGCTTAGAAAATTTTCACTTTTGCCCAAAATTTAAATAATAAAACCTTATGCATGAGACTGCGGATGTTTATTAAAGCAGCACTGGGTCTTTGACATCACGGTGCAGAATGCTTGGACCAAAACATTTGTCTTCATTCAGCCACACAAGATGTTTAGGGTCACAGCACATAATCTCCCTCAGAATAGACCATTCCTAAACATTTATTTTGTTCTGTTTTATAAGCCATTTCAGCATAACCCAGGAGAGTTGGAGCTTAAGGTCATTAACTGATGGCCAGATAGTCTCCATCAGGGTTTTCTGCTAAAGTGCAGAATTCATGGTTCCATCAATTACAGCAAGTTGTTCAGGCTCCTTAGGCAGCAAAGCACCACCATGTTTGAATGTCAGCATCATGTTCTTGTTTTAAAATGCTGTGGTGATTTTATACCAGATGTAAAGTTATGCACACCTTTGAATGAGTTCTACTTTTGTCTCATTAGTGTACAAAATATTTTTCCGAAAGTCAACACATGTTTTCTCCATTTATGGTTAAAGGCCTTTATTGTGATTCGCTTTAGTCCCAAAGCCTGAGTGTGTTGATTTAAATAGCTTTTAGCCTGCTTCATGTTGTCAGACAGACTCTATTTAATCTTGATTCTACAGACCTAGGTGTAGCTTGTGAAGCTGAACCAGAAGATGGTTAAAACAGTGATTTACCAAGGGGGGCAAATACTTTTCACATGGTCTCAGGTTGTTTTGGATAGCTTTTATCCTCTAATAAGTAAAATAAATAATTTCTAAATGGCTTTTCTTCAGGTTATGTATGATGTGTTCTGAAACATTTAAGTATGACAAAAAAACTATAACTAAATGGAGTTGTAAGAAGACAAATACTTTTTCACAGTGCTTAACATCAACTGTTTTGATTGCCTTTCATTAGATATCTGTGATTTCTTGTTAAGTTCTGTACTGGAACCTCATGTGTTTATGTGAAGCTGGTTTGCCGAAATTCAGCTTGGCTTGTTCAGCTGAAGGTAACCTTTCAGGTCCTTCTCCACTGAATAATCCAGGCTCTTTGAATAAAAGAAGATGCTGCACCCCTTTACCTACAACTAGGATACTTCTTTCTGGAGAGTGGAACTGATAAGTTGCTCCAGTTTATTGTAAAACGTACAATAAAAACTGTATGAGGGAATAGCTGAAGACCCAATATGATGTCATACAAAAATGATCACACTCTCACCTTGTCATTTAAAACACTTTAACTTCCCTTACTCTCCTATCTTTCATATTTGATTCAATTCCTGCAGAATAATTCATATTGTGCTGCATTTCAGAAGAAGTTGGTGGCAGCTTTAAAAGAGCTCTCTACATCCTATTGTTATTCCCCCACAGACATTTCAGAAGTAGTTCCCTGTAAACATTCTCTACTCTGCCTTTTTAAAACCTATATTTGTAGATATTTTCACAACTGACAGCAGCATACTGCTGGGAGGGTGATTTTGCATGCCGACTTAACGTTTAAAAACCAGCAAGAAGGTTAAAAAAAGTCAAGTTGACTGCGTTTGGAAATGTTCTCGCCTCTGTCTTTTAATACTGCCCCGCAGCTATTTAGGTGAGCCAGGAAGCCCACAGACAGCAGATGAGATATTCATTATTTCACCAGAGTTTCTTATTTCACAACTCATATTTACCGTTGCATAGACTCAGATTGTACATATATGTCAAAAACTAATGGTCCCATCTGGCCGTCTGAGGCAGCCTTGTGTCTAGCCAAATCCCAAATACTTTGTAACGTGTTCCATTTCACTATGTAGTGAATTTTTGCTCGAATACACTGTTTTCATGTTCAATTGCAGAAAGATTTGTAAAGGATTGTGGACTGCTGTATTTTATTTGCCTCAGGAAGGACATATTGGAGTTTATTCCCCAGGCATGAATACTATACAGAATTATCCAGATTTGTAGGCATTTTCTTACACCATTGATCCCGAGAGAGATATACTAGGTATATACTTGAGAAAAATTGGAAGTATTTGTGTTCAGGGTTTTGCTTTCAAGTCAGCTGTAGATTTTTTTACGTCCTGTAAGCAGAAAAGAGGAATATGTTTTATTCAAAACTGAATAGACTGAATTGTCCTTGTATATTTTTTGTTGTTTCAAATGGATCTTTAGATTATTGTTGAAGAATGAATCTATTTCAGTAATTCAATCAAAAAAGCAAAACCCATATTTTTGTGGATGTATTACACATAGTGATGCTTTAAATGTGTTTATTTCTGCAAATTTTGATGGTTGTGGCTTACAGTTAATATTGAAGTCACTCTGGCTACATTTGTGCATCGTGACTTGAATTCCTGACTCTAGGTGTAGTGCTTTACTTCACAAACCTCTCAGGGTTGTGACAATTTTATTTTTTGAGTGGCCTTTACCATACTTTTTCCATCCAATAAACATTCCATTAATATGATTGGAATAAAGCACTCTGTGAATAGTCAGCTTTTTTAGCATTGACCTTTTGTGCCTTAACCTCCTTGTAGAGGATCTGAACCATTATCTGACCTTCAAGTCAGCAGTCTACCACATGAGTCCTTAAACCATAACATGGCCATTTTATGACTCCTTTTTTAGTCTTATGTAATCTTGAATTTTGGACTATTATTACCTGTAAGCATCAGCATTCAAGAAATAATCACCTGAACTTCAGTTTATCAGTCTGTGTGTGATTAATTTATATATTATCTGTATTCACCTTTTTAATAGTTACTGAAACAAATAACAAATTAACTTTCCTACGATAGTTTCATTTATTGAGATATACCTGGATAATAAAGTGAAATCTGACGCTCAGCAGCCCCATGACTCACTATTAGAGGCTGGCTTTGTCCAACGTATAGACCTTGCAGCATGTAATTAATAAGAGACCAGTCAGGAAAATATCCATGACTCACGTGAAAATGACAGGAAGTTTTAGCAAATGAAGAACAGAATGATTTGTGTATTTTGAACCTTTTTTTCTGCTGCTGGTGTTTTGCAGAAAATGCCATCTTAGCATTCGGGAATGGATCAGACGTGAAAACGAGTGCCAGTCAGCCTGGAATGTCAAGTCCAGCGACAGACAACCTGAGTCTGCACTTGGCAACCACCGCCCCAGGCATCTCCATGGAAACAGAGCAGAACGTTCTGCGAGCACAGATACCAACTCAGGTGAGACGAGACGGAAGACTGGAAATCTGATGTGCAAGCTTTTCTATAAACTGACCCAGCAGAGGAGAGGGCCTCACTCAGATCTGGGTCATACAGCAGCATAACTTAAAGTGTTTGCTTAAACAGTGGGAGCTGAAGGTAGATGAAATTTACACAAAAAGATGAGTGAGACAATGAAATTAAAGGTGAAAGGCCTAATGCTCTGCTGAAGATTTATTTTACATTAAATTTCCTTCAGAAGTCACCAAATTAGTAACATCTAGGCACCTGGAAAATTAATCTCACTATAATTCCAGCTGTTCTGTGAAGCCCCTCAGAGGTTTGTTGGTGAACATTAATAGGCAAAAAGCATCATGCAGACCAGGTAAGACAGCAAACAGATCAGGAATAAAGTCGGGGGGAAGTTTAAAGCAGGGTTCGGTTGTAAAACAATATTGGAGCTTTAAAAATCAAACAAAGCACTGTTCAATATATCATCTGAAAATGGAAACAGTATGGCACCGCAAAACTGGCAAAACAATGGCCTTCCACCTAAGCTGTCAGGCTGGGCAAGGAGAGCATTAACCAGAAAAGCAGCCAAGAGGGGCATTGTATCTCTGGAGGAGCTGCAGGGATCCACAAATCAGGAGAGAATCTGTTGACAATTGATCGATCACTCCACAAATCTGGCCTTTATGTAAAAGTATCAAGAAGAAGTCATAAGATGTTCCATTTTCAGTTTGCCACAAGCCATGTAGGAAACAAAGCAAATATATAGAGGGAGGTGCTCTGGTCAGATGAGAACAAAATATAACTTCACAACCTATATGCAAATGTTTGCTTGAAAAATAACACTGAATATCACCCTGAACACACCATCCCCACAGTGACACATGTTGGTGGTAGCAGGAGGCTTTTCTTCAGCAGGGACAAGGAAGTTTATCAAGGGTTGATTGGACGATGGATAGGGATGAATTCAGGGCAATCCTGGAATAAAACCTGTTAGTGTTAGGTCACAAGGAGCTTGAGAGGACCGGTTTGATGTAGGGTGAACACATAAGTGAGTAGGCAGCTTCAGCGAATGGTTGAAGGACTGAGAATAGATTCGATGGAGTAGGGACCTAGGAACCTGAGACAGAGCTTCTTTGAATAAGACTTGAGGGGAAAGTCCTTGGATGATAACCCCATCTCCTCCTCCAGGAGCTGACCGTGTCTGCTCCCATAGTTTTCGACAGAAGAGAGGATGGGTTTTGCCAGATGGAATGATTGAGTCTGGGAAGGAGGCAGAGAGGAGAGAAGGTTGGTAACCTAACAATGCTTCAAAGGGAGAGAGAGCAAACATGTGAGTTATGGGCGTATTCAGTCCAAATAAGATGCTCACTCTATGAGGTTAGGCTGTTTACACAGAGTCAGCGGTGGGTGTTTTCAAGTTCTTGATTTAAGTGTTTGCACTGACCATTAGTTTGGCAGTGGAACCCAGAAGCTAGCCAAGATCTAGCCCTCAGGGCGTCCCTCCAAACCTGAGCTATGAACTGTGGACCCCTGTCTGAAAGTATTTCTACGGGGATACCATAGAACCTAAACACATGTTGAATGTGGAGTCTAGCTGTAACTGAGGCTGATGGCAGTTTAAACAAGGCTTTGAGATGGCAAGCTTTGGAAAATTGTTCAGTTATGATAAAGATTACTGTCTTGTTGTGAGAAGATGGGAGACCAGTGACGAAATCTATTACAATATGGCACCAAGGGTGGCTGGGAACAGACAGAGGCTGAAGGAGACCAGCAGGGGGCCGATGAGAGTTTTTATTACAAGCACAAGTGGAACAGCCAGAAACATATTCACAGATATCCTTATTCAGAGTGGCCACTGGTTCGGCTGCTGAATGGAGAAATTAGAAGCGTGCCCCCATTGAATAACCTGGGCTTAGATAGAAGCAAGAACATGGATTCTTACAGGTGGACCTCCTCCTGGGTCGGGTTCTTGTTGCTGGGCTTTCCTGATCTTGTCTTCCACAACCCCTGGACAGGCTTCGGACAACACATGATGGAGTAAGCCTCTCCTGGAAGTTCCTGGGACTCCTCCTCAGGCAAAACCTGTCAGAAAAGGGCATCTGACTTAATGTTTCTGGTCGAAAAGAAATGGAGAAGTTAAACCAGGAAAAGAACAAAGACCAACAGGATTGACGGGCATTGAGACGCTTAGCTGACTGAAGGTTGGCGAGATTCTTGTGGTCAGTCCAGATGATTATAGGTTGCTCTGTGCCCTTCAGCCAGTGCCGCCTTTCTTCTAAGGCCAGTTTAATGGCCAGGAATTCCCGATCTCCAACATCATGGTTTTATTTTAGGAGGACAGAAACATTTTGAGAAGTAGGCACAGGGGTGGAGTTTGTTGTCTGAAAATTATCTTTGGGACAAAACAGCTCCAACCCCCGTGTTAGATAGGTGCGAAATTCAATATCTAGCTTGTCAACTGTCCTGCTTCCCTGTTTCAAGTTCCAAAAGCTTTTTGCTTTTTCTTCATCACTCCTTCTCAAAGAAAAAGCCTGTTTAAATTGTTGCAGAAACTCATCAAATTAAAAAATATCATGGTAGTCTCATCAACTAATGCCTTAGTTAACCGTAAAGCCTTCTCAGTAATCCAAAGACATAGGATACCTTACTTGCTTTATCCTGAAAAGAATGCAGTGTGCGGTGAAATGCTCTTCTCTGGAGGAGAAAACCCCCTACATTTCTCCAGATCCCCAGAAAATGGCTCGGGTGTTAGGCAGGGGACATCTCCAAGCATGGAAGAATCAGATCTGGAAGGCTGAAAGGTCGCACTGAAGACAAAACTGAAGGAGAAGCAGGTTGAGAAGGTACTTTTGTTTGCAGATTATTAAGTTGATTTGACAGATTATCCACAGATTGAAGGAGGACTACCAGATGCTGCACATAGTATTGGAGCACAGAATCATGGTGACCTGTTGTATGAGTGCTGTTTGAAACTGTGTCTGTAATTGTGCTGCAGAGTTAGAATAGCCATATTGTTCTGTTAGGTCATTTATAATGTTGGGTTAGACTCTGGTGCAAGCAGCAAAAACAGACAACAAGAACAAGAAAAGGTTTACAGGATTTATTCACAATATTCCAGATGTGGCTCGTCAGGGTTTCAGACTGGACTACGATTCAGCATGTTCGAAGAGGAAGGGGAGATCCTAGGGGAAAGAGAAGACTTCCAAAAGCTGAGAAAGGCAGGTGGGTAGGTCCGGTGAAGAGCGATCAGCAGAAACGCTTTGTGGGTTGCTGGGGTTCTGTGGGTGGACAAGCAGATACCTTGATGGTGGATTGCTACAAGGACTGAATTCCTTGAGGAAATACCAAGGAGCTGGGAGGGAACCAGTGGCAAAGAATGAGGAAGGGGGCTCCAGCCTTCCAGGAGGAAGCTTAGCTGCTCACCGGGTCTGAGGCACTCCAACCAAGATTGAGAGGAAATCGCAGTAAGTGCCAGTGATCTGGCATCTGCCTCTTGGATCCAACTCCTCTAAATACTCTTGCAATGAGCTGCAGCTTCGAGCTCCACCTGGCAATCACACCTTGCAGTAGAGAGACGGAAACACACAGCCACCTGCACACAGCTCTGAGACTATGACAGTTAGAGGCTGCAAAAGACTTGATACTGGGGTGGAGGTTCTGTCCAGGAAGACAGTGACCTTTAATGTACAGTCTGAGCTACAATAGAATGTTTTTGATCAAAGCAGATTCATGTGTTAGAATAGCCCAGTCAAAGTCTAGAACTAAATCCAATCAAGAAACTGTGGCATTACTTTAAAATTGCTGTTTGCAGTCCAATCTGACTGAGCTTGGTCTATTTTCCAAAAAGGAATCAGCAAAGGTTTTAGTTTGCGGATGTGTAAAGCTGATAGAGACATACCCTTAAAGCCTTGCACCTGTACATTTCACTGTATATTCTTTATCAGTTTGCACCATTTTTTAGCCAGAATCATCACTTTTACCACAACTCTGTTTAATTTCAGTTAGATTCCAGCTAAAATAACAGAAAACAACAAACAAAAATAAAAAAAGAACGCAATTTAATGGCAATGTGACTCAGCAAGGGCAATTGTCTTTATACTTTGCCATAGACGAAAGAAGTCCATAGATCATAAAGTGATGTATGACATAGTCCCACATTTTTCTCATTCCCATCATATTCACACATTAATCTGCAAAAAGCATCTATAAATACAAACTATGCAAATACCATTACATTTTCTGCATGCAATCACTTTTTGACCATCTTAAATTGATCCATATCCATAATAAAGTGGGTGTGCATCACGAATGAAGACCACACAATAAGAAAACTAATTTTAATGTGCAAAGCCACTAAGGCTGTAAATATGCACACTTTTCTGTAAAAGTTATTATTAGACAGAAATCTGAATAATAATATTTTCTGCACATAAAACAAATGTGTTTAAACACTTTATTGCTACTGAGGGCTAAAATGCTGTAGATGACATAATTGACAATCAGCCAACAGATAAAGTGTAAGTAGGCCATACATATTTCCAAAGGGAAAAGCTGTTAAAAAATGCCAAAAGTCCAAAATTAAATTTTTTGCCTCAGTGCAGCTCGTCCCACACACAGCTGTTTAACACTCCAAACTCAATACATGAAACTTTGCTGAAAATAAAATGACACATTGTTGAGCATAAACATTTTTAGCTTATAATTTTGCGTCAGATGAGGTTCAAATAAAATGTTGCTGTGACTATGCCAGTCACTGTTAATTAAAAGTAAAAATCTGCATCTGATAGCTCATCAGAACACCAACTGAGATGCTGATTGGCACTCCAGCCTGTCCACTGCAGCAAACATGTAGGAAAAAGAAATGGCTAATTTACTGAGCACTAAAACGTGTTGTTTTAATAACAAGTATTTATACCCTTTTACAAATTGTACAAGTTGTTACAACTGCAAACCTTTGTGTGTCTTATTGGGATTTTATGGAACAGACCAACACAGTGAAAGGAAGATAAAAATGTTTTTCAGAAAAACATTTGATGTTCATTTGTACACAGCACTCTGGTTCTACTTTGTTGAACTAGCTTTACATATCTTCTATAATTTGTTATTTGAAAACAGGTCAAGCTTTGTCAGATTCAGTACTATTTGCCTGCTAAAAGTAAATTTTAAGCCAGATTTTCTTTTAAATGACTCCTTATCAATTCTTCCCCAGGTTTTATGTTTTTTTTAAAGTGTCACTTTGGACTTTGGGTGTTTTTTAACATTCTGCAGTCCCTTACCTGACCCTTTTCTAAAAATTTTTTTTTTAATGTTTTTTAAGCATAACTCCGTCCTATGAATTTAGAGGCAGAAACAGTTGGAATTCTGTTTTTCTCATCTAACACACTCCAAAACATGTGGAAGATGTTTACAGAACAGTTAAAGTTGCTGGCAACTGTGGATCCATCAACAAACTGGACCTTATGGATTAATAATAGGATATCATCAAAGTTTATCTACATGTAAAATTAGACAGACAAATACTTTTGGCAATATAGTGTATTTTAGTGATAATTAAAACCTATTTCTTTAAAAGAAATACCAAAGTTGACAAACAAAAATGGCATTTTAGCCCTGAAGAGCTATCAGTTGAAAACAGCAGATGAGCAGCTAAAGGACGGTGCATCTCTGACATAATGTGTCAGGTCTTTGCTGGATTTTGTTGTATTTTTTAAAGTGTCAGAGTGTATTTGATAGCCGGAGTCCATCTGCAAGAATCATACCACACCAACGGGAAACATAATAACATCAGGATTTTCAAAATAATTTACTAAAGACAGACTAGATCTGGCTATATTAATAAATACACACACATTTATATTTACACTTGTGTATATATTAGATCAACTAGTTCAGTTATTGGGCTATATGACTAAGGTATTCTAAACCAAACAATTAAACATTAAATGCAACAAACTAAGCAACAAATACAGCTTATCTGCACTCAGTGAACTCACCCATTTTAGAGCAAAACACGTGAAAATATCTGGCTGCATAAATTAATCAGTTTAACTGGTTTAACTTCCACAGAATGAGTTGTTTTGGATTTGCTAACGCATTTATCACTGGCTTTTATTTCGCGATCTGCACATGGTTCTTGGAGCTCCTCCGGGCGTCATAGCAGACCGGAACATTGCGGATGTAAATCAGAAGGGCGGAGAAGTTCGCGGCTAGACCAGTGCATAGCGGAGATGCAGCTGCACTACGTTCAGTGTGAGCCCGGTGTAAATCCAGGGTTAGGGTTAAAACAACCGGAGGCAAAGCTGAGCAGCATGGAGCAGCAGCAGCAGACACAAAAGACAATTCAAGTTCTGAAGACACCACCTTATTTTAATAATTATAATTTCTGATTATTATTATTAATAAAAACTAAAATAATAAGTTCATATTTTGAATTATTAACAATAACTGCTGATATATTATTATATATATATATATATATGTATTCAGTATTGGTACTTTTATTTGCTCCTTATAAATTGTGAACCTGCCATTAAGAAATCACTTTTTATTTAATTTTTTGCTACTTTGTAACAAGTTTTTGTCATAATGTTGATGGCCGACTTGACCCACATGCAGAAAAATATGAAGAAACAGAGAAACATTTAGTAAAACTTTTATTAGGAAATCTGGGGCAGGAAACCACAGTAGCAGGGAGACTGAAAAAGAGAATGAACGCTGGTGAACAACCCACAACTGAAATTCTCAAATATGTTCTATGGAGAAAGCTTACATTGGGTAGAGTTAAGTCCACCAGGGAGAGAGGTTGTGATCCTGGTAAGAGGTGGCTATGCAGCACCGCCGTAGCAAGTGAGTCCTGAGAGGCTTGGAGGAGGGTGGACAGGGTTCGCATGAAGCTTTGAGAACAATCTCTAATCTGGTTGCCAGTGGAACAAAAACAAGAATCCACAGTCCAAAAAACTATTGGAAAGTTCCTTCAGATATCTCACATGAGCGAGGCTTGGTCAACCTGGGACAAAAACAAAACATTAGTCAAGGAACAAGAATTAGAATCTTCTCAGACAAGCAATAATCAAAACCATGATTTGGCCAGGTAAAATACCACGAAGAGGCAAAACACTCAGGTGTCGAAGTACTGGCTCGCCTCCTTCTTATAGTCCTCCAGCTGATGACAATCATGCGAAACACCTGACGACCAGCTCCTCACGCCCTTACTGGTGGAAGAGGGTTAATAGCAGGCAAAAATGACCAGGATCTGACACCACCTCCCCCTCAACGACCACCTCCGGGCAGTCCAGACGAACTGGCCTGGGACGACCAGAAGTCCTGAATCAAGTAAGAGTCCAAGATGAAAGACCGGGGAACCCAGAGGCGATCCTCGGGACCGTAACCCTCCCAATCCACCAGGAACTGCCATCCTCTTCCCCGCCTACGAGAGGCCACGATCCGGCGGACTGAGTAGGCAGGGTGGCCTTGGAACTCCCGGGCAGGTGGAGGGGGCACAGCCGGAGGGGAGAGCGTGCTGGACTGGACAGGCTTAATCTGAGATACATGAAAAACAGGATGGACTCAGAAACTAGGGGGCAAACGTAAACGTACAGAAGAAGGATTAACCACAGAATCAATAACATAAGGGCCGATCAACCTGGGAGATAATTTCCGGGACAGAGACTTAAGCGGAACAGTCCGTGTAGACAACCACACCTGCTGACACGGGCTATAGGCAGGAGCGGGGGTCCGTCGTCTGTCAGCGTAGTGCTTGTTGGCTGCAGCAGACCGCGGTAATGCCTTGGAAGTGGCCGCCCAGATCCGTCTGCATCGCCGGACGTGCTGTTGTACAGAAGTAACAGCAATCTCCTTTTCATCCGCAGGAAACAAGGGTGGTTGATACCCTAGCGAAACTTCAGATAGGGAAAGCCCAGTGGCAGTGGACACATGTGAATTGTGTGAGTATTCAATCCATGGCAAATGGTTGCTCCAGTCAGTGGGACTGGAGGATGCTGCGCAGCGTAGAGCTGCCTCCATCTCCTGATTAAGTCTCTCTACTTAGCCATTGGTTTGCGGATGGTGACCGGAAGTTAGAGAAACCTTTGCCCCCAATGCTGCACAGAATTCCCTCCACACCTGGGCGGTGAACTGAGGTCCCCCGTCAGATAGCACATTCTGGGGAATTCCATGCAAACGAAACATGTTTGCACGTGTTTGACCAAAAGCTTGGCAGTCTGGAAGGCGGATGGTAGTTTCCTGAGGGGTACAAGATGGCAGGCTTTAGAAAATCTGTCCACTATTGTCATAATAGTCATCATACCATGAGAATCTGGAAGGCCAGTAACAAAGTCCACGGCGATGTGGGACCAAGGTTGAGGTGGAACCTCCAGTGGTCGTAGAAGGCCAGCAGGTGGTCGATTTGATGTCTTGTTTTGAGCACATGTTCTACAAGCAGATACATAGTCCTTAACATCCCAATGTAGAGTGGGCCACCAGAAGCGTCTGGTTATTGCGGCAATGGTCCGACTAGCTCCTGGGTGGATCGCAAACCTTGAAGCGTGAAACCAGGTAATGAGGCAAGACCGAATGGCATCGGGCACATACATCCGATTAGGTGATCCAGATCCTGGCCCCGGGTCAGCAAGGAGGGCCTGCCGCACACAGTCCTCAATCTCCCAGGTCATGGTTCCAAACGTGCAACTAGGAGGTAGGATACGTGCAGCTAATTCTTCCGTCTCATTTGTGGAGAATTGACATGACAGGGCATCTGGCTTTATGTTTTTGGTACCAGGTCTGTAAGAGATCAACAAATTAAAACAAGAAAAGAACAAAGACCAACGTGATTGCCTAGGATTTAACCGTTTTGCTGACTGGATGTATGATAAATTTCTGTGGTGTGTCCAGACCAGCACAGGGTGTTCAGCGCCCCCCACCAGTGCCTCCACTCGTCTAGGGTGAGCTTAATAGCCAGGAGCTCTCTGTCACCCACATCATAGTTTCTTTCTGCTGTAGATAGTCATCGAGAGAAAAAGGCACACGGATGGAGTCTTGCGTCGAGATCCTGGCGTTGGGAGAGCACCACCCCCACCCCGGTGTCCGAAGCGTCCATCTCCAAAACAAACTGCTTAGCTGAATCCGGATGAACAAGTACTGGTGCATGGGTGAACTTAGTCTTCAAAGCGTTGAATACGTTGTCTGCTTCTGTAGTCCAGGTGAACGGCACCTTAGAGGATGTCAGGGCTGAGAGGGGACTGGCCGTCTGGCTGTAGTTCAGAATAAACTTCCTGTAAAAGTTGGCAAAACCAAGAAACCGCTGTAGCTCCTTTTGGGTTGTTGGAATTGGCCAGTCCTCCACAGCCCTGATCTTATTGGGGTTGGCGCGAACCTGCCCACCCTCAAGGATGAAGCCCAAGAAGCTGATGGATGACTGGTGGAATTCGCACTTCTCGGCCTTCACCTACAGTTGATTCTCTAAGAGGCGCTGCAGGACTAGCCGGACGTGCTGATGATGCTCTGCAGGAGTCTTTGAGTAAACCAAGATGTCATCGAGGTAAACAAAACCGAACAGGTTCAAGAAGTCCCTTAATACATCGTTCACAAGGGCTTGAAAAACAGCAGGTGCGTTACATAATCCAAATGGCATCACAAGGTACTCAAAGTGTCCAAGTGGGATCTTAAAAGCCGTCTTCCACTCATCTCCCTGGCGAATTTGAACCTAGTGGTAAGCATTTCTAAGATCAAGCTTAGTAAATATTGTGGCACCATAAACTGGCTCAAATGCTGATGAAAGCAGGGGTAGAGGGTACTTATTCCTAATCGTGATGGCGTTTAGTCCCCTGTAATCTATACATGGACGGAGGGATCCATCCTTTTTGCCAACAAAAAAAACCCTAGCTCCCAGTGGAGAAGAAGATGGACGGATTATCCCTGAAGCTAATGACTCCTTAATATATTTCTCCATTACCAACCTCTCCGGTCCCGAGATCTTATGAAGACCGCTAGAAGGTAATGGAGCCCCCGACAAAAGGTCGATTGCGCAGTCATAAGGACGGTGCACTGGGAGAGATTGAGCCTGAGACTTACTGAAAACTGCGCTTAAGTCATGATACTCAGTTGGTATTTGAGCAAGATCGGTGGGTTCAACCTCTCTCTCCCTTTCAGGAGTACTATGTGGAACAGCTGATTGGAGACAGGATGACAAACACTGTGTAGACCAAGACTCTACCCTTAACTCCACCCAGTTGAGATGCGGGTTGTGATGCTGCAAAGGAAAACCTAGCACTAAAGAGCTCTGAACGATGGGAAAAACAAACAGGGTGATGAGCTCCCTATGGTTACCAGATAAAACCAATTCTAAGGGAAGTGTTCTATGAGTTATACTGTGGAGCGTCCAGCCATCTAAGGCTAAGACTTGACGTGGCATAGTTAATGGTTCAGTCTTAATCTGATGATGTTTTACCAGGTCTTGATCAATTAGGTTCAGTTCACAACCTGAATCTAGTAGGGCAGAAAAAGTGAGGCTCTGTTGATTTACCACTAACGAGGCGGGTAAGGTGAAACGTGAGGGCATGCCAAGAGGCTTCTGGTCCACCGGTCGCCCTGCTAGAACAGGTGAACCCGACCTTTTGGCCGAACAGGGCAAGCCAAAACAAAATGCTCAGGCGTCCCGCAGTAAAAACACTGCCTGGCCTCACGTCGATGAATTCTCTCATCTTTAGACAACCGAACCCAACCGAGCTGCATGGGCTCGGACTCAGCCTGACCCGAGGCCTGTACCGGCCGGCTCGGCGTCTGGTGAGTGGTAGAAGACTGCACTCTAGGAAAAAAATGCTCAGCGCGGTTTCGCCTCATCTCCCGCATACGGGTATCCACCCGGAGGGCTAAATCAATCTAGGTTCTCTGGCTCCTCCAGTAATACTAGTTCATCCTTTAAATTGTTGTCTAGAGCTTGAAAAAATATTGACTTCAGTGCGCTGGAATTCCAACCAGACGCAACCGCTAAGGTTAAAAAATCTATAGAAAAATCTGTAAGCGGTCGATTGTGTTGTTTAAGCGTACACAATCTACAAGCCACATCAGTCTGACCCATTTCAAGGTCAAAAATGGATCTAAAATCTTGAAAAAATCCTTCATGAGTGCAGCCAAAATGGTTATAGTTAGTAAATCTTGCTACTGCCCATCGGAGTGCCCTACCAGATAACAACCCTAAAATATAAGACACCTTTGCATCATCATGGAGAAAAGACTGTGGGGAACGGTTAAATACTAAGGAGCATTGTAACAAAAATCCACAACAACCTCCCACCTCACCGGAATATTTCTCCGGACAGGGTGATGAGCTGTGTTGCTTTTACTCCAAACATATCGTTTTGCATTGTGGCCAAACAGTTCGATTTTGGTTTCATCTGACCAGAGCACCTTCTTCCACATGTTTGGTGTGTCTCCCAGGTGGCTTGTGGCAAACTTTAAACGAGACTTTCTATGGATATCTTTGAGAAATAGCTTTCTTCTTGCCACTCTTCCATAAAGGCCAGATTTATGCAGTGTACAACTGATTGTTGTCCTATGGACAGACACTCCCACCTCAGCTGTAGATCTCTGCAGTTCATCCAGAGTGATCATGGGCCTCTTGGCTGCATCTCTGATCAGTCTTCTCCTTGTTCATGATGAGAGTTTAGAGGGACGGCCGGGTCTTGGTAGATTTGCAGTGGTCTGATACTCCTTCAATTTCAAAATGACTGCTTGCGCAGTGCTTCTTGGGATGTTTAAAGCTTGGGAAATCTTTTTGTATCCAAATCCGGCATTAAACTTCTCAACAACAGTATCTCGGACCTGCCTGGTGTGTTCCTTAGTCTTCATGATGCTCTCTGCACTTTGAACAGAACCCTGAGACTATCACAGAGCAGGTGCATTTAGGTGCGAGACTTGATTACACACAGGTGGATTCTATTTATCATCATCAGTCATTTGGGACAACATTGGATCATTCAGAGATCCTCACTGAACTTCTGGAGTAAGTTTACTGCACTGAAAGTAAAGGGGCCGAATGATATTGCACGTCCCACTTTTCAGTTTTTTATTTGTCAAAAACATTTGACACATCCAATAAATTTTATTCCACTTCACGATTGTGTCCCACAAAAAATTAGAATTTTCTATCTTTATGTTTGAAGCCTTAAATGTGCCAAGAGGGTGACCTGTTCAAGGGGCCGAGTACTTTCTCAAGGCATTGTATATATATATATGTATGTATATATATATATATATATATATATATATATATATATATATATATATATATATATATATAGTTTCAATTATTATTATCTTCCAGGATTGCTCTATATTTAGCTTCAGCCATTCTCACAACTACTCTAACCAACTTCCTCATCTCTGCTAAAAACAGCAGCCCCACAGCAGCATGTACCCACAACCATGTTTCGCTGTCTGGCTGGTGTGTTGTGGTTGATGTGCAGTGTTTGCTTTTTACATTCAAATAGTGAGCAAAACTTGTAGCAAGCTTTTAACGAAACATCTTCAGTTGTCTTTTTACTTTACCTTTTAAGCCTTAAACTTAAACAGCTGGAGTTGTACTGAGCTTGAATTGCACATAGTTTGGCGTTTTTAACTAATTAAATCGGACGATTAGTTACACTAGATTGGATTTAGGAAAACGTAAGTAAAAGTGGCTGAACATAAATTTAAGCTTTTCAGATCTTTTTTTTTTAAGTTGAAAACATAACCTTTCTTTCACTTCACATGCATGCACTACTTATTCAATACACTGCAGTTTCTGATTGTAACGTGACAAAACGTAACGTGTGAAAAACTTACTGTCTCATGAAGAGGTTTCTCAAGGTTGTCCATTATGTCCTTCAATTTGTATGAAGCATCCTTCTTTGTACAATCATATCTCGAGGCTTAAGAGGTGCCCCCAAAACAGTGACTGCCTTCTTTATCAGATTGTTGAGTTTTTTTTTTACATAACTGGCTCTGATATAGCTAGCCCAACAGATAATGGAAGTCTCTAGTCTCCAGTTTCTACACATCCACCACCTCTACTTCTATCATTATAGAAATAGTGTTTGACAAACTCCTGTTTCTCCTGAAATTTCCAGTCATTCTCTTTATTTTGTCCACAGTTAAAATAAGATTATTGGTCCCACACCATGCCACAAAGCAGTTCACTCAAGTTCTTCTTCATCTCTGATACACCCGTCAACTGCAGACTCGTCTGTGTATTTCTGCAGATGCCTTGGGCTCAAAGTCTGAGGTTTAAAGAGTGAAAGGGAATGGTTAGAGTATGGCCCTCTATAGTGCTCCTGTGCTGCCGACCACCTGGTGAGACACACACCCCTTCAGTCTCACAATCTGAGAGGTTGTGAGACTGAAGGGTCAGTCTCACAACCCTACCTCTAACCCCAACCCCACTGAAGGGTCAGAACATGAGACCGTGGGTCCTGAAAGGTCATGTATGCTTACTCAGGTGGAACAACAGCAGTTTCTCCAGGACCGTCATGATGTGGGATGTCAGGGCAACAAGTCTGTAGTCATTGAGGCTAAGGTGCTGCAGCATTCCACAGATCTGTGGAGTGCACAACTAATAGTTGTCCTGTCAGATTGTTCCACCTGAACTGGGAATCTCTGCAGCTCATCTACAGTTACCATAGTGCTCTTGGCTGCTTTTCTGATTAATGCTCTCTTTGCCCCGCCTATGAGTCTAGGTCAACAACCTGTTTGGAGGATTATGGGTTGAACAGTGGTCTGTAAGATGTAGTAGTCATTTCTTCGTTCAAAGCTTGGGACATTATTTCATAAACTAAGCCTTTTTTAAACTTCTCAACAACCTTTACCCTAACCTGTGTTCCTTGGTCATCATAATGCTGTTTGTTCACTAATGTTCTCTAATGTTCTCTAATAAATTACTATGGTCTTTCAGAACAGCTGGAACAACTGATATTACATTCCAGATGTGTGGAAAATTTGCTAAATTAGGTGAATTCTGAAGGACACCTATGGTTTTGGATTTTATTTAGAAGAATCAGAATAACAAGCATGTAAAACCTTCAGGTAACAGTTGTTGAAAATCTTTAATTTACAGTTATGCACTGCTTTGTGCTTGTCTACCCCTAACCCTCATAAAACTCCTGACAAAATGCATTGATCATTGTTTGTAACATGATAAAAATATGGAATACTTTGAGGGGTATTCCTACCCTTGTGAGGCACTGTAAAAACACATGAAATCCAAACATGAAGAACAAAAACTGAAACCAAGATTTGTGTACTTTCTTTCAGATAAACGGGAATGACAGATTGTGGAGCGATGAGGGAGATTCCACTCTTCCCTCTCCGGGCCTTTTGGATCATGGCTCTGAACCCGTCAACCTGTCCAAGCTGCTAATTCTAGGTTGGCCAATCCTGGTGCTGCTCTCCCAACCATAGGAGGCGTCCCTTTAATGACCTTTATGGACTGAGCTGTACAGAACCGACGGGGAGGAGTATTGGGGTGCGAGAGAGAAACAGCCATTCCAGTGCGTCAGAGGATGTTGAAGGGGAAGAGGGTATTCTCTCCTGCTCCACTCACTTCTCCCTGTCATACATGAGAATCCCACCTAATCCCTTTTTGTGAATCATGACTCAGAGTAAATGTGTTGTGAAGGATACACCATGGACTGGACAACAGGAGAGGGTGCCACCACTGCACCACAGGGAGGGAAAAGAGGTTCCACACATCATTCCCTGCTGTGCACCAGCCCAAATTTTGCAGAAAAAAACACACAGACTTCTGTCAGGTGCATACTTACAGAGAAAAAGCCCAACAGGTTTAAAAAGTGTACAGTGAAGAGACACTGAGAACGCAGTGACCGAAAACATTACAAAATATAAAAATATATATAAAATAAAACAAATAAATGATTTTCTTTGTTCTTGAACATTCCTTGATGTAGAAAAGAAAAAATTAAATGTTAAGATTCTTCTCTCGGATGACGTCTTACACAAGATTTAAGGTGGAATGTATGTGTTCATCAACATGCAGCGCTCCGCCCATTCGCTCCTTATTTTTGATGCCACCTATTTTATTTCAAACGGCTGTTACCAGAAATGTTAGATAGAAGCACATGTTATAACCCAAGTGAAACCACAGTGAAAGTCTTTGGCTACTCGTGGTTGTGTTTTGAGTTGAAGTTCGAAGAGTCCAGTTCCAAAAACAACAAAAATGTCTCTCTAAAATTACTTTATGTTAAAATTGAAGATCTGTCAGTGTTTTATTTCATCAATCAGGGCCCAACCATGATTATTGCCCTTTTTACTTTATTTGTTTTTTTTAAAAGTCTTATAAACTAAAACAGCCTTATTCGAACTCCTTAGACTTGGAAAGAAACTACATGTCTTGACATTTTGTTCTGGTGAATCAGAACCAAGCTGCAAAAATACGAAAAGAAACAACAGGAGAAATAGAGTGAATAAATTGAGAAGGCAAATTAATAAAGACTCCATTTAAACTCAAGCAGGTTGTTCATCAACTGATCAAAGGTTTAAAACTGTAGCCTTATAAAGTTTAAATCTGTGTATAAATTTGTCTTTACATTATTTTCTGTCCGGCATTCACATGGGTGAGACTCCCTGTCTCTTTCAGGTTGGTTGAGATGCACAAGCAGGGACTCTTGGAACACAGTTGGAAACAGTTTAAATTTGTTCATAGAATGTAAGGATCAAGGGAAAAAAATGTAGGTGTTAGAAAACAAAAAAGACCTGTGCTGAACCAGAGGATCCACCCGATTGTCCATGAAGACACAGGGAGTTTCTCAACCCAGTTTAAGCCCCAGTGACTGGCCTCTCTTGACTGAGGCCCAACTCAGATGCCTACAGTTCCACTACCGCCATCTCACAAAGTACTTCTTCCAGGAGAATAACGTCCCTCTTGAAGCATCCTACAGGTTCTCCTTATCTAAGTCCCATTTATAAAACAATTGGGGATGGATGCATAGGCATATTTACAAAAACGGACGTCACTTCCAGACCATGGATGCCACCTGCCTTGTGAGAAGACTTACATTAAGCATGCCAAATTTGAAAAATGAATCATTAAGAAAGGCGGGGCTACTCACTACTTTTTTGACACTTAAAGTTCTGTTTGGGTTTTTGGGGCTATGGTCTAAAACTTTTGTTTAAGTTTAAATCTAGTTTTCAGTAATTTGCTTTCTCTATTTTATCTTGCTCCTGTTTCTTTTTTTTGCATTTTGACGCTGGTATCAATTCAGCAGGGTTGAATGTGAATACTTGTGGCTTGTTTTCTGGTTTTTGATGAGAAATGTAAAGTAGATGTATATTTTGAATGCCCCAATTTGGAAGGGAACTCTTCACACATTCATTCATTAAGCTTTAAATGTAAGGATTATGGAGGCTGTCCCTTTTTAGATATATTTAAAAAAAAAACAATCAAGTGATTTTGTTTTGTGAAGCAGCAAGAGATTGAGACAAGTTTATATTTTATAAATGTATGTGGACCTTGTCACCAAGACAACAGATATCTTTAAAAGAGTTTGTGAGCCATTTTGATGAAGAACCAGCGGGATGTAGACACGGGGATCCAGGAGCAGACACCCCTGCTATACATGAGATGAAAGCACTGACCCAAGTTGCTCACTGGTCTGCTGGGCGACTGCACCCAGCATGGGACAACCAAACACCGTACTATAAAAACACAGATTTGCTTTTTATAGTGGACATTTCAGTCAAGCATACTGAGTGTGAGTCTTGGGTAACTTTTAGTTCTGTCATTGAGTTCAGTATAATACTGTGAATTGTCAAATGATGTAACAAAGGCTGAAAATGTAAAACATTTGAGCTGCCGGTAGACCTGATTGAGCTCAACCCGAGAAAACCAAACTCCGTTAGTTCCTGATTAAGTCACAACAGCACAGAAGTTTTGTTTTCACAGGTTCTACAAGAAGTGATGCTCTGTGTTGCTCATGTTTTTCTTTTTTTTTTCTAAATGAGACCAGAAATGTGTTTTACAAAAGGAATTAAAAGTAATTCAACATGTAAACAACTGTCTTAAAGGGCCAATTTACTCATATTATACAGTCTGATGCCTGGTTTTATTACAGTTGGTGTACTGATGGAGACATCCAAACGTACAAGGTGATTTCTGTTCATTTGAGTACACTTTGTTAGTATAGCACTATAAAAGCCCTCCTACAAAACATTTAGGTTCAAGTCAAATTACAGTGCATTGCAAAAGTATTCCTACTCCTTTCTTTTTATCTTTTTTAATCATATCACAACCATAATTACATGCATTGCTCTTCATCAACCTTCCAATTAACTCTGCTTTCTTCTCGCTACTCTTTCATAAAAGCCAGATTTTTCGAGAACATCATTAATATTTGTTTTGTCCAATTCTCCTATGTGAGCTGGGAATCTCTGCAGCTCCTCTAGAGTCACTGTGAGCGTATTGGCTGCTTCTCTAATTTTCTACTTGCTGGGCCTGTCAGTTTAGGTTGATGGCCATGTGTTTTCTGTTGAGTCATACACTTTAAATTTTTGGATGATGTATTGAATGGTGCACATTGAGAACTCTACCCCTGAAATGTGCTGCTGTGTTTCTTGTTCTGGGTGATGCTGTTTGTTCACTAATGTTCTCTATTATAGCTCTGAGGCCTTCACACATGATTAACAAGACCAACCTGGTGAGTTCTGCACTGTATTTTAGTTAGGGGTACCAGAGTAAAGGGGGGCTGAATACATATGAACACCACACTTTGAAGATTTTTATTTCTAAAAAAACTTTTACAACCATGTGTTCTCTTTTCTTTCCATTTCACAATTATGAACGTATTTAGAGGGGTCTATCAGAGAAGATCCAAATAAATTACTATGATGTTTGTGGTTGTGATAAATTGTGAAGGTTTAGATGGTATGAATACTTTTGCAAGGTACTGTACACTGCCTGTGTAGTGGCTGAGAGGACACAGACAGGTTCACAGAGCCAATAATATATGGTATTGACAGAAGAATGTCAATGACAAAAACAGAACCATTGAATATCACATGAATTCAATAATAAGCAATACAACAGTGTGGTTGAAAGGCTTAGTGCATTTTAGAAGGTTCCACACTGTTCATGTTCAGTCAGATGTTTTACTTTAAATTGCAAATGTGACACAAAACCTACTTTTTGACAGCTGAACATTGTGACTGTCTTAAACATCCTTCAAGGCACTGAGGGTCACAGCCAGGTGTGGGTATGAGCAGAGGGTGTTTAAACAGGGGTGTGGTTAGGAGGAAGAGGGAAAGTGGCAACTAACTTATCAGTTCAAGTTGCTGGCTGAAGGTACTAACTCAGCAATTCCCGAAGCTGGTGCTGCCAACGCTGTGGAGGACAGAAAAGCTCCGTTTCTTAGTGGAAAAGTGATGTTAGCAGCATCATTGCTAACATGGGCTAATGTTCAAAGCCGTAACAAACCTTCAGAAAGTTTTCAGAAAGCCAATACTTCCCCTGTCTGTATGCAAACCCCTCATTGTCCTGGATCAAACCTATAACAGTGGTGTCATCTGCAAACTTCAGACAGATGGGTTAGCTGAAGGGCAGTCATTTGTGTGCAGAGAGCGGGAGTGGGAGGAGGACTCACCCCCTTGTGGGGAATGCAGTCTCTTCAGTTGTTGCCCTGTTGCTGCCTGTCAGTCAAGAAGCTGGTGAGCTAAGTGAGTTTTTGATGAATGATGTCTAGGTTGATGATGTCGAAGGCCGAGCTGAAGTCCACAAACAGTTTCCTGGTGTATGTTTCTGCGTGGTCGAGACGGTGCTGGATGAAGTGTAGTCCCAAGATGACTGCATTATCTGCCGACCTTTTTCCCAATAAACAAATTTCTGGGGGTCCAGCAGGGCGACATGCCTGTAGTTATTTAATTGATTCTGAAGTAAGTCTGAGAGCAACTCGTTTTGGTGTGGTCTCATTAAATGCTTTTGAGGCCCTTCACACCGCCCCCCTCAAGGTCAAAGAGCCCCCCTCTTGAATCCATTCGGCCATTTTTGTAGTTTGATAACAGAAACACAATTATCTAATAGGGCGGAAACAAAACAAAACGGCAAAAACAATGCAAAACTGTTTATGTAATTATAACATTCAAAATATGCAGTACGGATCTGTCATCAAAGAGCTAAATGCAGCACACATCACTAACATAAGCAGAAGACACGATGCTAATGCTATCAAAACAATGATCAGGACATCATATCAAGTCACAATAAATTCAAGTCTAAAATAAAGTTTGTTGTCATTTTAGCAGCTCACCGCTGTCTTGTGTTCGTCATTTCCATAGACAGAAGGAACTAGCCCCATGAAGTCTTTCAGCAAATCCTTCTTGACACTCGTTCTTGGAGTTGCCCCGCTGATGTGGGAACATTTCCATGAAATATAAAGTTTAACCAGGCACGTCGAAGAGATTCTGATGCTGGGGGGAGGTGTAATGAATTGTGTGGGTTAATACACCCAATAACCGAACCGAACTTATCCTCTTTCAGCATAGGCATACTTGAGCCTATACTACAGAATTACAGTGAGAAATAAATATGGCTGATACGCGAACTTGATCAGCCAGAAGTCCATTATTTAGCTGTTCTGCATCAAATACTGTGACCTAAAAGTTCAAAAGATGTAACAGATGATAGAGAAAACTGAATGGATTGAAAAATATGACCCTAACAGAATACAAAATATCTCCGCAGCACCTGGAGATACTAAATTAATTTTTTCTGCACAAGTACTCCAAGTACATAATAAAATGTGTTTAAAGGCTAAAAAAGTGGATTTTGCATGATATGTCCCCTTTAGGCAGAAAATCCAATCATAAGTGTAAATAAGGCTTCGATGAGCAGTTATGAACTGTGAAAACTGGATAAAAGTGGTACTCAGTGATACATCTGCTGTGGTCAAGGTGCCATCTCAGTAAACAATACAAAAATGTGTGCCTGAAGAAAAGAGCATTATTACAGTCACTGATAATATGGGGCTGCATGTTTGGTAAAGGAGCAGGACAGATGGCAGTCATTACCTTTGCAGCAAATTCCAAGGTGGGCATTGAATATTTTTAACTTTTCTTTTTAAATTTAATATTTGTTTAGTGACGATGAAGTAATTTTTTATGACTATAGTGCACCACAGACCACCGAGTATAAAACGTTTTCTTCAGGAATTCAAATTCAAAAATACTTTATTAATCCCAAAGAGAAATCATAAAGTCATAATATACAGAGTTATTCAAAGAGTTGTTGTAGCTGCTGATGGCTGTGAGCAGGAAGGATCTCCTGTAGTGGTCTGTAAGCAAAACATCTGAAAAATCCTCTGACTGAAGACACTCATGAGGATGCTTAGGGTTCTCCATAATGTTCTTCATTTTATGAAGAATCTTTCTTTGAACAATCATCTCCATAGGATCAAGAGCAGTTTCCATAACAGTCTTCAGAACAGAACCAGCCTTTTTTTACCAGCTTGTTGAGCTTTTTTTAAGCCACTGGCTCTGATGGTGCTACCCCAAGTTTTACAACTAATTAAGAACAATAATTGGTATGTCTTCAAACAATGCAAAATCAGAAGAGTACATAAAACATTTCTTTAACAAAATAATATTTTAAAGTGTGATTTGCTGAATTAGAAATCAAGCCTTTTGGATCACTGATTCTGATCATTGTTTAATTTGCCATCCTTATCTTACTGTAAGGTGACCAGATTTCTGAAATTAAATTTGGGGACATTTCCAGCTCGGAGATTAAAAGAATAAAATGTTATCAAGATATAATGAAAACATTGGTACAGTTACAGTTTTGTTTATTATAAAATATTTATTCATAATTAAACAATTAAAAAATCTAGTGTAATAGCAGGAAAGTGTCTATCCACATTGTTAGCATTTCCAAAGAGTAATAAAATGAATAAAGTAATAGCAGTACTAATGTCTGTCTTATTTCCTCTCCTCCTTTTTCTAATGCTCTTTTCCTTCTCTTAGCTCAACTTCTCTTTCTATGATTCTATTTTCCTACTCTATTTTTAACTCTTCCAAATTCAACTTGTTTTCTCTGTCTTTTTATTTTCCTCCTCTCTCCTCTTCTATCAGTCTTTTACTGTTCTATAACAGAGACATAATATAATCACAATCCTCTCCAAAAACATTAGAACATATAAAATGCTAAGAATTTTAATTTTACAAATGAAATAAGACTTTTGTTTCAGAGACCCTTTAGAAGTTGGTTATTTTTAGATGAGAAACTAACGTAATCCCAATATAATCTTATAAATATTAATGTCAGTCAGTCAGTCATTTTCTACCGCTTATTCCATAGTAGGTCGCGGGGAAGCTGGTGCCTATCTCCAGCAGTCTATGGGCGAGTAATATTAAATATTAATGTTTCTTTAATTATTTGACTAGTTTCCTTAGCTGATGAAATGCCAAAATTGCTATATTTAGTATGAAATGCAACTATTTTTATTTGGAGCTATAAGCTAATACAACAGAAGAGATGCAGATTCAACCAGATTATTCTCTCCCTCTTCATCATTCTCAGTTCATGCAGTTTAGACAAACACCCCTCAGCCTGAAAGTCTGTCAAAGATCACGATAATAAATTAACAAAACAACTAATAACTAGCACTAAAAATATAAACTAAGGGTTACCAATCAATCCTAAAACATCTTACTTTGGTCGAACCCAAACACTACCTATTATGTGAACCATTCTGAAGTAGGAGGAAAGGTGGTCTAAAGGACACTGGTTTGGGTAGCAAAGTTGGCCTGGTCCAGCCACATGGTGGGCACAAAAAAAAGAAACGTTGCAGCTATTCTCAGTAGCTGTTATGGGGTAGCTCCTACTACCCAGACTGGCACATTGGAAGACGTACGATTCTGCAATTCCTGTCATCTCATCTCCGTCAGGGAGGAAGGAAGCCCCTTCACTTGACTCATTAGAGACAACATCTCTGGCTCAGGTTGCTTTTCTGCAAAAGCTCAGAGAGAAAAGTTGAAGGAAGGTTGTTTTAATTCCCCTTAAGCATGATCACTGGGTACTTTAACTGCAGATCATACTTAACATTGTGGTTGTTCTCGATCTGTGGGTACTCAAACATCAGATTGTAGTCGACTCTGGATTAAAGTTTAAAGAATTAGTCTAGCTTGCCAGCAAGTCAGACATTCACGCACATTTCCAAGCATGATCACTGGGTACTTTAACTGCAGATCATACTTAACATTGTGGTTGTTCTCGATCTGTGGGTACTCAAACATCAGATTGTAGTCGACTCTGGATTAAAGTTTAAAGAATTAGTCTAGCTTGCCAGCAAGTCAGACATTCACGCACATTTCCTCCCCTGTCCGCCACTAGGTGAGTCGCATGGTAGAGAACAAGGTGAAGCAGAGAAAGTGTTTTTGTCAGTGGATGCATATCATGTGGACTCATCACGGGCACTCTTTCTTCCTGGGCTGGACTAAGTGTAGGTTAAACTGTATGTAAAGGTGTTGTTTCCTACCTGCGTCTTTGTTTGTGCACAGCTCAGTGTCCATGTTTTGTCCATATTTTTTATCCATGACTGAGGGCAAAACAGTTCACGCACCATACCACAAAGCGCTTCACCAGCTCTCTATACTCAGCTTCTTGTCCATATTTTGATTCAGCCTTTCCAGCTTTATTTTCACATGACTTCTAGAGACATACAGGTCCTTCTCAAAATATTAGCATATTGTGATAAAGTTCATTATTTTCCATAATGTCATGACGAAATTTTAACATTCATATATTTTAGATTCATTGCACACTAACTGAAATATTTCAGGTCTTTTATTGTCTTAATACGGATGATTTTGGCATACAGCTCATGAAAACCCAAAATTCCTATCTCACAAAATTAGCATATCATTAAAAGGGTCTCCAAACGAGCTATGAACCTAATCATCTGAATCAACGAGTTAACTCTAAACACCTGCAAAAGATTCCTGAGGCCTTTAAAACTCTCAGCCTGGTTCATCACTCAAAACCCCAATTATGGGTAAGACTGCCGACCTGACTGCTGTCCAGAAGGCCACTATTGACACCCTCAAGCAAGAGGGTAAGACACAAAAAGAAATTTCTGAACGAATAGGCTGTTCCCAGAGTGCTGTATCAAGGCACCTCAGTGGGAAGTCTGTGGGAAGAAAAAAGTGTGGCAGAAAACGCTGCACAACGAGAAGAGGTGACCGGACCCTGAGGAAGATTGTGTAGAAGGGCCGATTCCAGACCTTGGGGGACCTGCGGAAGCAGTGGACTGAGTCTGGAGTAGAAACATCCAGAGCCACCGTGCAAAGGCGTGTGCAGGAAATGGGCTACAGGTGCCGCATTCCCCAGGTCAAGCCACTTTTGAACCAGAAACAGCGGCAGAAGCGCCTGACATGGGCTACAGAGAAGCAGCACTGGACTGTTGCTCAGTGGTCCAAAGTACTTTTTTCGTATAAAAGCAAATTCTGCATGTCATTCGGAAATCAAGGTGCCAGAGTCTGGAGGAAGACTGGGGAGAAGGAAATGCCAAAATGCCAGAAGTCCAGTGTCAAGTACCCACAGTCAGTGATGGTCTGGGGTGCCGTGTCAGCTGCTGGTGTTGGTCCACTGTGTTTTATCAAGGGCAGGGTCAATGCAGCTAGCTATCAGGAGATTTTGGAGCACTTCATGCTTCCATCTGCTGAAAAGCTTTATGGAGATGAAGATTTCATTTTTTAGCACGACCTGGCACCTGCTCACAGTGCCAAAACCACTAGTAAAGATTTACTAGTAAGCATCCTGGGCCTCCATAAGACCTCAGCAGTGCCACAGGCTGATTGCCTCCATGCCACGCCGCATTGAAGCAGTCATTTCTGCAAAAGGATTCCCGACCAAGTATTGAGTGCATAACTGTACATGATTATTTGAAGGTTGACGTTTTTTGTATTAAAAACACTTTTCTTTTATTGGTCGGATGAAATATGCTAATTTTGTGAGATAGGTATTTTGGGTTTTCATGAGCTGTATGCCAAAATCATCCGTATTAAGACAATAAAAGACCTGAAATATTTCAGTTAGTGTGCAATGAATCTAAAATATATGAATATTAAAATTTCATCATTACATTATGGAAAATAATGAACTTTATCACAATATGCTAATATTTTGAGAAGGACCTGTACATCTCCGGACTTGGCTGATGACAAAGTTGCAGTAGTAGAGGGTTCCATGACCGAGATGGAAGATTAAACATAGATGTTTAACCGGTAATCTGTTGGTCAAGGAAGGGTGGAATATCTTTTTGGCTGGAGACAGAACAGGAGGGTGCTGAGCCTTTTTCTGAACTGAACCTTCAAAAATGTGTTTAATTCATTATCTACACTGAGACTTCTGATCCTGCAGCCACTCTCAGTGGAACACATAATACTGCATTCCCGTTACTCTAGCTAGGTCCTTGTTAGCACCTGAAGTTCATCCAATTTGTTAGCCAAATGTCTCACATTACCTGTTAAGATCGATGATCTGAACGTATTCCTTCTCTCTCTTCTCTTTGCTCCTCCTATGTATCCAGGACATTTTCTTTTAAAACTATTCTTGGATTTGGGGTAATAGTTTAGATATTATTCAACCTTTTGAGATGTTAATCAACTGCTCCCAGTTAGGAAAAAAGACAGAATTCTATAACTGAACAGAATAAAATAGAAAAGGAAAATTAATTTAGTGACATGGTCAGCAAGTAGTCTGGATCTCAGTCCAACTAAAAAGAAAGTGGTGGAAATTGATAAAATAAATTAATAAGTAAATCACAAAACTTTTGCCTACAAAGCTGACCAACCTCCTGTGAAACAAGAATGCTGCAACCTTAATGATGAAGAATATTGTTTGAGTGAAGTTCATGCCTGAAGGAAATCAAGCTGTCAGAAAAGCCAAATAAGCTGAGAAAGTAAAATGTATAAATTATTTTGTTGTCGATTAAAATTTTTATTTTCTTCGACAACTTTGACGTTGAGGTATGTCTTACCAACTGTCAAGCTGTTGAATAGGAGACATTTGTGTCATATCTGTGGCCTCTTTTTTTCAGTATTTATGAGTTACTGTACATCTGTATACTCTGTAAAAATTCTTTAAAGTGTCGCAGGTTTTAACTAAATTCTACAGGTGCTGCTTAATGGAGGACACATGGAGAGGTAGTGCTGACCTCTGCTGAGTCTAGATAAGGGTCTGAGGAATCAGCTGGAGAAACTCCCACTACCTCCTCCTTTGAAAACTGAGTGGATTTTTAGTGGCAAATGCCATTTCTGACAATATGCCAGCACAGAAAATCAGGACCTGATTGGTCATTAACTGTCGGGATCTGGGTTGTGTGTGGGTGTTTGTATTGTGCTTGCAACATTGCCTCAGTGTTTCAGATGGTGCTGGAGTTCTCAGGTGTGCTGGGGGACAGGTGCAACTCATTCTCCTGATTGCTTGGAGGAGTACTTCAGCAGGAGGCTGCCAGCACTTCAACGCCAGAGTGTTTGCCTACTGTGGTAACAAGCTCAGCCAATACTAAGTCTATGCTTTATAACTTTCTGTATGTCCCTTCGCAGACTAAGAATCTGATCTTTGGATTTACAGGGGTTGGACAATGAAACTGAAACACCTGTAATTTTAGTGTGGGAGGTTTCATGGCTAAATTGGACCAGCCTGGTAGCCAGTCTTCATTGATTGCACATTGCACCAGTAAGAGCAGAGTGTGAAGGTTCAATTAGCAGGGTAAGAGCACAGTTTTGCTCAAAATATTGAAATGCACACAACATTATGGGTGACATACCAGAGTTCAAAAGATGACAAATTGTTGGTGCACGTCTTGCTGGCGCATCTGTGACCAAGACAGCAAGTCTTTGTGATGTATCAAGAGCCACGGTATCCAGGATAATGTCAGCATACCACCAAGAAGGACGAACCACATCCAACAGGATTAACTGTGGACGCAAGAGGAAACTGTCTGAAAGGGATGTTCAGGTGCCATCCCGGATTGTATCCAAAAAACATAAAACCACAGCTGCCCAAATCACGACAGAATTAAATGTGCACCTCAACTCTCCTGTTTCCACCAGAACTGTCCGTCGGGAGCTCCACAGGGTCAATATACACGGCCGGGCTGCTATAGCCAAACCTTTGGTCACTCATGCCAATGCCAAACGTCAGTTTCAATGGTGCAAGGAGCGCAAATCTTGGGCTGTGGACAATGTGAAACATGTATTGTTCTCTGATGAGTCCACCTTTACTGTTTTCCCCACATCCGGGAGAGTTACGGTGTGGAGAAGCCCCAAAGAAGCATACCACCCAGACTGTTGCATGCCCATTGTGAAGCATGGGGGTGGATCAGTGATGGTTTGGGCTGCCATATCATGACATTCCCTTGGCCCAACACTTGTGCTAGATGGGTGCGTTACTGCCAAGGACTACCGAATCATTCTTGAGGACCTATGTGCATCCAATGGTTCAAACATTGTATCCTGAAGGCGGTGCCATGTATCAGGATGACAATGCACCAATACATACAGCAAGACTGATGAAAGATTGGTTTGATGAACATGAAAGTGAAGTTGAACATCTCCCATGGCCTGCACAGTCACCAGATATAAATATTATTCAGCCACTTTGGGGTGTTTTGGAGGAGCGAGTCAGGAAACGTTTTCCTCCACCAGTATCACGTAGTGACTTGGCAACTATCCTGCAAGAAGAATGGCTTAAAATCCCTCTGACCACTGTGCAGGACTTGTATATGTCATTCCCAAGACGAACTGATGCTGTATTGGCTGCAAAAGGAGGCCCTACACCATACTAATAAATCATTGTGGTCTAAAACCAGGAGTTTCCGTTTCATTGTCCAACCCCTGTATGTCACTGGACATTTAACTTCGTGTCCAGGAGTTTTCTGGATGACTAAGATAATCTACGTTCTGAGGACTTCGTTTCCTAGCTATTGTTCCCGTCTCGATTACCGACCAAGCTGGCAGTTTCCTGCTTCCTTCATCTCCAGGACCTAAGCCTAAGCGTACCCTGTCCACCCCCCAAGGCAAGTATCAGCACGAACTGACAATGTATCAACAAACTAACTCAATCATCTCCAAGCTCACCCAAGAAGCACCTAAGAAACCAACAGAACAAACTCTGCTACCACAACTTGGATCCCGAATCCCTCTACCCATGGCGACCTGACCGTACCCACTTAGTAAGCTGATCACTTCTCTACCTGAAATTCTTGTCATTCGCTCAGTTACATTTGTTCCCTGTTTTCACCAGTTCTCTTCCCCTCTCCCCTTACAGTTGGAGTTTATTTTGTGGCACAATAAATATCATTTCACTCTTTATATTTTCTTCGGAGTGTTCTCTGTATGTGGGTCAGAGCTATTACGAAAACAATGACATTAACCTCAGGGCAGCAAAAGAAACAATGAGATGTCTGCTTCCTGATTTATAATAGTGTGAGTCAAAGCAGGCTGCTTGATTCTTGAACCAAGTTTAAATGTTATATTGTTTTTCACTTGAAGCAGACACCTGTTTTATGATCATTCTGTATTAGTTATGTGAAACAATACAACAAAGTCTGTTTGTCTCTTAAATAAAACTGTGTGGGTAGAAGATGGTTTTGTTTATGTTGAGCAGCATGATGACCAAAGGAGTACTTGCTTTTAAATATAAAGCAATCCCAGAAGCCTGTTAAAGCCTGCAAAAGACTTGAGACAGGACAACGACCCTAAACATCCAACCACATCGAAAATGTTCCAATCTCTCTGTACTTGAACTATTTTGGGAAGCAGAATATGTAACAATTTTCATTTCTAGATGTGCAAAGCTGATACAGACATATGATTGATTACAAAGGCACACCACACCTTTCAGTTTTTTCTTTTTTTTTTAAACAGTTTTTTTAAACCATGATTACTTTCAACTCCATTTCACAATGATATAATACTTTGTGTTGGTCTCTCACAAAGATTCCCAATAAAACATGTCAAAGATACTGCACAGTGACATGTTGGACCACTTGTTGCTGAATATTGGACTACTTGCACAGACACCAGGCCTCCTGCTGCTTTCGGCCATTTTGTAAACCCAACAGACGCATAACTATGGTTTCATCCAAACAAACCCTGATTCTATAGGTTTAGTAGGAGAATGAATAACAATACATGTTATGCCCCTTTAAAGAAGAGAGAGTGTGTATTTACAGTTGTTTGAAACTTGGATTTCGGAGGTAGCATCATTGCAATACCAGCAGAAGATCAGGACAACATTTGTGAAGTGTGGACTACCTGCGATGGAACCACCACCCAGCTTTGATCCAGAAGCAGACGCTGTCCTCATCTTTACGATAAGATTCGGTAATTTTCTTTTTGGAAGAATGGCTATAGTTTGAGATGTCTGTGGTGAGGTTTGCAGGTAAAAAAAACCTGTATATTTTGCCTCTTTTTTCTTTTTCCTTAGATACCCCTAAAAATGCCAGTGCAAACAATGGCCTTCAGAAGTTACATAACAAGTAAATAGAGTTCTCCTGCTTGTCATTAAATGTCAGTACAAATTCTTTTGTTCTGTGAAAGCCTCAGAGCATTCATAGAGAGCATTAGTGAACAAAGAGCCTAATAAATACCAAAGAAAGTTGTGAAGACGTTTAAAGCAGGGTTAGGTTATACAAAAGTATTGTAAGCTTTAAAACATCTCACGGAGCACTATTCAATTCATTATCTAGAAAGGAAAAGCATATGGCACATCTGCATCCCTACCAAGACATGGCTGTCTGTCTGGCTGAGCAAGGAGAGCATTAATCAGAGAAGCAGCCAGGAGGCCCTTGGCCACTCTGGAGGAGCTACAGAGAACCACAGGTCAAGTGTGATCATTTGTCAACTATTACTCATGCACTTCACAAATCTGACCTTTATGGAAGTGTGGGTGGAACAAAGCCATTGTTAAAAGAATGCAACAAGAAGTCTCGTAATAATTTTTCCACAAGCCATGTGCACACAGCAACAAGGAGGAAGAAGGTGCTCTGGTAAGATGAGACCAAAACGTGTGTCTGGCTGACATGCAAAATGTTATGTGTGGTGAAATATTAACACTGCACATCACAGACACACAATCTCCACAGTGCAGCATGGCAGTGGCAGCATCATGCTTGGGGACTGCTTTCTTAAACAGGGGCAGGAAAGGTGGTCAGAGTCATTGGGAAGATGGATGGAGCTAAATACAGTACAATTGTGGAAGAAAACCTGAGAGACTTGAGACTGGGTTGGAGGTTCACTTTCCAGCAGAATTACAGCGCTAAACATATAATCAGAGTTATGTCTTGACTTGGAATTGTTTAGATCATAGCAAATTCAAAATGGCCCAGTCAAAGTTTAAAGTCCTGAATCCAATTGATAATCCAAGTTTTGTGACCTGAAATTTACTGTTAACAGGTGGAGTTTGAACAATTTTGCAAAGAAAAATGAAAACAAAAGTTAACTCTCTAGATGTTAAAATCAGGTAGAAACATATGCCAAAAGCCTTGCAGCTGTAACTGCAGTGAAATGTGGTTCTGTAGTATTGATTCAGGGGAGCTGAATATGGTGCACTTTTTACATTCAGTTCCACTTGACAATGTGCATAGATTTAAAGCTTATGTTTGTAACTTAAAAAAATGGGAAAAAGCTTTAGTAAAATTTAGATTTTAGCTAGCGAGAGTATTCTTTATGCAAACTGTATGCATTCTGTATAATACAGTATATGCACACTTTTCAGATTTTTATTTGTATAATTTTCTGTCTTCATCGAGAGGTTTTGCTTAACGTTGCATACTGGATTTGTATTCTCTCCCCCCCCCCCAAAAAAAACAAATCTCTTGAGGTTTACGGTTGTTTTGTGACATAATGTGAAAAAAATTCCAGGTGTGTGAATACTTTTGCACGGTGCTGTAACATTAATGCCTTGGTTCACAACTGGTGAATCATTACAGAGTTCCTCTTTGAACAGGAACATCAGAAACCTTGCCTCCTGACACTCATGTTCATTGAAGGTGAAATGAAAATATTCACAAAATTGCTTCAGGTTTTATTACTTGGCAAACAAAACAACAACATAAACAAACAAGCCCGACACTAACTCATTACTTTAAAAAAATATCACTACATCATTATCTCATCCCTGTTGCTTGTTTAGGAGGTAGGGAAACAAAAAATGCTCAGGGGGAGATGCTTACAAATTGAAACGCTTGCAGAGTAAGTGTCACCTGTGCTTTGCATATGGTGGCTCTAATTGCCGCCAGTCTCCATGTTTTGGGTCAGCGGCTATGTGGAGCAGACCTCCTGCTGTTCCAAATACTGTAGCTGTTCGCTGCAGGCTGACAGGAAGCTAAAATCTCACCACCCACAGGGAGCTGAGTCCGGTAGGATGTCTCACACTAACTTGTACAGAGCAGATCTAAACAGCAGTACTTTATTAATCTCAAAGGGAAATTAAATGTTGTTGTAGCTCATATTATGCAGGTTTTCTCAAAGAGCTGTTGTAGATTCTGATGGCTGTGGGCAGGAAGGATCTCCTGTAGCGTCTGTCTTACAGCAGATCTGAAGAAGCCTCTGACTGAAGACACTCTGTTGTTGTAGGACAGTACATAAATACATCTATTACTTACTGGAAAATGATTAACCTAATCATCAGCATTAAATATGAAACAAATTATGGTTGTCTTTCAAATCTGTCAAGTACTTTGCTACAGTCTCATTTTTTACAGAAACTCTGCAAAATCTGCAAAAAAGAAATACTTTCATATTTCATGATGCCAATAAATACAAACTAAACACACTGTTAAACATTAGGTTTTCATTGATCCAAAAAACAACAAACTGGTGTGCTTTAAACATTTAGCAAAAATAAACAAACAATATCAACAATTTCCTAAATCAATGCCACTAATTATTGATCAGAAACGTTTGGGCCCCAATTAGTTGTGGCAATATCTCAGACAAAACAATTTCCAGAGCAGTGTATTGTTTTAAAGGTTTGCTTCATGCTGGCTGCCTCTCATATTTGTAAAATTATTTTAGTTCTGCACCACATAATCCTCTCAGCCTCCTGGCACAGTTCTAAAGTGTTGTGCATCAACTTTCTATTGCTTATGCCACGAAGTGATCACAGAATGGTTCCTACCCTTTTGCTTTTAAACTTGACTTGAAACCAACAGATGTGCACTGACAGTAAAATACATCTGGGTAATAGAGTTTCACCGTGGGATGTCACAAAATACCATTTTTAAAAGCACACAGAGGGGAAAAAAAGGCTGATTCTTCGTTTATGGCTTGATGACCTCACAAGAGGCACTGGAATGGAGCTAGTCAGCTACTATTTGTAAACATTAGGGTAGACCAGCAACGTTTTACAGAATTCATCCTGGATTCTGAAGCATCCATGTCTCTGCCTGGCGACAAAGCAGCGGTTTTGCAGGAAACATCATTGGGACTTGAAATTATCCAAGTCAGATGTTTTTAATGTCTCAGAAGAATTACAGATCTTGAATAATAGATTCTGGTCATTCTAGTCTGCCCTTTCGCAAACTGCTTCCATGTCTTTTATTGTTCCCAGATCTTCCTTGTGTTGTTCTCACACATGGAAGATCTGGCTGCTGCCATATAGAGAACAGGTAAACAGTCTACAGGGAAAAACAAGGAAATACAAATGGTTGTACACAACAAAACTAATCAGTAGAGTGATGTCACCAGAGGCATGTAATGATGGTTTCATTTTATCTTAAATAACAATTTATGACAAAATAGCTAAACTAATTGAAAAACAGAAGAAACACCCAAGAAACACTGTTCCATATTTCACTAAGCATATCTAACTTGAGTTTGATGGATTTTACATTTAAAAAAATGGCTCGGAGTGTTAATTTATCACTGTAAACATCGCAGCAGAGTTAAGCAGAGAGAGTAAAAATGTTCACTTTAGCCACATTATGAGTCTACTGAAAATTATGGTCCCAAATATATTGTAAAGAACACGAATTGGAATTAAAAGCATCAAGAGGCAGGGTACTCCCCGGAGAGGCCTCAATCCATCCCAGAGATAGTGGGAAGTTAGAGTCACCAACGAATTTAACATGCAGGCTTTTTAACTGTAAGAAGAAACCTGGAAAAATATTCACACACACACAAAAAGAACATGCAAAGAAGACCCAGAAAGGTTCTAGCTGAGATTTAACCCAGGACTTTCTTACCAACAGGGTGCGGTATAGCAGTTGGTGACATAATATTTCATCACAATTTCTTTATGTGCAAAAACAGTCCTTAAAGAAAACATTTTTGTATAGATGTTATTCTGCAACTTTGCCTGTTTGTGTGAATTACATTTAAGACTTGATGTACATTACAGTGCTCAAAATTGTATTTCAATTTATAGCATCTCATAAAAGTGAGTACACCCCTTGCATTTTTGTAAATATTTTATTATATCTTTTCATGGGACAACACTGAAATGAAACTTTTGATACAATGTAAAGTAGTCAGTGTGCAGCTTGTATAAGTGTAAAGAGTAAAGAGTGTAAATTTCCTGCTCCTTCAAAATAACTCAACACAAAGCCATTAATATCTAAACCACTGGCATTAAAAGTGAGTACAAACCTAAGTGAAAATGTCCAAATTGTGCCCAAAGTCTCAATATTTTGTGCGGTCACTATTATCATGTGCATGAAGTTCACTAGAGCTTCACAGGTTGCCACTGGAATCCTCTTTGTCTCCTCCATGAAGACATCGCGGTGCTAGTGGATGCTAGAGACCTTGCGCTCCTCCACCCTCTGTTTGAGGATGCCCCACTGTTGGAAGATTTGTACATAAATTATCATTGCTTAGTTTAAGAACTTTCTTTTTTATCCTTATGATTTATCATTAAAAGACATTTTGATTTATTTAGTTTGGTGAACTTTGATAGAAGTGGTTTGAATACTTTTCATCTTTATCTTTTAAGTACTTTTATGAACTATTAACCGAATTGTCATCTTGTCTTAGAGTTGCATTTAGGTTGTTGCTATGCAGAGAAATAGTTGTAGAAGTGGAAAATTACTGAACAGGAACTTGTGTGCGTGCGGGGGTGCTCTGGGAGAGGACTGCTCGCACCCTATCCAATCTTTGTCTCCTTGTGTGATAAGCAACTGCTAGACGTGCACGTGTGTGCTGTATCAGTATCTGGATAGTACCAGTTTTAATCAGAACATGTATTTGTGAAATTGTGTGTGGTCACCCCCACGATATTGTAACATGAGAGTTTTTTTCAATAAAAGGCTGTCTACAGAGAGCAGCCCTTTGAGAGAAATAGTGTGTCCAACTCTGACACCCACAGATGCCTAATAGGGTTTAGGTCTGGTTACATCCTTGGCCAGTCCAACGCCTTTACCCTCAGTTTCTTTAGCAAGGCAGTGGTCATCTGGGAGGTGTGTTTAGGGTTGGTATCATGTTGGAATACTGCTCTGTGGTCCAGTCTCCGAAGGGAGGGGATCATGCTCTGCTTCAGTATCTCACTGTACATGTTGGCATTCATGTTTTTTTTCCAGGAAGTTGCTCAGGTATTATTCAGTATTACATCACATGTGACAGCAAAGGTCCCCATGTGATAAATGTTATGAGCGTCACTGAACCTGTTGGTGTTCATGGTTCCCTCAATGAACTGTAGCTTCCCACAGCCTGCAGCACTCCTGCAGTCCCAAACCATGACACTCACACCACCATGCTAGGCTATAGGCAAATCACACTGGTCTATTGTTACATGAGTGTGCAGGCTTTCTGTTTGAGGTACAGATGAGCTCCAGCTCTATGGATCAGTTCACACGGACAAGTACCAGTGTAAAGGGTAAAAAACGTTTGATATCTTAAGTCACATCCACAATATTTAGCGGTATCCTGTTTTATGGTCAATTCCATTTTATTTGTAAAAGGTGAGATTCCATCCACGTCTTGCCCTACACCAATATCATAGAGCTCTAGTTATTGATATTGTGATCTCTGTGCTTTGTAATGTTCTAATCCTTAACAATTTCATCATATCAATCACTTCGGTAGCAGGACTAATCATTGTGCAACCATGCACTGTACCTCTTACATGTTCACTGATTATGAGTGTTTCGATCAGGCGCGTAGTTTGACCTGGGCTTCCGGGGCTCCCGCCCAGGATGTTTTCTTAACAGCCCCGGACTTCTTGATAGAAGAAATGTAGAAGTATTAAAAAGATACAGCTACAAAATGGTATTGGACTTCACATTTTTATTTAAAAACAATCACATTTTTTCAATAGTGTTCCTTATAATCTAGTCCCGCTCCACCTAACCTGACAATGAGTTAAAAGCTATTTGCATCATAATGTGAAAATATCTGGTCCTTTACTTCAGTCAAAATAAAAGCATTTAATCCTAATGTAGCTGAGCACATTAAAAGGTCCTTCAGATCATCACATTGCATCTCATTGCTGCAGCCAGTCTTATAGTCTAGTTCTACATGCAGACAGAAAAAAGTGTTGCTCAATAAACCAGGAAAATATCTCCTGGTGCCAGCAAGATGTATAAAGTGCAAATGTAATTCTCCCTCTTCTCTTTCATATCTTCTGTGGTAGTTCTAAACATACAGCTCTGGGTTTAATGATGCAGTATAATTAAGAAATAAATCATAGCAATTAATCACAGGTGGACCACTGAATAGTTAATTGTTATATTTTTCTGAATTACACATGTAATATTATATAAACTAAACTCATTAAACAAGGATACAGTTTTACTGAAGCTGAGACATACGTATATAGTTATTAATAACTGTAATATTAGTACTAATAAGGTCCAAGATGAGGCTCTATGCCTTATTTTAAACACCACAACTTAACACCTTTTCCTCTAAAAGTATTTAATAGTAAGAACTGCACTAATATCTCACATGCTCAGTGCAGAACAAAAGACTGTGTTGTAAAATGTTTCATTTATTATTTTTGGCAGGCCAAATTTCTTCAGAAGTGGAATGAAGGGCTGAAAAGATGGTGGTAAAAGGGAAAAGGTTCATAAAAGAAGGAACAATTTTCATAAAAACTGACTGACTGACTGGAAAGCTGTTGGCATAATAAAATGAATAAATGTGTTTTAGGATTTTACCATTTGACTAAGGTTTAGGAAAATCAACTTTATACCACTTTCCTTTTTTGAAATATAAGAATGAAGACAATGGAGCCTCAGGAGTGGAACACTTTGATGAGAATGTAACATTTAAAAAGGTAATTTATGTAGATGACAAAAGAAGCACATTTATCTGGCCCATAGTAAACATCTCTGAGTTTAAGAAAAACTTTTGTCAGCAAAAATTCAGATTAAGTTCTTTTCTAAATACCTCAAAATGTGTCATTATTTGCTTCAGCAAAATGGTTTTTAATCAGGCCTAAACTCTGTTTCTTCTTGTCCTTCATTCAGCTTCTAACAAAAATAAAATGTAAAACTGTCACGGGAGGGTTTAGGGTCGGACCAAAGTGCAAACAAGAGCTTGGCAGAAGCATATTGAATAATCTTCAGCTTTATTCAAAGGTCTCCAAAACGTAACATAAATCACTGCAGGAATTAACCAGAGTCAAAGTCCAAAAACTTACATCTGCAAACTCTGCAGGAACATGGAACACATGGCAGTCAAGGGTAGAGACCCAAGTTGAGAAACGGGGAACCACCAAAGGACAATGAAACAAAACTAACTAATATACCTAGGGAGAACAAAGGCAGGTAATCAAAGGAACTAAGAACAGGTGAGACAAGGAGGCAGGAAGGTAGAAGGAGCAGGTGAACCTAATAAAACTAAAGCATGAGGAAAGGGACTAATGACAAGACAGTGAGCAGGCCTAAAAAGAAACTATAAACCAAGATAAAATAAAACATAGAATCAAGAATAAGCATGAACTAAAGAGAACTGAGAAACTGGGGGTAACACAACAACCTAAGATCTAAGGACTTAGCAAAAAGAAACCATAAAGAAACCCTGACTACAAAAGTAAACAAACCTAAACCAATACTGATAGAACCAACTGAGAAAGAGGCAGAGGAAGCGAGGACAAGAATAAGAGTAAACAATAACAAAAGCTAACATATAAAGGAGGGACTGGAGAATAAGGACAAACTAGAGAAAACAAAGCTAAGAGGGACAAGAAATGTAAAGGGGACTAAAACTGAGTAATAAATAACTAAAAGAGGAAAACTAATGATGAGAGGAGTAACAGAAAAGAAAGTAATAAATAGGAGAGCGCAAAGGAATCACTATAAAACATGAACATAAAACGAGAGTAAAGCTAAGGAACCAGAGGACTATAATAATAATGAAACCATACTAAGTACACAAATAGGAAAGAAACACCAAGGGAACTAGGGGCAAGAGGAGAACACACTGGGAGGCAAAAGGAAACCAGGACAGTCAGAAAACAGAAAGCCATAAACATGAATACAAAACCACAAAGTCCAAAATGTCACTTCCTGACAAAAATTATTGCAAACCTTTTTTGTTTGATTTACAATAATTTACATTCAGTCTAAAACCAGCTGAGACAGAGAACTGGTACAATATGTCCTATATTATTTTAACTTTAAATTACCTATAAATTGTCTTATTGAAATCTCAATATTTTGGATTTGGGCTAAAGCCCCCAATGTTATGAGACCCTAAAAACGCCCCTGGTTTAGATCATATTCGCCAGATTAAAATCCTTAAATAAATTTAAATGATGAAACATGAGAAAAAATACTTGGTGGGCATAATCTGTTGCAATTTTAACTGGTAATTTTAATTTATGATCATTTAAATTGAAATACAGAACACCGTAATTTGACTACAGATTGTGCTGTGTAAGTACAAAGCTAGCCTTCTCCAGCAGGATCAGTACCTTCCAGCTTGGAGGTATCTGTGAAAGCTTAAACTGAGCTCAGACAGAAGTGCTGGTGGTTCTGTTTTGGAACAAATGCTTTGTGTTCTGGATTAAAGATAAACAAGTACCATCCATCAAGTCTGCTACAGGTCCAAAAGCCACAGTGCTGTCATTGTGTGAAGGAAGGTTCATTTACACCTTTACGGCAATGCTAACATCAGCTTTTCCATGCAGGATGCAATGATAGAACCCAAAGACACCTTCTGCAACAATGTGAAGGTGTTGGATTGGTCTGCTTGTAGTCCTGACGCATACAAAAAGACAATTAGAATTGAACAATTGAGAGACAGTGAAAGGTGACAACACTCACCCTGAACTGCTGAATAATGTAAAACTTGTTTTGGGAAAATAATGTGAAGACTAGCACATGTGAAGCTTCATTTCTAGGTATTCTTACAGCGAAAACATCTTGTACTGGTTGTACAAAGAAACATTACTGAGCAACAAAAAGCTTTGGTATCCCAGGTTCTTAAAGAATGTCATAATCAGATTAACCACGTCAATGTCAGATAGTTGGCATCAAATATTTGTCACAGTGGTGAAGGCCAGACAACTTTCTTGGATTTTATAACATACCACAATTTAAAGCTGCAAACTCCCAAATAAGCTGTAATTTAAAAGGTGCTCTTCTGAATGCAGTTTGTTTTTATTCAACATTTTAAGTCCCATATGATAGGAACACATGGTTCTGATAAAGCAAACTGTTAGAATTTAACCGGTAAAATTGGTAGTGCATACGTTTCATTTGGATAGAATTGTATTAATATCTACAGTAGGTGTTCAATGTATGCAGGTTTAACGGTTTGAAAAACAAATAACTTAGTTAAATCCCAGCAGGTTTTCAAGACTTACTCAACTATCCAAATTCCAACTATTTATCAAGATCATTTTGCTCACCTGGTTTGTCAATTTTAAAAAGAAACAAAAAATAAGAATTGGTTTGTGATGAAGTTATAAAAAATAATTGGATAATAATAAACTTTTAAAGTCTATCTATCAAGGAGCCATGAATACATTTTCTCTGACAGCCACAGCTAATATGTGCTGCTGTTAGCAACCACTGCCTCAGTGTTAAGTAGCTCCGCTTGCTAGTTTGACTTTAGCATTAGCGTAGATGTTAAACTAGTCAAAGCTGATACAAACTGAAATCCTTGCTCCAACACAGAGATGTTCTAATACACAATATTTTAATTATGTTAATATTTAATACCCTTCAAAACTAATTTCCTGGAGGTCCAGGAGGGAAACCCAGACATCCCTCTCCATCTCATTCTAGGGCTTTTACTAAAAAAGGGAACTCGCAGGAAGCATCCTTCAGTTTGACGGGTTCCATCACCACTGGTTTCAATCAACGGATGCTCTGGTTGCTGCTGTGATATGGAAATCCAGTGCCTAGCACAGAAATCCAATAACAGAACACTGCTTGATTTTAGATCAGACAGGCTGTACCTCCCAGTCACAACCCCACATGTTACACCATTGTTGCCAAGAAGAGTGCACAACAGATCCTCTGATGACACTATCCAGGGACTCCAAGAAGGCCAGGTAATCTACACTGCTGTGTGGTTCATAACCACAGAGAACAGTCAGAGGCTTCCCTGTTGCAATGCAAAGCCACAAAAGGCGACCCTCGGACTCACTAGGGAAGATTCCAATACTTCTCTGATATCCGCCTCTCCTTGGGCAAATCCGGAGCAGGAGAAAGTCTTCCACCTCTCAATGAGTTGGTTTCCCAAACCCAAGATTTGGGTGGAGGTGAGTCCAATTGACAGAACACGCAGAAGAGATCCTCTCCAGTTTTAATGTTGTAGCGTGCACCAGCCTTGGTATTCCAGGAGAGGAATACCGACCAATGTGATTTTCCTGTATTGAGATTTTTGAATTATGGTTTATCTAACAAGTTGCTATGGGATACCCTACCAGGGGCTAAAATCTCTGTAAAACATTGCCCCCTGGATGAAAGCAACATACAAACCCCTCCACTTTGTATGGGGGGGGGTCAACAAAAACATCGGTATGTTTTCTCTCTTCCTCTCTTCCTCTTAGCAGGGCAAGCCAATTGATGAAACACCCGCTGAGACACTCACCAAAAACAAATCTCTAGTTATTCGGGATAATTTATCTTTTTAATAATTTTTTCTTTTTGAACTAGTTATAAGTTCTAGCAACCCATAGCAAAGACACATATTGCTGAAGTTCACAGACATAAAAAAATCAACAGTCCATAATCTATAAATACTTTGCCTTAAAAATTGATTTTTTAGATATTTTTATTTTTTCATTACTGTTTGTAATTTGTTCCCATTATCTCTGTAAATTCAACATAAAATATAGATATTAGACACACCAATTTGTATTGATTTTTTTGTACAAAGAAAACGACTCCCAAAGAGTTATTCGCCAAAAAGGCGACTGAAGGACAAAAGCATGTCTAAAGCAGAAGAACAGTATCTAGACCAGAGACAAAATCTCTCAGGTTCCGTTTCAGCACTTCAATGTTTTCCCAAGGAAATAAAAAGGAAGAATTTGTGCAAGAACAAATGGTGAAAGTTCCCCATATCTGTAGCAATAAATGTGTGACAGCATCTCCCAAGATAAGGTCTGCAATAACCTTCTACATTACCACAAGAAAACCTGTAGAATTCACAAAGCTAAGTAAAACGGAAGCTACAGTGCATGGCAAGTATTTGAGCCCCTTGAACTTTTTCCACATTTGATTACGTTACATCAAAAACTTCAATGTGTTTTTGCATTTTAAGTAATAGACCAACACAAAGTAGTGCATAGTTATAAATTAGATAGAGAAAGATGTCTTATTCCTATTACTAAAAAATATAAAGTTGACAAAATTAGCACACTTTAAACTAAATACAGAATAATAAAAATAAAAACACTCTCAAATGAGAGTTTTAAGACTTCCAAAGCCTCTAGGTTTTGATCATCAATTTAGCTCCATCTGTCTCCTCAGGCATTGCTGAAGAATGGCATCACCACAGCATGATGCTGCCACCACCAAGCTTTACAGTGGGGATAGTGTGGTCAAGGTTTTTACGTTTTATTTATATTGGGAATAAATTACACACAGCTTAATAACCAGCTAATTGGGTGACTTCTAAATGCAACTGGTTGCATTATATTTTATTCAATTCAGTTTCAATTCAGTTTTACTTATATAACGCCAATTCACGACACATGTTGTCTTAAGGCACTTCACAAACGATTTGGAATGGTGCGGGGTTGTTGGGGAAGTTAGAATAAACTACTGAGTGTTAGAGTTTGGCCATTTTAGAATGGGCTATGTGTAGGTGTACTAAGTAAAATAATAAACTGATAAAGTTAGTCCATCTAGAGCCCACAATTTATTCAGAGATACAAGAGTGAAGGGAGTTGAATAAAAGGCAACCCATACATTTCAGACTTTTATACGTAAAAAAATAACCTCGACAAGCTTGTATAATTTTCTTCTCTCTTCACATTTCACATTTTGCACTACTTTATGTTCATCTGTGTTCATCTGTCACATAAAATCTCAATGAAACACACGGGCTGTGGTTGTATAGTGACAAATTGTTCATGGGGTATAAACACTTTTTTAAGACACAGCATAAGATAATATTTTTAAAATGATTATAATAATAAACAAATAAAACGCAAATTTGAAACGAATATCTCGCTGCTTCAATATGCATTTTCCTGCAGGTTTTACAGACAGTCGCCCTGAAGCACATATGGGTAATTATTTCATCTCCACAATGGACTGGTTTCTCTGAGAAGCAAAGTTTAAAAAAAGAATATTAATTACATTTTCTATAAGCTGCTGTCTGGAGGGAACTTTACTTCTTCTACACAGAGCTGGTGTTTTGTAATTAAATGCCCAATACTGAACAGCACTTTAATCTCCAGCGTGAAGCAGAATGTCAATTCTTTTACTCATAATGCTAACAAGCACTATGAAAAATAAAAAAATCTATGAAACTACATCCTAACAGTTTGAAAAGGGGTGCTGTGAAAAAGTATTTGTCCTCTTAAGAATTTTCTGTTTTTATTGACTTAAAGACTTAAGTGTTTCAGTTGTAATAAACAATGAAAAAATATATATATTGAAGTTTAACCTCCATAAATACAAAAATCAGTTTTCAAATAATCCCTTAATTTGTCAAAGGAAAAAAGCTATCAAACCTACCAGGCCCTATATGAAAAAGTAGTTTTCCCCCATTATGAATAACACAATTTTCTGAAGAGTTTAATTACATTCTACAACACTTGATTACTACCAGACCTAAAGAAATCAAGAAAACCCTTAAATAGAACCTGAAAACATGGGGTGTATGAAAATATCTCAAAAAGAAAGACCTTATGCCCCAATCTAAAGAAGTTCAAGCACAGACAAGCAACAACGCCATTGTGATGTATCAGTCTGCAAAGGTTTTTCTAAGACTTCGGAACTCCAACGAACCACAGTAAGATCCATTATCTAAGAATGGAGAAACATGGAACAGTGGTGATCTTTCCCAGGAGTGGTCGGCCTACCAATATCTTTCCAAGAGCGCATTGACAACTCATCAAGGAGGTCACAAAAGAACACAGAACTACACCAAGAGCAACTGCAGGCCTCACATGCCGTGGTTATGGTCAGTGTTCATGATTCAACAATAAGAAAGCGTCTTGGCATCCATTGGAGAGTTTCAGGGGGAAGACCACAGTTAACCAAAAAGGACACAAAGGCTTGTCTCACATTGGCCAAAAAACACCGTGATTACTGCAGGACTTTTGAAAAAATAATCTGTGAACTGGCAAGATAAAACTTATTGGAATGTGTGTGTCACATCTGATGTGCATCTAGCAGCTTTTCAGAAAAAGAACCTCATACTGGTAGCAGAACCTGGTGCTGGTTATGTGTTTGTCTGAGGCTGCTTTACAGCTTCTGGACCTTTTACAACTTCATTCAGCAGGACAATAATCTGAAGCCCACCAGCAGGTCTAAATCAGACTGGTTAAAAATGTTTTGGACAACCTTAGTCCAAGTCTAGACTTTAATTGGATTAAGATGCTGTCATATGATCTAAAAGAGGCCGTTCATGCTCTAAAACAGTACATGTTCCAGAAATTCAAACAAAATCAAAAGAAATCTGTAATGGGGAGATATTTTACTGCCCTATACGTTTATCTGATAATACTGTTTTCTTATCTGTGAAATCTGAGTTTTTTCATGTTTATTGTGTGTTTTTGAATAGACCAGTTGCTGACATTCCTGTTTCGTATGCCTTTTTTGACATATAAACAGGTTTCAAAATATTTTTTGACCATGTTTCTCAAAAACATTTTTGTATCTTATTTGAATGTCAACTGTTCGTTATGAGAAAGAAAACAATTAATGGCATCTTTCAGTAAAATAACAGAGACGTTGATAATTTTGACCATTTTGCTGAAAGGTGGAACAGATAGAGGCAACTGGATAAAGAATTTCTTTTTTGCAACCAAAACCCGAAGAAAGAAAGATACAAACACACAGCTGATTGTGCAGGAGATGTGGCTCAAAGGAAATTCTAGACAACAATGAATAGACACAAGAACATGACAAATAATTAATAAGATGTAACTTTCACTAGAGTAAAGAGTATAGATCTAAAAAAGGGTAGATGAGAGATGAGATCTTTTTAGTTTCAGCCAGAGCCACTAAAATACTTTGCGCACTACCAGCCCTGTGTGGGAGTTATGAGGTTGTAGCCTTGACATGAACACAACATGACCTTTCCTACTTTAAATTTTATGATTAGCTAACCATGCCTGTGCACAAGAGCCACAGGTCCTGGATAAGCTGTCTCACTGGCTTCTGGTAAGGTACCTACTTATTTAAAAAAACACAGGATTTAAAAAAAAGGACATTTTAATTCTTGTTGTTCCCCAGCCATGGGAAGAAACATGGACTGAAATGTACAAGAGCAAACAGACTGGTTAAAAAAAAAACAACCATCTTTAATGACATGCATTAACCTACTTATAGGGTGTATTCACACCAGCAAAGTCCTTTGGTCTGCTTGTTTGGTCCGGACTAAAAGTGGACTTTTTTTTTGTTTAGTGTAGATTGCTTTTACATTGTACGTTTTACAAGTGAACTATAACTTGTAAACAAAGCCACACGGGTGATGTTTATTACTCCCGTTGGACAGATATGACGGGTGGGGGACAGAGCACAGACCCGGAAAACAACTGTGGTAGTCCTAATAGGTAAGACCTTAGTATAACGATCAATGTTACAGTGGCTTGTTAAGTCCAAAGAGATGTATGTCTTCTGTAGTTTGGTCGGATTGAGGCTGGTTCGTATTCACACCAGAAGCGAACCACACCAGAGTCTGTTTGGAAGTGGACTAAGGGTGTATTCACACCTGCCACTTTTGGTTCACTTTAAATGAACCAGAGTCCGTTTTCCCCGGTGGTCCGGACCTTTTGGGCAGGTGTGAATACACTCAAGTGAACCCTTGTCCAGACCAATCAACCAGACAGAGAACCACTTTTTGAGGTACGTATGTCTCTTTGGACTTAACAAGCCACCGTAGACAAGTAGCAAAGGTGAACGTCGTATTGAAATCATACCTGATGTGATGTATGTTGCTTAGCAACGCTACTGGCATGTTGTGGGACAGGGCAAATGCATTCTCCGACGCCCGTCCAAACTTATAAATAGAACTTCGTAAATCTGTATTGAATGAGCTGCTCTTGACTCTCACAATAATAGTGCAGCTGTAATAACGTCACAAATATGCAGAACAGACGTGCTGCACGCAGCACATCTACCCTTGTTTTCCTAAATTTCCGGGTCTGTGCTCTGATCCACCCCCGTCATGTCTGTCCAATGGGAACAATGATCGTTACCTGTGTGGCTTGGTTTACAAGTAATAGTTCACTTTCAAAAAGTACAAGAGAGCCTGAAACGTGCTAGCAAGTATAAGACTCTACTATTTCAAAAAGTCTGTGGGTCCAGAGTTGATTACGATCTGGTGTTTGAGTACCCGCTGATCAAGACAGTTAATTCATGCGTTCATCTAGTCTTAACAAAAGTTAAGTAATGCTCTGCTGTTTGTGAATCCAGTGTTCTTAAAAAAGGGTAATTAAGAAAATCTCCCCTAAACCTTTTTTGGTGAGCTTCTGCAAAACAGGAATTTGAGCCGGAGATTTCCCCAGATGAGACAGTGTCTCTAATCAAAGTTGCTTTCCCCACGGCCTGAAGAAGAAGGCATCGAAACCACAGCTGCAACTGAGAGCAGCATCCACCATTCATTGTTCACCTTCGGCACTCAAAGCCCTTTGGACCTTCCGTCCTCCTTTCTTCCAAACGGTTCATGTATGTGGTGGTGTCTGGATAGAGAAAATAATTTAGAATGATGCAATCTGAATATTATTTATTTCATGGTGTTTTGCTTTGTTTGTAGCGGTAAAACAGCTACCTAATGAAACTAATGCGAACTGCCCTCTATTTCTTGAGGATAGTCTCTTTGACAAAACAGGGGCAGAGACTGTGATCAGGGGCAGAGACTAACCAAAAACGTTATATGAAGATTTTAGTGGAACATTGAGGAAACAGCCATAAAGACAAGGAAACACAGTTTTAACTAATTCATTCCTGTCAAAAATCAACCATTGTACAACTCGCAATGGTAGTAAAACTTATAGATTTGAGAAAGGATTTACAGTTGGAATGAAAAAAAAGAATTAAAGAGTGTACTTAGGCCATTTGTTGCAAGTTATAAAGTCACATGCAGATTAAATCACTGACAAAACAGTAAAACAACAAGTTAAGCACCCAGAAAGAATGGTCTGATTTGGATGTAATTATGTTCACAGATAACCAAGTGATGTTTCTACAAATGATTCAATTTGCAAAGAAATGGCTCAAGAGGGAACAAGTGCCTATAAAACCTCCTGGGATTATGTTGACCCTCAATACAACCGCTATTACATATCATCAACAGCTCTGAATGCTGTTTGGCTGACTTTTGAATTATCTTAAATGGTAAATGGTCTGAATTGATGTAGTGCTGTTCCAGTCATACCGACCACTCAAAGCACTTTATAATAGAGTGACATTCACCCAATCACACACCGATACACAGATCAGAAAGGTAAGGTAAGGTAAGTTTATTTATATAGCGCTTTTCAGCAACGAGACACTCAAAGCACTGTACATACAATTACAATACAATCACATAGCAAATAAACACAGATACAGACACAAAAAAACAAATCAAATGATAAAATCAAACAACAAAGGTAATTTAAAAAAGTAAAATAAAATAAAATAAAGAGAATAGAATAGAATAGAATGATGGACAAGAAAATGAAAGGAAAATTGACTGAAAATGCAACTAATCATGCCTAGATGGTACAGTCAAAGGCCACTCTAAACAAATAAGTTTTTAATCTTGATTTAAAGCAATTTAGGGTTTCGGCGCTTTTACAGTTTTCTGGCAGTTTATTCCAGATTAGTGAACCATAAGAACTAAAAGCTGCTTCTCCATGTTTGGTTCTGGTTCTGGTTCTGCAGAGTAGATTTGAGCCAGAAGACCTGAGAGGTCTGGGTGATTGATACACTGACAACAAGTCTGTAATGTATTTTGGTGCTAAGCCATTCAGTGATTTATAGACTAACAGATGTATTTTAAACTCTATTCTCTGAGCTACAGGGAGCCAGTTTAGGGACTTTAGAACCGGGTTGATGTGCTCCACTTTCTTAGTTCTAGTGAAGACGCGGGCAGCAGCGTTCTGGATCAACTGCAGCTGTCTGATCGACTTTTTAGGCAGACCGGTGAAGACACCGTTGCAGTTATCAATTCTACTAAAGATGAACGTATGAATTAGTTTTTCAAGGTCCTGCTGAGACATTAGTCCTTTAATCCTGGAGATGTTCTTCAGGTGATAGAAGGCCAACCTTGTTACTGTCTTTATGTGCCTCTGAAGGTTCAGGTCTGAGTCCATCACTACACCCAGGTTTCGAGCCTGACTGGTGGTCAGGCAGGTGATAGGCAAACCCACAACAACTACTCTTCCTACTGAGCCACAGCTGCCTGGTAACCTATTAGTTACATAACTTTTTCCGCCTCTCTGCCCATGCTCAGATGCTTTTCTCCTAAGCTCCCTGCTTGCTTGCATTCTTTTACTCCTCACTTTTTATCTCTTAGCCAAAATTACAGAAATATTGGACTAAAACAACTTCTTACCAGCGACTCCCAAGGATTATTATTATTTTTTTATTTTTTTATTTTTTTAAAGGACTTTGATGTTTTTATAATCGAACTCGAAAGCAGGATAAGTTGACGCCAGCTAATCAGCACAAAATGCCTCCCTTCACCACAGAGGACTTCGACAAACGTTTACAGAAAATGGCTGTTTTGGAGATGAAAATCCATCGACTAGAAGTGAATGTGGAGGTGAATATGGGGTACAACAATGATTCAACTCTGCCTCTGATCCCAAACAGTGACACCCTGCTCAATAACTCAGCCGGCAATCAGAACACTGAAAATAAACCTACCGGCAGACCCCCCTGGCATGTTTTAGGGGCATGCCCAAAGAATCAAGGTGGACGACTCACTGGAAGATCTCAGCAATTAAATAAATTAGAATGGCCAGAATTACAGAGAAATGTCCCCGTTTCCCCTGGGAAAAGGAGACTTCGACAGTGAGCTGCTGTCACAACAACTGATAGGAGTGAGACAGCTGGAAATAATGGAATTCCTCTCCAAAACAAATTTGCTCCTCTACAGAATGAAAACCAGGAAAATGATCCATCTTCTGAGAACAATAAAAGGTTTGAGAACAACCTTCATTCTAAACAGTCTTCTCCTAAATTGCCAGAAAAAAAGTACCCCACCAGACCAAGAACCCTAATAGTGGGCAACACAGCTGTGGATGAGATTAAAAACTTCTGCAACAAGAAAAACACAGAAGTTATGATTGGTACCAGTAACGTGGTCTCTGATATCTCAGAGAATATTCTTGCAATCACAGAAAACAAACACACATGTTAACAGGGTTTACCCCTCTTGTTGTCCTCATTTTCTGTATACACCTTGTCCTCTGGGTCAAAATGACCCGTCTTCACTAAACCCCCAATATAAACAGCTTAATTGAATTTTAAACACCAAATTTCATCTTGCATATTGTTATTGAGCTCAAAATGTGTGAATACATGAGTTTTCCCTCTTCATTTGAATTTCTATAGCTTAAGAAAAGAAAACAAATGTGCAAAAAGGAGTTTTGAATATATTTTTATTCACCCCAATGACTCAGTTTCATTAGTTTTCTCCAGTGAACAATTTAAGACAATGTACAATACAAAAATATGAAAAATTACATAACCCATTCAACCAATTAGCACATGTAGAGCAGTATACAAGTGCACAGTCCTTGCAGATATATTTCTTACACCTGCAGCACACAGTATGTGTTTTACAGTCCTTCTTTTGAGGGCAGAACTGACATCTCTTCCTCTTACTTGCCCTAGCTGGGGAAGTGGCTGTGGTAGATGGATCCTCAGGTTGATCAGGAGCTCCTGCACTCTGAATAGCTTTCACAACTGCTGCTGAGGGTTCTGTGCGGTGGACATGCTTCCTTCTTTCAATGAGTGGAGTTACAAGTGCCTTTCCTAGCTGCCCCAGGAACAACCTCCTCTTGTTCTGCTTATGAGACATCCAGGTTGGGTTGATCTCTCTCCAAATCACAAAGGCATTGTAGGAAGAAACATCAATGATGTTGTGGAAGATGACCAGGGGCCAGCGGGCAGTCATTCTTCTGCAGCTATATGTTCCAATCACCTTATCCAGGTTGTCCACACCTCCTTTGTTGCGGTTGTAGTCTAGGATGATGATTGGCTTCTAGTCCTCACGATCGCTAATGTCACCGTCTGTGTGCAGTGTGCTCAGAAGAACTACATTCTTGTTTTTCTTTGGGAGGTAAGACCTAGAGTGGTGTTGGGTGTGAAGGCAAACTTTGAGGAGAAGACTTCTCTCTCCTTTGACGCAAGCAGTGCAGGTGGGAGCTCAGGCTTATTCTTTCGAACTGTACCAACCATAGGGATCTTCCTCTTAAGGAGCTGCTGTCCGAGTTCATAAGAGGTGAAGAAATTGTCACATGTCACATTGTGACCCTTCAGTCCCTCTGTCACATCAAGCACAACTCGCATCCCCTGGTTTTTCTCTGGGCATCCACTGGTCGGCTTCCCAGTATACAGGTCCTTCTCAAAATATTAGCATATCGTGATAAAGTTAATTATTTTCCATAATGTCATGATGAAAATTTAACATTCATATATTTTAGATTCATTGCACACTAACTGAAATATTTCAGGTCTTTTATTGTCTTAATACAGATGATTTTGGCATACAGCTCATGAAAACCCAAAATTCCTATCTCACAAAATTAGCATATGTCATCCGACCAATAAAAGAAAAGTGTTTTTAATACAAAAAACATCAACCTTCAAATAATCATACAGTTATGCACTCAATACTTGGTCGGGAATCCTTTTGCAGAAATGACTGCTTCAATGCGGCGTGGCATGGAGGCAATCAGCCTGTGGCACTGCTGAGGTCTTATGGAGGACCAGGATGCTTCGATAACGGCCTTTATCTCATCCAGAGTGTTGGGTCGTGAGTCTCTCAACGTTCTCTTCACAATATCCCACAGATTCTCTATGGGGTTCAGGTCAGGAGAGTTGGCAGGCCAATTGAGCACAATGATACCATGGTCAGTAAACCATTTACCAGTGGTTTTGGCACTGTTAGCAGGTGCCAGGTCGTGCTGAAAAATGAAATCTTCATCTCCATAAAGCTTTTCAGCAGATGGAAGCATGAAGTGCTCCAAAATCTCCTGATAGCTAGCTGCATTGACCCTGCCCTTGATAAAACACAGTGGACCAACACCAGCAGCTGACACGGCACCCCAGACCATCACTGACTGTGGGTACTTGACACTGGACTTCTGGCATTTTGGCATTTCCTTCTCCCCAGTCTTCCTCTAGACTCTGGCACCTTGATTTCCGAATGACATGCAGAATTTGCTTTCATCTGAAAAAAGTACTTTGGACCACTGAGCAACAGTCCAGTGCTGCTTCTCTGTAGCCCAGGTCAGGCGCTTCTGCCGCTGTTTCTGGTTCAAAAGTGGCTTGACCTGGGGAATGCGGCGCATGTAGCCCATTTCCTGCACACGCCTGTGCACGGTGGCTCTGGATGTTTCTACTCCAGACTCAGTCCACTGCTTCCGCAGGTCCCCCAAGGTCTGGAATCGGCCCTTCTCCACAATCTTCCTCAGGGTCCGGTCACCTCTTCTCGTTGTGCCGCGTTTTCTGCCACACTTTTTCCTTCCCACAGACTTCCCACTGAGGTGCCTTGATACAGCACTCTGGGAACAGCCTATTCGTTCATAAATTTCTTTCTGTGTCTTACCCTCTTGCTTGAGGGTGTCAATAGTGGCCTTCTGGACAGCAGTCAGGTCGGCAGTCTTACCCATGATTGGGGTTTTGAGTGATGAACCAGGCTGGGAGTTTTAAAGGCCTCAGGAATCTTTTGCAGGTGTTTAGAGTTAACTCGTTGATTCAGATGATTAGGTTCATAGCTCGTTTAGAGACCCTTTTAATGATATGCTAATTTTGTGAGATAGGAATTTTGGGTTTTCATGAGCTGCATGCCAAAATCATCCATATTAAGACAATAAAAGACCTGAAATATTTCAGTTAGTGTGCAATGAATCTAAAATACATGAATGTTAAATTTTCATCATTACATTATGGAAAATAATGAACTTTATCACAATATGCTAATATTTTGAGAAGGACCTGTACTGCTGGAAAGGACAACGACCTTTGGACAAAAGACATTAGCATCATTGATTAGTATCAGTGTCACAGAAAATAGTCAAAGAAATCAATAGTGAAAATCACTTTTATTACAAATATGAAAACAGATCACCACTAAATGGAACCCGTTGCTCATCCACTGTTACGTCAGGCCCTGGATTGTAGAGGTAGGGCAGCCGCTCCACCTACTTGTCCCATACCTCTCTTATGGCTGCAAGTTTGTCTGTCACACGTCTTGCTGGTCTTGACTCACGGTCATCAAATCGTAGCAGTCTTGAGTAGGTGTGAAAGACTTTGAGTGGCATTGTGGCTCGGAAAATTGGCCTTCCACTCTCAGCATCCCATAGACTAGCTGCACCCTCACCTCGGGACCTGTATACACCTGCTAAGATTAACAGCCCTATGTAGGCCTGCAGGTCAATCTCATCCATCTTTTTCCAGCTGTCTCCATATTTGCGAAAACCCTCCAGATTTGTCATCCCCAGGATTATTTTTTCTATTGCTGGTATGATAAACAGGTAGAATGTAGAGACAATATCATGGGCATGAGAAACGGCATACCTTGTGGGTCCTGCGGTAATCTTTATGATGTTTTGTTCTGCATGCCTGCCGTGTTGGTCATTTGCTGCTGAGGACCATGTTATTTTGCCATTTTTTGAAAGGAAAGTCTCTCTTTCAGCTTCAGGGTTTTCTTCCTCTTCTGAAGATGATTCATCATGCTCTGGGTTGTATTCCTCCCCATCTTCTTCTTCGGATACATCCTCCACTGAATCAGAGTTGTCTTGCTGGACATCTGAGAAAATCAGCTCTACAGCGTCTTCAGCAGTATAACGCACACTCATGGCTTCAGCACAGACAGAATTCGGGGTCCTGTTATCTGCAGCACCTTTATAACCTCTGGAAATAAACAGGTGGTCTTCTGAAGCCAGCGAGAACACCACCTGATTTGCCTTATTTACTTCTGCTACTGATTGATCTGAAACACATCTAAAATATTGTACAATTCTGTGGTTTGTAAATAACTCTGTGACCTTGATTTCAACTCTATTTGTCTCACGGGTCATTTTGACCCGAAGACCACCTTTGTACCTTTTTTTGTACAGCTTATATGGAAATGTGAGTAAAAGCAACATTTCACTTTTTCTATTGTTGGGGCCAATCTAGGAAAAGTCATAAAATTTCAAGTTAAAAACATATCATTTAGTGGATTTTTTGGGGGGTTTTAACACAGTGGCGGGTCATTTTGACCCGAGGACAACAGGAGGGTTAAGATTGGAAGAAGGAAAAAGAGACAGGTGTATTATAAAATACACGACAAATACAGTGTGGATGTTGATGGGAGAAAGGTGAATAGATTTTTCAAAAGCATTCATTCACCTTGATCAACAACAAGGGACTTCAACATATTTTTTTGAGGATTTTACTTAAAATACCAGCACGAAGTAGTGTATAACTGTATGGTAAAAGACAAAAGGTAAATGTTTAATTTCTTTTTAGAAATACAAATCTGAAAACTGTGGTGTGCATTTGTTTTTGATCCCCTTTATCCTGATACTGCTAAATAAAATCATTGGAAACTTTAAAAGAGCTGCAGAAATCTACAGTTCTAAAGGGAGAATGTCTCCATTGGGCAGCTATTATGAATGCACTTCACAAATATATCTTGTATGGTAGAGGGGCAAGATTGTGGAATTGTTGTAAGAAAGTCATAAGTGTCATGTGCATTGGATTGGTTATCCCGTCATGTGATGAGTTCTCTTTTTTTTTAGTTTCCTATTTTATTTTGGTTTTTCTGGTTGTGTTCCGTCTTGCCTTTACTTTGTTGTTTTTGTCTCCTTTTGTCTTTGCATTTTAATACTTTCTGACTATTTTTTGTGGTTTATGGGTTTTAGACCACCCGTCTGCATTTAGCTCTGACACACATACCTTATTGACGATAAGGAGACCAAGCCACGTAGGGGCCTCAGAAAACATGTAAAAGAAGCAGGTCTCATTAGATGAGACTAAATCCAAGCCTTTTAGCCTACATATAAAACATGATGTGTGGTGGAATTCTAACACTGTACGTCACTCTGTACACACCATCTCCACTATAAAGCACGGTGGTGGCAGCACTTTGGCAGCTGTGGAGTTGCTTTCCTACAGCAGGGACGGGGAGCGTGGTCAGGGTTAATGGAGAGATGGATTGAGCTAAATACAGGACCATCCTGGAAGAAAAACCTTTAATGGCTGCAAGATTTGAGACTGGGATGGAAGGTCACCTTCTAGCATGACAACAACCCTAAATATACAGCCAGCCAGATCTGCACTGGAAGAGTTTAGATCAACACATACTCAAGTTCTAGACCTGCTTAGTCAAAGTCTAGACCTTAAATTCATGGAGAGTCTAGGGCATGACTGCTGTTCATTTATATGGTTTGATGTTAATGTGCTTTCCTTTCAATCTGAGCTATTTTGCAAAGAATAATTGGCTAAATGTTTTACTTCCAGATGAGCAAATGTGGTAGAGCAATACCCTAAAAGACTTTCAGCTGTAATTACAGCTAAAGGTCTTCTTATAAAGAATATCTAAAAAAAAGAGGTTTTAAATTGTTGTTATTGTCATCGCAATATCAATTGCTGCAATATCACAACTGGAATGGATTGCTTGGATGCAATATTTGGTAGGTTATAATATATTGCTATGCAAGTTGATGGGAGAATGGATCAACACAAATCCTGGAAGAAAACCTATTACCTGCTGCAAAAGACTTAACACTGGGTTGGATGTTCCCCTTCCCACATGACTGCAAGAATTAAAAATTGATGTTCACAGGCATTATCCATCCAGTGTGACTGAGCCCAAGATATTTTACAAAGAATGTTCAAAATGTTTGGTCTTCAAATGTGCAGAACCTTATTTTCCTTCCAGTTCACAAGTGGGCACTACTTAGTTTTGGTTTATTACACTTCATGTACACAGTAGTGTTAATTGCACAGTTCATTGCTGTAAAAATGAAGCAGTAGGAAATAATAAAGAACAGAAAAGGTAGAAGGAAAGAGCAAGAGTGAGGTTCACATTGAGAATGCTCAGATCGGTGACATACTGACCTTTCATGGGTTACAAAAAAGGTAAGAGGAAGTGATGTGAAATTAAAAAAAATAAAATTATGAAGACAGGAATAGATTAAATGCATGGAAAAGATGAAAGGACAAGACCAAAGGAAAGAGAAATTCAGAGGAGGGGGGAGCAGAGCAAAGGAAGTCGTTGAAAGATTAGAGGATTCGGAGCAAAGTAAAACAAAAATGCGAGATTATGAAAGAAGGAAGAAAAACAGGTGAGAGAAAAGGAGAAAAACAGGCTGGAAAAGTAAGAAGATGGAAGGAAAGCTGAGAGCTTAGAAGAGAGCAAGTGACAGAGAGAAACAAAAGGAAACATGGAGTGAGGGAGAAGGAGGGAGAAGTGTCAGACAGGGGGATTAAAGGGAGAGAGGCAATAAAAGAGTGATGGGGATGACTGCTGATGAATAATTGGTGGAGAGAAAACAGCTAAGCAGCGAAGCTCAGCCTCTCCCGTCGCTGTTTTGCTGGAGGGCTCACAAACATCAAGTGTCGCATTAAAAATAGCAGCGATTATTTGAAAACAGGCCCAAGGAAAAGCATATTTACAAATAATAACTCTGAACATTTGTTTCATCCCACTTTAAGGAGCGGGTGCACAGAGGGTGCTAAAATATGACAATTTAACATGGTGGTAAAAAAAACAACTTTCTTTCTAAGTAGCACTTTTAACTCACAGGGAGGCAGCGTGACACCTGCTGTGACGATTGACACGAAGCCTCTCTCAGACAATTATTGTCATCTCGTCTTGTTTATGGATGTGCCATATGACTTTAGGACATTTTGGAAACTTTTGTTTTTAACCAACATTTTTCAGTTTTAATATGAATGATTCACCTACAATGACCTTTTTTTTTTAGCAAAATTTGAAATCATTTAGGTGTTTGCAATGAACAAATTGCCCAATATTACAAAGATTTTTTATTGTCATTATGTCACCGTAATGTAATTTAGCTGAGACCCAGCTCAAAAGATACACATGTAGGTTATAGACACTTACAAAATTTACAAAGTTTAAAAACACTTATAGAAAAGAGAAAATATGTACATGGAATTTTGCATATAGTAAAGTGCAGCTTGTGCTGAAACAAATGCACCTTTTTATTTATATATGTGTATATTTGTTTATTGTATATATGTATACTCTTTAATGTAAAAAACAAAAACCAGAGAGCAAAGTGTACCGGAGTCAAATTCCTTGTTTATATGTACGAACTTGGCAATAAAGCTGAATCTGAAACAGTCTGAGATGGGCTGTTGGGTTGTTTGATTGTCAGCAGGGATGTTTAGTGTCTGCCTGCAGGGGGACGATTGCCCTCACATTTTTGGGAAAGAAACTGTTTCTGACTTCCTAAATCGTTTCATGATAGACGTGGGACAAACAGTTCATTGCTCAGCTGGGTGTGGTCTGTAACAATGTGCCTTTTTTCTGGACTCATGCAGCATCAATCCATATAATAAATATAACTAACATTGCAAGGATTTTATCTAGATTTAGCACAAAATCCTTCTGTTAAAGTCTAAGAGAACCTTAAATTGATTCAGCCCCTGAAAAAAATTTGCTATAAGAGCACAATAAGGTGTGTTCCCAGGAACACCTGATGCAACCTCTCAAGAGTTTCATTAGTTTCATCAGGATATAGAACAAGTCAGATACCTGGACTGTTGATGAAAATGTTTCACTTCATGTTAAAACTAAGTCAAAAGAATTGTCTAAAAACTTCCCAGAAGAGCTTGCTGCCCTGCTCCACTGACAAAGAAGAAATAGTTGGCAAAAGGCCTGAACGTTCCAGCAGCTAGAACTGGATGTATAGGTCACTAGTTAAAGAACGGCTACACCTATTGGAGCAAGAACTTCCTGGGTCCAAATCCCAACTGCTGCTCTTACTGCACGGAGGTCACATGTTCTCCTTGTACAAGACACCTCAAAAGAGGAAGCTATTAATGGTTGCTTCTAGCTTCCTGAAGAGGGAGAAGGTCAAAATCCCTCAACAGATCCTAAAAATACTCTGCTGCACCCTGGTGGCACCAGCTGCTGAAGTTACAGTTTTCACAATAAAGATAAATACAAATACTAAAAATACTAAAATAAATAAATAAAAGACAAATACTCCACTAGAACATAGACATTTGTTCTCCAAGGCCCAAAGTAGCCCTGATCTGGTGGTTTTTACAGCTTTTTCTTTACACATATTCAGGACAGAGATTTCTTGCTTTTGTGGTATTTGTCAAATGCTACTGTAGCAGAGACATATTAGGACTTACCAAAGGTTCACCACTTGATGTCTTGTGAAGTTTGAAACATCCTGGCCTAGAAGAACTTTGTTCTTGTACCTGTTCCACCTCAAGTAAAAGGACATTGTTCTGTGTTCTAGCTTCAAGGCACATACAAAAAGCTAAATGGCTCCATCCCTGAATGACAAAATGTACAACCCTACTGACACAAAAGGACAAGAAAGGTTGTCTTTAATTAACTCACAGTAATATAAATAGTTCAACAAGGTTTTGGGATGATGTTCTGTGGAATGATGAATAAAAACTGGAACTTTCTGGGCCTGTGGATAGGCATTACGTCTAGAGGAGGAAAAATAAAGCTTGAGCTGAAAAGAACCTCATGCCTACATTAAAGCATGGTGGTGGCTCAGTGATGCTTTGGGTCTCCTTTACTTCCTCTGCCATTGGAAATTTTTAGCATGTAGAGGACAAGAAGGATTCAATTAAGTATGCGGGAATCCAATGCTCGGAAGGCTCACAAACTGTGCGGACCAACTTGGTCATGTACTGCAGTACATCTTTACCCTGAGCCTCAGTCTGGAGAAGGTACCTGCCCCATGGAAGACCTTCTGTGGGGTTCCAGTTCCTAATACTTCTCACAAGAGGGAACCAAACCACTTTAGGCCAGTCGCCCTCACCTCTCACCTGACGAAGAAGATAGCATGGGTTTTACTTAAACACCTTCGGTCACTGACAAGCTCTGAATTGGATCCCCTTCAGTTTGCGTATTGTCCATGCTGTCATCTAGACTATCCTGGGAGCACGATCATGTGTTTTTTTACTTCTTCAGTGCTTTTTACACCATCCAGCCTTCACTGCTGAGTTGGAAGATGCAGGACAAGGGAGTGGACAGTTCTCTCTCTGCACGGACCACTGACTACCACACAGAATGTGAAGCTTCGTAACTGTGTGTCAGATGTGGTAGTCTGCACCACAGGGGCTAAGGGAACTGTCCTCTCGCCTATCCGCTTCACCCTCTACACCACTTCTGCCTCACCGGTGAACATTCAGGGCTTGGACATTGAGACTATGGCAGAGTATGAGTACCTGGTTGTTGTTTACCGCAACAATAAACTACCGTTCCTCCTTGTGCTTTAGGACCCATTGTCCCATGCAGGGGGTGCTGCATGTTCAGTGTGTGTGTCAGTTGTAGGGGCAGTTTAGCCTGGAAGGTTGGTGGAGGTTGGGCATGGAAGCCCATCTGGTGGTAGCTGTAATTACATTTCCCTTTACAGGTGGCCAGCCTCGATATGGGCGTGCTCTGGTGCCAGTTTAGGTCGGGGCTGCCATGGGCATTGGGGTCTGATGTATAATGACTTGCTGCAATTGTTCTCTAAACCTTTTAGGCTGAGCCACCCGCCCCCTTTTAGCAGAGCAACTTGTTCAGGGCCCAGCTCACTAAGACTACGCGCTTCGTACAGGAAGATAAGTAGTGTCCCATTGCTTCTTACCTCTATTTTACCTGGAGATATTGATTGCTTTCTGTCTAAATAACCACCTAAACCAAGCATGACAAGTTTCATAAAATAGGTTAGCATAAACCACTATGATTTTTATTAGACTGGAGTTTTAAATGGTAGAAATTCGCTTTGGTCTTGGGCACTCTTGAACTTGTTAGTTTCATAGTAAATAAATCTGCCAAGAGCAGATTTATTTAGTATGACCTCTCTCAAATATCCTGAACCAACCCTAAAAATAAAACCCAGATATTAAGACACACAGCAGCGGGTGAAATTTTCACATTTAATAATAGACAAAATGTTCTGCCATTCTTTTATATACATCAGTAATTACAAGGTCAGTAAGCCATTCTCAAGTTTTACATGGATTTCATCAGCTCTTAGTAATGCTTGTTTGTCTTACACTGCTGTCTGACATACAAAATATGCTATGTGCTGTGATCACATTTTTAAAAGCCTGAAGAGAACTTGCCATAAATGAATTTCAAACCATTCAAGTCATTCACAATACTTTCTCATTATTCACAAAAAACAGCAACTGCTAAATTATACATATTAACAAACTACTTCCTCAATATATTTAATGCCGCTATACAAAGAGACAGAAAGAGGGTAATGCCTGATTTTACAATGACCCTAATCAGACGCTTTAACCTGTGAATCGAAGCATTTAAATATGCATTAATGCTGCCAGTGTTTGACAAAAATAAAGCTACTTGTACTGTTAAAATTAGACACATTTCCAGCACAATTTATAAATATGCGTTTTTCTGTACATGTTAAGAAGATAACAGAGTTTAGTGAGCGGAAATAAGGCCAACATAGAGTGATAGTGTTATCTGGCAGAGTTTGAGGCTTGGTAAGTGAGATCGATTAGAGGATGCTGCCCATTTCTTTACCCAAGCACTGAGGTGACAGCGTACAAGGTTCCTACACATTTCCCCTTTGCAAACTCACACACTCCCCTCAGATATTTAGAGCAGCTCGGGGCCACTTCACACTCAAGTGACTCCAAATGGTGGCGGGAGGTAACTGTGTGGAAAATCTGAACTTTAGGACTAGGGATCTTTTAACGCAACATCAGGACTTGGACTGTATGAACAGTAAGGTTCATGTTTCCCATCAGGGTTCCCATCAGTCTACACTTTATAGAGACCAGGGGTTGTTTTGTGCTCTTTATATTTGATTTGTCAAATCTATGATGTCCAAGTTGCCAGGGAAACGCATCGGATGAACTGAACTTATTTTTCTGTGGTATTAATTCATAAAAATAAAAAAAAAAGACATTCATAAACCTTGTCGGCCAGCACATCATGGCATGGTAAGAAACTATTTGTTTTAGTAGCTGCAAAACATCTCTCCCTGCGCTCACTGTGCCATTTCTTCATGCAATCTTTCAAATAAATCCATCGGCGAAATGTAGCAGGCAGGGACGATGTACAAAACCAATGTACATTTTCTTCTTTTATTTTAAGAGCAACAAAGCTAAAAAAAAGCTTTGCCAACTTAACAAATGCATGCCGTTTTCCAACAGCTGGTCCACAATTAATGCAATTCAATGATTTACTAGTGGAAACCTTCAGTCAACTGAAACTGTCTGTTGACCGAAATTGGTTGATTTTCAGTTTTGTCAGTCCTGACCTGTAACTGGCTGGTTGAAAGCTCAAATCTAGTCTTTTTATGATGAATGATTAAGATCAAAGAAGCAATACCAGCTTGCTCTGACAAAACTGGGGGCAGTGTGGACATGGTTGCTGAGCGAAGACAACTCAAAGTTAGTCGTTTTCGGTATCAGTGAGGTGTTTAACATAAAGTCAGAGGAAGCACAGAGATGTAAGAAGGTATTCAAAAGAAAACTGTATTTCCAACATGTCCAGACATGTCTGATTCATTTAGGGTATGAGAGCAAGAATTGCAGCAGACAACAGGAAGGTGGAACAGAGAAAAGCAAAGTTGTTCTGTTTTATTGTTTAGAGCTTTCCACCTGTGTCTATTGTGGAACACAGTGGATTTGTAAATGCTGGATGACTATTAGAAATGTGACAGTTAAGGCAAAGATCTGCATTCTGTAGGGAATTCACATGGAGACGGCAGCTTTAGCAATGCTAGGCGCGCTAACGTAGGGTGCTAAAGAAATTTAAAATGTGAACTTATTGGAAAGAATTGGTGGAAAACAAGGTTTTAAATCTCAGTTTGATGTTACCCCCATGCTTAATATAAATAATTAACTGCACAGGGCAGGAAGGCAAAAACAAATAATGTGAATGCTGAATTCTTACAGAAAAATTGGACTAGCCAAAAATCAATAAAAAGCAGGTCAAAGAACTGCAAAAACAAAAAACTAGAAATCGAAAACAAAACTTTGAACAGAACATCGGCAGCAATCACCATCAGTCTGTATCTTGTTTGTCTTTTCTGACTATGTCGATAATTTTACACTGCACCAGTGGCTAAAGAGCCAAGACATAACAACACAAAGTACTAACATGAAAAAACCTTTTCAGGACTTGGCAAGGACAAAACACTACTGAATTTGTGACTGGACTTGTTTTACTGCATTTAATAGCAGTAAGGTCAGGTTTAAATCTGTCTCCGGGCAACAGCACACTCCATCACAGTCTGTACCCACACATATGGTCCTGGACCGGTGTTTAGACAGAAAAGAATAAAAAAAAGGGGGAGTTGGTGGAGCAGAGGTGAAATGTCCCAGATAAGCAAGAGTCAGCTGACAGCAAATCTGAGGTCAAATCATGTTTCCAAATGCTTCATATGCTTGTTTCATCAGTGTCAACTCCAAAACCAATCAATGGAGGACTTGGACTGGCTGCTTGCCTCGTGTATCTCCCTGAACTCTGATATTAGAAATCAGCTCTTACAATAATCAGCACCGGTGGTCCCAGTTGTCCTGTAGCTCTGAGTTCCACCTCCTGAGACTGCTGAGAATATTTTTCATTTCAAATCATTTAGCAGTTAAAAAAAAATACACTGTTCTCTAGTCACATTCATGCTCAAATTTTACAGTTTGGCTGCAAAATAAAATGATTTGTGAAAAACGCATAAAAGTGTCTTGTAACTTAATGGTGGTTACTGAGGACCTGGTGCTCATCAGGAGTAAGTAAAACATGAAAATGCTGCTCCTGTAGAACTGAGAGGGCTGCTAAGGCGGCAACGTGCATCTTTGTGACAGCAGCACATCAGGCATTTTTATGGAAACAGGACTGTGCAGGCTATGTTTTCTTATCTTCATTCTGTTTCCATCTGCTCCAGGCCACATTGTTGAATCATTTCTTTTCAGTTCAGTTTTATAAATGAAGCATCATTGATTTGCAAATCAGCTTTGGTCATTTAATGTGAAAAGCAAGAAAGTGGCAACAGTTCTGAATGACTTTGCAAACTAATATTATACAGCCCTGCTAGAGCTCACTCCGTAAAGAAAAATTAACTTGTAAGGGTGAATGTTAAGTCAAAGAACTGCACACTGGCAAAGCACTGCCAGATGTTGGGAGATAGAACAGTGATTTTTCTGCTTACACATGGGAGAAAGAGGTTTAACAGTAAAATACATTATATAAGTTGTGATTCTCTTTTTTTGTGAGAAGTTTGAGAATGCTTGAACATCATGTTTAACCAGAAGCAGCAGGTTTAAACAGAAAAATCTATCAATAAATGCTAAAAAAATAGCTTGTTCCAATGGATCTATAATAATGAGAGGAAAAAAAGCACAAACAAAGAAGCAGAAGCCTGAGTAGTGTTGACTTCTTAATTCTGTGATGACTGCTGGAGTTGCTGAGTGGATTTGTGGGCACTTTATAATTACAGAATGTCAACTTTGTTCATGCTTTCTGCTCTGACCTTTTCCCAGTGCTAAAAGCGTGTCCTTTAACCAGATGCCGTGCATTTCTACTGCACCGAGCACACAGGAGAGCTTGCAACTAAACACAACAAGCTCTTTAGGGCACAATGCAGGTTATTAAACTGTTCTATAACAGCACTTTTCAGGGGGTGGGAAGTTAATAACCTTGTGAGGCAAGAGGAGAGATTTCTTATATTGAATTATGTCTGTGTTCAGTGAAAACTCTGCAGGTGTTTTGCTGAGAAGCATTATGTAAAGATGACCACCAGGGAGGAATCAAAAAGTGATGTTGTTAATGGAGCTGAAACAGACAGGATGAAAACCGGAGATGCACCAAGAAATCTAATTGGGATAAGAATCGGATGATTTCTAGCTTGATTGGTCCTGACAGGTGACTGGGACACTGAACAAAGCATTGTTTTGAACTTTCAGGGTCTGTTAACATAAGGATCTACATTCTGTATGTAATACAGCTAACCAAGCTAATCCTGCTAGTAGAGGATGTTAAAGACAAGTTTAAAATGTGAACTAGGGTGCAGCGGTGGTGTAGGGGTTAAAACACTCGACCCATATTAAGAGGCTACAGTCGCAGCCGTCGCAGGTTCTACTCACGGACCAGGCGACCTTTGCTGCAGGTCTTCCCCCTCTCTCCACCCCTTTCCTGTCAGCTTACTGTCTGAAATATGGGAAAAATAAAGGCCAATAGTGCCGCAAAAAAATCCTAAAAAAAAGTGAACTCTGACATCATTTTGTAGTCACTGCTTACACATGGCAACACATTGACTCTAGTCCTAATATAGATAATTATTGATCACAGGATGAAGGCCTGTAAAACTAGCTAAAATCTGCAGATCAAAATTTTACAGAAACCAGAGATTGAAAATCAGCCAGAAATCTCTGATCGGTGCATCTCTAATGAAACTAGCAGAAGATCCAACATGCTGATGTCCTCACAGACCAATAATCACGCTGCGGTTTGCTGCAAAACAGGGTTTTCTGATTCCTTTGGTTCAATTACAGTTTTTCCTCCAGTGTTTTGCCTTATCTTCCATTCTTGATAAAACATTTGCAAACTTTTTTGGGTAAATCGAGTCATTCACAGCAGATCTAAAATAAATTGGGATGGTTTGAAAAAGAAATACAGAGAGCAGAAAAAAGATGGTGACCAGTTACTCATTAACATGCTCTTATGGCCAATCATTCTGGTACCGTTTAAATGCTGGCATTAATTCCATCAACAGGAAACCATACATTGCCGGCCAGCTAATTGTGCAGCTAAGAAATCCAAATTCGAAGCAATAGATTTAGGATCCAGCATCAGTAATTAGGAGGTATGGATTTTATAAGCAACAGTCAAAGGACAGAACTGTTGGCCTGACTGTTTATCAGCCTAATCACATCAGTTGGTAAGAGCCAGAATACTTTATTAGAAGCTTGTTTCGCGTAGGTTTATGGCATCAACCTGCCGATAAACATAAATATATGACTCTACTCACCACCAGTTCCTTCACTATGTATAAAACATGTGAGTAAGAAGCTAACTGGAAGACTAACTAACAACTAGCCTCTACGAAGATGAAATAAAGCAGATCGGCATAGATAAGATGTAGCTGGTGGCTTGTTCTTTACTCCATCCACAGGACTGTGGCTGCTTAGAGAAATGCAAGTAGTTCCAGGAAGGCAGCTCCAGATAGAGGCTTCGGCTGCACAGGAAGCATCCCACTGGATCCTCATTACCTGAAGGCCGAACATGCCGTTATGCTGCCCGGATGCCAAACTGTACGTGAGCCTGGTGAGCAGTCCTCTGTGCTGAGCTGTAAACAAGATGGCGGGCAATGATGGGTGCAATGATGCTGGAAAGCTGCGTTTTTGGAGTGTGTGTAGTTTAGCTTTTCCAGTTTGTTCTTCCTTTCAAAATAAAATAAAAACAACGTAGAGAACAAGAATAATTTAAATAAAACATCAACATTTAGGGTTGCAAAGTCTGTGGATGTTTTAAAAACTATGAGACTAAGGTTCTCTTCTAGCAGTAGGCTGCGGCCACCTCGTCTGCATCGAGATGATGTCAACAAATGTAAAATGCGTTTCATGGAGGAAGTGAGGAGTCAAGCGTCTCCTCTGGTCCTCTCTCGATTCCCCCCCTGCCCCTATGTCCCGGTCAGTTCGAGGAAGGGGGGGCCTGCTGAGGCCTTCGTTCAAAATGTTCCAGTACTACTTCCCAGCATGCACCTCTCCCTGCCAGAGTGGAGCTGGCAGAAGTCTCTAAAAGAGGGGGCTGAGCAAGGAGGAAGGGGAGGGGGCGATGAAGAGCATTGGGTGTAGGGATGGAAGAAGCAACCAGTGGCTGTGCTCAGATGCAGGTGGATGGCTGTGCAGAAGGCTGCTGTTTACGGCTCCTCAGACCTCCAGACTTCTCCTTGTAGCCAACACACATCTGCTGAGAGACGTCCACCAGCGCGCTGGCCACCGCCAGACCTGCAGGCATACAATAATATTACAAGAAATAGGTGAAGAAGATGTCAAGACATTCATTATATATAGTGCTTTGCAAAAGTATTCACACCCCTTGAGCGTGTGCATGTTTGGTCACGTTACAACTACAAACATTATTGTTATTGAGTTTTTATGTGCTAGACCAACACGAAGTAGTGCATAGTAGTGACACGGATGGAAAATGATACATGGTTATCGACAATTTTACAAATAAAATTTTAAAAAGTGTGGTGTGCATTTTATTTAACCCCTTTACTGTGACACCCTTTTATAAAATCCAGTGCAATCTATTGCCTTATCAAATACCCTAAATAAACTGAAGTGTGTGTTGCGCTGCAACGTCCTGCAGCTGTTGAGAAATGATGACCAGAAATCATATTCCTTTGATCTGACATTAGTTTTCTTTATTCTTTAACTTTATCTCTTAGTCTGACTCGCTTACTTTCTTACTTCCTCCATGGATGTTAACAAGAGTACCCAACAGCCCCCTCCCCATACACACACACACACACCCCACCCACCACCCTGCTGGCCCAGCCTCTTTGCCTCCCACAGTTGCAGTCCCCTGGCCATGAGCACGCCCAAGGCTCTTATTAATTACAGTAAAGTCCTTTTGTCATAACAAAAGTGCCGGAGCTCTCAGGGTAGAGCTCCCTCGGGCACCATTTGTGGAGACCATGCTAGCTGTGCTCCACTGTCTCCTCCTGCTATAACGCTTTTAACTTGTTTCCCCATCCGGTCACGACCGCTTCGAATTCTCCAGCTGCCTTCTGTTGTCAGCACCACAGCCTCCCATCACATCTGTTTTCACTCTGTTTAGCTTGTTCCGAGATGGCCACCCACACACCTCAGCAGACAGCCACAAAGATAACTGTAGTTCGTATTTGAGGCTTACTTTGGTAATTTGAGCCAGCATCAGTTCACTTTTAGATCAGACAACAAGCTAATATTTGCAGCCTCCACAGGGAGGTGTGTGTGATCCCAGCTTCTCCTCTGGGAGCTCATATTTTGCTGCGAGCTATTGGTTCTCAGCAAGGTAAAATGAATTAATCATATGTGATAAACACAGTTGGTTGAAAATTGTATGCTTCAGAGAGTGTTAATACATGTTAATGATGTGTGCTGTAAGTGGATGCTCAGAGATACTGGGTTCTCATCACCTGTGTGTGCTTTTCACTTGTACCAGCAGCTTTCACACACTGCAGTAAAGGTCCCATAGTTCTATTATTGTAATAGAGTCTGATTGAGATAAAAGAAGCATTTGTTTGAAATGTATTTTAAAGCATGTTTGTACTAGTTGTCTCATCGTATTTACAATACCAAGTATTCATACAACGTTTTTATTTTAGTAAAAATTAAAGTTTGGGTCTGCTAAACCACTGGGAAGTGGATGATGAAGGACAAAAGAAAAGGAAGTGAGAAAGTTAGGGGAGCCTGAAGGACTGAGACTGTGATGGTCCAAATAACCAAAGCAACAGAATTCAGTACAAAGGAAGAATGTCAGATCAAAGAAAATAAATAAAAAAGAATAAGAGAAAAAGCAAAGGAGTCAGCAGCTGCATCTTACCAGACTGTCCTGGAGGAGGGATGCCGCCGGAGCCCCTGGGTAACCGTACAAAGATGGAGAGCACAGCGGCTTTGTTGCCAAAGCAAGGCTCAAGGGCAATTGGTTTTGGAACGGACTGTGGAAAGAAGCAGGAAAAAAAGAACAGCATTACACATCACAAGCCTGCTAAATCCAAGTGATCACATAAGCTTTGCTGTTACTGTTCTTGTCTTTGTCAGCAACATGAAAAGGAAAAAAAAAAACTTTATTCTCGGGAGAGATAAACAAACTGATCTGCAATCACAAATTGGAGCCCCCCATCTCACACTCACTGTGCACAGATTCCTTCCAATCCTGCATGTGTGCAGTGTGCACAGCAGCTGCATATCGAATGCAGATCCTGGTAGTGAGATTTATGTTGGAGTTGGTGTACTCCAGTCACCACAGGCCGGGTGACACACCTGACTAATACCGATATCTCCTGTTTATCAGCATCTCATCCATATGTGGAAATGAGTTTCCCTCCTGTAAACACTGTCCGGATCTGCTGCAATATTCATTGCTTCACCTCGACAGAGAGTGTGGGTATAGAGAATGCCACCGCTGTGCCTACATACCGATAACTTTCTACGTCTCTTTAGCTTTGTGTTTTGAATTCCAAAGCCGGTGCAAGAAACTGGGCCATGACATGGTTTCATACACCACTGACATTGCCTCTCCGCTCGAGCACACAAGTTCAGTCCCTTTTAAAGGCTGCTCTTTATTCCCTGAAGAGTTGAGTTTAATGCCCCCAGTGGAAATGCTGCTGGAGTCTAACTCGTTGTTTCCATACAGCGTTGTACTCCTCACACACAGGTTCATCACAACTCATCCCTGTCACTGACACACACACACACACACACACACACACACACACAAAATGCATGTGGGCAGTAATGATATTCAGGCTCTGACCCATTTTACACATTTATTCTCTGCTCCATCTCTCAAAGCCACAGCTTTCATACATGCAGGCCGTCACACATGTACCCACAGATGAGGCATAAAGACCCAAACGCCTCCAGGTGTGAGCACTTGTGGGTAGATTTACTGCAGCTGATTGTAACAGAGGGGACAGTCTGCATCTGTCTCTGTATAAGACACAAAAAATATGACTGCCGGGTCGTATGGAGCCGTTTTAGATGCATAAGCTTTGACGAAAAGGGGTCTTTTCTTCCACATATATTGTTACTGGAGGCTATCCTCTTAAACAATTTTTAGCAAAATATTTATGCAACCTTGTCAAGCTCTCACCAAAAACTTCGACAAGCTTTTAGATAAAACTAGAAGTTTTATCTAATAGGTCAACACAAAGTAGGGATTCTTTGTGAAGTTTGAGGAAAATCTTGACTGTTGCTAACAGCCTTCGAGAGTAATCTAATCACTACATAAAGTCCACCTGAGTGTAATTTTATCTCAGCATTCAGATGTTCTGTGAAGGCCTCAGTGGTTTGTAATGACCCTACTTGAATCGGGTCGGCTCTACACGGTTTTCCATTACAATTGAGTGTGAGGGTGACTGGCTATAGAGGTCATATACATAATAAGACCAGTTTACAATGATTTATCAATAGAAGATTTTAGTTACTATAATGATGTGATGCCACCCCTTATCCAATCAGTGACAGACAGTCTTCTGATGTCACTATTTAGCGCGGCTTGTCACGGAACGCAGGTACTAAAAATAGTAATGGTTCCATCCTCCTTTCACTCTTCATTAAATGAGATAAAAACTGTTAAAGAGAGTCTTAAAACAGGACTCTCAACTCTTTAGGGCACAAGTCCAAGTCAAGTCTAAGCTTTATTTTTGCTTCTTAGGTGCGACTCTCGGAGTCTCAACCTCGAGTTGCCATCTCTGGTCCAGCTGTATTAATACAAACATTAAATTATAAACAGGTGATGCTACCAATTACTTCTGAAAGCAATTGGTTGCCCTGGATTTATTGAGAGGTGTTAGAAAGAAGTGTTAGAATCAAGCAATCTGACTGCTCAATGAACTCTAAATCCATGTCAACAAAGTGGTACAGACACATGAATTCAAGCATCAGAGAGTTTCCTCCCTGTTCTGTTCACAGGTTTTTGTGTCCTCCTTTTACCTCCAGGAGAAAATTAGAACATTTTTAAAAGCTGAGGTCCATGTACAAATGCCCAAAAGGGATTTTTTACAGATAACAAAAATATGCCAATTTTACAGAGTCTTTGTTAAAAGAGGGCTTATGCTCTTCCCTGCTCATGAGTAATTGCAGAATGATTGCTGTATGCTGCTACGAACTTCTGTCATGAATCTTTCAACAAAGACATTTCTTATCAAGTTGTGTATGTCTATCCATACATGTCTTAGGGCTTGAAACACTTTTCAGCTGCGCTGTGATGGTCCAGACTTGCACACATGCAGCCTCCCAGTTTCAGCAGCATAAGTCTCAAACACAGGCAAATATGAAATTTGGCTACCACTTGTCAACCCTGAAGTGTAGAAGTTTTATAAATAAATTATTTAACAACGTCCTGACCTAGGGAAATGAGCCTGACTAAACTAAACAAATGACTTCAATTAAGAAGCGGGTCACTGCTTTGTTTTATTTTCTCTCCATATTCAGGTTCCTCTAGAATCATTTTTTATTTTGCTCTTGTCAGGTTTATTTAAACTGGCTGAACTGGAGACAAGTTTGTCCCATGGTGGCTCTACAGCACACACTGCATAGGACATGGTTCATGATTTCCAGACAAGGAAAAACTTAGAACGAACTTAATCAAAAAGCAAATACATCCTTGTCTTTTATTTAATGTTTTTCATTAAAGTTAAACATTTTATTTTGTGCCCTTTTCTGTTTGCCTTCCGCACACTGCCCTGACTGTGTTGTGTATTTTCTGGGGCCTTTTTAGCAGCACAAAAAAGTCATTTAAAAGTATAGAAATAAATAGTATAGAATATGCTGGGACTTTTGGGATGAGTCCTATAAAACGGATTACCTGATTCTGCTGCAACTCTTAAGACATTTCTGAGGGAGAACCTGAACAAAACCCTGTAAATGCTACATATTCCTATTGGCGTAGACTATTAAGTGTTCTGAGAGGAAAGTCTTTTAACCAGTAAAGTCCGGCGTACCTGACTCCGCAGACGTCCTTGCGTACTCAGGGTGGACTCAAAGTGTACTTCCGCCGGACCTGTCCGCGCAAAGCTAAATATTTCTGTCCAAGTATGCAGTGTCACACATTAAACTGCTCGGTGGGAAAAAGTCTCCACGTCGAACTGTTTTATATGTGACACACTGCTCCGAGCAACTGGTCGCAAGGACGTGTGTTACCTTCTTTTCTTTTTGTTATTCCACATCTAAGAGGCAAATTCACTCTTCCTACTCATCCTACAGGAAAATCCATCAAAAGGGTTTAAGGTTCACCTATGGTGAAGTGCTTGAAGGAAAATGCTTTTATTCAGAAAGCCATTTGGCCCCGAGGTTTCCTAATACTATTATTGAAGTTCCAACATGTCTATTTGAAATGACCAGTTAAAATGGCCATAAGTCACAAATAAAGGGTTCGTTTTGATTCGTCTGTCAAAATATCCTACTATCACAGGCCAGTATTTCCAGAGTTCTCACAGCCTTTTATCCAATTTCTAAAGTACAAATACAAACGTTCACAATACCTTTATTGCAGATTGTTGCATAAATGGATGGATGGATGGATGTCTTTATAGAATGCATGGATAACAAAGGCATCATGTTTATATTCAGTAATAAAAATCAGTATCCAAGTAAGGCATTCATATTTACTGACAGTTGAGAAACGAGAACAGAAACATTGTTTTTGTTAGCCTAAGGTTTTGTAGTTTCCCAGATGGCTAATTTAACCAGGAAAAATAAACTACGCTTCCTAAGTTTCTTATACAGGTCCTTCTCAAAAAATTAGCATATTGTGATAAAGTTCATTATTTTCTATAATGTCATGATGAAAATTTAACATTCATACATTTTAGATTCATTGCACACTAACTGAAATATTTCAGGTCTTTTATTGTCTTAATACGGATGATTTTGGCATACAGCTCATGAAAACCCAAAATTCCTATCTCACAAAATTAGCATATTATTAAAAGGGTCTCTAAACGAGCTATGAACCTAATCATCTGAATCAACGAATTAACTGTAAACACCTGCAAAAGATTCCTGAGGCCTTTAAAACTCCCAGCCTGGTTCATCACTCAAAACCCCAATCATGGGTAAGACTGCCGACCTGACTGCTGTCCAGAAGGCCACTATTGACACCCTCAAGCAAGAGGGTAAGACACAGAAAGAAATTTCTGAACGAATAGGCTGTTCCCAGACTGCTGTATCAAGGCACCTCAGTGGGAAGTCTGTGGGAAGGAAAAAGTGTGGCAGAAAACGCTGCACAACGAGAAGAGGTGACCGGACCCTGAGGAAGATTGTGGAGAAGGGCCGATTCCAGACCTTGGGGGACCTGCGGAAGCAGTGGACTGAGTCTGGAGTAGAAACATCCAGAGCCACCGTGCACAGGCGTGTGCAGGAAATGGGCTACAGGTGCCGCATTCCCCAGACCTGGGCTACAGAGAAGCAGCACTGGACTGTTGCTCAGTGGTCCAAAGTACTTTTTTCGGATGAAAGCAAATTCTGCATGTCATTCAGAAATCAATGTGCTAGAGTCTGGAGGAAGACTTGGGAGAAGGAAATGCCAAAATGCCAGAAGTCCAGTGTCAAGTACCCACAGTCAGTGATGGTCTGGGGTGCCGTGTCAGCTGCTGGTGTTGGTCCACTGTGTTTTATCAAGGGCAGGGTCAATGCAGCTAGCTATCAGGAGATTCTGGAGCACTTCATGCTTCTATCTGCTGAAAAGCTTTATAGAGATGAAGATTTCGTTTTTCAGCACGACCTGGCACCTGCTCACAGTGCCAAAACCACTGGTAAATGGTTTACTGACCATGGTATCACTGTGCTCAATTGGCCTGCCAACTCTTCTGACCTGAACCCCATAGAGAATCTGTGGGATATTGTGAAGAGAACGTTGAGAGACTCAAGACCCAACACTCTGGATGAGCTAAAGGCCGCTATCGAAGCATCCTGGGCCTCCATAAGACCTCAGCAGTGCCACAGGCTGATTGCCTCCATGCCACGCCGCATTGAAGCAGTCATTTCTGCAAAAGGATTCCCGACCAAGTATTGAGTGCATAACTGTACATGATTATTTGAAGGTTGACGTTGTTTGTATTAAAAACACTTTTCTTTTATTGGTCGGATGAAATATGCTAATTTTGTGAGATAGGAATTTTGGGTTTTCATGAGCTGTATGCCAAAATCATCTGTATTAAGACAATAAAAGACCTGAAATATTTCAGCAATGAATCTAAAATATATGAATGTTAAATTTTCATCATTACATTATAGAAAATAATGAACTTTATCACAATATGCTAATTTTTTGAGAAGGACCTGTACATGCCTGCATTGGCCTTGTGTAAAATGTGTCTCATTTTGCAGTCTTTACAATAGAAAAATAATAGAAAAATAATGATAATAATGATAACCTGAACAGACCTGTAAACCTTGTGGAATAAAGTAAAGGCAGTTTTTTCATTTCCAACCTCAGAGCTGTTTTGAGGCAGCAGCTGCAAGCTGCTCTTAGAATCTCATTTGTTTACATGCAACCATCCCATTTTGAAGCACCAGCATCTGATATTCACATCAGAGAAGAAAAGCTCTTGCAAAAATATCTGGAATTGGAGGAGACTTGTTGTCAGACTGGGGTGGATTATTTTCATTTCAACAGGACATGCTTCATGATCCATGAAGAGTACTCATCAGTACAGAGTCAAACACCCAATTTCAATTTCAACCTGAAACTATGAAACAGGTAGCTCAATCTTTTTTTTTTTTTTAGGAAAACACAACTGTGTGTCCTTTTACACACACTATTCATCTTCAGTTTGGGGTGGATCAAACCTAGAGAAAATCCAATTACCTGCTTGTTTTAAAGACTGAGCCTGCGACTTTTTTTTTACCTAAGATGTTTTCCCAAAGGCAGTGTCTTTTCTGGTGGTCTTCTTCAGAGGCTGTGTCTTAATAGCATTCCCCAGCAGATGCCTTTGTTTTATAGCATTCAAGCCCTCCCCTCACAAGTCACCCCTGCACTACCCACAACATCAACACTTTGGAGACTTATCTAGACTGGCCAGGCAGAGCGGCGAAAGGTTCTGTTAAATTACTTTCAGTAATTAGCCCAGCACGTGGAATCGCTGCTGAGCCCACACACGCCTATATACGTGTGCTGATGTGGGCTCACGAAGCAGCTGCACACTGCTCGCCTTTCATCCGGCGCATTCATGTCTACTTTAGCAGCGGCCAGAGCGTGTTGTTAGGTCTCACCAGGTACAGATGCCACTGCTGAGGCAACTTTGATGAGTTTTTATTTGGTTAGATTCTTTTTTTCTGCCAAGAAATGATTAGACAATGGCAATAACTCAGACTGTAGTGGATTTTAGCAAGACGCAAAACAGAAAAACAAGGATAAATGAGCTGAGTTGAGCTATATATAACTAAAAACAAGGTTTGGATGTCTTTGTAAGATTTAACAAGGTGCTCTGAAGAAAAAAACTCAGATTTCATGCATTATCAGACCTTGAAAATACTTAAATTCAAACTTCAGACTTTTCCAGGCAGCATATGAACTGCAGAGGATGCTGTTTATAAACAGATAACTCAAGCCTTCAAGGCATTTAAGCATGCAAACATAAAGTCCTGTAGTTGTAGAAAGCTCAGCCAAAGACCTACAAATTATAAAAACCTTCTGAACGAAGTTGCTGACAGCACAGCACAAATACACTAGATGAAAACAGTCTCTTCCTGCCCACACACGTCCCATTTTCTCTTGTCCTTCTGTTTCTCGGAATAAAAGCAGAGAAGAAAGTGTCACAAAGCAATCATCTCTTTGCGATGCTGGTGCTGCAGGCCTCATTTGGCACAAAACAAGTGCATATATCTCGTTGAGGAAGCAAGTTTGAACTTTCGACCAGAAGTATAAACAACTTTAATGATTTTCAATTCCCTGCGTTGTGCTTGGGTTTTTATACATTCTGATTGGAGGTCTTAATATGCTACCATTGCATCCTGATAAAAAAAAAAAAAAGTCATGAAAACAAGGGGAACAACCCATGCCAAGCTGCTCAGTCTGAGTTGGGAGAAGATAGGATAGAGTACAATCACAGTCTGAGCAGATGATGGCACAGAAAGCTGAAGAGAAAGATCTAAATTGGATCTCCGCTCCTGGGCTGCTTTAGCCCTGATGGAGAGGAGGAGAGCAGGCTGGGAGGAAAGGAAAAAATGACGTATAGAGCCAGGAGAAGAAAAGGTAATGCAAAAGATGGAGGTGATGGAGGTTGGCTGGATTTAACAGCAAGTTTCATCTTTTCTTTTTATGACAAACCACAATGTGTGCACACACATGGCGACACACACACAAACACATAAACAGCATTAGGATACACAGAAAAAGCCCTTCACACAGAGAGAACCAGCAGATAAGGCCAAAAAGGAAGCCCAGACAGCTGATAAGGCCTGTAAAGGATAACAAATTAGAGGAAAACACAAAGTAAAGAAAGGATGATGGACAGGAGAGAAGAGAGGAGAACACAGCAGCCAAGATACGGAGAAAGTCTTTGGCTCAAAATGAAAAACTGCTGAAACACAAATAGGAGCTAAACACAACATATATAGAAGAAATCTGCCCAATATACAGTACTCGCAAAAGTTTTCACAATCCTTGAACATTTTTAGGCCCGAGCAGGAAGGCTCGGGCCTATTGTAATTGCTCCGTTTCTTATTATTCAGGCGACAACTTAATTGCCTTTTTGGGGGCCTAAACATATTCAAAAACTCACCAAACTTTACCAAAAATTGTCCCCCTAGTGAAATTTAAGGTTTTTAATGGAATTGAAAATGGGCGTGGCCAAACGACTCTACAGCGCCCCCTAAAGTGAGATAGGCCAACTGGTAAGTCCTAGAGAGTTGAAATTTGGTACATAGCTAGATCTCTCCAAATCATGAAAAAAAGTCTACTGAGGGTATGCCCCAAAACCAACAGGAAGTTGGCCCTTTTGGGTCAAAGGGTCATTTTTGGACGTTTTTCACTTTTCATACATGTCGAACTTTAACGAACTCCTCCTAGGGATTTTGAGCTACCGGCTTCATATTTGGTCAGTATGTAGTTAAGGCGTTGGGCATTAAAAGTTATCAAAATTGTGAGTTTTTGAGCATGCTGAAGGGGCGGGACCAGGCCTCAAAATTAGCCTTCTCGCCGCAAATTTTGAACAGCAATAACTTTCACATAAATTGGATGAAATACACCAAACCTGGTATTATTGATCCCTCTCAGGTCATCAACAATCCTATCTGGTCAAACGATGACATCATCAAAGACACGCCCCTTGTCAACAGGAAGTCACTTTTTTCACTTAGAAAGGTGCCTCTCTGACCCTCTTGACCCAATCAACTTGAAAGTGTGTCAGAAGACAGATGACTAGTGGCTCTAACTTCATTTGAAGTACAGTGACTTTTCATAAAAGGGCGTGGCCGTGGTGGCACGGCGAAGTGTGACGTCACGCCATGGCCATACGTTTGGCTTTAATTTCCACATACATCATCTGATCTGTACCAAATTCAATGTGATTGATCCTAGTCCAGTCCCCAACAGAGATCTGATGACATATTTGGTGGGCGTGGCCTAATTCGTCCACAGCGCCCCCTAGAAAATAAAAATAAAAATCAGCCCCAAGCCATGCTTTGACCGAGGAATCTGAAATTTGGTACACGCCCCCAAACGTGTGATAGGCCAAACCTAAGCCGTAGATATCTGAAATTTGGCCCACAGGTAGAGCTTCTCAAACCAAGAAAACCAAGGGGTATGCCCTAAAACGCACAGGACGTCGGCCATTTTGGGTCAAAGGCCAATTTTTGGCCGTTTTTCACTTTTACTCACCTCGAACTTTAACAAATTCCTCCTAGGAATTTTGAGCTATCGGCTTCATATTTAGTCAATATGCAGTTCAGGCATTGCGGATTAAAAGTTATCAAAATCGTGAGTTTTCGGCCATGTTTAGGGGGCGTGGCCGGGGCATGAAAATAGCGTTCGCTCCCAAAGTGAAAAAATGCAATAACTTTCCCAAATGCCAAATCACACCAAAGTTGGCATGAAGGAGGATCTTCGGGTTCCCGATCCTATGGGGTCAAATGCTGACATCATCAAAGCCACACCCACTGAGAACAGGAAGTCACTTTTTTTACTGGGAAAGGTGGCTATCTGCCTGTCTACACTCAATCAACTTGAAACTGTGTCAGGTGACTGATAACTAGTGGGTCTAACTTCATTTGAAGCACAGTGACTTTTCATAAAGGGTGTGGCCGTGGTGGCGCGGCGAAGTTGGACGTCACGCCATGGCCATACGTTTGGCTCTAATTTCCACATAGATAATCTGATCTGCACCAAAATCAATATGACTGATCCTTGTCCAGTCCCCAAAAGAAATCTGATGACATATTTGGTGGGCGTGGCCTAATTTCTCCACAGCGCCCCTTACAAAACATTTAAAAAAATCAGCCCCTAAGCCATGCTTTGACCGAGGAATCTGAAATTTGGTAGACATATGTATCTTCTCAGGACCTACAAAAAAGTCTCTTGGAGCGTTGATCCAAACCCAACAGGAAGTCGGCCATTTAGATTGAAGTTGCCATTTTGACACCAGATTTGCCCTTTCTAGCCTGCATATCTGAGCAAACTCCTCCTACAGCTTTTGACATAGAGACTTGAAAATCACTCAGTATACTCTTAAGGCAATGGGGATCAAAAGTTATCAAAAGCTTTTTGATACATGAAAGCGTGTGTGCGTGGCAATGCCTCAAAATATGACTTCTCGTCATAAAAGACGAAATTGATATAGCTCCTAAAAGGAAAGTCACAGAGACCTGAAACCTTCTAAGATTGATCTGCCTCTGGCCCTGAACAATATTCACTGATCAGATAGTGACATCATCTGAGCCCCACCCCCTGAGAAGAGGAAGTGTCATGTTTTCCTTTAGAGAGTCAATTTTTGATGTTCTTCACCTAATCAATGTGAAACTGTCCCAAGTAACAGATAACATGATGGTCTAAGACAGTCACCAGTACTGACTGCTTTAGCTGGAGGGTGTGGCTATGACGACGTGGCGAATTCTGATGTCACGCCACAGCCATACGTTTGGCTCTAAATTACACATGCATGGTCCGATTCACTCCAAAATAAATATGGTTGATCTTTGTCAGCCCCTAAACACCTCTATTGGATTACATTGGAAGTTGGATCAACAGCGCCCACTAGGACATTTCAAGTGCTGTATCTGCCTCATACATCATCGGATCCACTTGAAATGTACTATACATGATCATGAGTTAATGATGGACATGTTGACACAGTCAATTGATGATGTCGTTTTAGCCCCGTCCACAAACAAACAAGTGAGTGCAGCTTCCATCTGGAAGGTCCGATTTGCTCCAAACTGAATATGGTTGATCTTTGTCTGCCCCCAAACAGCTCTATTGGATTATATTGAAATTTGGATCAATAGCGCCCCCTAGGACACTTCAAGGGCTATATGTCTCTCATACATCATTGAATCCACTTGAAATGTAGTATACATCATCATGCATCATTGCTGAACATGTTGCCACAGTCAGTTCATGACACAATTTCAGCTTTGCCCACTGATAAAACACTGAGTGCAGCTTCCATCTGGAAGGTCCGATTTACTCCAAATTTTGAATGCTTCTCGCCAGACCAGAACCCTGCATGACCGAAGATCATTTGACATGTTGCTCACAGTCCCCCTTATTGGCGACATTTTGAATTGAACAGCGGCCAAATTGGTGGCGTGGAGGTGGCGATGCCAGGCTCTCGTGGTCGCTGCACAGGCCGAGTTGTGCTGAGGTGCGAGGGCCTTCAATGCTGCTTGCAGCTTTAATTCCAATTTGTTGTTTTAAAAAACTACACCTTCTGATTTTATTTCAGGGTGTAGTCACACCTGCCGCTTTTGGTCTGCTTTAAACGGACCAGAGTTCGTTTCCACCGCTGGTCCGGACATTTTGTGCAGGTGTGAATTCTTTCAACCTGGTCCAGACCAAACAACTGGACGGAGACCCACTTTTTGAGGTGGTCTCGGTTCGCTTCCAAACGGACTTTGGTGCAGTTTGCTTATGCTCTGAATACAAACTAGCCCCGATATGACCCAACTACCAAAAACATACATCTCTTTGGACTTAACAAGCCACCGTAGCTGGTAGCAAAGGTGTGCGTTGTACTGATCAGCAGTATGCTGCTTAGTAACGCTACTACCATCAGGGACAGGGCAAGCAGGGGAAGCAGAGCACAACGTCTTCTTCGGCTTGCAGTATGCATTCTCTGACGCGGTCTCAAAATTACAATGGGAAGATCGCAAAATCGGTGTTGAGTGAGCTGCTCTTGACCCTCACAGTGATATAGCAGCTGTAATGACGGCACAAATATGCAGAACGGAGGTGCTGCACGCAACTGTTGTTTTCCTCCATCTCCGGGTCTTTGCTGTGTCCCGCCCCCGTCATTTCTGTCCACTGGGAACAATGACTGTCACCCGTGTGGCTTTGTTTACAAGTTATAGTTAATTTCCAAAAAGTACAATATGAAAGCAAACCGCACCAAAAGAAAAAGCTAAAGACCACTTTTTTTCCCGGACCAAACAAGCAGCCTAAAGGACTTTCCTGGTGTGACTACACCCTTAATTTTACCGGATTTTATTTGGGGAAATTGAGATAAAATCCCAATGAAATAAATTAAAGTTTGAGGCTGTGACAAAATGTGGAAAAGTTTCAAGTTCTGTGAATACTTTGGCCAGACAGCACATATTGAAGGAAGCAAAAAAAAATATGTCTACAAATCAATACAAAAAAAAACCCAAAAAACCAAATGTGTTAAAAAAAGATAAACCCAGAGCTGCAAATAGAGAATTGGAGGAAAACGCAAGGAGGAAGCACATGGGGTTTAAAGAGATAAATAAAGAAACAGTGCTTTAAAAGAAGATAAGAGCAGCAAAACTAGAAAAAGGTGAGAAGCTGACAGAGATGAAATAACAACACTAAAATTTCAAAACCATCACAAATTTGTTTGGATTTTATTGACTAACAGGATTGTTTTCGCTTGAATTGAAGACAATATTGTTTGCCATACAAACTGGGAATCTACTTAAGAGAACGATTTGTTTGGTAAACAAGGGAAAATGAATTATATCAATTTATCTTTATTGCTGTTTGCTGCTCAGCAACAGCATCGTTTTGAAAAGCCCATTAAAAGAAAGCAAAAACGTCAAAATCCAGTGAACTTCACAGTGAAACAAGGCAAAGATGCAGCTTATACAGCTGTCAAATAGAAATGTTGTTGCAGAGGCTACAGGAAGCAGAAAGTAGATGAATCTCACAGGACAGAAAAGGATGTATCAATTCAAACAACCCCAAAAATAAGAGTAGAAAATAAAAAAGGAGAGAAGAGCAGGTGGGAGAAAATAGGGAGAAAGTTTAAAGTAGTGGATACCAGAACATCTACAGTAGACAGATAAGTTCAAACATAAAAAAGGCAGCTTCTGTTAAAGCATTCAACTCTCTGCTGATCTTCCCAGGAGGCCTTGCAGCCTTTGCTGGGAGTAACCTTGTGCTCGTGAGCAGAGTCCCCTGAGATGCATGGGTCCTGTCAGAATCGGGGCCCCTGAGCCAACTAGCTGAAACGGCCCTATAATTCCACACTACATCTACATTCAGAGGTTGTTCATCACAAAGTGCACAGTCACAGATATGCTCGCCTGCGGCTCTGTGCCCACCAAAAGCCTGACTGCAATTCCTGTAACTCTGCAAAACTATTACTTCTAAAGTGGACAAATTATGAAAAAAATCACTATTTCTCAGCTCCACAGCATATATTTGGTTGTTAAAAGTTACAATGAACTCAAAATCTAAAGTACAGATGTATATGGGAAGTAGAAGTTCCCTTATTATATCTCGTCCCACCTTTTACCTCCAAGTGGCTTCAAAAAATAGATTCATCAATTAAGGCTTGGAATTTTAAAACACCTTTTTTTTTTGTTGAACGGAAATATTTCCACACATCCGAATTTGTCTTGTAAGCAAAGGAAAAGTAGCCATACAAATAGATAGCTAGAACGCTTAAACACTGGGACTGAGAACTCTGTAAAATTCTCTTATGCAAATTGTAATGTTGAGCATAGATCCTAACCTAACCTTTATTTAGATTTTTTGTAAAATGGTTTGGATCAGAAGCTTCAAGATTTTCTTTAAATCCTTTTGAGTTTTTAGTTAGACTTAGCTTACTTTTCTGTCCTGACTATTTTTTTAAACATTTCTTGGGCTGGTTTTGCCACCTGAACTGCACCGTGACTCCGTTGTCAACACTGTGGCCTTGCAGAAAGAAGGTCCTGGATTCCAATCCCAGTCAGGGCCTTACTGGATAGAGTTTGCACGCTCTCTCACTGGGTACTCCAGCATCCTCCCACAATGCAAAAAAAGCCTTGTCAGGTTAATTGTTCACTCTATGTTGACCTTACAAGGTTCCTACAGCTTAAGGCAAGCTAAATTCAAGACTTTTTAAGACTTTGTAATGCCACTTGAATTAAAAAGTTAAGACCAACTTCTCAACAAACACAAATGGAAAAATAAGCAACTCCAGTTAGCAACAATTTTACCTAAATGTTTATTTTAACATGACTTTTTGGTCCAGTGTAAAAGTTTCAAATGTATATCTGTCTATTTCTACGTTTTATTTATATCTATCTATTCTCTTTTTACTCTACCAGTCCAAAGTTTTAGACACACTTTCTCATTTAATGGTTTTCTTTATGTTTATGACTATTTACATTGTACATAGATTCTCACTGAAGGCATTAAAACTGTGAAGGCACACATATGGAATTATGTAGCAAACGAAAAATTGTAAAAAAAACTTTAAATATGTTTTATAATTTAGATTCCTTAAAGTAGCCGCCCTTTGCTGTGATAACTGAAATATTAACCTCTGGCCGTCTCTCAATGAACCTCTGGCAAGTTCTTTCAAGACTCTTTGGAAAAACATTTCAGGTGACCACCTCATGAAGCTCAGGGAGAGAATGCCAAGAGAGCAAAGCAGTAATCAAAGCTATTTTTAGAAACTAAAATATAAAAAGTTTTAGAGTTATTTCACACTTTTTGTTTAACACATAATTCAGTGTGTTTATCATGCTGCGCATGCGTGACTCCACTGCCTTCATGGATTACACAGACACGGACGGATAGATGGACGGATGGATAACAGGCGCACAGATCTTCACACTCTGCACTATGAGTATCTCTAATGTGGGAATAAGACTATTATCATTTCATATGTAAATATACCTATATCCTGCATTTTTTATAGGTACTGACCAAATTCTGCCAGTACTACTGAGTATTCATTATCGTAAAATCAAACGGTACCATGTTTCGGTACCTAAATGCATCATGGTAACACTGAGGGAGTAGAAGAATGGGCGATTTTCCATGCAGGACATGAACACAGCATTGTATGCACAAGAGCGTAATAACGTCAGTAGCCGCTGGTACAGTCAAAGCATGGCTGATGGAAGGGGCTTGAAAGTAGGGCTAAAGTTTTCAAAATGCGATGCAGATTACGCTTGTTGTAATGTTTGTGATGCGAAGTGCAAGGCCAGAGGGGGAATACTTCTAACCTGAGGAAACACCTGGTTAAGCACAAGATTTTTCTCAAGGAGGTACTGTATCTGTTCAAATGTGATAGGTACCCATCCCTACCTACATGTTGTATCTTCATCTGCATGAATTTATAACTAGAACTGATTAACATAACTAGTTTAATTGGAATGACTGGGCTGGGATGTGTTATCATTCAATATGACAAACCTGTTAAGGGTCATATGCCATATTCGACCATCAATGCATTTTAGTCAAAAGCTTAATCCTAAAAATGTGATACTACTGGTCAGTATAGAGAACATGACTTAAAAAATATCCATTCAGCCTGACTGATCTTGGATGACAGCTAGCTGCAACACATCTAGGCTCATACATAAGGGTAGATTTGCAACCCTGACAGTAGTAGAAGGAGTTCCCTGATTATGGAGCTCTTAACACAGACAAAAAGATGCATCAGTGGGGTTTAACTGAGGTTTCCTTGAGACAAAGTTACAATCACCTTTACATTTCCTCCTATCAGGTCAGGTGGCTCTTCGTCTGCCTCCAAAGCTACGTTGATGGTGGCAAAAGGTCGACTGGCCATCTGCTGCATCTCCCTCAGCAGTTGCTAGAAGAAAAGAAAAAACACAGTCAGACAGCAGTAAGTTAATAATGACTAAACTGTCGATTCTTCAATCAGACACATATCTTTGATCCTGATTTGTTTTACCGAAAGCTGCTGAGCTAATATGTCTCAACACAGTGTTTCTCTAAAGGCGATCTAACTTTAATGAGAGCATTCAGACAATTACCAAGCGTGTCTCATACAAGATATAATCTGATACCAATCAGAGAGATTTAGGATGAAGTATTTACAAAGACAGAGTCTCAATCTGATCCACTACAATAATCTTCTACAAATCAATACATGTATATGATTGACAGCCAGTAGCTCTATAGATGTTCTGGAAATGACCAACTATCTCTGTCTCGGTTGAACTTCAGTGATGCTGAGCTGTGAAGATTCCCTCGCGAGTCCCAGCTGAAGCATATGCACAAAGCAGCTTGGCTTATCTTCTGATCAGCATCTCTTTAATCGCTTACTTATATGGTCTGCATTGTAAGATCTAAGGGTTTTGGACTCATGCATAGTCCATATTTGATTTAATGAGGAATCTACCCAGTGTGCCATGAGACTAAGCGGTGACATCAAACTCAGAAACGCCAGAAGTAGTCACATCAGAAAACATGCACAACATGTGGAAAGGAACAGAGCTGATAGGTAAGGGATAAAGAGCTTAGAAGTTTAAAGCAGGGCAACTTAAAAAACAATGCCCTAAGTTTGAACGACTCAAAGAGAGAGAATATGGCACAACTGGCACCCACCGAAATCAGGGTTGTCCAACTCCAGTGGTTCGTAAGCTGGTGTCTATTTATTTTTAGATGTATCCCTGGTTCAGCACATCTGAATCAAATGGCTAAATTACCTTCTCTCAATGCAATCAAGATCTACGGAGTCCTCCTAACGACCAAATTATATCATTCAAGTGCGTTGAAGCAGAGACACATGAAAAAGTTGCAGGACATCAACCCTGGAGGACTAGAGTTTGACACCCCTGACCTAAACAGACAGGTTAGACAAGAAGCCCGGACGTCCACGCTTACTTTGGAAGAGCTGCACAGATTGCTCAAGAGGGAAAATCTGTTGAGAGGATAACTATTACTTCCACTCCATATTGGTGACACTGGATTATATTTAGGGCATCAGATTAAAGGGGGCCATATATGAATGCATGCAACAGTTTTCAGAGGTTATTTTGTAAAAGGTTTTTTTAAACCACGTATCAATTCCTATTATTCATTTAGTTTTTTTTTCTAAATATGAAAAAGTTCAATGGGTGTGAATACTTTTGTGAGACGCACGCAGAAGCTGCTTCAGGAATTCTGAACATAACTATGTAGATCAATTTTAATACATGCTAATAAATAGGAGAGTCCGACCCACTGACTGAACCTATCTGTGTGTGACTTCAACTTCAGTTTGTTTTTGTAGGAGAGATATTTTTGCATCCAGCAGAGAACATGTTTCAAAAAGTCTTGGAGATTTAAAATGATATCTAGTCCAAAGCGATTTAAGTCAGAGACTTAAGAGACAACAATAACCACATCACATCTCTGGAGGACTCAGTTCCGGTCACCAACAGATTTCACAGCCCATGTCTACTAATTAGGGGCTAAGCTTGATTTAAAACTAATGCCTCACAACTTGTAAGATAAATAAAGAGTACTCTTGCATCCAATTTGTCACAGCTGAGGGGTGGGGGTGGGGGAATTTTCTGACAGGAAACCTCTTCATCAAATGAAATCTTACTTTAGTTTTTTAAAACTAGTCACACAAAAAGCAGTTTTTGGAATCCTAGTATGATGCAAAACAACAAATACATGTTAGAAAACAAATAACCAGCACCTTCAAACTGTACTCTGTTAATTATAAACTTTCTAACAGTACAAGGCAGCGGCCCATCCTCATTTTCTTTTGATTTACAACATGGACCTTGGCCAAAGGAGGAAGAGGAGGAGAGGTTATTATGAAAGGATGGAGAGTGGGACAATAAACAGAAGCTAAAGAATACAAATAGACAATGATGTGGGGATAATTAGAGTGGAGAAGGAAGAGACCAACTTAAAAGAGCCTATATGTGAGCAACAACAGTACAAAAAGGATGAGAGGGCACTCATCACTGACTGTCAAAGTTAAGATAAACAGCATTGACTGTCAAAACACCATTACCCGATTACTAACTTCAAGACCCTTAAAACATCTGAAGCTGCCATAAGAACAAGAGTTAGACTATTGATCATAATCAGATATGTCCACTGCCACTTCAACTCAAAGGAAATCAAGCTGTGCCAAAGAGGCTTGATGTGTGTGTGGTTACAGTTTTGTTTTTAGACCAACAATCATAAGAAGCGTGGCACATTCCATAGGCCTTTGTCCCATTAAAAAGAGTCGGCATGAAAGAAACAGGTGCCTGCACAGGGCATTGCTGCGATTCAACTTGAAAGTGTGCTGACAGTGGGAATCACACATAAACTATTTGTGTAGCAAGAGGCCACCGGTCCTCAAGTGAACCCCTCGACAGCTTTCAATTAATCCGCTGAGTGCTTTCATCCTCTGTGAGGCTCCCAAAGGGCTTATTGACATGTCAGCACCTTCCTCCTAAATGTGACACTTAGAATGATATCCTTAATAGGGGTTACAGTAGAAGCCAGAAGGACACCGTCTCTCTCTCTTTTTCTCTCTCTGTGCAATAAAAACTTGGAGAAGAAAATGTTCTTATCACAAATTCTCTTTGTGGAGCCAACCAACCCCTTCAACTCTAGCAACTGTTCCCGTTCCAGATCTCCCAGAACTCCCCTCAGCTCAAACAGCTGAGCTGGAGCCTTTCATCCCTCAGTGTTTTCCTTAACAAAAGGAGTTATCAAAATTTGTTATTAAGTGATATTTGAGGCCGACAGCGATCTGAAGTCTTACCAAGAACAATCCGGATCACAGTAGTTCACAGTTTAAAATGTTTGATAGTCTTTACAGGCTGTTAGGCAACTGGCAGTGATGAAACCAGCATGGTGTCAAGAAATATTGCGCTAACCTGTTGGAAGCCCAGTATGACCATACTGATCAGTGTTTAAAGCTTCCCATTGTTTAATCATCACTTTTTAATTTTGTATTTTCAAATAAAGTTTTTAAGAATTTAAATGAAAGCTTAATGTACAACACAGAAATGAAGAGCTAACAGCAATAAAACGACACTGTGACAACAAGAGACGCACAGAGAAACTGGTTCAGATTGTTGTTAGAGTGAGCGCCTTACTAAGCTCTGTACAGAGTAGACGCTGGCGCTGAATAAGGAAGACTCCAAGTTTTTTTCAATGTCATGGAGGTGTTTAAAATGAAGTCAGAGGTTGCACAAAGTTGTAAGGGGATATTTAAAGCAAAACTGTACTTTTAGGTGTGAGAGTGAAACTTTTCTACGTCATTACGTTTCCTGTTTTGAATAAATGTAATGAAATGATGTTGTACATATTTATTTGAAATATTTGTGAAAATACAGTGATAGAATTAAACCAGGTTTCTTTCTTTAACCAAAGAGTCTTTTAAATATTCAGTGAACACTGCAGTCTGTCTAACCTGAATTTACCTTCCCCAGGGGTACTCTGCCATCTGCAGCAGAAAGCTCTCTGAATACCTACTGTCTGGATAAAAAGAAGTAGGCTCAGTCTTTTAGTCTGAGTAAGGCCAGAGGACAGGTATCTACACATCATTTTCATGTGAAAATTCCAAACTTTTTTCAAGCTAACAATTCTGAAGGACAAAGTCCATTTATTGCCCATATTTAAAGTGTTTTTCTGACTGGAAGTAATAACATTTTGGAGTAGCCAAGCCAGAGTCCTGACTTAATTCTGATGGTGAATCTGTGAAGGGAGTTAAAGATTAATGCAGATAAATTGTAAAAATACCAGTGGAAATGTAAAAAACGTTGATCAGCAATTAGAAGCAGAGCTGGGTCGCTGATTGACTGATGACGAGAACTTTTAGACCAAAGAATTAAGGTCTGCAAATACAAATAACTTACCTTAATTTTTTTCCCCGTACCTTGTCAAGCCCTTAAAATACTTAAACCAAATTCCAGACTTTTCCAGACTATGTAGGCACCCTTCTCTCATAACCCTCCCACAAAAAAACTAAAAGCATTTAACCCTTAAAACTGACAACCCAAGACAAATGTCACATAACACGTAAGTGGCAGCTAGAGGATGAAGCACATCTGATTCCCGATCCCACAGTTAGCACGCCAACTCTGCACCAATAACATCACCAATCAGACCATTTAGGTTAAAGGACCTGGAACAACATGTTTGTTCATGGCACGTTCAGAAGGTTTTGTCACACAAACTCAATATTTTTCAGTAACAGGAGTTGCCTTGGTGATGTTTCAGATTAATAAAGCATTAAAGGACGTAAAGAAGCTGCTGAATGTGAAAAAGCCTTACTGTGGAGGACGTACAATATTAGAGGGAGTTCATTACCGCTCTCACAACAAAGAGAAAACCTAACATAAACCAAATCACTCATGACACCCTACACTACAAGAAGCTATAAATAGAAACATAATAGTAGAACAACAACAGGCATGAAGTATGAATGAATCCAAACAAAGAGGCAAGGAGTTGCCTCATAATAACAAACAAGTAAAACCAGTCTGAAGTGGCTGATCTGCTCACTCCTCAGACTATTCAACATCATACAAAAAGTAATGAAAATGTAAATGAGCAACTCAATGTGCTGAATGTAGATGTGTCATGATTAGACATATGGTTGCATGAAGCGTTTGACAGGCAAAACATGTAGTCTCATCACGGCAAAGACAGCGGAGCGTGTAACAACACAACATGCAACTGCAGACACGTTTCCCTCGTAACGGAAGGCTGATGTGCTTTGCCTTTGAGTTATATATTCATCTATTACACTATAAAGGATAATCCTATTAAACACTAATCATGTGCCATCTTCTGTCCAACTAAAACTAAACTCTCTGTGAGCCAGATAATGAACTAAACTCATAAGAAACTGGAAGAAATTCTGTCTTTATTGTGTTGATGAACCAGACAGCTACATTACCGTCTGGATGGTAGGAATCTGCATGCAGACAACATCTTTTCTCATAAGCACAACCCCTTGAGTGGCACAAAGCAGCCAAATTGATTTACTGGATAAAAAGCAGAAGGGGAAGCATCTGAATGTTGCAGTAAACAAGCTTTTTAGATTCCGTCCACCTCACTGAACTGATCTGTAAACAGCTTGGTCTCCTGCCTAACGTACAGCTAACCTCAGTTTAAACAGCAACAGTTGGCTGAGGCCGCAGCCTTTGGTTCTAACGCTGAACAATATTTCTCTCCTTTCCAGAATACATGTTTATTGATTCAAAAATAATGGCATATAATCTTATTGTAGGACAGAGTTCTGCAAATTTCTTGTGAATACTTCAAACACCAAGACAATCTGAAGCATGTTTACAATTCATTGGGCTAAACAGCACAACAACAACAACATGTTTTAAGGGTTACTGAATGCCATAAAAATGAACCAAAGATACAAATTATGAAGTCAGATGTTTTTCAAAACTCCGGTTCAGCAGCTTTCCTATCCACTATCCTACAGGGCTGGTCAGAGTCTACATGCTCTCATCATGGGCATGACGGTCTTTATTTCAACTCAATTTTTTATTCACACACACACTACATACAGCCCTCCTACTATTTGGATAAATGACTTTGAAGTTGCAAAGAAACTACACATTTTGTTGTAGCCTCAGGCATAATTCTGGTATTTAAATTGGTTGGTTTCCTGTCAGAAAACATAGCCAATACCTGCTTTATCCACATCAGAACCAACTTTAAAGTGGGTTTAAGATCATTGTCCTGGTGGAACACCCAATAGTCTTCAAGTTTAGACATACCCCTTGTTGATCCAAGGGAAGGTTGAATAATTTGAAGGTCTTCTTTTATTAATACATCCACCTTGTGCAATGCACTAGTACCTGTGACAGCAAAACAGACCCTCAGCATGATGCTGCCAGCACCATGCTTGACTGTTGAACCAGGGTTTTAGGTTTGAAAGGCTCACCTTGATTTTGTACGTCTGATCATAGTGGCCAAAATAGATCAGTGTTCATCTTGTCCGACTATAAACATTGGCTCGTTCATGCGAGCAACTGCAAACGTCAATCGTGCAGTAAAGTTTCGATATTTGAGTACCGCTTCTACCTTGAAGGGACACTTTAAAGGCACGTTAATGGTAAACCCTACACAGTGGACATGGACACTGGTACTACAGAACGTTCTGGTTTATGATCGGCTTGAGCCCTGGTGGTTCCAGGGTTGTTCCTAATTGTAAATGGTTTTCATTTCATCTGAGGATGGCAGTTTGGGTCAGACAGCTGGAACTTGGATACAGTAGGACAATGACTCCTAACACACACAAAATAGTTTTAGAAGGCTTACATAAAACTTGAGGTCTCCACCTAAAACTGCATAGGGTTTTAGGTGGAGACCTCAGCGGCCCGATCCCCGGATGCTTAGGCTGGCTCTAGGGACGTGGAATGTCACCTCGCTGGGGGGGAAGGAGCCTGAGCTTGTGCGGGAGGTCGAGAGATATCGACTAGAAATAGTCGGGCTCGCCTCCACGCACAGCGTGGGCTCTGGAACCCATCTCCTAAGGTCTGCGGTGCCTGTCGTGGCGGCAATCCCAGAACCCGGTGGTGGACACCGGCAGTAAGGGATGCTGTTAAGCTGAAGAAGGAGTCCTATCGGCTGTGGTTGGCTTGTGGGACTCCTGAGGCGGCTGACGGGTACCGTGAGGCCAAGCGTGCTGCGGCCCGGGCTGTGGCAGAGGCAAAAACTCGGGCCTGGGAAGAGTTCGGTGAGGCCATGGAGAAGGACTACCGGTTGGCCCCAAAGCGATTCTGGCAAACCGTCCGGCGCCTCAGGAGGGGGAAGCAGTGCTTTGCCAACACTGTTTATAGTGGGGGCAGGAGACTGCTGACCTCGACTGAGGAAATTATCGGGCGGTGGAAGGAGTACTTCGAGGATCTCCTCAATCCTGCCATCACGCATTCCGTGGTGGAAACAGAGGCTGGGGACTCAGGGTTGGACTCTTTCATCACCCAGGCTGAAGTCACCGAGGTGGTTAAAAAGCTCCGCGGTGGCAAGGCTTCGGGGGTGGATGAGATCCGCCCTGAGTACCTCAAGTGTCTGGATGTTGTAGGGCTGTCATGGTTGACACGCCTCTTCAACATTGCATGGCGGTCGGGGACAGTGCCTCTGGACTGACAGACTGGGGTGGTGGTCCCCCTTTATAAGAAGGGGGACCGGAGGGTGTGTTCCAACTACAGGGGGATCACACTCCTCAGCCTCCCTGGTAAGGCCTACGCCAGGGTATTGGAGAGGAGAGTCCGACCGATAGTCGAATCTCGGCTTCAGGAGGAACAGTGTGGTTTTCGTCCCAGCCGTGGAACACTGGACCAGCTCTATACCCTCTACAGGGTGCTCGAGGGTTCATGGGAGTTTGCCCAACTGGTTCACATGTGTTTTGTGGACCTGGAGAAGGCATTCGACTGTGTCCCTCGTGATGCCCTGTGGGGGGTGCTCCAGGAGTATGGAATCGGGGGCCCTTTATTAGGGGCCATCCGGTCCCTGTACGAGCGGAGCAGGAGTTTGGTCTGCATGGCCGGCACTAAGTCGGACCTGTTCCCAGTGCATGTTGGACTCCGGCAGGGCTGCCCTTTGTCGCCGGTCCTGTTCATAACTTTTATGGACAGGATTTCTAGATGCAGCCAAGGGCCGGAGGGGGTCTGGTTTGGGGACCAGTGGATTTCGTCTCTTCTTTTTGCGGATGACGTGGTCCTGCTGGCCCACTCTAGCCAAGACCTACAGCATGCGCTGTGGCGGTTCGCAGCCGAGTGTGGAGCGGCTGGGATGAGGATCAGCTCCTCCAAGTCTGAGGCCATGGTACTCGACCGGAAAAGGGTGGCTTGTCCTCTTCAGGTTGGAGGGGAGTTCCTGCCTCAAGTGGAGGAGTTTAAGTATCTCGGGGTCTTGTTCACGAGTGAGGGAAGAATGGAGCGGGAGATCGACAGACGGATCGGTGCGGCTGCCACAGTAATGGGGGCGCTGTGCCGGTCCATTGTGGTGAAGAGAGAGCTGAGCCGAAAGCAAAGCTCTCAATTTACTAGTCGGTCTACGTTCCTACCCTCACCTATAGCCATGAACTTTGGGTCATGACCGAAAGAACGAGATCACGGATACAAGCAGCTGAAATGAGCTTCCTCCGTAGGGTGGCCGGGCACTCCCTTAGAGATAGGGTGAGGAGCTCGGCCATCCGGGAGGAGCTCGGAGTAGAGCCGCTGCTCCTCCACATCGAGAGGAGCCAGTTGAGGTGGCTCGGGCATCTATACCGGATGCCTTCTGGACGCCTTCCTCGGGAGGTGTTCCAGGCACGTCCCACCGGGAGGAGGCCCAGGGGACGGCCCAGGACACGCTGGAGGGACTATGTCTCTCGGCTGGCCTGGGAACGCCTTGGGCTCCCCCTGGAGGAGCTGGAGGAGGTGTCTGGAGAGAGGGACGTCTGGGCATCTCTGCTGAGTCTGCTGCCCCCGCGACCCGGTCCTGGATAAGCGGAAGACGACGAACGAACGAAAGAACATAAAACTTCCTGAATAGGCCACCCAATGCTCTGACCTCAATAATGTTAAAAATGTACTGAATAGCAATCAAGGCCTGGCATGTGCTAAGAAACTCACCGATTTCAAGGAGCCAATACTGATTAGAAGAGTTGTCTAATATCCAGCCATTATTATGCCAGTATCTTGTTGACAGGTGCAGAGAGTGTGTGGTTTCTCTGCAACTTCCTAAATGATTTATCTGCATATCGGTAGGGGTGTATGGATATATTAAAGCCTGTATGCAACATTGTGAAAACCAGCACTGAATTTAAAGTTGTGGAGCAATTTATAGTTTTTGAAATAACTGTAGTTGTATGTTGTCAGAAAGAAAACTGGTTCGAATGCATCATTAAAGGCCTAAAATTATCCATGTCGGTCTCCTTTATTTATTGTTTCTTTTTAACAGCTGGACTCCCACCATCAGGTTTTAGAAGGCAGCAGAATTGAAGCAAAATTTAAGGATTAACCATTCTGGAAGAACTCCTTCACAGCATATTGTACATTTCCAACAAATCTCATTATCCTGTGATGTGAGTAGGCAGCTGCAGTACAGCAAACACTCAGCACTCCAAAGATAACCAGGCTCTGGAGCGCTACAGTGAATGTCTCCTACTTCTTAATTTGACTCTTAGTTTTCTGCAGGCCAGTTAGTGTGACTGTGTGTCTGAAAATGGAAGTAATATTTGACAAAAAAACATTTACTGCGGCAGGACAAACTGCACAAAAACCTTGCAATACGTGTGAATAGAGATGGTCGCATAAAGGCAAGCGTTGCTTCAGGTTTAAGACATCTGCACAAGACCAATCACACTGTTCCTCAGCTTTGAATGAATTACCCCAAACACCCGCATACAGAGAGAATTTATCTCAGCAGGCATAACTAAATTACAACAGACTAACCAACCTGCCTGAAGGGAAATACTCAAATAAAATAAACATGGAGAAACCCATGCTTAACAAACACTGGCACATGGATTATAAAACAGTATGAGCACAAATCAATGACTTGATCCATCCAATTTAAAACACTTCTCGCTTATTATTAACAATGTTTTCACATTATTTTCAGACAATGATGCATTTTCAATACAATGCCACAAAAAAGAAAAAATAACTGGAAAACACTCGAACAATTATACAAGAGTGATGATACATCCAGCTCACCAGATGCTTCATTATATTGGGTTTACAAGACCAAAATGAGACAAGATTTTGGCAATATTTTGTGGAAAATCTAAGAATGACCAATTTTTTTTGTTTTTACAGAATAACGTTTTCGACAAACTGCTTTAACAAATCTATAATCAGCATTTAATTCGGATTCGACTCGTCAACATAGTCATCTTTAATAAATTAGAATTGATTAGGCTCAGGTGAGGTTCATTTGGCAGCAGGTATTAAACATACTCATTGAGCCACATCTCTATAATAAAAATGTTTTTTGTTTTTAATTGGTCTGATGAAAATCATCATAATTAACAGAATTAAAGGCTTGAAAACATTGACCTGTATGTAATCTGTCAATATAATGTGTTCTGGGCTACTGGAATAAATAAACTTTTCAATAACATTCTAAGTTTTAGAATATTACTGTATTGTATTTTCTATGCTTGTCTCATTCTAATGTGATCCAATGCCAAAATAAGGATTGAAAACTGTTTACAGAAATAGAAAGAGGTTTCCAAAATCTCAAAAAACAGGTTTAAAGAATCTCTGTTCAATGAACAAATTAAAATAAGTTGATCAACGTATTTTACATTTGTCCCTACAGATGATCAAATGTAGTTCAGACTCATTGAAAAGTACTGTATAAGCCTTAAGCATAGTGTGGATGAGAAGCTTTGAAATAGATGCTAATTTTGGCTAGCTGTTAGCCAGTCATGGTGCTTACAAATCACTTGTTCACCATTTTTCTCCTTTCAAGTATACAAAATGCTGCTGCAAAAAACAGTTTAAAAGTAGTTGAAGCTCCTTTACTGTTTTGTAACCAAGTGTTGTTTACCAGCAGTCTTTATTAGCAGACTGTCAATATAACTGTACTTCCTTTCTTACTTCAAAATAAGAGTCCCAAACATCGATACAACACGGTAATGAGAACTTTTGTAGTGTTTTAATGTCACAAGATGTCGTGCCATGAGACCTCAACTGTTTATTGACAAATCATATTAACTTTAAAACAGAAAATTAAAGCTGGAACTGTATTGTAAATGCACGCTGGAATTTTGAAAGACCTATTTTTGAACTGCATCAATTTATCAAGTCAAGCTTGGTGTGGTATTCAAAACACACAAGACCATATAAAATTTAATAAAACAGTAATTAAGGACGAGACAGACAAAAAGCCACACCAGAGAACGGTGGCATATTGAATTTTTTTGTGTGAAGAGCTTTCAAGTTTGTCACCGCTTCTATTGTTCGATTCTCGAATATAATTCAAACTGCTAACTGAGAGAGTCATGTCCCCCCTGGATTTCTGAGTCCAGTGTTTTGCACAGACAGCGATGATAAAACTCAGCTCCAAACAGTGGCACCAAACCCAGAATATTTAAAGGACACCTCGAGCCTGATAAAAAATATATAAACAACAAGGAATCTTGTTGATGAAGACATCAGTGCAACAGGATTCAAACAAGTTATACCTCTGGAATCACATGGAGAACAAACACTGCTGAATTTCAGGTTAAAAACAAATCACATAACTTCTTTTTTTTATTATCTTTTATGTCTCTTTAGTGGCTAATTGACAAACCAACACTTTATTGCTACATATGAGGCTAAAGTGAAAACTGGTCAAACCGATCCAAAAATAATACAAACAGAGTCACTGTGCACGTGGACATAAATATGTCCAAACCTTAGGTTAGCTGTCATATTACTTCATATCTATGAATAGGGAAGTAGCTGGCTGAAAAAAGGCAGTATGTGTTTCCTCTGACCTCTTGTTTAAACATCTCACTGATACTGATAATAAATAGGCAGTTCTTCACACAGTAAGAACATCCACACTGAATAGTTTTGCTGTCAGATCAAACTGGTAGAGCTTGTGCTTAAGTGTAATGTTACAAGTCAGCAATTGTAGCCTGAGAACAGATGCTGGTGCATTCAAACATGTTTATATTCACACTGGCACACAGGCTCACTTAAGCTGTCTGGGGGGATTGTATTTGAGCATTGTCAAAGTGAGCAGCAGTGTGCCAAAGAGACTGAGTGCGTCAGCAAAACACTCATTGTCGGGAGGGAGAGCAGAAAAAGGAGCACATCGGAGACAGACTAACAAGAAATAGGAAAGGAAGTTGAAGGGGGACGAGATGTGAAGATGGAAAGAAAAAAAGCTGAACAGAGTGTAGAGGAAGAAAAAAATGAGAGAGAGAAAGACAAAGGCGTTCAAAGCGTCCGTCCCTAGCTGGAAAAAGAAGAATGAAAGCTGAGTCCCTGGGTGCAGTGAACACACACAAACACACACATCCTGTGTCCTCGTACCACTGCACGTGGACCGTCACACATGCAGCAAATGTGCAGCACATCTCAGCCCACTAAATAAAGCCATTTATTTATTGATGGCCTGTTTAAAAATGCTGTCGCTGGAGAGGTCTCAATCATCCCTCAGATGCACAGAAGGAAAGCTGCACCTTGCTTCATTATTTCCGCACATCCTGGTGTCCATACTGGTGTCCATCCTGGTGTCCATACACCTTACACGTGTACACACTCCAAAGACTGCACCTCTTTATCCACAGGGCTAAAATAAACTCCATCAAAGAAGGGCAGCTCATGAAAAAGCTAAAGAAAAGAGAGCAATGCACGCATGTTTAACACAGACACTTTACTGGGATGAAATAGAAAAACATTATGTTAACGTGCTCAGAAAAAAACAGAAGCCATCAAACAAACCAATTGAGATTCACTGGAAGAGTATTTTATCAAAACAATGTAGTCAGAAGACACAGGGAGTCAGTTTGAAGCTGCTCATTTGAACTGACTCAATTTGAAATAGATCTGTGGGACTGAAGATATAAAGAAATGTGTTAAATTGTTGAGTTTGAGTGAGGATGAAACAAAAACATTGGGAGCAAAAGAAGCTGAATTTGCCTGAACATTTTATGACTTGCTGTCCTGAGACTAAGCAACCTACACATGTAAAGTTTAAAGTCACTGATGTCATTTTATTGAAATATTTAACAATCTATTTCAATTTTATTCACAATGCAGTGCTTCCCCCTAGGAATGTCATCTGGGGTTGGGGGTTGCAGTGCACTAGCCAATACAAACCCTTAAATTAGACATGATTATTAAGTTATTTTAATAACAGCAATATAACTATTGATTGCGTTAATCAATTTAGTATATCAATCAATATAGGCGCAGCATAATTAAACTGTTATTAAAAACACTAACAAAATGTAAACATTTATCATTTTCTACAAAGTGTGCAGCTTTCTTTTCTTTAGATGTTTGTCTTTATCTCTCTATCTTTTTGAGTGCTGTTCTTATATCTTCTTCCATTATACTTTTTCAAGAGAGATCAGAATCAATAAAAAATTCAAATCATTACAGAAACCAGGGACTGGAAATTGACCAAATGCCCCGCTCAGATTCTGCAGAAAGACTGGCATATATGCTTACTATTACTTCAACAAACATTCAACACTGACACAGCTTATTATTTACCTTCAAATGTGGCATTAAGACATTTTTTTGATCTGCGAATGATGACACCCATCCGTTAAGCGCATTCTTGTGCAAACTAAATACAAGCTAATATATTTCTCTAGATTTTATGCATTCAACCAATACCAGGGAACCATTCAAAAATATAACTTGCAATGCACTATGTGTGCCCCTTTTTTAAATAGCTTCAAACATCTGAAGTGCTTATATATAGGTGATACCTGCAGTGATTTTCCCTGTATTTTAAATGTGTAGCAGTTATATTGGATCGACTCATGGCTGCTTGGAGAACTCTGATTTTCCAAGTTGAAAATCTGACTTTAGAGAATCTTTGTGGGATTCTTCTGCATGGGCAAAAAAAACAACAATTTTGAGAAAAAACAAAAAAACAAAAAAAACAACACTATAGAAAAGGTTAAACAGAAAGTCCAAATTTTTTTAAATTCCTTCTCTATAGGTCTTGGCTGATGTCTTTCCACCCTGGTATTGCGCTGCATGCTCCATCCAGGCCAACAACTTCTTGTTAAATAGTTAATCCAGTGAATCTGATTCAAGGTTTTAATAGTTTTGCAATTTTCATTAGTTTTTATTTTTATTTAGTTTTGACTTCACATTTTCGATTCTATTTTAGTTTTAATTAGTTTTTAGCATTTGTTTGCTATTTTAGTTTAGTTTTTATTTTTTGAAAATGCTTAGTTTCAGTTTAGTTTTGATTAGTTTCAGTTATAGTTTTAATCTTTTTTCCTGAAATCAAATCTGGGGACATTTCCAGCTCAGAGATTAAGAGAAATAAATGTTATCAAGATATAATGAAAACATTGGTACAGTTACAGTTTCATTTATTTTAAAATATTTACTCATAAAGTATAAAAATCAAGTGTAACAGCAGGGAAGTCTATCCACACTGTTAGCCTTTCCTATGAGTAATAAAACAATAGCAGTAGTAGCATCTGTCTTCTTTACTCTCCTCCTTTGTTTAACACTCATCTGCTCTGTCCTTGCTCTTAGCTTTACTGTTCTTTCTATTTTCCTCCTCTCTCCTCGTCTATCAGACGTTCACTATTCTACAAGAGACATAATATGATCACAATCCTCTCCAAAAACATTAGAGCGTATAACATACTGAAAAATTACAATTTAACAAATAAAATAGGATTTTGTTTCAGATACCCTATAGTAGTTGGATATTTTTAGATAGTAGGAAACTAGGATAATACTTTAAATATGAACTTTTCTTTAATTATTTAACTATTTTCCTCAGGTGATGAAATACCAAAATTGCCATATTTAGCAAAAATTAAAAAAACTATTTTTACTTGGAGCTACAGGCTCATACAACAGAAGAAATGCACATTTAACCAGGTGATTCTCTCTCCCTTCTCATCATTCTCAGTTCATGCAGTTATTGCCTCATTCAGTTTCCCTATTTCTGACTCCTTTCAGTAACTTTCATATGTCCAAACTGAGTGGAAAACACCCCTCAGCCTGAGTGCAAAATCACTGTAATAAAGCAAAACATCTAATAACTAACTCAGGAAATATAAACTAAAGGTCACCAATCGATTCTAAAACATCTTATAATGGATGAATCCTTGTTGACACTGTTGCTCCATATTCCCAAATCAGGGAGTTGTGCTCTTGTCTTTCTATTTGCTGTTCTGTTTGTTCATAAAAACTTGGTTTAGAATTTGTGTCCACACCTTTCGTAAAACAAAACACATCCAAGCCATGTGTTTTGTAACATTTTTTTTTAACCATTTTTTTGATTGTTGACAACACTAGTAATGCTTCCTACCGCGAAACAAACCTTCATCATGAGTGGGTTGAACTCAACCCACTCAAGACTGTGGAAATGGTGGTGGACTTTCGGAGAACACCACCCCAATACACCCCCCTCACCATCCTCAACAACACTGTGTCAGCCGTGGGCCACTTCAAGTTCTTAGGAACCACCATCTCTGAGGACCTGAGATGGTCTTCACACATAGACACTGTTCGAAAGAAGACCCAACAGAGACTGTACTTCCTGAGGCAACTCAAGAAGTTCAACCTTACAGAGGAGCTGCTGGTCATCTTCTACACTGCCATCATTCAATCTGTCCTGTCTTCATCCATCTCAGTGTGGTTTGGCTCATCCACAAAACAGGACAGGTGCAGACTGCAACGAATAATCAGGACTGCAGAGAGAATAATCAGGACTGACCTTCCCTACATCCAGGACTTATACAGGTCAAGGGTCAGGAAAAGAGCTGCTAAAATCTCTGCAGACCCCACACACCCTGCACATAAACTGTTCAGAGCTTTACCTTCAGGCCGCCGCTACAGAGCACTGTTCACTAAAACCAGCCGCCACAGAGACCGTTTCTTCCCCCAGGCTGTTTCTCTGTTGAACATTCAATAGAGTACCAAAACAACAGCATACAGATGTTGCAAATGCACCTTTTTATTACATATGTGTATATTGTACATTGTAAATATGTATATTCTGTAATGCAAAACCAAAACCAAAGAGCAAAGTGTACCGGAGTCAAATTCCTTGTTTGTATGTACGAACTTGGCAATAAAGCTGATTCTGATAACGGCCAGGATCAACCCAGTCCAAGGCGGCGCACTCGGCTCTTCTTCTTTTACTCCGTCTATAACGTTAACAGCAGAGCCACCAACTACCATAACAGCTGTTGTTAAAAACATGCTCACTTGCGCTTTCTACCCACAGCTATTGTAGTAAGTCTACACACAACATTTCTCATTCACAAAACGCCAAAATCAAGGACATTTTCGGGGACAGCTTTAGCTGGGGACGTCTGGTCACCCTACACTACAAGACACTCGATTTTATCAAAAACGCAGTCATATTCAAAGTAAGACTGTGCTGCTTTATCTGAAGTTTTGCTGACATGACGCTAGGTGTGGACGCACCACTCAGATGACTTGACTGACGTATCCGCCATCTGCTGGCGTAAAGTGGCACAGCGAGAAAAAAAACAACAACAACAAAAAAACTAATTGGGCGCTGGTAATTTTACCCCTTCGAAGTTTCATACTGTTCTACTTTAACCAGTGTCATATCAAACGTTTTCAAGCATAAAATCGAGCAGCCTGTCACAGGATATGTGGTACTGACCATGGGTCACAATTTCTTCCCGCCGGGGCTTTGCTTCACATCTCTTTAAAACCAACAGTTTAAAGTAATTTTTTACATCCTACTCAGTCTTATCTTTAGGAAATGTGGTTTTATGACTCCAACAAATTAGATTTACCAGAAGAAGGCCAGGCTATTTTGGTTTGATCAGGGGTTCTAATCTGTCAACTGACCCAAATAGGTACTTCACCCAAAAAAAGGAGTAATACGTTTTCATAAAAGATTACAAAATTTATAGAGATTTAAGTGTTTTTATGACTATTAATGCCCACGACTAAAAAGAGTACTTAACCACAAAAAGTAATATGAAAATGATTTGATTACGAGTATGAAATAGGGGTAGGAACGGATGAAATGGCAACATGTGGTTACAAAATGGTGGTATGAACTGGTAAAGGGCGAATTGATCTGCTGAATTAGGTTAGTCAAAACAAACAAAACAAGATAACTTCCATATTTAACTGTCCAAGCAGAACTCATGCCCAGAACTCATAATGCTTACAGGGAAAGAAACTAACATGAAGGTAGATGTTTATCAAGATAAAAATATGACAGGGGAAATGAAAAGGTCAGTTCACCCTGTTAATACCAGCTTCAGTAATGTTAAAAAATGAGATCATGATAACCTGTACAATTTAACTGAAAAATAAACACATCTGAGGCCAAAATATGAAATTTGGCCATACCTTTGTCATTTAATGGTAGTAAAGACATCAAAACTATGAAGTGAAAGCAGATAGAATTATGTAACAAACAAAATATGAAATGACCCAAAAACGTCTTCTATACTTTGGATTCTTCAATAGCCCCTATTGCTTTATTACTGTTTTGCACAGTCTTGGCATTCTCTCATTGAACTTCATGAGGTGGTCACCTGAAATGGTTGATCAGATTCTCTATAATTGATGGCAGGTGTGTACCCAAGAAGACTGAGTGTTGAAATTGAGTCAAAAGGTTGTCCTTGCAGAGTATAAATTTTTCCCTCTAAACTTGTTTTTATGTGTCCCTTGTGACCCCCACCTTTTCTTCATCAGAACCGTGCCTGCTCACATTCATGCGCATCTCCCAGCCTACCACCTACGGTCAGTAATCATGAAAATCTTTACACATTTGTACTTCATACTTTAATGTATGAAGTATTGTTTGCTGTAATGATGACTACGGTTTTGCACTGATCAAAGCACAAGTGGAGGACAGCTCCACAGCAGCTCCGTGGAGCTTGTACATTGCATCTCTGAATCTCTTTTGGCTGAGGGAATTCTCGCGCAGCCAATGGAAGTAGGGTATCTATCAAACCACTCCAGGCCAAAACAGAGTTCCTTCACTAATTCCACACTGCTCTTTGAATCATAAAGTCTCATCATATTTTTCTCTTAATCCTCTTAATGTTTTTTCTCTTCCTCTCTATCACACATCAGGTTTAGTTCTATTGTTGGTTTTAGCCCAAGAAAAAAAATTTAAGTTTGCAAATTAAATGCAGCCATGGTGCACTTGTTTATTTGAAAACTCTGACCTGAACTCTGCTGTGACATCAATGCCCTTTTCAGTTGAGCCCCACAGGGTTTAACACAGGCTCCTGAAAATAGCTCAGTGAATCCTGGTTTTGGTGTGAAAGCCCTTTAGGTCTACATCCATCTGTGAAGTTAATGTTGACATTGTGCTGTTATGCTAAGCTAACACTGTTTACTGTAGATGATGTTTGCTTCTCCCTTTTTTTGACAGGCACCTTAACATTTTTGGTCTTTTTTCTCAAGTTCTCCTTATTGTCTTCTGTCTTTCTCCATCCCAGTTAAAGTAAACTGAAGCCTGTTGTGCAACCTCAATAACCATCCCCAGTGGGACAAAATCAGGTGGATGAACAGCTTGAAGTTAATTAAAATGAAGAATTGAGGCAAACTCTACATGGCATTATATATATTTATCACATTAGAGGTGAAAAAATCACTTAAAATATTTAATATGGACAATTGTATTGACATCACAAATACTTGGCATTTTAACAAGCATGTGTAGACTTGTGAAGAAGGTGTAAATATTAGGTGTAAAGGCCTGTGAAGGAAGAACAAAAACCTAAAAACAAAAAGAGAACAGCATGTATTAGTAAAAGAAACTTGGAATAAAATGGAATACAATTAAAAAGAACATGAGTGAAGCTTTGACTGCATTTCTGTGCCTCCAATGAGCCTCATATGAGAAGAACGATTGCTAGAATGAAACTTAAATGTTACCAGATCAAATGAAGGTCACCCATAGTGCAAGGAGTTGAGATGTGTGAAAAGGTTGTAAACAGTGAGTAATGTAAGCGCAGGCACTGATCCTACCTAATGATATGCAAAGTCTGAGCAGAAGAAAGATTAGCAAGGGTCCAGGAGTCTTCACAAAACAAAGACAAGTAGCAGCTCAAAGACACAATCAGCTTTTCCATGTGCACACAGAACAGTAAATAACATTCTGTTCTAAAAAAAAAATGTGGTAGGAAGCTATCGTTCAATAACAAGAGATTAAGCAAAGGATTATACCACAATAAATGAACCACGAAAATTTTTCAAACATTCTGTTTTGGACATTAGACTGGTGGATGATCACTGTAGAGTGGTGAAGGGAAATTACAAAACTCTAGAGGGTGGTGGAGTTAGCCGGTAGCCGACATTTCAAATGAGACCCCTTGGGCATCAGGAAGAAGTAGACATGGTGAGTAGGAGGATTGAACGGAGAAGATCTGAGGAAAAATGATAAATTGAGGATGAGATATAAAGTATGGATGTCAGGCTGATTGTCTTAAACATAGCAAGTCAATTTAAAAGTGTAATGACATCAAAATGAAGAAAGTGGCAATTTTGGCTTATAGATTTAGAAAAAAGCAGATGGAACAAATTTTCCTGAACTTTATTTTTTAAAAAAATTTTAAATGTACTTAAATGTACTTTGACTGTATTCATTCAGTCAAAATGAATATCCTGTTTTTTATGATTTTATTTTTTATTTATTTAAATAATTGCCCATATTCATCCCTAAATCCTCAATCACTCTAGATTCCAAAATCTCATCTTACATTTGAAAAGGCAAACCCCCCCGAGCATTTAAAACCTGGCACACTAGGCAAATTCAGGACAAAGGAGGACAGGAATAAGACGTTGGCAGAAGCAGCAGTCACACTGCATTATTTCCCAGAATGTATCTGATGTTGCATGATATTTGTTGCAGGCCCGACTATGTCTTGCCCTTTAGAAAACCTAGCTGAAGGGTGGGGAGTCACTCCTCAACTTCTCTTTTTTACTGTAGCTTATAACATTACTTAAATTACTGTTCACACATAGGAAAGTATAAAAATCCCATTACTTTGCTGGCGATCTACAAGGTCCACAAGCTCTTCAAAAACCGCTCCATTTTTGATTTTTTTTTTGCTGGTCTTGGATAGGCAGAATAGGGAGAAGATGATTAAGGATCACAATGATGAATAGGTGATTAATAGACAAATGGATGGATTGATAGCATCTCAATACATTTTCTTCAATCCCATTTCTCCAACTTTCCAGGTGCCTCTTTCTATTCTATGATGATTATTTTTGGGTTGGATTGTTTCAGTCCTTACTCTGGTAAATTAAACATCACTTTATGCCCACAACTCGTTATTACAATTTAAGGTAGATCAGAACCCACTTCTCCAACTCCTAGTTAGCTTGGGAGTACCAGAGTTAAGGTCCTTGCTGTGACAGGTGTAGCAGTGAAGAAGCCACACTAATCTATATGTTTGCATGCATCGTTTTTAGCAAATTTCTCGAATGAGGTTTTCCAACCCCAAATAAGGTCGCCGAACTAAAACCAACCATAAACCTTTATTTGCTATCCTGAGAAAGATAAATGCAATGCTATGCATCAGCTATGAGAGTAACAAGACTGTTGAAGCTTTAGCTAACCTCTTTTCTGTCACAGCTTGATGAACTCACTTCTTATCAGGCACAGGGATGGTTGGAATGAATATGCAGAGGTTGCTATTTTATAAAGAAGATATGAAGCATGCAACTTTTCAAAAAGTATAGTCAGTTGTCTTTGTGTGTGACCTTCAGTGCTGTCTCTTGCTCTTCTGCACTCTCTCACTGTCATCATCTGAGCACCCCTGCTCTTACCTCTTACATCAGGATTGATCACCTCAGAAGTAGGCCTTTTGTGCGGAGCGATGGTGCGGCAAATGCTGACCTCAGGAGGGAGGAGGAGATGGAAGGCATTGCTCACAGAATTTAAAACAATGCTCATGTGAATCTACAGGGGCCTTCCAATGCTTAATAAAAGGATATCGATTGATGCTCCCATCTTAGTACACAGATGTCCTCGTTTTCCTAAAGGTGTGTCAACTCACTATTCAAAAATACCTATTAATGAAATACTGTATTGACTAAATGTCATAAAACAATTGTTTTATTCCTTTATTTGTATTTTAAACTGGAGGTGTATTGAAATTTTGCTTTCAAAAACCACAATAACATTTCTCATGTGAATTAAGTGCAAGTTATTGTTATGAACCCCAAATTCGAAAGTGAGCGTTTTAAGCTTCACCCTCTGTACGTTTGAGTCTCTTATTGTGAAGTAGGAAAGGAAGTGATTCTTGATCTCCCGTGTTGTGTTGATGCATCAGATAAAGGCCTTTCACTGGGCTGCCTCACAGCACTGATACAAAAGCATCAAAGATAAGATCAACCTTATAACGTACCTATTGGCAGATGGACGATGCACAGAATGAGGTGTGATTAGAGGAGAGTGGTCAGTAGGACGCAAGAGGTTGAAAGGCCGGCTTAAAGCTAACCTGTAGGAGACAACTACACAACTTGCGTTTTCTTGTTAATGTTCGCCCCCTGGAGTAGAGCCCTGCACCAGACTATCTTTTTAATCCTACTCCCAACCGCTTACACTGAATTTTTGACCATTACTCCCGCTGTCTGTCTCTTTTCATTTCAGGCCCCACCATTTCAATTTATGTCGGAATCAATAAATGTATTCCCACTGAATTTGCGGTGCAGTGCAGTGCATTGCAGTTTAACAAGAGCAGAAGAAATAAGATATATTAACCAAAAATCCCTCTGCTTTGAATCACTAATTCTTATCTACACGGAGGCCAAAAATCAAAAATAATATATCTGTGCAGTAAAAAAATAAATATATAAATACGAAAATCAACAAAACAATATCACAAGAACCGATGAAACACACAAAAACATCTGGAAAAAATATTTGCTAATTTCGGAATTGCTGAATATTAATACAAAACAATGGATCAGAACATTAAAAATAAAATAAAATATGACAGACAATGAATCTGGGACGGCTGTCATACTTGAAATTACTGGGCAGAGTAAGAGACTCAATGTTCTCTCTGATGGATGTTCAAAATGAAATTTGAAAGCTTGGCAGCGCAGGAAAGCGTTCTTTGCGAAACAGAGGTTTAAATTGAAATTAATCTGTTCAATTTAGTGATTATATTATTCCATTATAAAATGCATTTTTTCTCTAGTCTCCAGTCTTGATTTTAATTCCAACCTCAGTTGTACTCTCCATCCTTCCAACGATCTTGGGACCTAATGTCTATGTTAAAACTGTTCGGTCCAGTGAGATTTGCCTTGGGTACTGAGGTATTCCAGTCCCAAAGCAGGGCTCTATCCTGGATATCAGCTCCATGAAACCAGGAACATAAAAATTCACAAAACTTCAGTGGTTTTGTTTTTGGTCGGCTCCATAAGAACATTTTTCCTGGATCTACTACAAAACACGGGTCATGGTGGAACAAGTCTGACCTAAAACCTTAAGCATCAATGGGGGTGGGGGTCCTCTTGCTGCTTGGGACTAAAGAGACATAAAAAGTGCTGTTCTCATCTGAAGTACTTTTTTTTTTTTTAAATCAGCTAATCTTAAGATTAAGAGAAAAGCAATTTTGTTTCATGGTATGTTTTTGATATATTGTACATGGAATGAAAATAAATGACTTGATATTTTCATTATTACACATATATAGTCATTTAGAATTCAAGATTTACTAGGCAAATGATTAAAACATGATGCTGTATTTTCAATCAGAGGTTCATGTTAGCTTTGGGTCCAAAACATTTTTCCTACATTGCAGCACAACTAATGTAGAACAATGCACTGTGTCTGATCAAACTAGAGGGAACTCTCTAATTGGAACCACACAGGCTTTTAAGGAAGGGAGGCAGCCTGCCAAGGTTCTGTTTACACAAAGTAATTACACAGGTGGGGGAAAATTGTTATTAAAAAACACATTTTGAGGTTACCTTTGTCCAGAAATAAGCCCAAAGTCTCTCTTTTGTTTCGTCAACGGCACCCAGCCAGATTCTAACTCCAAAGAATTGATTTTAATATTTTCTCATTAAAATGACATTTTCCAGGAGGATTAAAATGTCTAATTATTGATTATAAAACGTATATTTATTTGATGGAGTTTTTTAAAATGAGGGGGTGTCTTTATTTGTACATCTACAGTAAACCGTTTAGGACAACTGAATTTAGAACAAAGTTGCACAGAAAATTGAGGGTTTTTATTTTTGGTCTGAATGATTTAAAGCCTGATTTGGATGTTTTACAACTTGTCAGTAAAGCAAGTTTTGTTGTATGTAAGTTATTAGAACAAGTTTCAAGCAGGAGGTTTACAGCTCAGTCATCCATATTCCCACACAATATGGTCCAAGTTTCACAGTTTCACATTGATGGGCTAAAGTAATGGAGAGCTTTTCACTTAATATAGGCCTAGAGATGTTATTGTAGTCACTGGTAATTAAGTATGATTAGCACCCATTAGTATCACAGCTCTGGTCCATTTCTGCGTCATATGCTCAGTAAGAAACAGCAGGTTGTGCAGCAGCAGGGAAACAGAACATGGTGGGGGGTGGGCTCTCAAGCAAGAAGCTGCTGATGGCTCTAAAGTTTAATGCTTGAGGGACCGCCAGCGTGCAAAACGAAAGAAAAGAATAAATAAGGGCGAGGAACAACGGTAGGAGAGCAGGGGTGTTGAGCATTCAAAGTGCCAGCTTGGGTCACCTTGAGCTATCCATCTCCCAACTCTAGCTGTGAGAGACCCCAGGAACAGTAGGGGAAATAGCTTGCATCCTCTCATTTAATTGCACTCTGTGGAGAGCGAGACAAAGCAAGTGATCTCCCTCTCTGAGGTGGATAAAGCAATCCTCTGGACTGGTTGGAAGGAAGATGCCTGGACATTCCTGACAGCAGAAACAAACCCAAAAAGTCTGCCAACGCTGCTGCTGAAATGAGATTCTGCTCCAAAGTACAAGAGGTGGCAACTTCTTCATCTTGAAAATGCTCTTTTTTTTTCTCTATTCAATAATGTTATCTTCTGTTTGGTAGTCAAATGATTAGACAGTTAAACAAAATAAATAAATAAATAAACTATTTAAAAAAACATTACTCATCTGCAAATTTTTCTTTTTTATATTTCAGGGACAAAGCTTTCCCCTGGGGGAACCAGGTGACCTTGCTGTCAGTGGTTCAAGGTTTTTCTCACGTTTCACTTTCACGATGGGGATGTTTTTTCAGCTCTGCTTGAACTGACAAGCAACAAAATATGCCAAAAAATACAATTACAAAGTAGTTAATAAGGTGCTAATATTAATCGAAAGAGAAGACACACTTCTGACATTCTCAGCTCAACAGACTAAGCTGTGCTGAGATGTTTTGATTTGCTGTGCAGCTCGGATGCGATCAGCAAGGTGTGTGTTCATGCTTTTGTCTGGCTGATCCCAAATTAGCCAGGAGTTAGAAGTTGAAGGTTTTTGGACCAGAGTAGTAATTATATCAGGTCAATAAATGTTCACATATATATTTACGAGAAGCGTTTGTGTTTATTTTGTGCAAGAGTAATTTATCTGTCAAAAAAAGGTCAAAGTTCCCCCACCTGCGGTGAAGTGGTTGATTAAACAATAACATTTAGTGGTTTTGGTTAATAATTATCAATCATTAATGATAATTAAGTAATTGTAATTATTAAGGGCTTTGAGCCCATAATCACAACACCAGAAGACAGCTCTGATTTGCTCTGAGAAATGATTTTTCTGAATTTTGATTTTTAATTATAATTTTTGCTAAATATTAATTAATCAATAATCATAATCCTTACAAAGGATAGATGGTTCAAATCATTTTACCCCTCGGTCGATACTTTGGAGAACCACCTTTCCATGCATTTACAGCTGCAACACTTTTGGGGTATCTCTACTAGCTTTGTACAACAGAGTGAAATTTTTGCTCCTTTTTAGCTTTAGATCAAATTTAGATTTGAACTTTGACCGAGCCATTCTAATACATGATCATGTTTTGATCTAAATCATTTCATTATAGTTCTGGCTGCATATTTAGGGTTGCTGTGCTGGTGGAAGGTGAATCTCTGTTCCTTGTCCAGAGGATTTCACCAATTTTTCACAGATTTTATTTTATAACCTCACTCTTATTTTAGAGTGCAATTATGGTTGAATGTGTTTTGGCTGGCTCCAGGTACAATAGTACTACCAATTCAATTCTTAAACAGTACAAAACAATTTAAGATAATTTTTGTTTAGTTTCTAAATCCTTTTCAGAATTTGTTTTAAAAGTGTAGAACTAACTTTAATGTCTCCAGCTTGCTTGAGCTGATCATTACATGGTTGCACCAGTACAATGACTCAAACATCAAACCTAAAAACAAGGCCCTTGTTTCCACGTGACATGCAGACCGTAGGATACAACATGTTCATTGAAGAGGATCATGATTTTTATAGCTTTTATTCCTTCTATTTACTATCCAGTAAAAGTATATTTTTCTTCCTTTGCCTTAATAAAGTGTAAACAAAGAAAAATGACCAATCTCGGAATACCTGGATGCTATAGTAATAACAGTCTGTTAAGCCACCCAATCTCCTGCATGTCAGAAAAGAGTTGGAGTTTGTTATACTTTTATGATGTTTTATGTGTGTCTAGGTCTATAAAAAAATAAATAAAAACAAGCTGCTTGTTAAACTTATTGATGTCCCCTGGCGGTGTTAGTCTGGAGGTAATATTTAGTTAAATAACTGAAGTAATGCTGGAGCCAAGTTAACCTGCCAAAGAGCCAGAAGACTGCAAACGTGATTCTTGTTGAGAGCTGGGAGTGCCTACGGTTACCAGGGTAACAAGCCTTGGGCATACAAAGACATGCACGAGATGGTGGAACATAAAGACTTTCTATTCTATTCTATTCCACATGTGGTACTTTTGTAGTTTTAGGAATTTCCTGCACAGTTTTTCTGAGAAGATAAAGGAGCCATCTGCAACAGAACATCACATCTGCACTGCCTTGGAGACATTTCGCTAAATTGGAAAAAAAAAGTGAACTGGAGTGACCTGGGAATGACCTCAGCAGATAACAGGAAGCTCTCAACCTCCATTTGTTATAGAAAACTACAGATGTGGAAATGTTGGCAGCATATTAGAAATCTCTGAAATATAGGAAGGGTCTACAGTTTCTACTGACTGATGTCATTAGTTAGACATGCTAACTCCCCTAATACTATTATAAAATGATTATGGTGCGTTCCATTAACATTGGAAGTAGGAACTGGGAAGTCTGAGTTTATGTCATCTCCGAGTTGTAGCGTTCCAGTTTCCTGTTTGTTTTTGTTCGTAATGCTATAAACTGTAAGAGCAGTCTTACAACAATAAGAATGACAATAGACATTGTTCTATGTAGTATTTTACGCACACAAACACCACTGAATCACATCTAAACACTGAAATGTAATATGTGTATGACTGACTACATGTTACACAGAAAATACAGAACTGCTAAAAACAGTCAAAGAAAGTTTTACACTGTTGATAGGAGTAGCGGCAATCTTGTATGCGGAAGTTGGGTATGGTCCTGTTCCGACTTTCTGACTAGTAATTCCGACTTTGGGGGGGGGGGGGGTGGGCGTTCCAGTGGAAATTTCCAACTCAGAAGTCGGAGTACAAATGGAACGCACCGCACCATTAATACAGCAGAAAATGTAAACTCTAAGTTATTTTGACTAAAGTAAACCAATCACCCTGAAACTGTGATCTTTGTGTCATCCGTAGTCGTCAACAATTGTTTCAGCTATCTACTGCTTGCCCTGACGAGCCGCAGTGACATCAGGTGACCCAGAAGCTTGCTACACATTAAAACAGTAATTTGCTTTTTTTTAGCTTGCTTTGTAAAACTTCATACAATATTTATATCCTGCTGTTATTTAAAAACATTTTTCACATTTATGAAATTGACTCTGCTAGATATTGGTACCAGCAGGCGAAAGCTCAACAAAAGCTTGGAATTTTGCCAAAAAGATGTAAATCAGTGAATCTCTGTTCTGAAGCTGTATTTTTTTTTTTGAAGCAGTATTAATAGGAGCACAAAAGGATGAATCAGGTACAGCAGAACTCAAACACAAACTGTGGTGGAAAAGTCCCTCAGAACGCCCTCATTTCAATAAACCGAGTACAATACAAGCATAAGTGCTTGCATTTATTTACTGTATAGCTGTATAATAAAATCAAGCTAAAAAAACCAAGCAAAAACAACCCTTCCACTCCAACATGCAGGCAGAAACAGAATCAGTATGAAAGAAAACCTGGCGGTAATCAGAACACAGCCGTGGGTCATTCTGCAATGTTGCAGAAAGGAAAGAAGTGCTAACTTTCCAGTTCTTTTGATAAAATTGGTGTTAATATATTCTTTTTTTAATAAGTGGCATGTAATGACATCTCAGGCAAAACTGCATTCATTTTTTTTTTTATGGAAGCAGGAGGTAAGTAATGCATGTATTACAAATTCTATGTTTGAAAACTCCCCCCCCTAATTGTTAATTTAGTTTTTTATGCTTTTTTGTGTGTGTAAACTTGGCTTTCATAACAATATGTAAAAATGTGGAATAGCAAGTTTAGACTTTGAATTAAAGCAGTCGGGGGAGCCTCACAGACTCTAACTCACTCCCTTGATTGGATCGTTTAACACTTTTGGCAGGAAGAACTGATGAGACTCAAATTCACAAAGCACTCCAGTGACTCTGAAATGAGTATGTATTACAGAGCATCATGGAGAAGTGCATTGAATGAGGGGGTAACAGCTGCAATGTAAACGTGGAAAGATAGTTTTCCCCTTTCTTTCCTGGTTATGTGTGAACCTCATTCACATTCAGCCATCTGCCTGGGCGACTACGGTGTATGGGTCGCCATGCCAGCGAGAGGATCCTCCTCAATGTTACAGATGATGCTGGGATCTAATCTAATGTGGAGCCTGTGTGTGTTTAGATATCTTCATTGTATTCCAAGTCGCTGCTTATTCCCGGGATGCATGCCAGTCTCTCCCACTCTGCTGCCCCTGCACACAGAACCATCTGCTGAAGACCTGATTTAATGTGGTACATGCAGATAGTCGGGAAAAGTGTAGGCTTCTGCAACAGAGTACATATGTTTGAGTTTTTTCTAAAAACCGAGAATGACTAAATAAGGAAATGTAATTTTTGGAATCAACAATGTTGTTCATTTTGTGAATTTAATGTTTAATAAGTAACTACCTTCAATTATTGACCTGAATTAAAATTTAATTAAAAAAAAACCAAAGACATTAGTTTTTTTTTTTTTTTTGTACTTTGCTTAATTTTGTTTGCAGCACAGTTGAATACTAAAAAAATAGGACTCAATGATATCTTGTTCAACAAGATCTATTTTCATCAAAACACTACAATGGTTCTTGTCTGAGTCACATGTGCCTCAGGATTGCTATCCCGTCCCTGTAAGCATTTTACTTTGGTGTAGGCTACTACATCTGAAGATGTGTGCTTTAAGCTCAACACCCTAAATCTATGCTTGGGACTCTTATTTGGAAGTAAAGCTGCAATAGCGAGTTCTGAGAAAACCATAGACTTCGCTTGAAAATTTTAACAAGTACCTTACAGGTCCCTCCTCCTTGCTCTCTGCTGTGCTACAGGCCTCGCTCCACAGCGGAGCCTGCCATGAATACACAGGCTAGTAAGCAGGGCCACAGATAATGGTGGATAAACAGCTAGGGCACATTCACTGGTAGGGATGAAACATCAACGATATGCTTTACATTGACTATGACCCGGCCATACTTTGATAACGATTTTGGTCCATGAATCATTAGAACAGCGCCATTAGTAAAGCTTTCAGCACACCGTCAAGCTTGAGCTAGAACGAAGGCAGGCGGAGTGAGCAGCACGTACATGAACGTGATTGACACTGCTAAGACATTCCTCCTGTCTTTGATTGGTCGTGTCTGATCCGGAGCGGTGTATTTCTGCAAATGGCAGTAGGACCACAGGGAGGAGCCAGAGGAGCTTGATTTTTTTCACATATTACCTGTCCCATATTCTACTGACAGGACATAATGACAGTTTTAACAAATATGTAAAAAAAAAAAAAAGATACTTTTTAAAAAAAATGCTTCAGTAGGTAACAAAACCTACCAACTGCAGCTTTAAAACCAAGGTAAATAACATTTCATGATTTTTGTGCACCATTGCACCCCTATTGGCAGGACATTGTTGTCCAGAAAATGTGCTACATTTCCTCATGTTTAGACCAACCAAACACATCCTTGGACACCCCAACATTCATCACTAAAAAAAGCACAGGTGCGAGAGCAGCTTTAGACACGTTTATCTAAAATCGTTTGAATGTAAATTACCAGTTTGTAGGTCTGAGTGTGCACACTGGTGCATCATTCTGAGGAGATTTGAGAACAAAGCACGTGCCCGTGCACTTTTGGCTTAGGAGCAGCAGGAGCACTCAGAATTGGAAAAACATTAGATAGGCGCAGCGATGGCACAGGTAAGAGGTCACACAGTTTTATCCATAAACAAGGAAGTGAATGGACAAGGGCAAACAAGAAAGATGGCGAAAAAAACAGGACGAGACATGAGGTCTAGGTGACACTGTCACCCGCAAGATAAAATAAAGGTGGGTCAGCAGTTTGTGGTGGTCAAGAGCGAGAACGCAAGAACACAGACGCTAGTCTACTTAACTTTATTGCCAGTTTTGATTCATCCTCACCTTCAGTATCGGACCACAATACAAGGTCTTAGATGAGGTGTGGTGCAATTAGGCCACTAATCGTCAAACTATTTCACCTGGGTTTCCAATTTTCCAGTTGGATAGCTAGGGGACAATTTCAGAACTGTTATTTATACCATCTAACATTTTAATAACATACACTGAACTTTACACTTATGTTTGTCACAATTTTTCAAACAGAGTATGTTTTTTATCTCCACAGTCAGAAAAACTTAATGAAAGTTAAAAAAAAGTGTTTCCATTTTTATTTTTCATAACTCTCATATGTTTGTATCCAGTCATGACATCAAACCCACCTTATGACACGTGTTTTATTCATATAACAGTCACATGATAGGACACAAAAATACACCATTTCAAAAGCTTCCTTCTAAAGTTTACACAGAAAATTAAATAAATTTCCAGCTCCTTCATGCAGAAAAAAACCGAATTCACAGGTATGTGTCCTCAAAACAGTGAGTGACAGTTCTTACATCAGCGAGCACTGCTATTTCACTGCAGCCTGTCTAGTTAGGATCTTAGATCTTTCTTCTGATCTGCTTCCATTCTTCAGAAACTTTTATGTGCGGACGTTCCTTCACACAATCATCAAAGGGAGGAGTGAAATGGGGGACTGTGTTCCTGCCAGGGGGAATGTGCTCGTGTTCAAAGAGGTTTTCCAGGGACTCTTCTTCTGCATGCTACTTTATTACCACCCCATAACTTTAGCCATAAAACATTTGATTAGGGTAGAAAGAAAAAACATAAAAGAAAAGTTCAGTTTACACATTACAGCTGATTAAACAGCTTTCCGACCATTTCATGGCATAATAGGTGATATTCTTTAAAAGGTGGCTGAGCTATGATACTGTGGTTGTCATTCATATTTATGGCAGAGCGAAGGCAGTGAGGGGTAGTGTTTATAAGAAGAAGGGGATGAAGAGGGCAGCTTAATGGGGTAATAAATATATGAAGGTATCAAGAGACAGCCATACAGGTTCCTCTTTCTCCTCGGCCACTAATGTAAAGAATCTACAGTGCAGTGCATCCTGGCAACAATTGTCAGAGGCATTATAAATGTTCTGTATTTCTGCACATACCTTATGGTGCAAAACACGTCTATGTACGTGAAGTTAGGAGAGCTTGTTGGATGCATTCACATTCTTTCAGGAGGATGTTTTGGTGGAAGTACAGCACAGGAGAAAATAACATCACCGGAATACTGTTCCTAGCAGAACTATTCGCACTCCCTGAGCATTTTCTGAATTTTGTACCATTACAACAAATGTATAAAACCCTGTTGTCTGCCACCATTTCATTCATAGAGACCCCCTCAACAGTCAGTAAATAGGTCTCAACTGTTAGGTGTAGAACTGAAAGTCTATCTATTGAAAGTCTGCAACATTGTGGCCTAAAATCTCCTCTGTGATCAAACAATATAAGCCATTCTGGCCCTAAGGCAAAGAACGTTGTTCCACTGTTACAGTATTTTGCATCATGATGTACCAACCCCACCCGCCCTGACGAGTTGCTTCTGTTGGATCTCTGCTTTAATTAGTTACCTTACAGGCCTCCGTAAGCTGTGCCTGAAACCTGTCTATGTTCTTGTAGCTGTTGGGAGCTGATAAGAGAAAATGACATTTCTCATTTTATCACTTAGTTTCTCCTCACAGATGACTCATCAAGGTAAACATGGAGGAAAAGCCAAAAAAAAAGGTAGAAACGTGAATACTTTCCATGCCGACCAACAACCACCTGTGGTCCATTAATGTTACCGCTGGAATAAGGAACTTGCGCCAACATCAGGCTGCTAAGGCTCCAATGGGGCTCGTTCTGACTGAAGGGGCGGTGTCTTCGACGACAGTAAACGGCTGCTGAGGTTGGGCCAGTCTAATGGCATCTGGCAGCTGCAGTTTTCTTCAAAGGAACTGTCAGGTCTCAAAGGAAGGCTTTGATTAAGCCTCAGACAGTACAGAGGCATGCACACAAACATAGACAAACAGGTGCATGGCAAACAAGTGGGCTGCAGATTCTTTTAAAAAATCCTCAATTTTCAGTCTTATCCTTTGTTTCCTCAGAAAGAGTAAAACATGGTCCTGAATGTGTTGAAACCCTGAACATGAGTTATTGATGTGAAAGCTGAAAGCAAAGAATTAAATACTGCTTCATCCTAAGGCTCTTACCACGGTGCAGAAATGAATTTGGGGCCAGTCAGACCTTTCTGTTACAGAATATTTGATGGATTTAAAACTCTGATCATGTTTTTTTTATGCACAATGTGCACTTAGAATCAAATATATGTCAGTCCTTCCTAGCATTATGGATAACACTTCTGTACGCCAACTAAAATACATTAGACCACTTCAAACTAAACATTACAGTGTTTTTATTGTGACAATATATTCCCTGCAAACAAATGCAATGATACTTACTTCTTTATATGTTGAGAGTATATAATACAGATGCAATAATCATAAGTGTTGTGGCTATTTTACACTTTCTGGTTCTTGTACAGGTCTGAACTGCTAACACTCATTTTAGAGGATAGTGATCTCTCTTGAAGAACAGTAAGACATAGGAACAGGGTTTTACTAAATTAACTGTATTACCTTTACAGAATGATCATAGCTGATATATTAAACTGTCATTAGCATATTATATTAGCTTTTAGCACTGCTAGCATTAGTAAAACAAAAGTCTCCTCACTTTTGCTCTGAATAAGGCTGTGACAAGGACTGAAAGCTCAACATGATGAAACATAGCAACTTAACTGCAATATAGTCATCTTTCCTGTTATCCCCTGAATGTTTTCCTCTTTCTCACTTTCTTGTCACCTAAACGACTAGAGAAACAACCAAATTTAAAACAACTCACTGATACTAAAATATTATTTGGACTCGAGAGCCATTTCCTATTTGCCCTTATGACAGAAGATTCAGCCTTAATGATAGCTGTTATTTGATGCTGCTTCATGGTCAAGATTTTATTCTCCTTAATTCCACTGGTGTTTTTCATGCTGCATTCAGGTATTACTCATGAACTCATCTAACAAAACTTTGACGCTATGGCCGTTCTATATGTATTTCAGACTCGTCGGTTCATTGTTATGCAGCTTCTCTTAAAGTGGCAAAAATGGAGAATGGGACTGAAGATGAGCTTTTAGAATAGGTAAATATTTAGGTTTAATATTTTTTTCATTCAAGTGCCACCTTTATTATACAGCATTCATTTTTTTGTAGTGGGTCTAATACTTTTTTTAGACATACCCAGCCTCAAAAGCCCAAAGTCATTCACAGACAGCCACGGAAAATGGTCAAAATGGAACAAAAGTAGTTATAATAAATCAAATATTTGATTTTCTTCTACAAACTTTAATTATTTCACCAACAGAAACCTTATTTTATCTGCTTTAAGAAATACAAACCAACTCCTATCCCTCTCTTTAAGAGTTTACTTTTGGATTTTCTGACTGCAGCCTGCAGTTTTCCAAAATAAAAACAATACCTGTCACAGAACAATGAGCTTGGTCTCATTTTAAGAAAATTAAAAAGAAACCAATGAGAACAAGTCTCAGGGCCAAAACCCAACATTCCTGCGACTCTGCAATAACCACATAATATGAAATCACCTCAGTTTCCCATGGCACAGAGCCTTAAGTGGGATGAATAAGGGCATAAGTAGATGCAAATGTGTGTCACTGTAAGGCTGATGCAAGCAATGCGCAACAGGGAGGAATCAAGGATGAATGCCAGCCTGACACCAAAAGGGACAGCGCTGGAGAGATCAGAACAAACTTTGGAGACAAAAGGCTTTAACTAAGACATTTGACCTCATGGGAAAACATGACGAGCTTTCTGTGTGCATCAGTTAGGAGGTTTTATAAACTGAATATGGATTTTACATCGCGGGCATGCCATGTTTCGGCAACGTGGTTTCTACACAGTGTCATACGCAGGAGTAGTTTAGAAATAAAGGCATCAGCCAAAGCTTGCAGATTGAGTCAAATTGTCCTCAAGGATAATATCAGGGTGGTAGCTGGAAGAGGATTTTTAGAGCTTATTAAAGTTGGGTGATTAAGTTGAAGTGCACACTTTCAGCTTTAATTCAGCAGGTTGAACAAAAAGATTCCATAAAAATGTGAGGAACTAAAGCATTTTCTTCCAACACAATCATTTGTCCAATTCATCAACAGTAATTGGACAAATGAAATAACTGAAAATAAAATGTTTATTTCTAATACTTGGCTGAAAGCCCAATGCTGCCAATAACCACCTGAAGTCTTGAACTCATGGACATCATCAGACATTTTCCTCCTTTTTAATGTCCTCCCCTCCCAGGGATTTACTACAGCAACTCTCAGTTACTGTTTGTTTGTGGGCCCTTCTGTCCAAAAATAAATTTATGCTCAGTTGGGTTAAGATCAAGAATATTCCTCTTCCCTTGCAAAAGTATTTGTCTACTTTTACATGAACTTTGCTGAAATTCTGTTCTTAATCTATAGGATCCAATTTGTTAATGGACCAACCATTGCCAGCAATAGCAACTTTAACTATTCTATAAACATCTTCCACAAGGTTTAGGGGTGTGTTCATAGTTAGATGAGAAAACCAGAATTACAGCCTCTGCTCTAATTTATCCCAAACGTGTTCAAGAAGGTTGAGGTCAGGACCTGCAGCCATAGAAGTTATTGCAACAAGAATTCATTGATTTGAACCTTACTGTAACTATAAATTCAACCTTTAAATATAATTCTTCAAGCGTCTTCAACTTTATGGCTATCACAATAAGAGAGGATAAATACCTAAATTCTGTAACAGAAAGACTTAGTGTGGATGAGCTAAAACAAAATAAATCATGATTCCTCTGTTCCTACTACTTTGTCGGAGCAAATTTGCTTACATTCATTCTGCAATTAAATGTGTTTATTTAACAATAATATATAAAGCTTAGGACACAAGCATCATTAGCATCTCAGAAGACAGTAGTGGATCTGTATGTAGCTATGTGGAGCAGAACAATATCTCCTTCCGTTGCATGCAGATATAGGTAAATCGCAAAGCTCTGAAAAAGATTGCTAAATTTTATGACCAAACATTATTTTTTATGCACAGATAAACATCTCCTTGCTTCATTGTTCTAAGTGGGGGTCTACAGAGAGGGGGACAATGGAGGCCAAAATCTACTTCTCCAGAAGTCCAAGCACTAATTCAGCCTGATGTCTGAGACAGAAGGTCTTGTTATGCAACTAATGTTTTCAGAAATGGACCAAAAGGCGGTATGCCACCTGTTGTGTCACAGTTAAATTTGCAATTCTGATTGGAGGAAGTGACTACATTAATTAACTGCCTTGTTTTCTGCTAAGAATTCTTCAGATAAAATACCCACTTTATGCAAGGCTCATTAGGATGAGCCGGGACACAATCCTAGTGTGATGCAAACACCTTTGTGCCCACTTAATGATCTTAATTTGCACATGGTGTAATGCTGTTTTGACTTTAAAATAGTTATGTTGCAACATCTTATTCATTGCTACTGCATGTTGGTAAGGAAAAAAGCTATAATTTGTTTTAGCGAATCACAATGGATCCTAAAGTGTACAAAGGCTAGGCTCTTGTGATGTAAACAAAAAAGATAAAAAGCTTTCTTTCCACCTTTAATGTGAAGTATATACTGTGGAATTCAAATACTTCTGTTAAAGTGATCAATATACAAAATAACTAAGCTGTAACATATTGACTGAATAAGTGTGCACATGCTTATTAACCCAATACGTTTAAGGTCCAGGCTTTTTTGGTCCGAGTAAGCGTTCCACATAATGAAATTCAATACCAATATTTCACTTTGGGTATGGAGTTCTTTTGGTGGTGTTCTGAGGTGTTTTAATGGCACACAGACCTTTTGGATCCTACACGGATCTGGAGGATTTACGTTTTCTTTAGAAGATTACAAATCTTCTATTTTTCAGCTTTACTCCTTTGTCCACCTATCTGGAGAACACAAGAGACTGTTGTCTTATGTAGAACACAACCAGTACTAGACAGAAACTCCTGCAGCTCCTCCTGTGCTGCTCTTGGCAGCCTTCCTGACCACTTTCTGTCCTGGAGAATCATTCCTGCGAGGACACTGTTGCTCATTTAATTAAGGCAAATGTTTGCTGACTTTTCATGTATATAGTCACATTCAATAAATTTGAATATTTTCGAAAATATTCTAATATATTCATCGTTTTCTTTTTTCCAGTTTAATAGTACAGGATACAGCATATGGCACATCAAAGGTGGAAAAGCTTCTGACATAATTTTCCTTTACCTATTTCTTTACATTAAAAAAACTGGCATTTATAGTCTTGCTGACTTTTTACATTCACTTTGTTTTTTGAAACAAAAACTACATGGATCTCCAAATTTTACCCTGATAGTGCTTGATAACTTGTTCATATGATTAGATCAATTTAGCAAAACAAAGTAAGGACACTTAGAGGGTAATATCCTTTACTAGGGACGGAACCCCGTCTTACACTTGTAAAGAAATGATCCATACCCACAGCACAATTTTACGGGCTCTTCCACCTTTAAATCATTTTTCCTCAAATTCACTTTGGCAGCTTTACGGTAATTATGTTGACTGGCAAACAGATAACACTCAGAGCACAGCGGAGGACAGTGATTATGTCATACCTGAATAGAGAAATATGCCCCTTAAAGGAAAACTGGTGACTTCCTTGTGTTTCCATTATGTGGGTGAATAACAGAAAAGAAAAACTGTAAATGCAAAACATATTTTTCAATCAGCAGTACAATAAATTCCAATGAAACCTAACCACATGTTGGGGGAACCGGAGGGTGGGTGAGTTTTTATTTGAACCCGTTTGCCTGTAACAACCAGTCCTCTTAAAGTTCCAGAGCCAATTTTGAGGAAGGGTTAGGCTGCACAGGGCTCAGCTGGACAACAGCACATTTATGATGGAGAGAGCGTGGAGTGGGTGCAGGATGGATGTTGTGAGACCTCCAAAGGTGAGGGTGATGACAGCACTTCTCTATGGGTGTGGTGACAGCTGAAGGGCACTTGAGCTGGCATGGCTTGTGTACTTGCAGATGCTGCCACACACACACATTCACCACCCCCCTGCAGTCCTTACACACACACACACACACACACATACACACACACACACACAAACAGTCTACCTTTAGGACAGTCATAAAAAAATGGAGTAGTGGCGCTAATGAGAATGTATTATGACTGTACGTCCTGTCATCTTTTAAAGGATTCTTCACCATGCAAATAATCTGACATTTCATGGTTTTTATATCACTTTAGATTAGTATAGTCAACGTTTGTCAGGCCGGCTGACAAGCAAAAGGTAATTTGTGAAGTCTAAACTATTCAGATAAGAGCTTTATGAAAGCTTTTTCCCCAAATAAAAGGATGCTGGAGCATCCCAGTCCATGCAGAAAATGTATTTACAGTTTCTTGCAATTCAAGATAAGTAAGTGAGAGGGTTTCCAAGTAACCTGTTGCAACCTCAGTAAAAATGAGAACCATGTACATAGATTTTAATTCTAAGTACTTTTAACTTCCACCTTTTGGAATTGTGGGTATTATCCAAAGGAACAGGCTGTTTAAACAGCTGTGACAGGTCTTCATCTGGAAACCTATGGATTAAACCCTCCCACTAACCCAGCCATTCTACACAAGACTTTGTTAAAACAGCGCTTAATTGTGAGGAGTGTAATAGGTATGCTGTTCTGGACATACCAATAATGTCAACATCAATTACAAAGCAAGACATAAAACACTGAAGTGACGCAGCGAGATCCGTGTTGTGGCCTTGCGAATATTTTGTCATGTTGAAATTAAGATGTTTTAAATATTTTATTGCAATTTTATGTGTTAGACCAACACACAGTAGTTAAGAAGTCTATGGTAACTCTGGAGGAGCTGTACAGATCCCCACTCAGGTGGGAGAATACGCTGACGGGACAGTTTCACTAATCATGTCTTTACAGAAGTATGGTAGGAGACTACAAGACTAGAAAAAAACTTGAGGAAAAGTTCACCCTCCAGTGAAACCAACAACCCTGAAAATCCAACCAGTTACACTGGAATGGTTAGATGAAAGCATATTCATGTGTTAGGATTTACTTCAGAGGGCTAAATAAAAATGTGTCCCCGTTTTATTTATAAACAGAAATTAAATAAAAAATATATTTCTTCCTTCACTCGTTTCATTTGTATTGTTTTATCAGATAAAATACATTGAAGATTGTGGTTTTAATGTGACAAAATGTGAATATGTTTTATGAAAGGGGTATGAATACTTTAGCGAGGCACTGTGAAAGAGAAAGGGTAGAAAGCAATCCTTATACAGTCCTTGAACTTACTGCAGCTGTGAAACTGCATTATTTTATGCTGTGAACCACTGGAGTATTCATTGTTCCATCTGTCAAGGGATCACACTGATCAGAGCAATTTTAAATAACTTTACACAAATCCACTGAAGCTTAAAATCTCCAGTGCAGCACAAACTTTACAGCCAATCTGAACAAGAGGAATTGTATTGATGTCTAGAAAATATTACTTGCTTTTTTGAGTCTGTTGCCTGACAGCAGTAATTTTTCAGACAAATACAATTTTTTTTTAATGCTTGAAATGTTATGAAGGTTCATATACCAACAGTTTCCCTTTTTTATTCTCTTTAATTATTTAATTACCTTTATGTCACTGCAATCTACTTTTCCTATTATGTTTGTTTCACTTTTTTTTCATGTACAGCACTTTGAATTGTCTTGCTACTGACATGCGCTATATAAATACACTTGCCTTGCCTTTTGTTTCAATTTTTTCAATCCTTTGCAAAATGTTGCAGTTTCTCTGTAAAGACACTGTGCAATCCAAACAATCTGCAAAGGCCACCGCAGCACTTAAATGGCTGACAACTAAAAATGAACTGACATTGTATTAGGATAAAATACTGATTTATAGTTGGAGTTTATCACTGATTATAAGGAATTCAGCCCCGGGTTTCAAAACATCTAGAGGTCAACTTAATATGCACTTCATTAACACTTCTATGGACAGTTGCCATTGCAATGGCTTCTCTCCTATCTTGCAGTGACATCAAAATTGACACCTGCAAGAATCATCTGCTCTGAATTTCATTAAACCCAAAAAAGCTCAAGACGAGAGGAGAATGCTTCATTATCATGTCTGAAATATGCCACAACGGATTGTTTTAGATATGATTCCAGGATGGTCATAAAAGAAGAGTAAAAACTGAAATCTATTCTGAAAGGAAAAACTAAAATGACTCATTTAAAGGCTGTTTTTTAATAAAAAATATACGTTAGAATTGCAATGTCTACTCTGTTGTATAAGCCTTTGCATGTTGAACATGCTGCAGTTTATCCTAATCTCTTTAAGCACAAAAAAAAAAAAAAAAAGCTGTTGCAGTGGTTAAGCTTGCTGGATAACAAAAGCATCCATTTGACTTTCCTTCATCTGCTTGACAGCAAAATAGCTTTATTTTGATTTAAACTGTTGGAGAACTGAAACAAAAATATTTCTTATTCAGTAATTACACATCATCTCATCTCAGTGTGACAGTAAGTGATGCTCAGACAATCAATAATTTAAAAAGAGACAGAAAACTATCACCATCAGACTAAATGCTCAATTTTCAAACTGGAGAAATTGGTTAAGCAAAATAAAGCTGTGGCCCCAAAACTCTAAATTCTTGTCCCAGCTACATTAATCTTTCATGCAGCTGATGTAGCTCATTAACTTCATAGGATTGATATAAGCTGCCATTGTGTTCCACTTTTTCTGTTACAAATGTCAACTTACTGTGGAAAGAAATGGCGTGGATGACTTGATGAGATTGATCAACAAAAGAGCCACAGGACGTAAAGTTGACACTGAAAAGTATGTGGCTCCATGTTCTTTCAATGTCATGCACTATTCATAATAATTATCTGTCACACAATTTCAATCATTTTTAGGCATGAAATTCATTTTTTAAATGTGGTTTTAAAGAATTTCACACATTACTCAGGTGCACAATATGCCTTAGAGCTTTGGAATATGGAGGTGACAAAGAAATTCAAAATATTATATCCCCTGCATGTTTAGCTAGCTCATCATCCTCAGCTCCATCATCTCTACATCTGTTACAGTGCTGTAAAAATCATTTACAGATTTCCTTCTGGTTTTGCTTTTTGGTCGCACATAAAATCATTAAACCAATTTTATTCTAAGATAAGGATAACTTCTTAATAATTTCTGACTATATAGAAAGGTTTGCTCTGATTTTGATTTATTAACGGTAAAAAAAAAGAGCTATCCAAACCAACCTGGCCCAGTGAGAAATTAGAATTCTCCCCCTTGCTAAATTATGAATGAACTGTGATTAACGAATGTTTTTGTTTCAGGGTTACATGCCACACCCAGGCTTGGTTAAAGCCAGATCTTTTGAGTGAAACAACTTAAATAAAGCTTGTCTGAAGAAAAACATTATCCGATACCTATCGGAAGAGGAGCTTAGTAAATAAAGTGATTGACATCCATCAGCCTGGATAGAGTTACAAAGCCATTGCTAAGGCTTGGGACTCCAGTAAACCACAGTGAGAGCCAAGATCCACAAATGGAGAAACCTGTGATTTAGTGGTGAACCTTCCCAGGAGTCGCCAGCCTACCGAAATTATTCCAAAAGCGGATTGGAGACTCATTCGGGAGGTACATCAGTAGTACATCAGATGAAACAACCCAGAACATATAAAGCACTGCAAGCCTCAGTTGCCTCAGTTAAGGTCTATGTTCATGATTCAACAATAAAAAAAAGACTAGACAAATATGGCCTCCAGGGAGAGTAAGTTGAAAAGATGAAAACCACTACAGACCAAAAACACCACCAGTATAAATTTCACCACTGGCAAAAACATCTTGATCATCCTTAAACGTTTGGAAAAAATGTTTTGGGAACTGAAGAGACAAAAGGCAAACTTTCCTAGTCCACAACACAGCAATACAGAGAAAAAACATCTTACTGACACTCAAACATGGCAGTGGTAGAGGGATGGTCTGGGGCTGCTTGCTCTTCAGAGAGCAACTTGGAACCATGAATACTGCTCTGTAGCAGAAAACCCTTCAGGAGATTGTCTAGCCATCAGTTTGTGATCATAGGATAAAGCACACTGCAGTTATGCAGCGGTTCAACGATCCAAATACTCTTAGTCAAACCTAAATGCTAAATGCCCGTGTTAGACCAAATCTTTTCTTGGTCCCTGGACTATCTAACTTCATAACACACCTTTAGACTTGTGCAGATATGTTATTTATTGAAACATCTAATATCTCTGCACTGAAATTTATACCCAGAATAAATCCATACCAGGTGGTCCAGCTGGAGAGGCTGGATTCCCTGACTCTGTGCCTTCCTTCTCTCCTTCATCAGTTTCCTCCGTCTTCTTTCTCTCTCTTTCTATGACTGAAATCTTCTCATCTTCACTGCTTACACTAACATCATTTTCCTCATCTTCACTCATTTCTTCACCTGTTGCACTTTGAGTGGCCTCCTTCACCTGTGACCCTCCTGCTCTCTCTATCATTCTTCCTTCCTCAAATCTCAGTCTCTTCTTCCTTCTCCTCCCTCACTTTTTTGCCAAAGAAACTGGAAATGTCTCCATTTTTAATTTTCCCTTACACTGTGATCTGCAAAATTTGCCAATTTACTACCACAAGAAGTCTATAACAACATGAAACCAGAAATTATCATAATGACACAGGTCACACAAGCAGTTGTATTTAGAAATCTTATTCTCATGGCCGCAAATTTATCATTTTCCCGATCTGACCGAACGGCATGGTTTAATTGTTTCTCATTGCCGTGATATTGATCATATAGAGCCGTCAGTGAAGCTGCAGCCCCTAAAAAAAGCAAACCCAAAATGTTTTTTAATAGTTAAACTTTGTTAACTGTTATTGGGCTTATTGTAAGCTAAACTGACAAGGGAAAAATGCTAAGGCTCTTACAAATCACACGCAAGTGAGTCACTGCCATCAAAGGATTAATGAACGTATTATACCATGAACGTTGGTCACTTCAGCAGACATGTCATTCATTGCAAACTTAAGTTGACTTTACTGTTGTGTTTAAAACAAGGAAAATCACCTGAACAACCTGATTTTAACTGCAGAAACTTGGACAGCTCAGTTGCTCCACTCTGCTGGGCTGCAGACAGACTGCATCGTTAATGTGCCTGAGACACACGCAGGTGCGGCCGCGGAGCGGTAGGCAAACTAAGATTTTCAGGGACATCATATTACATCTAAGATCACATTTTTGTTTTAATAAACTTATGTTCTGACAGTAGCAATTGTGTATGCTCAGGTTATCTTTATTTGAGGTTAAATTTATTTTGAGGATTTAAAACATGTAGACAAAAAGGAAAAAAACTGATGAAATCTGTAAGGGGGCATGTGTGCTTTGACGGCACTGTATCTCCCAGTCCATCCTTTTCTGAGAAACATTCATAGCCCCCATCAAAATCATCATTTTAAATTAAATAATATTACCTACAGCTCTTTGAAATAAACAGACAGTGATTGCAGTCATCTAATTAAACTATTATGCAAAAAACAATTTTGTTCACAAAAAGGTCTAAGGTCTGAAATGAGCTGAATAATAGTGGTAAAAATTACAGGTAGAATATAATCAGCCATGCACGATGTCCACTTTAATGGACAGGAGGTTAACTGCAATTTCCTCTTAACATAAAATCCATATATTTCAAAATTTCAGCAATTAACTAAGTCCTTAGTTGATATTTTTTATCTGTCAAAGTAACAGAAGGATTAGCAAGATATTGTGGAGATGCTCTGTGTTTCTGACTGTGATGCCAAGTGAGAGTCAAAAAAGTGGCTGATAATTTAATGATCCATGATAACAGAGGCTTGTAAGAAAGTTGCATCAAAGTTTGAGTTTTTTCCATAAACTCCAAAATCAGTGCCAGAGTGGAATCAGTTTATAACAGCGATCAGAGAAATGCAGCTTGAACTGCAATGTCATAGCATCACATAAATATAACTGCAAATGCAGTTATATTTATGTTGGGGGGGTATTTGGTGACCAATATTTGCTTTAAACGCAAGATTTGGACTTACTTCTCGTCGTCGTGACGCCCAGCAGCTCTGTTTGATTTTCCACACCACAGCGGCCACCAGCAGCAGGGACAGGAAGCAGCTGTGGAAAGACGGGAAGATGATTAGATGAGTACGAAACATGGAGAGGCAATAAAGCTGAGGAGATCTGGTCCAGCAGAGGAATTATTTTATGTTGTGTGAACATTAACTGAGCAACATGCGCATTGTGTTCCTAAAGCATTACAGCTAAACAACATAACCAGGTGTTTCCTTTTTTCCAATGGAAAACGTCATAACTAAAAATGTCTTCACAGGTACAGTGTATGAAACAACTGTGGATGATGTCTGTTCCACAATATGTTGTGAAGGTGTTTTATACCAGACAGGAAAAACAACTCTTCAGGTGGAGATGAACAGTTAAGAAAAGGCCAGGAGGTAGACAAGGCACGGTAGGGCTTCTTATTTAAACAACTCTGTAACTGACAAATGCACTCCAGCTAAAACATATTTCATTTGAATAATAATTGCTTCATGTTTCACACTTATTTCTAGATGGTCCTAACCAATGTTGTGAAAATAAAACTGTAAAAAAAAAAAAAATAAAGTCTCTTTCTGGATGCCATGTTCCAGTACAAATGTACAGCTGTTGAATGTGTACACAGGCTAAGTTCCAGCGACTTCCTATTCAGTCCATCAATATCCCAATCCCTGCAGATTTTCAGGCAGCGTTCCTGTTGCTCCTGTTACCCTTTTAGCAACATGACATTCCTCGAGATTGCAACAATGTCTCAAAGATAAAAAGATAAACCTGACATTAAACACTTCTGCTCTATACAATCTAAAAGAAGAATGTCTCCCTTCAACCATCTGATAACAGTGTTTATTATTTACTAGCTGCAGGCTTAAATTCTCTGAGTTAACATGCCTGCTGCAGGTGATGGCTTACAATTCAGCAATATGTCAAGAAGTCCTAATGAGCCAATCATAACTAATATAGCAGATAGATGAAGCAGTTTTTAAATCAACAGAGAAAAACTGCAGGTAGACTGACATTTCTCATGAGAAAGTGCACCATATTGTCATTTAAATTGGCTAATATGCATATGTCAGAAACACCAGTTACAATAAAAACAGCACCATTGTTTTAAAAAGTACACCCATCATCAGGAGCTCTTTCAGCACTGAATGGATAGCGGGTTGTTCAGGTTGAGAAGGCCAAACTTTGCATTCAAAACCCAAACAGCATTAATTCAACAATTAAATCAAACAAGCATTGACCATAAAATGAAAAAAATGTGCTCTAGGTTCACTGATACAGAATCAGATTCAGCTTTATTGGCCAAGATTGTGTGCATTAACAAAGAATGTGACTTCACTTTTACACACTTAGTGTACAGAGCCTATTTATATCTTCCACTTTGTTCTGTAGTGCTGCCAGGGTCATGGTGGGGGTGGGTGGTGTGGGTTTGGGAAGGCTTGGTTGGGGTGTTGTAGAGTAGGTTGGTGGGGGTGCAGGTAGTCCTTTTGTGTGGGAGTGAGGTGTGAATGGCTGGTTTTCCAACCTGCAGAGGAATGCTGTGTTCCAAGTGGGAACTGAGAAGTCAGAGTTTACGTCATCTTCGAGTTTTAGCATTGCAATAACAATGACAGTACACACTGTTCTACGTTGTTTTTCGTGCATATAAACAGCATTGAAACTTGTCTTATAAACACTATAAAAAGTAGTACGTGTATGACTGACTGTTACATAAATAATAAAGAACAGATAAAAACAGTCAAAGTAACAAGGTTTTACTACTACTGATGCGAGTAGCAACCGTCTTGAATGCTGAAGTTGGGTATGGTCGTGTTGCTGCAAATTTCCGACTAGTAATTCCGACTTTCGGGGGTGGCCCTGTAAAACTTTTCTACTTGTACTAGTTGGGGGAATCAGGGAGCTGTTTTTCAGCTTTGATTTTCAAAACACATGAGGAGAACTCCCTTTGTGAATAAAAGGGTTTACAGTTAGAAGTTATCGGATTTTTAAAAACCTCAAAATAGCAGTCTATCACCTCTGTGGTGACTTTTGAGTTTTAATGTGATTATTATGACCTTACAATTAGTGGTCAAAAAATTCGACAATATCAACGACTGGGTGATTAAATGGTGAACCACTAGTTTGGAGTAAAAAAGGAGGTTGAAATTTGAGCAATAAGCCAATATTTCAATCACATATAATATAAATAAACTTGACTTAATAAAGTTTAAAAAAAAATTTTTTTAACTGAAGCTCTTAAGCAATAGCTAGAATTGAAGGCAGGCAAACTGACTGCTACAAAGAAGAGTTGCATCAACTAGTCAAAAAATAACTTGTCTTGTTACTGGCATGTAGTAGAAACAGCCTAATAGGGCATGATTTTCTTCTTATTATACCTTCAGTGTTTACTGGGTTTTCTAATTCACTTAAAGACTATACATGGACAGACTTTTCAGGCTTCTGATGTGTATTTAATTAGAGACTCCCACGTTGAAGCGTAACATCTTTACTTTCTAGTGAGGCAAACTTTTCTCCAAAGATTAACAACCTCAATCTAAATGCCTCTCCTCTTTCTAATATTGGCTGTAATGCTTTAAGATCCTCGTTAATCGCACCCTTCCCCACTTGCCCAATCTGAGTGACTCTTTAAAGAGCCATCCATTCAAAAAAAATAAATAAATAACTCCCTTATCTCCCTGGGCTGAAGAGAACTCTTAAAGAGATCCATCTGTTCAGCCATTTTATTGATCTGGTTTTCTGCTCGCTGCTTCGAGAGTGACACTGTGCTGATAAATGATCTGTGTGAATAGAATTGAACCTCACATCAAAGACCTTCTCTTAGTGCAGCGTCTGTATAAGTGTGTGTGTGGGTGGGTGGGTTATGGGGGGGTTGGGGTGTTGGGGTTAAAGCAAACGGAAATATTAAAATAGAAAAGAGAAGTTTAACAGTGTTGCCACACCAAAACCTTTGGAACGCTTTTTACTGTGCCCGAGTCTGGCTTCTGGAGCGGATCACGCCGGTGGGAACTCCGTACCCTGAAACGGACCAGAGAACCATGGTCTTGGCACAGTTTATCAAGACCTTGGAGCGGTTCTCTTGCAGTGTGAATGCATTTCCACTGTACCATACGATGTGATGTAAGATGTAACAAGCCGTTGCACATGCATGACGCTGTCTGGTCCAGTCTAAAGATCTCTGTGTGAAAGTAAATCCCACCAACTGAAGGTAAGAATTTTCTCACTTTTACCGATCCCTTGACCGGACAAGCAGTTTTAATGCATTCTAAAAATTAGGCACAATGATGGTGAAAAAAAACCTTTAGATTCACAGCAGATAGAGGTAAAGAAAAACTAACCAATGAAGTAAAAAGACAAACAAGAGGCAGAGATCAAAGGGCAACAACTGTGAGAGAAACATATAGAGGCAAACAACATAAAGATGACACAAACGGAGACAGACCAGGCAGTGAACCTCATTAAATCTCAGGCTCCATACAGAAAACAAGACTCGTTTGTGGAACCTCAGATCTCACGCTTTCACACGGAGCAGAGATGAGCAGCTACAGGCATCTGCCACCTCTGCACAACCACCTGTGACAATCACACCTCACTTCTTTGATTCAAATGCACAGAGATAAATTACAGAGGCGATGCTGAAGTGACAACTACAAAAGTTCATTGAAAACTTGAGTTTTAAATATAGTATTTTTCTCTATTAGGTAGCCACCATAACCACACTACTGATATTTACCTGCATTCCCTTTTCAAAACCCCCTTATAAGTTGAAAAACATATTTTGACTTAAGACTTTTGGTGCCAAAACATCAGATTATAGTGTTCAGATTTCTGTTGGTTCTGCAGAGGGTTTATCTTGCTGCATGTAGCCTGAAGGGCAGCAACACCCACCACTCACTGCAGAGACCTGTCTCAAACGTTGTGTTTTCATGTTTTTCTAAAGCAGCATAGAGGTAGCCAACAAGTAGATTGAAAGCACTCCAAGGTTCAGTTAAAAGAAAAATACCCACAGCACCTAAAATAAAATCAACTTCCTGAAGCAAACTTCCTCAGCTTAAGCACCAACAACCAGTGGGGGAAAAATGCCACACAGCTTTAGCCGTGTACTCATAGGTGACAGATGAATGGACGTGAGATTGCTGCTCTTTAACGTGGCAACATAAACATTGTTAATGTTTTAAGTACAACACAGTAATTCAGTATATGTGTTGTTAATCTTGACCATATGTCAACCCCTTTATAAGTTGGAGAAAAAACAGTCACACTAATAGTTGTCTTAGGGTCACATGAGTCGGTAGCTATGTTTACATGCGCAAAATTTCATGATCAGATTGAAATGTATTTGGACTAAAAACTAATCGGATTGCACCGCTTATATGGGCACACAATCAATCCGATCATGATGTGCTTTTATATGCACATGGCTTTATTCAGAATAGAACCACTGAGATGTGCAGAGTTATCAAATTTCCCTAAAAAAAAAACACAGAGCTTCCGTCTTTGCAGAACAAAAAATAGCAAACAAAGCAGTAGTGCATCAGTTCGCTTGTCTTCTGAGCGCCCAGGATGGAATCGCTCTAGGTTCTAATCACGGTTGAAACGTTACTGAACCCCCTAATTAAGCTATGGACTCAGCAACACATGCAACTGGTCTATCTGCATTACAGGATGACAGAGCGGAACGAAATGAGCATCCTTCAAAGTTCTAGCGCTGCTCGCCCTCCCTCCACCAAAGAGCAGAAGCCAGTGGATGACGTGGGGCACACATGTACAGCCGGGTCAGCTTGCCTCATTCAGAATAACTTGATCCTGTCAAGCGTTTACATGCATGTCGATCGGATTATCAATTCAGATTACAATTTCATTCCGATACTGCTGAATCCGATCACAATATTCCGACTGACATGTTTACATGACACATTCTTAGTTCGGCTGTTTATTCCGATTACTTATGTCCATATAAACTTAGCTACTGACAGATTCCTCAAGCCTTTTCACTATTTGGGCCATTGTACCTTGTAAAATGTGTCCTAATGATACAGTTTTATGGTCACATGTCACATTGTGTGAATGGTTGTGAAACCAACCTGGAAGATGAGCCAAAACCAAACTGTAGGTGTTAAATGATGGAACCTGAAGCCACTTCTACTGCATAAAATTGTTTTTGAAGAACTATCTAGGTGCTGTCAACATGTGGCATCCTGTAGTGAAGCTATTAATTACAAGCCCTGGGCATGAAGGTAAGTGCCTTAAGCTTGACACCCTGTTGTATCCGTGTTCTAGACTTATTCTGAAGTAAGAAAGGACGTAACTTGGATGTAACTTCCTAACTTGTTGTTTTTGTGCTGACACAGTCAGATAAGTAGTTCATGTCGCCTCAATTTCTTTTAGAGTATTTGTGTGGCAGCATTTCAAGTAAAAAAAAAAAAAAAACAGAACAGATTTGTCAAGACAGTCCGAACACTGAGACTGATGCTAAAGTTGGCATCTATTTTATAGCTCCCTATCTGCCCCAAAATAAAAGGTTATTTAACAGTTTTTTAATAAATGTTTTAAAACAGGTTGTAATTTGTTACATATTTACTCTGTTGGTGAAAACTCGAAAAGTAGGAGTAATATCGTGTACCTTCCAGTCTAATGAGTGGGATGTATCATTACACCCAGTTGTACATAAAATGTCACTGAAGCTTTATTGTTCAGATGGAACAGACATGTGTAAAACCTTTAACCTATTTAGCATTACCAGTATTAACTCCATTTCTAAGAATTTAATTCACCAGATTCTTACTACAGCTGTTTTCATGAATACAAGGTGTTTGTTTTAATATCATCTTTTAATTGGTTATGAAGTGAAATCTGGGTTAGTTCTTATCAAGCAAAGAAGAAACAGCTGGCAAAAAGGCCATACATGCAAATCCTTTTTAATCAAATAAGGTAAAAATGATGAATACCGACTGTTACGGATCCAGACTGGAGAGTGGAACTGGAGCCAGAGAAAGTGCATTATAGCCACAGGCTGCTTAGGCCAGTGAGGTGAGCTCGGACGTGTCATTGGCTAACCTGACAGCAAGACAACAGCCACAGGGCAAATACCGACACACTGGTTCTGTTGTCCGAAGCCAGCTGAATACTAATACTCCCTGCTGCTGGCTTTCACTCCAGGGTGGCAAATGAAACCTGCTCACTTGCCAAACGGCGTTTTATTTTCACCGCGGCTGATAAGTTTTGTTCACCGAACCATGTACCTGCAGCAGTTGCTCAGAGGTCCTCTTCTGCCCTGCTCTTGTCATAGCTAAACCCTGCAGCACCCGCAGATAGGTGGGACCTCTTACTGAAAGCCTAACTACCTGGAATAGAACACGGACTGAAGATGCAGCAGAATACAAATTGCTGTATAATCTGTGCAGCTTTAGATGGTTTGTTTACCTACTTCTCCTGTGCACGGAGCTAGAAAAACAAACAGGGGATCTCATTTAGGTTTGGTAAAAGAGATGGAGCTAAACTAAATCTGGCATTTCCCAGCAGAACTTGGAATGTAGCAATCTGCTGCCCAGTGGACAGTATCTCACTGGATTTATTTCTATTGTATGACATCGACATTCCCAATCCCCGCTGCATAAGATTGTTTGCAAACACACCAAAAGAACGGTTAAGGCTTTAAGACAGTTGCTTAGCTAAAACTTCAATCCGTTTTGCCTGAAAAACTACATATTTTTTTATTCACCATTAGAAGTTCAGTGTATGTGAAAGGAAACACAGTTTTCAACATTTTTACACAGGGAAAAGCGCAGCATGCTTTTGTACTTGGCCCCCATTATACTAACACCCGTAAATAAACTCCAGTGCAACCAACTGTTTTCAGAAGTTACCTTATTAGTAAACAGTGTAAACATCTTTGAACAGCTATTCAAGTTATCCAAAACTTAACAGAGTAAGGTTAACTGACAGTCCAGGTACAGAGAGCATTGATCAGAGACGGAATCAAGACGCTCCTGGCAAAGAACCACAACTCAGGTAGAAGGCTGATTGCCTTCATGCCACGCCGCATTGAAGCAGTCATTTCTGCCAAAGGATTCCCGACCAAGTATTGAGTGCATAACTGTACATGATTATTTGAAGGTTGACGTTTTTTGTATTAAAAACACTTTTCTTTTATTGGTCGGATGAAATATGCTAATTTTGTGAGATAGGAATTTTGGGTTTTCATGAGCTGTATGCCAAAATCATCCGTATTAAGACAATAATAGACCTGAAATATTTCAGTTAGTGTGCAATGAATCTAAAATATATGAATGTTAAATTTTCATCTCTCTCTCTCTCAAAAGAAGCAGCTGAGAGCAAACAACACTGACTTTGTGTGTGACTTACAGGTCCTTCTCAAAATATTAGCATATTGTGATAAAGTTCATTATTTTCCATAATGTCATGATGAAAATTTTACATTCATATATTTTAGATTCATTGCACACTAACTGAAATATTTCAGGTCTTTTATTGTCTTAATACGGATGATTTTGGCATACAGCTCATGAAAACCCCAAATTCCTATCTCACAAAATTAGCATATCATTAAAAGGGTCTCTAAACGAGCTATGAACCTAATCATCTGAATCAACGAGTTAACTCTAAACACCTGCAAAAGATTCTTTTGAGAGAGAGAGAGATGAAAATTTAACATTCATATATTTTAGATTCATTGCACACTAACTGAAATATTTCAGGTCTATTATTGTCTTAATACGGATGATTGTGGCATACAGCTCATGAAAACCCAAAATTCCTATCTCAAAAAATTAGCATATTTCATCCAACCAAAAAAAGAAAAGTGTTTTTAATACAAAAAATGTCAACCTTCAAATAATCATGTACAGTTATGCACTCAATACTTGGTCGGGAATCCTTTGGCAGAAATGACTGCTTCAATGCGGCGTGGCATGGAGGCAATCAGCCTGTGGCACTGCTGAGGTCTTATGGAGGCCCAGGATGCTTCGATAGCGTCCTTTAGCTCATCCAGAGTGTTGAGTCTTGAGTCTCTCAACGTTCTCTTCACAATATCCCACAGATTCTCTATGGGGTTCAGGTCAGGAGAGTTGGCAGGCCAATTGAGCACAGTGATACCATGGTCAGTAAACCATTTACCAGTGGTTTTGGCACTGTGAGCAGGTGCCAGGTCGTGCTGAAAAATGAAATCTTTATCTCCATAAAGCTTTTCAGCAGATGGAAGCATGAAGTGCTCCAAAATCTCCTGATAGCTAGCTGCATTGACCCTGCCCTTGATAAAACACAGTGGACCAACACCAGCAGCTGACACGGCACCCCAGACCATCACTGACTGTGGGTACTTGACACTGGACTTCTGGCATTTTGGCATTTCCTTCTCCCCAGTCTTCCTCCAGACTCTGGCACCTTGATTTCCGAATGACATGCATAATTTGCTTTCATCCGAAAAAAGTACTTTGGACCACTGAGCAACAGTCCAGTGCTGCTTCTCTGTAGCCCAGGTCAGGCGCTTCTGCCGCTGTTTCTGGTTCAAAAGTGGCTTGACCTGGGGAATGCGGCACCTGTAGCCCATTTCCTGCACACACCTGTGCACGGTGGCTCTGGATGTTTCTACTCCAGACTCAGTCCACTGCTTCCGCAGGTCCCCCAAGGTCTGGAATCGGCCCTTCTCCACAATCTTCCTCAGGGTCCGGTCACCTCTTTTCGTTGTGCAGCGTTTTCTGCCACACTTTTTCCTTCCCACAGACTTCCCACTGAGGTGCCTTGATACAGCACTCTGGGAACAGCCTATTCATTCAGAAATTTCTTTCTGTGTCTTACCCTCTTGCTTGAGGGTGTTAATAGTGGCCTTCTGGACAGCAGTCAGGTCGGCAGTCTTACCCATGATTGGGGTTTTGAGTGATGAACCAGGCTGGGAGTTTTAAAGGCCTCAGGAATCTTTTGCAGGTGTTTAGAGTTAACTCGTTGATTCAGATGATTAGGTTCATAGCTCGTTTAGAGACCCTTTTAATGATATGCTAATTTTGTGAGATAGGAATTTGGGGTTTTCATGAGCTGTATGCCAAAATCATCCGTATTAAGACAATAAAAGACCTGAAATATTTCAGTTAGTGTGCAATGAATCTAAAATATATGAATGTTAAATTTTCATCATTACATTATGGAAAATAATGAACTTTATCACAATATGCTAATATTTTGAGAAGGACCTGTAGTACTTGATGAAAAATGTTTAGCAAGTTGGCTTCTACAATATTGACAGTTAGAAAAAATAAGGCTTGCCTATGTCTTACTTATCATGTTTGTAGAGTTCCAGGAGCTCCAGCTAAAAGCTGGCAGGTACTTTTGATGCCATAAAAATCTAACCTTTCCCTCCTACTGACAAAACAATTCTCAATCTAAGATCAAATAAATCACAAGAACAAGAACTTCCTTCCTGAAGGTACACGCTAAGATAGAAACAAGATCAACAATCTTTTTTCAGCTTGATCGGACCCAGTGACCGACCCATCGGACACCTAGACTTCTGATCTTATTGCGATCAGTGAGTGGACCATATGTAAGCACTATCAGGTCGGACTAATAAGGTTCTCCTGTGGGGAAGCTTTTACTGACTGAGAAAGACTAACTTGTCTATTATCAGTGTGAGTTATGTGTTTAAAATGATGTCAGTTCAGCCTCTGTCAAGGAACATTAGGGATTTGGAATCTAAAATTCTGCTGGATTTGGACACAGATACGGATTTCAAGAATACAATTTTTAATGCCATTTTGATCAGATAGTTAAAATGTTGATCACTACCACATATTAAAAAGGACATGGAGATTAAAAAAAAACCTACTTTGCTGGCGCAGGGTGATCTGTGAGGGTGTTGTGATTTGTTTAGTTTTTTGCTTATTTGTTTGCTGCCGTTTGTTTTTCAGAAATATAAAATGTAAAAATAAAAAAAAATAAAAAAGGTGTGAATCCACAGGCACCAAGAAGTATCAGTCATATCTCCTGATGCAAAAGTAGCACCCCTTCACTTCCGGTTTTGCTGCAGGGTTGCAGAAATAAATCCATGTTAAACAGATAAGCGGGATGAAGGCATACTCGCAAGTATAAGAAATCCACCCGGTTATCCTTGGAACCAGTGTTAAGTCACATTGACAGGAAGAAATGGTCTTATTCCTCAGCCCATAAATGTTAAGGACAATCATTAACAGCCTATTCTTGGAGTCATAAAAGACAAACACTATATTGTCAAAATTACTGGGTCACACAGGAACTTTGACATCCTATTTATAATATAAACAGTTTAATATGTTTCAACTCATCTAGGAAGGTTGTCTACAAGGTTTAAAAGTGTGTTTATGGGAATATCTGACCAGACTTCCAGCAGAATATCTGTGAAGTAAGGCACTGATGTTGGACAAGAAGGCCAAGCTGACACTCTCCACTCGATTTAATCTCAAAGAAGGCACCTTTGGAGAGAATTATCATGATTTTATCATTAGGATGATGTCAAGTATTATCAGGTGGAGGTCAGGACGCTGTCACGGTCAGTCAGTTTCTTCTAAACAAAACTGTTCCAACAGAATCAGAAGCATTATATTTTCCCAAAACATCTTGGTATGCTTAGGATTTAAGAATTCTTCTCGCTGAGATCATCATCAAACTTTGCACTTGCCACAATACAGTGAGGAAACTGCATCTGTTGCTTTACATTTTATTTTGATGATGTAAGGCTTGTAGGCACCTGCTCGGGCATGGAAACTGCTTCCACAAAGCTCTTTGGGTTCCGAAACAAAAGGCCAAACAAAGTTTGATGATCTGAAGCTCTCAACTGCAGAAAATTGGTGACGCCTACGCTCTATGTACCTCAGCTTCCTCCGACCATGCTCTGTGATTTCAGGTGGCTGATTTGCTGTCCTTTCCAATAGCTTTAACTCTTTTCTAAAACATCCAACAGGTGATTGTGGAATAATTGGTAGCAAGGAAAGTTCACAAATAGACTTCTTGTACAAGTGGCATACAATCAGTGTAGATGCTGGATTTTAGACAACTGTGATCATGGAAGTGTTTGGAACACCCAAATTTAATCATGTGGAGGGGTGAGCAAATACGTTTTGCAATACATACAGGTCCTTCTCAAAAAATTAGCATATTGTGATAAAGTTCATTATTTTCCATAATGTCATGATGAAAATTTAACATTCATATATTTTAGATTCATTGCACACTAACTGAAATATTTCAGGTCTTTTATTGTCTTAATACGGATGATTTTGGCATACAGCTCATGAAAACCCCAAATTCCTATCTCACAAAATTAGCATATTTCATCCGACCAATAAAAGAAAGGTGTTTTTAATACAAAAAACATCAACCTTCAAATAATCATGTACAGTTATGCACTCAATACTTGGTCGGGAATCCTTTTGCAGAAATGACTGCTTCAATGCGGCGTGGCATGGAGGCAATCAGCATGTGGCACTGCTGAGGTCTTATGGAGGCCCAGGATGCTTCGATAGCGGCCTTTAGCTCATCCAGAGTGTTGGGTCTTGAGTCTCTCAACGTTCTCTTCACAATATCCCACAGATTCTCTATGGGGTTCAGGTCAGGAGAGTTGGCAAGCCAATTGAGCACAGTGATACCATGGTCAGTAAACCATTTACCAGTGGTTTTGGCACTGTGAGCCTGTGCCAGCTCGTGCTGAAAAATGAAATCTTCATCTCCATAAAGCTTTTCAGCAGATGGAAGCATGAAGTGCTCCAAAATCTCCTGATAGCTAGCTGCATTGACCCTGCCCTTGATAAAACACAGTGGACCAACACCAGCAGCTGACACGGCACCCCAGACATCACTGACTGTGGGTACTTGACACTGGACTTCTGGACTTCTGGCATTTTGGCATTTCCTTCTCCCCAGTCTTCCTCCAGACTCTGGCACCTTGATTTCCGAATGACATGCAGAATTTGCTTTCATCCGAAAAAAGTACTTTGGACCACTGAGCAACATTCCAGTGCTGCTTCTCTGTAGCCCAGTTCAGGCGCTTCTGCCGCTGTTTCTGGTTCAAAAGTGGCTTGACCTGGGGAATGCGGCACCTGTAGTCCATTTCCTGCACACGCCTGTGCACGGTAGCTCTGGATGTTTCTACTCCAGACTCAGTCCACTGCTTCAGCAGGTCCCCCAAGGTCTGGAATCGGCCCTTCTCCACAATCTTCCTCAGGGTCCGGTCACCTCTTCTCGTTGTGCAGCGTTTTCTGCCACACTTTTTCCTTCCCATAGACTTCCCACTGAGGTGCCTTGATACAGCACTCTGGGAACAGCCTATTTGTTCAGAAATTTCTTTCTGTGTCTTACCCTCTTGCTTGAGGGTGTCAATAGTGGCCTTCTGGACAGCAGTCAGGTCGGCAGTCTTACCCATGATTGGGGTTTTGAGTGATGAACCAGGCTGGGAGTTTTAAAGGCCTCAGGAATCTTTTGCAGGTGTTTAGAGTTAACTCGTTGATTCAGATGATTAGGTTCATAGCTCGTTTAGAGACCCTTTTAATGATATGCTAATTTTGTGAGATAGGAATTTTGGGTTTTCATGAGCTGTATGCCAAAATCATCTGTATTAAGACAATAAAAGACCTGAAATATTTCAGTCAGTGCGCAATGAATCTAAAATATATGAATGTTAAATTTTCATCATGACATTATGGAAAATAATGAACTTTATCACAATATGCTAATTTTTTGAGAAGGACCTGTAGTGTAGATTAGAAGCATGATGTTTTATGTCACTGCTATGAGGGCCACAGCCAACTCAAGCAGCTTGCTCACAGAAAAATGTGTCAGTAAATTTGAATGAAGTCCACATAAGACAAAGGCACCACAATTAAATTTCTCTGCTAAGCACAAACACCATGGCATACCATCTTGCATAATACCCAAAATGACTACAAATGACACAACTCATATCAATCTTGGTTGCCCCGACGGTCCCTCAACTGCTCAGTCAGGTCAAGCTCCTGCGTTGTACTCTGTTCAACAAGTCTCTAATTTGTATTCATTGGCCAAAAATTAACAAGGCATTAATAATAGGTTCATAGCGGTGAGATCAAGTCCCAGCTCAAAGAACATTTGAGCTGGACGAAGTACAGATGGTGTAAATCCATAACCATATTCAATCGTTTGTAAGGTCTTTGTATAGACCTTCTGCAGAATTCTGGAAAGCTTGAATAACAATAGTGTGACAGGCTGATATTGAATCGTGGCGTTGATTTATATTCACTCTTAAGAGTCTGCCACATTCTGTCTCGTTGTCAATCACACGCCTTCCAGCCTGTCAACACTGCCGGTGACACTAATCCTAAACGATGTTTGGGCATAAACACCAACACACAGTGGAAGGAACCGGGCGCGCACGCACTGCGCCATCACATCACAGCCGGGGTCAATGTCACTTCCCTTTGAGCCAATTTCCTGTGATTGATCTCATTCCAGGTTTGAGGCCTAAAGAGCTTTAAGCTCCATAATGATTTGACGAAAACAAATGCCACAGGAGAATGATATAGAATGATTCAGCATTAGTTAACAAGTTATAGTTTAACCTGACATCTGGAATTGATTGTATTGAACTCACTTCACCTTGTTCATTCATGCAGGCAGCAGTCCAGCAGAGAAAGACCCGATCAATGTAATGGGTTTGTGAGAGAGGGAAGAACATTACAATAGCTTGAAGGACACACAGGAACCCAAAATATCTATCTCCTACTATGTATAAATGACAATTGAGTGCATGTATGTATTGTTGTGTGTGCAAACAAGATTGAAGGGATACACTTGAAAGACACACACACAAGGTACACATAGAAGTATTGATGCAGCCCTTTGGCATTTCAAACTGCCATAACATTGCGAAGGTTTTCTTGATTATATTCAGTAGCAGTAATTTTACGTGTCCGTGGGTGGAAAATGAAATGGTAATTTCTTCTGTTCCACTTCACTGACTTTCAACAGGAAACAATCACGATTTAGTCCCAAGCTGAGCAGCAGTCTTTTCTTGAGTGAGTTGTCAAACCACTTTACAGCTCCGAAAACCTGCAGCTGCAGAATGCCAGCAACATGAAATCCTGCTCAGATGTCTGTGGAGAGCGAAAGCGCAGAGGAACAGAGCCACGGCTTTGATTGATGTTTGCAGCATATTCAACTAACATCAAATAATCTGCAGGATAAAGTATGCTGTCAGAGGCTTTTGTAAATTTACTTTAATGAGATCGGCAACATGTGACTCGACAATGTTTAGCTTTTCACCTGTAAAATAAGCTGAAACCTGCATTTGAAAAACCAGGAAATAATAGTGTAGCATCACCTCTGTATGTGCAGTGGTAATTGCACAAAACCTAGCCTGATATGTGGACTACTAACTAGTTGCAGCCCCATTGAACACAACAACTATTTGTTAGCAGTCAGCACAAGAGACCTATTTACAGTGCCTTGGAAAAGATACCCCCCCAGCATTTTTCAGTTTTGTTGCCTCATAGCCTGGAATTCAAATGGATTTTTGCCCATTCCCCAAGGTAAAACTGCCCCAGCTACTTAACGTTGGATGATTTTCATTTGTGAACAGCCATCTTCCAGTCCAACCTTAGATTCTCAATTGGATTGAGATCCGGACTTTGACTAGGCCATTCCAACACACTTCAATGTTTCCCCTTAAACCACTCAAATGTTGCTTTAGCAGTATGCTTCGGGTCATTGTCTTGCTAGAAGGTGAACCTCCGTCCCAGTCTTAAATCACATGTAGACTGACAGGTTTTACTCAAGAACATCCATGTATTTAGCACCATCCATCTTTCCCTTGATTCGTATTAGTTTCCCAGTCCCTGCTATAAAACAATCCCACAGCATGATGTTGCCACCACCATGTTTCACTGTGGGGGTGGTGTACTTGGGGTGATGGGATGTGTTTGGTTTGCACCTGACATGTCGTTTTCCTTGGTGACCGATGAGTTCAATTCTAGTCTCATCTGACCAGGGCACCTTCCTCCATACATTTGGGGAGCTGCCCAAAAGCCTTTTAGCAAACTCAAAACTTAATTTTAAAACTAAGCATTGTTTTTTTTCTGGCCACTCTTCCATAAAGCCCAGCTCTATAGAGTGTATGTCTTATTGTGGTCCTATGGGCAGATACTCCAGTCTCTGCTGTGAAACTCTGTAGCTCCTTCAGGGTTACCTTTGGTCTCTGTGATGCCTCTCTGATTAATGCCCTCCTTGCCTGGTCTGTGAGTTTTGGTGGGCAGACCTCTCTTGGCAGGGTTGTTGTCGTACCATTTGTTTACAATTTGAAGATGATAGATTTGATGGTGCTAATGGGGAACATCAAAGATTTGGATTTTTTAATAACCCCACCTTGACTTGTACTTTTCAACAATGTTGTCCCTGACTTGTTTGGAGAACTCCTTGGTCTTCATGGTGTGAGGTCTCTTGTTTAGTGGTAGTGTAGCCTATGAGGTCTTTCAGAAAAGGTGCCTTTATATTGACAGATCAAGTGACACTTAGACTGAACATGTGGACTTACATTAATTATGTTATTTTGTGACTTTTGAAGGCAATTGGATGCACCAGAACTTTTTAGGGCCTATGTATGAACATGCCAATTTTTAGTTTTTCCCATTTTTTATATAATATATAGTTTATATTTTTCATTTCACTTTACCAACTTTTTGCAGATCCATCACATAAAATAAGATTAAGAAACATCACAGGTTGAGATGTAACAAACTTGGTTAAAAGCCAAAGGGGGTGAAAACTTTTGCAAGGCACTGTAAATACAGGGCTAGTAGAAAATGCATCTTGTGGAGCACAAAAACCAAATGCTTTTAGCAGGATGATGGTGAGCATAAATGATTTATTCATTGTGACACATACAGTTCTGCACTGAGGACACTGTAAGGAAAAGCCAACTGTTAAATGCTTTATAGATGCTACTGAACACTCGGAGTGTTTACATGCACAGCGGTTTTCCATTATTAACTGCTTTCAGATATTCTTCTATGGGAGACCCAAAAAAAAAAAACTGTTTCCTTTACATCTATAACCAAACAGGGCAGAATTTAGAGAAAGCAGTGATGAGATGGAGATACAAACTCTTCCTGCACTTGTACATTCTCAGAGATTTTTCTACAACATCTGGTGACACAAATCTGCTTATGAATGCCTATTTTCCACATTAAAGTTGCAAAGTCTACTTTTTAATCAACTGTGGCTTTTTGTTGGTTTCAGTAGGCCCCCTTTCGGGGTTTCGGCCTTTTTATAGACTGGGTTGCTTGTTTCTGTTACAAGACCTGGCAAAACCAGCACAAAACGTGGGAAGAAAAAAAAGAGACATGCTTTAGGGAAAAAGGAAAGAACCGAGTAATGCTCTGCGTTTTGTCAAATTAATGTAGGGATGTAATTATTATGTTGGTAAGGGAACAAATTGTCCAACAGTGCAGAGGAATATAAAGTCCACATTATGAATGTCTTGTACCTGCGGTTTGTATAAGCATCGTTTCTTCTCAAAATAAAAGCATTACACAACTGGGACAAGCTTAAAGCAAAGGAGTAACGGTCGATCAGAAACTAAAAAAAAAACCAAACTTTAGCTGATCAGCAAATGCCACATATGTAGGCACCCATACACCAAGCTGAAAACACTCTTCAGTGTGGAAGCCATTACTGAGGTAACAATACTAGAAGTTAGCTAGTTTCAGTATCACAGAGGTAAAACAGACAATGCAAAGATATGCAAAAACTTTAGGTTAAGGATTTAACCCCGGTTCTCTGAAACATGAGTGAGGTATCTCACTATGGGACATGCCTCCAGCGCCTGTCCCCCAGAAGCTCTATTACATTACGCCAGTCTTGACTGGCAGGCGGAAGTGACGTCAGCTCCCATGGGAGGGACTTCCTCCCAGTATAAAAGTCGACGTCACGTAGGTGATCTTCAGTTTAATAAGCACACCTCTTCCTCGTTCCCTGCAAGGAGGGTGATCTGGTGAGATACCTCACTCATGTTTCGAGAACCGGGGTTAAATCCTTAAGTTCTCTTTCAACATTCGTTTCGGTATCTCACTATGGGATATTTCTGCTCCCGTATTGCCAGATAAGCTCGCTCGAAGACCAACAGATTGCATCTTGCATTCATGGCAATGTGGAACCCACACCCAGAACCGTGTGAGCCAGTGTGGGCCTGGGGACATCCAGTTTATAGAACCTAGTGAAGGTGTGAGGGGTCGCCCAGTTGGCAGCCTCACATATTTCCTCCACAGGTATACCCTGGAACAATGCCCAGGATGAGGCCACACCACGAGTGGAATGAGCCCGCAGACCTGCAGGGGGTGCAAGGCCTCTGCTCTCATAAGCCATAATAATAGCCCCCACTACCCAATGCGAAAAACATTGCTTTGTGAGAGGCTTTCCTTTATGTGATGAAGCCCACGACACAAACAGCTGCTCTGATTTACGAAAATCTGCTGTTTTTTCCACATATAACCGCAGAGCTCGTACTGGGCAGAGCGTATGCAGTTGTTCATGCTCCTGAGAGGAGAATGGTGGTGGGTAGAAAGCCATTAATTCAAGGGCACGGCATGGCAGAGCCGTAGCAACCTTAGGTATAAAGGCAGGATTAGGTTTCAGTAAAACCCTTGACTCACCCAGAAACTGCATGCAGGACGGGTTAACTGAGAGCGCTTGAATGTCACTCACACGCTTAGCAGAAACCAGAGCAATCAATAAGGCCGTTTTAAAGGAAAGCACTTTGAGCTCAACCTGCTGCAACGGTTCGAACGGTGCACGTGACAACGCATCGAGTACCATAGGTAAATCCCATGAAGGAGTGAGGCTCCTCGACACTGGACGGAGCCGTCGTGCACCTTTCATGAATTGACACACCAGGGGGTGCTGCCCCACTGTTTTGTCACCAAAGCCAACGTGACAGGCTGAAATAGCAGCCAGGTACACCTTCACGGTGGAAAAAGCCACTTTATCCAACAGTGCCTGCAGAAAAGTTAAAACGTCCGACACAGGGCTTTGCATTACGCTCACCATAGGTTTTGCGCACCAACCCACGAATGCCTGCCATTTACCCTCATACACGTTACGCGTGGAAACGGCCCTTGCATTTTGAATTGTGTCAATAACGTTCTGGGGAAGCCCACTGGCAACCAGATTTAACCCCTCACAGGCCAGGCCCATAGGGCCATGCGCTCTGGATGCGGATGAAATATTTATCCGCGTGCCTGCGTCAGGAGATCTCTGCGGAGGGGAAGCCGCCATGGCTCGCCGTGTAGCATCTGAAAAATCTCCACTAGCCAATGTTTCCCTGGCCAGCGGGGAGCTATCAGAATGAGTGAGTGTTTTCCCTCTCGCACCCTGGCGAGAGTAGGAATGATCAGTTCCAGTGGGGGAAAGGCGTACAGTAGGACCGGCAGCCATTTGTGCGCTAGAGCATCCAGCCCAAGCGGAGCTTGTTGCTCTGTCGGTGAGAAAAACATCGGACACTGAGCATTTTCTCCTGATGCAAAGAGGTCGACCTCCGCTCGGCCGTACCTCTTCCATAGGGCAGAAAGTGTCTCAGTGCCAGCATCACGGCCAGGAGTTCCAGACAATTTATGTGAGCTGTCTGTGTTTGTGGACTCCAAACGCCGTTTACCATCATCCCCTCGTGAGTGGCTCCCCAGCCTGTCAGCGAGGCATCTGTGGTAATTACCTTCCTCGTCAGGATGGTTCCCATGGTAACGCCGGTGTTGAGAAAACCGGGACGCTTCCACGGGCTCAGCGCGCGTACACATGAGAGAAACCAGGACGCTGCGGTGAGCATGGCGTGTGGGGCTCAAGCTGAGTGACGCCACCCACCTTTGAAACGGGCGCATGTGTAGACGGCCGAGTGTGATGACCGCCAGCGCAGACGCAATCAGACCGAGCAGTCTGAGGCATAACCTGAATTTCACCTGTGTGCCTCTGCGAAAGAGTGCCAGACAAGCCTGAAAGGCTTTTACTCGTTCCGCTGAGAGGCGCGCTCTGAACTCGACTGAATTCAAGGACAGGCCAATGAAGGTGATTGTTTGTACTGGGGTTAAAATGCTCTTTTCCCAGTTTATTTTGAATCACAGAGCTGTCAGATGTAAAGTAAGCATCTCGGCATGCGTCCTGAGCTCCTCTAAAGACTGAGCTGCAATCAGCCAATCGTCTATATACGTCGCCAGACGCATCCCCCTTTCCCTTAGAGGCGCGATGGCTGCCTCGGTGCATTTCACGAACACACGTGGGCTCAGTGAGAGGCCAAAAGGAAGTACCAGGTACTCGTATATCTCTCCCTGAAACGCAAATCTGAGGTATTTTCTGTGAGGGGGGTATATAGGGATATGGAAATATGCGTCTTTCAAGTCTATGGAGACAAACCAGTCTCCTTGACGCACAAACTTTATCAGAGCTGCGTGTGTTAGCATCCTGAACGAATACCGTCTCAGATATGTGTTCAGAGCCCGCAGATCCAATATCGGTCGCAGACCCCCGCCCCTTTTCGGCACGAGAAAGTATCTGGAGTAAAATCCGTCTCTGCTTTGCTCCTGCGGTACCAGCCGGACAGCTCTTTTGTGCTGCAGGGAAATTATTTCCTCTTGCAGGACGCGAGCGGACTTTTCCTGGGCGTATGACTGTACTATGCCCTTGAAACGGGGTGGGGCTGTCACAAATTGGAGCCTGTATCCCTTGGATACAGTCTTTATCACCCAATCTGACGCTCCACACGCTCGCCACAGCTGAGTGTTGTTTGCCAGTGGACCTAAAGGTGCTTCCGTGTAAACACTGCACAACACTGGCTGAGGGATCTGCTGTTCCGCTACAACTGACAGCTGCGCTCGCCTCAGGTCTGTTTCTTCCACAGAAAAAACAGCCTGCTGTGTTAGAGGTAGGGTGAGAGCTCCCCCTTGAGGCCTCATGTGCAGCTGCATGGCCATGTCCTGTCCTTGTGTTATTTTTAACATATTTTTCATGTTTTTTTGTTGTGGCTGCGCCCTCGGCTCCAGGCCTGGATGCGTGCCAGAAAACAACTTTATTGAACATGTTGTGAAGGGGGAAGGTCGTGTTTTTAGACACTGGCATGTGTTTGTGCACTGGTGTGTGCTTTCTGGCCACAGCTGCGGCTCCACTGAGCTCTCGGTGGCTTTGATCTTCCTCCGCTTCGGTCGGCTCTGAACGATGAGCTCCAACGTCGGCTCTGCAGGCCATTTGAGTTGCCTTGAACGTGGCGTTCTGAACTCGAACTGGGACAGGATGTGTCCTGGTAGGGGGGGTGCAGGTGTCTGGCAGATCCTGCTCTCCCACCCCGAAGACGGCTCCCTAGGTAGCGCGCCTAGCGCTCACAGTAGCGGAAGGGGTCGCTTGGTATCCCGGCATCGTCGGGGGAGCGAATGGCTTCCTTCCCCAAGCACCTTTGAGCTCGGTTTGTTTCCCACGGTCCGCTGACTGCGGCTGAGGCTGGCGTCTGGGGATGCGGTAGGCCGGTCGAGCCGCCGCTAGAGCGAACGGCACACGGGGTGCTGGAGGGGGAGGAGGCTGCGCTTTCCTGGGTAGACAGCTTTAGCGCTTCACCTTCCCTCTTCTTTTCCTCACAGCATTTTTGCATGGCTGCCACAGTGGGGCTGAATAAGCTCTTCGGGTCCACGGGGGTGTCGAGGAGCTGGTTCTTCTCTCTTTGAGACAGGCTAGACAGGTTCAGCCATCTAGCTCTATCCTGAGTGACCATCAGGGCCATGGCTCTCCCGGATGCTTGGACAGCGCTTCTGTGGAGATGCAGGCATAGGTCTGTCACCACGCACAACTCGTCCCACAAATCGGCCATCGGTGTGCCAGTCATCTGCTCCTGTAATTCAGCTTGGTAAGCGAGGAGAAGAGATGAAGCGTTTAAGGCTTTAACAGATGCAGCCACCGCCTTGTAGCTTTTCTCATTCAGAGCGGACTGAAAAGAATCAGCTTTGAAGGGAAGGGTGGGTCCTGACGCTGTCATGGCTGACTTTTGCGATGGGTGCAGGTGAGATGCCAGCAGAGGTTCTACGGGAGGCAGATGTGAAAAACTGCCGGCCTCCATGCCCGTCCAGTCCAGCGCCAGGGCGGGGTTCTTGGCGGTGAGAGGATTGCTCCAGGACCGGGTTGCTTCCTCGAGGCACTCGGGAAAGACCGGCAACAGCTGTCTGCTGGAAGATTTGGCTCTCGGAAGCCGCTTCCCCTCATATCGAGATGTGGTAGTTTCGGTGAGGGTTTCCGGCCACTCGATGCCCAGCTTCTTTGCGGCCCTTCTGCAGACATCATGCAGGTCCGTTGCAGTCGGGTTTGGGGAACCGCAGCGGCTGGTGTCATCCATCACCGAGGGCTTTGCAACCGACTGGATGGCATAAGATAAGTCCAGCTCATCGTCGTCAGACCCGAGACTGATGGACTCCACTTCAGATTCGGATTCAGCGTTAGCAAGAGTGCTGAAACCTGGAAGTGTGGCCTCGTCTTCCTCTGGGTCAGTCAGTGGCGCGACAGCGTCAAGCTGATCACCCCAACTGGCTCCAGCCAAAGTGGGCTCTCTCTCATCAGTACCAGGAAGCTCCGGTGGCGGGGGATTGGCTACCCCCATCATAGGATCAACCTCTGACAGGCTAGCTTGGCGTGCTAGCCTGCGCCGACGAGACTTAAGGGAGAGCCGTGCACAGTGCTCGCAGCTCGCCGGTGACGCCAACGCGTCCTGGACATGTTGCAGCCCCAGACACGAATCGCAGACAGAGTGGGTATCTGCCCCAGCTATGAGGTTGCCACATGTGCAGGTTCTAGATGGTGGTTTGACTCTGTTCATGGTGAGAACGAGTGCAAGTTACACACCTTCTTAAGCTCCGTTAAGGTTGCAGGTAGTTTGGTGACCAGTTGCAGCGCTGCTGTTTGGCAACAGACCAGCATTGAAAGGGACTCAGAACAGTCGAGCACAGTTATTGAGAAGCGCTCGGCGACCGAGTTGTTAGCTCGCTCTGTGAACAGTTAAGCTAGCTCAAGTTACTGTAATGACCGTCTGAGAGGTGCTTCTGGGAGCGAGAAGAGGTGTTAGACTGAAGATCACCTACGTGACGTCGACTTTTATACTGGGAGGAAGTCCCTCCCATGGGAGCGGACGTCACTTCCGCCTACCAGTCAAGACTGGCTTAATGTAATAGAGCTTCTGGGGGACAGGCGCTGGAGGCGTGTCCCATAGTGAGATACCGAAACGAATGTTGAAAGAGAACCTATTTTAAAAGAAACTATTTTCTATGACGTGCTTGGTTAATTTAGGCTGGAAGATATTTAAAGAGAGCAACACTTTCAACAGATAAGAAGGCTAAATGCAGCTTCTATCCTTAATGGCACATGCTGGACTAGGAAATATTGGCAGCCTCTTGGAAACGTCAGGGTTAAGATAAGGCTCTACATTATCTACCGATCATACAGGGGTACTGCTGCTTTAGTAATGCTAGCAGCACTAGTCGCTAATAAAAGATTGGTATAAAATGTCAACTGCAAAATTATTTGTTTCTTGTTTTAACGTTTAAAAAAGGTAATATCCTGTTTTAGGGTTATAGCTCTTTTACTTAGTGTGAAGTCAAATCTACTTCTAACCTAGCCAAAATTGGTATCGGTAGTTTAAAGCTCTACAAAATCTGGAGATCAGAAATTATTGCTGATTAACTTACTGTATTTACTTTGAAAACACATTAAGGTGAAGAAAATGTTGCAAACTGGTGACCTAAAAAATGTAACAGACCAAATATTCCTTATGCAGAGAAATAATAAGCCTGAAGTAGAAGCTTTTCTTCATGGAAATTCAAATATCTCTGAGGGGTAAATTTAAGTCTCCTTGATGGCAGAGGCATGACTCATTAATATCCATGATTTTCAGCCACCCACACATCAACCCTGACTCGGTTATGGGTTGGGCAGCCGACTGGCTGCCTCTCTTAATGTCTAATTCCAAACCAAATGACATCTTACCACTGTGGAGAAAACCCAATGCACTAGCCATTTTACATAGCCGCAGATTGAGTTGAACAGTCAGATTTAAATGTCTGCTGGATCTTAATAATTGATTTCAATGTGCAAGTCATTTTTCAGTGTTGAGAGAGGCTGTATGCTGAAGACTCCCATAAGCTCAGAGCAGTTCTGTTGTCATTAAAGGTGTACAACGCATATTGTCAGTGACCTGACAAGGTAAGGATAGAAGATAAACATTGAAGCCTTTACTGATTTTTTATTATTTTTTAAATCAGACAAATTTAATGAAAAGATCAAACTGACAGGCTGTAACAGTGATGCATAACAATGACAACGAATGCTAAACCCGAGCACAGCGGTGTCAGCTGAAGGGCCTCACATGTACTTGAGGAGCTGTCATGCACCAAAAATAAATGAGGGGTAGGAGTGCCCATCGGAAAGCACAAGTTATTTTAATATTAGTCGTCAAGTAGCACAGATGTGGCGCTACACTCTCAGGAGAGGCAGGGCTTTCTGGGCCATCAGGCTGCAGCGCAGTACTGACTATTTACAAGGTTAAATCCAATTTCAGTGAGTAAACACACCAGGCCAACGTGTGGTGATTGTTCTGGAACAATAGCTCAGACACAGTTCTGTTATTTTGATGCCTCAATCAGACAGAAATGTATATGCATATCTCAGGACAGAATACGTGTGATACACAAGTTTGACTGTGGTGTTTTACAAGATCATATACCAGTTGCATTGTTTCCATGTTTCCCATTTTAAAAAAAATTCTTCATTAGCAAAACTAGAACCCCTTTTCTAAGCAGGGTCTGAGGTGCTTGTATGTAATTTGGTGGATTACATAATTCCAATGCTAGCCCAAGTTCTTAGCTGCTTCTAAAAAACTGAGTTAAGAACCAGTTTTGAACACACATCTTAACGCCAACTTTAAACGTCTCTTCTAGAAAATGTTTGATCCTCCATCTGATTCAAACCCTCAAGAGATTAACTTCAAAAATCATGTGTTTGTCTTGTAATCCCTGCAAACAGTTGTTCTAATATCCAGGCCTAATTTATAACAGCTGTTTGAAACAGCAGGCAGTGTTTGTGAGGCCTTTTTTTAATCCCAAACAGCATTTCATATCTTTCATCTATTTTCATTAAGATATTTGCTAATCAAAATATAAACTGGAAACAGTTAATGGTTAGCAGTATTGGGTGTAATATCACCAGCTTCATTCGCGAAGGCTGTTTGAAACAACAGCCAGTGTTTGTAAACAGCTTGTAAAATACTGATACTGATCGGCACTTAAAAGTGCCCTGGTAATAAGACTTATATAAGCTATTACAAGAAAAGTGTTTATAAACTCCAGCTGGTGAAATTAAAAGACCTGAACGTGTTTAAGAAAGCAGCGACTCTGTGCACAGCTCCATGTGTTGCATTAACATACAGTTAGGTCGATATTAATACCACACTGTGCTTTCGTTATTCCAGCGCTAACCCCACTTTTTATTAATATTAAACTCAGTGGTTTTTATTGTTTTAAATTAAACTGATTAAAAGCAAAACTTATTTAGTAGTCCTAAACAAGATTTTAATTGGTGGTTGTTTAAAGCTTGCTTGCCTCAAGCCCCTGATGAAAGTGCTTCTTTCTTCCGGCCCATCAAAGAATTGATACCGAGACAGAACCAGTTTAACGGTAATAGAGTCGGTGCATTTGAATTCAACTCTAATTATATAGCCTCAATACCACAAATGTCATCTCCAGTATTGTAAAACACAAATGGGTCAAATTTATTTGATGGTAGACAGAATCCAGATTGGTTCAAATCAACTCATTTATCCCCATTCAGCTAAAATGTAATTGATTCCAAATGTAGTAATTAAAGTCAGCTGGGCTTATAATGCTTTTGTGATGGAAACAAAGGGAAGGTGTCAAACAATGACTAGAACTGTTCAAGTCCCCCTCTAGCAGCCTCTTTAATTAGGACAGATTCACCTTTACTAAACTACTGCTGCATCTGTAAAGAAAAACTATTTAGAAAACTAAACTTCTTCTTTGAAGTAGCAAAAAATAAAGGTCGAATAACTAACTTCAAAAACAGGTCAAACATTTCCACTGTGGGGACGCTTTGTTAAAATATTGCATTTTTGCTTTTGTGGCTTCCTCCATCAAGCAGTTTGGACTTGTGCTGCCAAGAAATTTGTCATTCAGGTCACTGTTACTTCAAAGCTTGCTTGCGTTAGCAATCATATTTTTAATTTCAGACTGAGCTGGTGGGAAGAGAGAGAAAAAGCTTAGGAAAACATTTTTACTGCATTCCTAACATTTTTTTAAAAGACGTTTCACAATTCTCCAGGGCTTCTTTCTCCCTTTTTTTTAGCGACTTAAATGAAAATATCTTTTTAAAAACAAGAAACACGATTTAGTTTGTGAAATATTTGTTTGGGCTTTGGGTTCCTGACTGACTTAGTTCACAGCAAAGTATTTCAACCCTGCAGACCTGAGGCAAGAAGCTGCTGGACAGCTGGGTGTGAATATGTGAATGCATCTGTGCGCTGTTCAAGGGGATGTTTAGCGCATCTGTTTTGCGGCTGGAGAATGCTGGTGGGGTGGGGATGATGGGGGATGGGTAGTTTGTGCTGGTGCTGCAGATAACAGGATGGCACCACCTTCATCGGTCCCCACGGGGGAGCGCTGCACACAGAGAACCGGAGCTCACGGTGAGAAAGTGAGATTAGGAAACAGAGAACGTCGGAGCAAATATGAGCAAACAATTTTCACGTTAATTAGCATCCCTAACCACCCCCGCAACACAAACAACAGTGCCCAGAGAAGCAGAGGCAAATCGGGATGAGGCTTGCTAACTTTAGGTCTCTACTCATCAGTGCTGAATCAGTGGCAGCCAGCGCACACATCAAAAAAATAGAGCGTGCTGCGGGATTAAGAGCAAGTCAGAGGGAGTGGCAGGTTGGGAGCAGAGAAAATGGGGGCAGAGGAAGAAAGTGTGGAGAGAAAGAAGGGGAGGAGGGAAAGAATGAAAAAGGAGAGCCACAGATGAAAGGAGATAGGCAAGACGACACAAAAGTGAGGAGAAGCAAGAGATGGAAGAACAGGAAGGCAATAAGAGAGAGAAAAAGTAGTGAAAGAGGAGAAAGCATTGAGAAGTAAATATGGTTGAGACAGAAGACTACTGTTTTTACTTCATAGACTGTTGTCGAGTCTGCTTCGAACACTCAGCCGGAACAACCTGCTGGCAAGAACTGCTGACAAAACGCTTCAATGCTGGCAGGTGTGTAAATATACTAGCACCATGAGCAACTAACAGGAGGGGTAGAACCTACAATACACAGCTGTAAGTCACCTCAAACACTGTGGCATGGATAGTTTAAAGATCTGAATTTCCACACGTTTTTCTTTGAGGAAATCTAATTTAAGATAAAGTACTTTGCAACAGGATTCATATCATCATTCTGATTTTTTTGGAGGTGAAAAAAATAAATCGGAACTGGACCGTTCAGACTGCCATGAAAAAGTTGGATGTGGGTCGCATTTGCCTGCTGGGAAAATTTAGCCTTGGTGTACATTGTTCGTTCGTTCGTCGTCTTCCGCTTATCCAGGACCGGGTCGCGGGGGCAGCAGACTCAGCAGAGACGACCAGACGTCCCTCTCTCCAGACACCTCCTCCAGTTCCTCCAGGGGGAGCCCAAGGCGTTCCCAGGCCAGCCGAGAGACATAGTCCCTCCAGCGTGTCCTGGGCCGTCCCCTGGACCTCCTCCCGGTGGGACGTGCCTGGAACACCTCCCAAGGAAGGCGTCCAGGAGGCATCCGGTATAGATGCCCGAGCCACCTCAACTGGCTCCTCTCGATGTGGAGGAGCAGCGGCTCTACTCCGAGCCCCTCCCGGATGACCGAGCTCCTCACCCTATCTCTAAGGGAGTGCCTGGCCACCCTACGGAGGAAGCTCATTTCAGCCGCTTGTATCCGTGATCTCGTTCTTTCGGTCATGACCCAAAGTTCATGGCTATAGGTGAGGGTAGGAACGTAGACCGACCAGTAAATTGAGAGCTTTGCTTTTCGGCTCAGCTCTCTCTTCACCACAATGGACCGGCACAGCGCCCCCATTACTGTGGCAGCCGCACCGATCCGTCTGTCGATCTCCCGCTCCATTCTTCCCTCACTCGTGAACAAGACCCCGAGATACTTAAACTCCTCCACTTGAGGCAGGAACTCCCCTCCAACCTGAAGAGGAAAAGCCACCCTTTTCCGGTCGAGTACCATGGCCTCGGACTTGGAGGAGCTGATCCTCATCCCAGCCGCTTCACACTTGGCTGCGAACCGCCACAGCGCATGCTGTAGGTCTGGGCTAGATGGGGCCAGCAGGACCACGTCATCCTCAAAAAGAAGAGACGAAATCCACTGTGGTGTTCATTGTTCTTCTAGTTAATCCATGTTTCTGTGATGGCATTAGTCTAAGTCTCCTCACTTCCTTAGACTTGCTCCCCACTCAGCTGCCACTCATTCTGTTGATTATACTCACCTGGTTCCAGGACATAAGTATTTAAGCTCCTTTGTTTCTTTCTCTCACTACTGGATCCTACTGTTGCAGCCGGGTCCCTGTGTGTTCTCCTTATGTATTCTAAATTTTCCCATTCTTAAATCCTAGTCCTACACTCTATCACAAGCCTGCCAATGTTCTGTTGCCATTTGGGTCATCAACAAACCACAAACATGACACTCAAACAGCATCCAACATCTGTAAAGAGCTGACAGGAGTGCTCATTTAAATAATGCCACCATAATCAATGTTGGATAAAGTGGCAGCGAAAAGAAAAACATGACTTAATTCTACAGACATAATAGCAGGGAGATAAGCAGGGATTTTCTAACCTGGATTGAGGTCTGGACTTTGACAGAGCAATTCCAATACATGGATTTGATTTATGCCTTCCATTATAATTTTGCTTGTACATTTAGGGTTCTTGCCCTGCTGGAAGGTGAACCTTGGCTCCAGTCTTACATCTGGTGGACCCTTTAACAATTAGTTGTTCTTAAATTAGCTTCATTCATCTTCTCATAAGCTCTGATCAGCTTTCCTGGTCTCTGCTGGGAAAAAAACATTCCCACAGCATGATGCTGCCATCCCCATGTTTCACAGTAGGGGTGGTGATGGTGATGAAGGTGATGTGCAGTTTTATTTTTTACGCTGTACAGGTCCTTCTCAAAATATAAGTCCTTCTCAAAAAATTAGCATATTGTGATAAAGTTCATTATTTTCCATAATGTCATGATGAAAATTTAACATTCATATATTTTAGATTCATTGCACACTAACTGAAATATTTCAGGTCTTTTATTGTCTTAATACGGATGATTTTGGCATACAGCTCATGAAAACCAAAAATTCCTATCTCACAAAATTAGCATATCATTAAAAGGGTCTCTAAACGAGCTATGAACCTAATCATCTGAATCAACGAGTTAACTCTAAATACCTGCAAAAGATTCCTGAGGCCTTTAAAACTCCCAGCCTGGTTCATCACTCAAAACCCCAATCATGGGTAAGACTGCCGACCTGACTGCTGTCCAGAAGGCCACTATTGACACCCTCAAGCAAGAGGGTAAGACACAGAAAGAAATTTCTGAACGAATAGGCTGTTCCCAGAGTGCTGTATCAAGACACCTCAGTGGGAAGTCTGTAGGAAGGAAAAAGTGTGGCAGAAAACGCTGCACAACGAGAAGAGGTGACCGGACCCTGAGGAAGATTGTGGAGAAGGGCCGATTCCAGACCTTGGAGGACCTGCGGAAGCAGTGGACTGAGTCTGGAGTAGAAACATCCAGAGCCACCGTGCACAGGCGTGTGCAGGAAATGGGCTACAGGTGCCGCATTCCCCAGGTCAAGCCACTTTTGAACCAGAAACAGCGGCAGAAGCGCCTGACCTGGGCTACAGAGAAGCAGCACTGGACTGTTGCTCAATGGTCCAAAGTACTTTTTTCGGATGAAAGCAAATTCTGCATGTCATTCGGAAATCAAGGTGCCAGAGTCTGGAGGAAGACTGGGGAGAAGGAAATGCCAAAATGCCAGAGGTCCAGTGTCAAGTACCCACAGTCAGTGATGGTCTGGGGTGCCGTGTCAGCTGCTGGTGTTGGTCCACTGTGTTTTATCAAGGGCAGGGTCAATGCAGCTAGCTATCAGGAGAGTTTGGAGCACTTCATGCTTCCATCTGCTGAAAAGCTTTATAGAGATGAAGATTTCATTTTTCAGCACGACCTGGCACCTGCTCACAGTGCCAAAACCACTGGTAAATGGTTTACTGACCATGGTATCACTGTGCTCAATTGGCCTGCCAACTCTCCTGACCTGAACCCCATAGAGAATCTGTGGGATATTGTGAAGAGAACGTTGAGAGACTCAAGATCCAACACTCTGGATGAGCTAAAGGCTGCTATCGAAGCATCCTGGGCCTCCATAAGACCTCAGCAGTGCCATAGGCTGATTGCCTCCATGCCACGCCGCATTGAAGCAGTCATTTCTGCCAAAGGATTCCCTACCAAGTATTGAGTGCATAACTGTACATGATTATTTGAAGGTTGACGTTTTTTGTATTAAAAACACTTTTCTTTTATTGGTCGGATGAAATATGCTAATTTTGGGAGATAGGAATTTTGGGTTTTCATGAGCTGTATGCCACAATCATCCGTATTAAGACAATAAAAGACCTGAAATATTTCAGTTAGTGTGCAATGAATCTAAAATATATGAATGTTAAATTTTCATCATGACATTATGGAAAATAATGAACTTTATCACAATATGCTAATATTTTGAGAAGGACCTGTACATAGCGACCTGCATGCCGGACAAAAATTATTTTTATCCCATCTGCCCAAAAAAATCACCTCCTACACGTTTTCTTTACTACTTTTAATTTAGAGCTACCAGTATAAAGGGGTTGAATGAAGATGTACATCTCCAACGAGCTAAAAATCATGTTCCCTTTCCTCTTACTTCACAATTATGGACTACTTTGTGTTTGCAATATGACAGATTGTAAATATAGGAGAGACAGATGAATAGCCCTTTTAACGGTGCTTCTACTTTTGTACATTAAACCTCAAGAGAAAGAAATATTAATTTAACAATGAACCAGGCTTTCGCTCACATTGTGTACACTGTATTTGAAAATAACTGGTCACAAAAATCAATGTACTGAGTCTGGAAAAACGTGGAAAAAAATAATTCTGTAATTCCCATCTGGGCTGCAGGCACACAAACAAACACACTCATGGGATACTCAAGAGAGATCACACACATAGTCAACCACAGTGTGGACACGCTTGTGTGCTTATGGTCCAGTTCATTTTTAAATCAATAACACATTACAGCAATTCCTGCAGATGTAGAATTCAGACCTCCTACAAAACAAGCACATGCATTATTACAAAGCACTCCGAACTCATACAATGTTTACATTTAGCAAACTACATAAAAATGTGTAACAAATCTGCTCTAACAACCATTTTTGTGTTGCTAAAAAGCAGCAGTATGCAGTTCTGAAGCTGTCATCTGCAGCGGTGAAGCAAGACTGCTACCTCGAAGTCAGTCCCACAGAGGTGTACAACCTTACTGCTTTCATTTCAATCTTTCCACGGTCATCAGAACAGTTTCCTGCTGCAGCAGGCACTTGTTTTCAGTTAAAAAGGTGTTAAACCCTCTGCATTCAACCTGCTGGGGAACCTTGTTTCTAGCAATAGAGAATGGTGGCTTCTTCAGCATCTAAATGTGGCTAAAAGTAGTGCGATTTGTCACTTTACCAGCACGACATTCAGTGTATTCTATTGCAGCACATAATTGTGAATTGGAAGGAAAATGACAAAACAGTTTTCAAAATCTTTAAAAAGATAAAAATCTGAAGCCTCTGGCCCCAGGACTTCGTCTGAGCAAACACTGATCAAAACCCTAATAATGTGGCTCTAGTTGCATGTTCAGGGTCACGTTCCAGCTAGAAGGTTAAAATCTGCCCAGTCCTTCTAATCAGCTCTCACCAGCTTCCATGTTGCATGATGTGGGGCGACTGTGGGACAGTGTGGGTTTAATTCTAGCTTCCCCGATCATTAATCTATATGCCCCTGAGCAAGGCACTTAATGCCAAGTTGCCTAATGATCTGCGTATCTATGTTTGACTGTGTGAGTTATGGGGTGAATGTGACTTTAATGTAGTGCTTTCAGTCTGCTGGTCTGCTAAGTGCTGGTATGACTAGAAAAGCGTTACATAAAAATTGAGTCCATTACCATGTTCCTACTGAACGAAAAGCATCCCAGCAGCATGAAGCTGCCACCGCTGTGTGTCACCATAAGGATGGTGTGATTTTAGTTTTCCTCCACGTATTAAAACACAGAACTGAAGTATATTTCACAAATGAATTGTCTTCAGAAGACACTGGACTTTATTTGGGGGTATCAAAGTAAAAGGGGTTGCAAAAAAAAGGCTCAGATGTGTAAAAAGGATGTTTAGTTTTCTAGACACAGAAAAGTTGTGAACGTTTCACTATCACAATATATTCTACTGAAATAGACTGAGGTTTATGGCTGAATGTAACTAAAGGTGAAAATATATAGGTGTGTGAATCCTTCTGGAAAGCAATGTAATCCTGAAAAATGTTTTATTAAAATCAGCCTGCCAAGACATAACTCAGAATATAGTAGCCAATCAATATTCATTTTCTATGTAGATAATACAGACGAACAGCAGCTGTATCTAAAGGTTTGTGTGTGCATGATGTAAGAGACAACGTCCTGTCCTGAGTTTGTTTGTGGGCGCCGACAGCCTAGCAGCAGCTAGAGAGTGGTGACTTGCAGTAGTTTCTCTCAGCAATCTCGAAGCACAGATTCATCAACGTGGATCACGCAGCACCCAGATGCTAAACACAGCTCGACCTTATAAACACCTAACTGCACATTATGTATCTCAGAAGCTTCATGTCTAGCATGCCAAAATATCATTTAAATAATCAGGTGTGGCTACCAAACAGAGTGGAGAGGATTAATGAGCTCAACAAGTGGTTGTAGATGGAAGGGAAGAAGGATGTCTGCTCGCTGCGGTGGATTAAAATTGTCAGTAAAGATTTTGCTTTTTGAACAGATCTCATCTCAAAGTGGCCAACTAAAATGGCACTGACATTTTCCGCCTAGCGTTTTAAAGCTGGCCAGAGTGCAGAAAAACTGACCTGTCACCTACAGTCAGTGAGGGAATATGTGCTTTCAGGGACTCACAAGTCTCCAAACGTCATGTGGTGCTGTGCTTACCTGAAGAACGTGACAAAGAACTGCACCAGGTCCATAAAGTTGCTGTGCTGGGAAAAAGCAATCTGTTAAAAAAAAAGGAGGGAGATAAAAACAGTTAGAAATCTGCTAGAACAACAGAGATTTCACAACAGGAGATCAGCATTATGCACTCAAACACGCACCCGGCAGGATTGTGGGCGGCCTTCTATATACAGTGCTGTGAAAAAGTATTTACTCGTACAGATTTCTCCTGTTTTTCCTTTTTTGTCATACTTGGCAAAGGACAACACTAGTGCTGACTGAAAAGGACACACGGGCACATCCCACATTTGTCAGAAAAACAAAACAGTCCTAATGATCCCCAAGATGCTTGGGAAAATATTCTGTGAATTGATGAGATAAAAGTGGAACTTTTTAAAAAGGTGTGGAATCAATAACAATGCTTCAGAAAAAGAATATCATACATAAATTCTGCTCTTTAGGAGAAAGTCCTGAAGAAGGAGGTCCAACTATCAGATATCAACAACTACATCTGTGTTTAGGAGAGGCCCAGGCAATGTCCTGACTTATATTTGATTAAGAGAGGACCAAAAATTCCTCTACAGCAATTTAAAAGACTGAATGTCAGTTGTTACTGTCATTGCCCCCAAGGGATGCACCACCAGTCATTCGGTTTATTTATGGCTAGGTTGGTTTAAATAGTTTATTTCTCCTAATAAATCAAGTAATAATTTGAAAACTCCAAAAATTTATTTATTCAGGTTATTTTAGTCTGATATTACAATTTGTTTCATAATCTGAAACATTTAAGTGTCACGCAAAGCAAAAAAGGAAGAATCGGTAAGAGGACAAATTTTTTCACAGCACTGTATGACAAACTACAAATGCAGGCAGATCATGTTCTCATAATCCAGTTGTGGAGATTGTTTGTTGGGACTCATTTGCAGTTTATGTTTCCATGTTGTTGCGATGTGTCAATAACATTTAGCAGTTTTGCTATGAGCCCGTTTTTTTTCTGCAGCACAGCACATCAGTTTATCTGATGCTCATAAGCAAACATGTCAACAAGACAACAAGCCAGCAGCCCACAACCTGTCTGAGAAAATAAATACATGAATGAACGAATAAACTTTGATTCTGCATACGTGGGCAGAAATATTCTCCATGTAATCACCACAAGTGCCCCTGCTCCAACGACATCCTGTCTTAATCAACGTTGTCAGGGGAAACGCATGCAACTTTGTTCCACCTCCCCACCCCACTCTTCCTTTTACAATCTCCCACCTTCATCTCAAAACGCCTCACTGTGAACCTCCAACCTGGGACGATGCAACACTGCCCCTCTCTGGCACCCAGGTGTACTGCGGCTGCCACATCAGAACTCAATTCTACTCGCACAAACTTTTTGTGATCCAAAATGAAACCTTGGACCACGCTAACACTACCAATGCTTCTTATTGTTCACCAGGAAAGATGAGATTAACATACAAATCATCTGGAAAAAAGAGAAGAACAATAGGGAGAAACAACTGGAAAAGGCTTTTTTTCCCCCATTTTTGTTCCGTCTTTATATGATCAGATATTACAACACCCCTAATAGACAAGACGTGCAAGGTGACTTTAAACAAGATCCAGGTAGAGCGTTGATGGGTGTACATGCGCATTTTCTGTAGGGGGCACAATTTCATTTTCTTGTGTAATCAGCACCATATGAATCACCAAAGTGCTTTCGTTGGTTGCTGATAAGCTTCATATCCTCGGAGTGACAATTTTCCTCCAGACTGTTGATCACTGAAACTAACTTCAGAGGTCTGCTAGGCTCATGGAGAACGGTCCAAAAAATGTTAACCTCACGCAGCAGGCTGGGGAAATGTCGGCTAATTGGTTAGGCATCAAATTAAAACAGAAAAAAGGCATTAACACTGCAGTTCATCTCAAGTTGATAGCTTATGAAAAAAAGGCATGTTCTTTTGACCAAAAAAAAAAAAAAAAGACTAAAATGGCAAACTGGGCACCAGAAAGAGCTCAGAACCTCAGATATACACTGACTGGGTTAATAGAAAGCAGGATTAATGTTTCATCACAGAAGCAGAATTTTAACAGAATGAACAATTTTGAACACCATCAGCTATTTATCTGAGAGCTATCCCAAGCTTTGAACACGTATGCTGGTCTATCCATCATCTGAAAATGGAAAGAGTATGGGACAACTGCAAACCTACCGAGTCAATTCAATTCAAACACATCAACTGACCCAACGTTCATCATAAACACTCCAATATGATCCCCGCTATTAAACAATGCAAGTTCAGTTAGATCTTTTTAATTGGTAAAAACGTTTTAGATCTAAAGAAACCCAGTCAATTGCATCGAGCCGCTGACGTTGCAGCAATAGCTCCTCCAAAATAAACATGTAGCGACAGTGGACAGGCAATTGCACTATGACTTTGAAGCAATTCCTCATACTGAGCGACAGCAGAAAGGAGAATTCCTCTTTAACAGGAAGAAACCTGCAGCAAAATCTGGCTCAGTGTGAATCCATCAAACTTTATAGAGCACAGAGCGCTTCACAGAGGTTATAAACAGAGGGTTCCCAGCAATTCAACTACAAGAGACACACACAATGTAATGATCAAAATGATAAACAAGTAAACAGATAAAACAAGTAATTATCTGTAAAAACAATGAGGAATTAAAAGTGAGAGAAATAAATCAATTATAGGGAATGAGAAACTATGGGAACGCTTGTGCAGATTAGATTAGTGAGGAAAACTGGAAATGTGTGTACTTTACATAAGAAGATGAAATGTATATTGTATTAGGAGAAAGGTAAAATCCTTCAGGTCAGGCACTCTACAAATCTGTCCATTATGAAAGTGGCAGGAAATAAGCATGTTAAACATAAACTATTCAAAGTCCAATTTGCCACAAGTCATGTAGGGGACACAGCAAACGTGTGAGAAGGTCCTCTAGTCTGATGAGGCCAAATTTGAACTTTCTGACCTACTTAACAAAGTGCCATATTCTGCAGATAAACTGCACATAACCTTGAACACACCATCCTCTCTGTGAAACATGGCGGTGGCAGCATCATGCTGTGGGGATGCAAGAGGCCACAAAAAACGTGACTGATGTGACCAGCAGGACAAGGATCCTAAACTTACACCCAGAGCTACAGTGGAATGGTTTAGATCAAAGAATGGTCCAGTCAAAGTCCAAGCCTAAATCAAATTTAGATATTGTGTCAAGAAATCTGTGTTTACAGACTCTCTCCATCCAATCGGACTGAGATGTGCAAAGCTCATAGAGACGTACTCCAAAGCATTTGGCTATAATAAAGCATCATGTGTTTCTATAAAGTATTGACTATAAATGCACACAACACTTTTTCATTTGGTAAAAAATGTGAAAACCATGTATCATTTTCCCACAAAATCTCATTATGCTCTGTTATTTCTGATCTCTCACATAAAATCCCAATAAAACACTTTAAAGTAAGCAGTGACATGACAAAATGTTCAAGCAGCATAAATAGTGAAGATTTATACCAAGACTGCATAAATAAATCAGTAATCTGAGAAGATTCTACTGATAAAGCTTTAAAATATTAAAGAAAACCTTGATGGCTGGGGCCCTGGGATTGCTTATTCTTCATGACAGCAACCTAAAAGAGTCATAGACTTCTCCAGCTGATTGGATTTAATGAATTCTCACCTATGGCAACTATGCACCTCTTCAAGGAAAATGCCTTTAAAGGCCGTGTAAAGCGACCCTGGGTCACATCATCACTGCCTAACTCGATTTTAGAAGGTGCAAGCAGGCTGCCATGTTGGCAACATGTTTGAGAACAGTTAGTGCTGCGGCTGACTGTGTTCAACAGGTGAGCACGGAGCCCGTTGACGGTGCTCCTCTTGTGTGCTCGGTAGAGAAAGATTCTTTAGGGGCTCACGACAGGACATGTTAGACTGCTGGAGGCTATAAGGAAGGTAAATATTCAACATTCTTTTTATAGCTTCTAGCAGCTACTTCATCCATGTCGGAGCTTTGACAGACTGCGACGGTATCGATGGGGAGCAACTCAACAGGTTCTGCCCTAAAAGGATTTATGGAAACTCAATTTTTAAACGTGACACGACTGTGTTGTGTTTTTAAAAACTACAGCAAATTAGTAGCCTTCTGTATGGTCATGTGACAGTGACCGTTAATAAGGACTTACAATGGTGACTTAAAGAAGCTCAATTCATTCAGTCCAAGGTTTCTACACTGGTTTCATGTAAAAACCTTTCAAGACTCAACTTTCCAGAGCTTTCAGCCCTTTATGATCTTTTTAAAAATATAGAAAAGACAAAACTTCACAATTAATTTCTGGCAGCTATTTCTCTGGCAGACACGACACAATAAAATAATATAAGGAAGGACACATACGAGGAAAGAAGGTGGAGTCAAGTGAAAATAAGGAAGTTAGGAGGGAAGCTACAAAGAAGGAAGGAAGACACCAGGAAAGAAGGAGGGAAAGAAGGACACACAGAAGGAAATACGAAGCATTCATGTCAGAGAGGTAGAAAATACGTTAGGAAAATAAGGAAACAAAGGACAGGAGTCAAAAGGAACTGGACGTATTTTTAAAGCACATTCATCTTCCTTCTCTGGACATGTCCCATTCAATGTTTCTATTTAGTATTAATATTCTAAAAAGAATTGTAGCCTTATTAGTCTAGCTGTTCATGTGATATGCAGCTGTTGTTCATCCTCACTGGCCCATATTCAGCCATCTTAAAATTCATGAAATGTATCAGATCATATAAGATCATTAGCACCGTGGCCTTCCAGGAAGGAGCTCCTGAGTCTGGACCAGAGGCCATTATCCATGGAGTCTGCATGTTCTGCATGTGTGGAACTCCAGGTTCTCCCACATTCCAAAAACACACATTAACTCAACTGGTCTCTCTAAAGTGTCATTCACACTGCGTGCAAGAGAGAGAGAGATAGAGCATCTTCCAGCAGATAACAGGAAGGCTAAGCAAAGTTGCCCTGTTTTGTTTCTTTTAAATGTTCCACATCTGTCAAGCTGGATTTGAGAATGTTGGCAGCCTTCTCTAATGTTTGTATTCTGACATTTTTGCATACAGCTTATTTGATATCATTTCATATCTTTTTCTACTAGTATTATTTTTTCCTTCAAATTATTATTTAGCTTACTCTCCCTCTGCTGCACACTGGCAATAAAAATCTAACCTCCTGCCACCTCTCCTCCTCTCAGACTGCTATGAACCACCAGGCGGCCACGAGCAGCCCAGATTAACGCTCCACGGCTCAACACGGATCTGTGAGCAGCCCAGCCAGCTGATAGCTGCAGCTACTGCTCCTCTACAGCGGGGGATCAAATTAGAGGCTGTTCTAATCTCTACCATATCATGATTTGTTCACTAAGGCACCGAACAGAAGATCACAGCTCTTTAATGTAATTAGTCTGGGATTTGTGTTTAATTACAAACATCATTAAAATCAGATCCATTCTTCCTTGGAAAAGAAAAAAGAAGCAGGGGAAACGGAACTCTTGGCTGACTAATTTTACTGCAATTGATTTTGCTTTCGTGATCCGATTTGCTCAACACAGATGATGTCATGAAAGAATTCAATTCATGTCTCATTTTGGGGAAAAAAAATGTTCCACACTGGCAGAACACTGCTGCATGATAAATGCTGGTGGTTTATAAAACTGGCTGGTGGTCTGGTCACATATCTGCAAAAATGTGAGCTGTGCAAGATGTTGCTTACAACTTCCGACCACGTGAAAGCAAACAGAGAAGGTGTGTGAGGAGAGTTCTGTGCAGTTGCTCCCTAAAGCCTGGAGAACGGACTTAGCTTCCACACATGGCCGTCTCTGAATGCAGCGTGTGTTTCAACTTAACATTCCACTTTGCCCTCACCCTTTCCCAGTTCGCTGCTTATGAGCAGTTTTCCAACACTTCAATCTGTGCCTGCCAACACCGGAGGACACACCACCTACGATTATACACACAAAATCCAGCTCCACGCACTGCAGCAGATCACTGAAGGCGAGAGGAGCACAAAAAGGGAGAAAAAGATAATGAAGGGCTGTTAGTAAATGGTGAAAAGTGGTTTGAGACGAACAGCCGCGGTAGGAGGAGAGAGGTGGAGAGTTTTAACTCACTGGTGAAGATAAAAACTCCTCGAGTGCAAGGCAGGGGAATGACACAGCAGCTGACCTGCGATCTTTAGTTTCAAGAACAGGGTGATCTTCTACATGATCCCACCCAGCAAGACAGAAGATGAGGTGGATCAGAGCAGGATAAGAGGAGGAAATGCTCTCTTAACTTGGCTCAGCTCGCTGTTGTGCTGCAGGGCTGCGATGGAGACCTCCTGAGGTTGGCAGGCAGCAGCAGGAGTTCTGAAGCTGAGAGAACCAAAATCCCTCACTGAGCATCGGAGGCAGGATTGTTTTTTTTCCCTCCATAAAGAAGGAGAGGGCAGGGAGAAGGAGTCTGCACGGTGTAACCAGTCAAATTACTTACAGAACTGTTCTGGGTGGCACACTGTTGGGACAGACTGCAGAGAGTACCTCACTCTCCCACAACACCATATAAGCCTGCAAGCACTTTCAATCCATTGCCTAATATACGTATACTATATGCATAGAACTAATAAAACAGCCAACAATGAAAAAAGTATGGATGAATCAGCCGAATGGTGCATCTCTAGAGTTCATGTTGCATTCCTGCGTCATACATGTTAAAGTACGTAGTCAACCGTGAGCATCTGAGGTTTACTCACACCATAAATATTAGCTAACTAAAATGAAGCCATGCAGCAAAATCAAAAACTAAACAAGTAGCCTTTGATCCTGCAGCAAACACAGGATCTAATGTACATGACAACAGCTACAGATTGCTACAACAGCCCTGATTGAAAGACTGTTTTCACTCCATCATCCGTGTTGGACTGGTTCTCTGAGTTCAGCTCTGATTGTAGCTAAGCTACATAAACACACGCTGCCGGCTACCAGGACAGGAGACAAAGTGTCTTATTCACATCGGCCGCCAGGAAGCAAAATCAACAACGCTGAAAATGGTCCTGCACACTGAAATAGGAAACGTTTCACCCACCTAGATCCCTGAACTGCTCTAAAGGGCAGACCCACTGGAATTGAAAAGCCATATTGGACACATTTTCAGGTTAACCTCTAACAGTCCAACATATATCAGTTAAAACTGAATCTGAGAAACGGGAAATATAACTTTTACCATTTTGACACATGTAAAGCCTCCTGAGTGCTCATATTTAGTTCCCAGTTTTTAAAGCAACATAAGCTCAACTATCTTGTGCCTTTAAGCAATGAGCCTCAATCATATAAAGGACAGACAGATTTCCTTTCCAAAAAGGGAAAAAGATGCTGACCCTGTCCAAGTCACGTGTGAATCTGTCCGAACACAAACACTGGCTAGGAGTTAGTCCTCTGTAGTAGATGTCAGCTCTTAAAACAATGTGGATCCTTGTTTGTTTTTTTTGGGTTTTTTTAAATGTGCTGACTTGGCAGCTCGGCCAAGATGGGACGAGCTGCCTTGCAGTGTCGGAAGCAGATTTGCTCTACATAAGGAGGGAAATAGGATATACCTTTATTAGATGAATGACAGCTCTGGTTCTCAAAGCAAATTAGTCGGGAAACAACCATTAAAAAGTGATGAAGATGACAATTAATGAGTGGGTTAAAAACGAAGCGTAAGGGGGAAATGAAGGAAACCAGGAACACCAAGGACCCAAAGACTAAAAAACATACTGGAAATAATCCAAGCAACAATAATAATGATAAACAGCAGTCAATCCCTGTTTACCCTTTTCCATACCAACAATTATCAACATATGTGCAGGGAAAAGTTGAAAAGAAGCACTGAAACAATTTAATTTATCCAACTCTATTTTCAGTAAGACTGCGAGAAGCTCACTTGGATCTTAATAGGCCAAGTGAAGTTGCTGACATAGACGAAGAACGTTATGTTCGGGCTGTTGCGGAAATCAAAGTTCTCGTTGGAGAAGCTGTCTTTGAATTCTTTGATGTTGCTCCGTGAGACGATGGGAATCTCCTCTCCGGTCTGGGTGCCTGCTGAAAGACACAAGAATGGACAGCATTGAAAAAGAATAGTCGCAGTGGAAGGAGGAATAAGATGACAGACAAAAATTTCACATAAAAAGCAGACGATAAAAAGGAGCAACAACAACTTCCACTGCGTTCAGCGTTTCCTAGGCTTTTTGACACAAATTTGAAAACTTAGTTTTCAGAACCTAAAAAGTTTTTAATCAACAACTTACCTCAGAGTAGTAAGAAAATATTACATTGCAAAAATCAAAAACTACATTTTCACAATACTGAACCCATGCCGTCATCTTCTCAAACGTGAGCTTAACATAATTAAAAGTCAAAGAGCCATCAGGAAAATACAGTATTTTCCTTCCTTGGAAGTAAGTGGAACTAATATTTGGTTTAAACCTTAACGCAAACTTTTAAATATGAGCTGAATCTGTAAAATTATGTTCTATTATTAAGTGTGTTGTCTCTGATAACAAAACGTACCTGTGAAGCTCGTAGCCCAGGTGATGTTAAGGTTGAAGTTCTTGGAGGCATTTATGAACATGTCTAGATCCCGGTTCGGCTGCAGGGAGAGTGGGAACACAGAAATTACCAAAAGCACCACCAAAACTATTTTTCTTTCTGTTAAAAAAAACAAAAAACACACAAGAGAAGCAAAAGCCAGCGAAGAAAGGAAGCTGACATTTATTTAAATCAGCTATATATAAAAACTAATTTAATTACTGGTCATAAAGCAGAACAGTGACGCCTGCAGCTGCACAAACACCGCTGCAAATAACGACAAATTTTCACAGGTAACAAAAACTGGATTTTAACCCCATGTATTAACTGGTTTATGAAGAGTAGATGGCTAGAGGCACAGAGAAGGCTGAACACAGTAACTGCTCTGTTGTGTCACAGAGCATGCTTAATTTGGAAATGTTGGCAGTCTTTGTAAATTTTAGAGTTAATCTGCTTTCACCCTGATGTAGATTCTAACCTTACGATGCGATTAGCCTAAGTAATCGCACTAAATGCTAATAAAACATGAAAAGCTAGTTTAATATATATAAACAATGTGAATCATTTTGTCTGTGATTCATATTAGTAAAACCATGTAATACAATGACTGCTCTATCACTCACAATCGGACATGACCTCTGCTAACAACATAAATGATACGGACTGCTTATAGGTAGAAGTTCTCAAAACAATATTTTGAATGATGTTGGTATTTTTCTATACTGTAGTTCATAAAAGACACATTGAATTTGGCTAAAATCTTTATCATCAGGACAAACCTTGACTTTGGCCATAAAATAGACCAGTGTGTCTATAGATAACAGATGTTACCAGTCAGTGACTTATGGATGTTTATAAATGGATGTTTTGCTCTAAAACACACAATATATTTTGAATATATTTAACAGTAGGGCTTATTTACTTTAGATGCAAACCTTCATCCTTAACTGCACTGATGCATTTTAATAAAAGCAAAGACACATATTTAATTTTAATTTCTTCCTAAAATTATAAATCAAGTTAAGTCAGAAACAAATATCATGTCCTCTCTAAAGGTAATTATCTCTGCTCCTGTTCATCTGACAAATGGATTGCATATCAGCACTTGCAACACTTAGGAAAAAGCTTTGTCAGGGGAGAAATAACCATCTGGAACATTTCATCAGTCTCTTTCATTTCAGGTTTCTGTTCCAGATGCTCCAGGCGAAGAAACACTACTAGACAAGCTTTTGTTTGCTGGGAAAACATCTGCACGACTCCGATTAGTGTAGTTCCTGATAAGACATCACTTTTTAGTATCTTTTAATTCACAGGAGAATCTTTTCAAGATATGTATTTAATAAAGTGTCATACGTCGATTTATTTAGTCTGCAGTTATTCAGGAATCATGGTTATTTTATTGTATATTATTAAGATATATCAGAGCGATATCCAGCATGTTTTTCAATCTAAAGTTATTACTTAGCATAACATCATATTCAAGTAAATTTTAATTTACATTAGACTATTATTATTATTATTACCAGACCTAATTAATTAAAAACAGAGAGTTTCCCATTAATAATGCAAACTTTACCCATTTTACATGTGAGCAAAGAGAAGCTCCTGTGGTCCAATGAGACTAAAAGTAAACTTTCTAACCAGAGCTACGATGGAATGGTTTAAAGCAAAGAATAACCAATTATTATAGTGGCCCAGTCAAAGTCCAGGCATAAATGCAATTAATGTGTGGCAAGTCTTGGAAATGTATGTTTGCTGATGGCTTCCATCATATCTGACTAAGCTTGAGCTGTTTTGAGAAATGTGACAAAGTCTCTTGATGTGCAAAGCAGGTGGAGACATACCCCAAAAGTATAAACCTAGGGCTTCTAAATATAACTGCACACCAGAGATTTTTGATTTTTTGATTTTTGAAACCAGGCGTCATTTGTCTTCCACTTTACAATTATAACAACTTTTTGTTAAAATTCACTGAAGTTCAACAGATTTGGATTCTGTTTGAGGGCTTTTGTTTACAGTCTTAAAAACAGTCTTTAAAGTCAAAATTCAGTCAGAATGCAGAAATACTATGAAAAAAAAAAACAACCAACGTCACCATTAATCTCTTCTGAGAAGCTAAGTAAATACTTGATAACTGATCATAAGCAGATTTTAAGCAGCTTTCTTTCAGAAATCTTAGTTGTTTTCTGCTCTGCAGCATTGGTTGATGCACTTCAGGCCATGCTAAAGAGGAAAGATCTCATAGGAATAGCTGTTGGTGTCAGAAAATAAAGCACCATATTCATGTGTTGACTCATTCAGTTTATCTGTTCTCATCAGTGGACAGCTGCAGTGACAGTGGGGAGTTTGCTGACTGACATACCTCCTCAGGTGTGGCCACAAAGTTGATGGCGGTGTAGTAGCGGTCGTCCTCCTGCGACAGGCTGAAGGTGAACTGGTAGTCGATGAGGAGCGTGTCTGGAAAGACACAAAAAGAGAAGAATAAGTCTGGTTTGAAGGTCGGACAGTAACATGCTTTCAGACAGCGCCGCTCCAGGCAGGAAATGATTCCCATTATTTCTCCATTTCCATTTTTTCTTTCCGGAATGTTTTTTGTGTGTGCCCCGTGATAAAGGTCATGAAACCATTACTGCATCAGAACAACAGAGCCTATGTCAATGAGTCACCCAGATGTTTGAAGGTAAAAAAAATACATCTCCAGAGGTCTCCTTTTTGTTTTACGCATTTCTGTGGGCTTTATTTCCCCTTGTGATTTAGAAGCCCTGAATTCAATTTTCCAGCCTTTCTTCCGCTTTATTGACCTGCAAAGGAAAACCTATTTTCTTTGTCAGTATGTAGCCACACCAGCTGTTTTCAAAAAATACGGGATGCTTCTCATCCTGCACGAACCTTTGAAGAAAAATAACAATTACCACTGAGTAATATGTCTATCCTCAGACCTGTTAAACCTCTTTCAGCCCAAATTCTGCCACCAGAGTTCAATGTCCAACTGTTGGTCTGGTAAATACCAAAAAAGCTGCTAATCTACCTGAACTGTCGAGCCTTTGTCTCTCTATACTAGTTTATCAACTGCACATGGTGTCACTAATGACTGACTGCAGTTCTGATTATTTGTAATATAATCTGCAATTGTTTGACCTGAGAGAAGGTGGAAAATAAATATTTGGAAATTGAACTACAAAATGATGATGCTCTTGTAAAGACCTCTCGCAAGCTGGAATATTTCCCTTTACTGCAAATAGAAAAACCCTGTTTCTGTAGCTTTACAGATTTTTAAAAGGTCAATGGATTGTCTGAAAATGGAAATAGTATGACGTGGGTCCATTGTAAGGGACATAGCAAACGTGGAAATAGGTCTTGTTAGTGTGCTTTTATTAAGCAGGGACGGAGAAGCTGAGTTAATGGGAAGATGAATGGAACTAAATATAAAGAAACCCTGAAAGAAAATCAGAAGCTCCAAAACACTCGGGAGAAGGTTTTACATTCCAGCTTGATTGCAAACAAGAATGGGCAAATATTGAACTGTAATTACAGTGGAATATCTTCTTATGTATCAAAAGTATCAAATTAAGAAGACTCTAAATTCAAAGGAGCATTTTCTCTCTTTTTTGCCTTTTTTCCTTCCCTCTTCACAGTTATTCACCATTTTGTGTTGGTCTATCACATAAAATCCCAATAAAATCAGTTGAAGTGTGGGTGTATAACCTGCCAAAATGTGGAAAGGTCCAAGGCAAAAGCATTCAAAAGGGCTCAACTACTGGGGAAACTGGCTGTTATATGTAATAGTAAGCATTTCTCCTAATCATTGCTGGGTTTGAATCTGAGACTTAAAGGACACATGATAACACCTCTGTATGTATTTTTTTTTACCAGTAAGTGTCAGATGTCATAACATTCACGTGAATGCGTTAGATTATTTGATAAATATCTGAACAGACAATAACTTCCGATAATAACATCTTCTCTGGGACTGCTTTCACAATCACTGGAATAATATGACCCTATCTGTGTTTGCTAATCTGCCTAGTTAGGAATGTCCCCCACAGCAGTGGTCACTCCCACAGGCAACACATCTGAAGCGTAACCAGACGCTAAACTGCTCCACATGCGTCTCAAGCAAAGAAAACCCAAAGAACTTGATTTTAAATGGAATCATTAAATTGATCACTAAGCTGGATAATCAAAACGACTGCTGTTTCATTATCTGCTGTTTAACTAACCAATTAATTTCCTCGTTGTGCCTGCTCTAGTGAATTTAAAATGGCACGAAAACAGAAAAAGGCAGGCAACGTTCACGGCAGCGGGATTTCAAACTTTTCATTGGGTGGTTTTCATCGACTTGCCAATCAGACGGGGAATTGCTTCAGCACTTAGTTTTAATTCCAGTGATAACAGAAACTTCTGTTCATTAATCTCTGACAGCTTCTAAATCACATTCCAGCCTCGTCCAAACCCGGTACAACACCAGATGATTACTGTGGCAAAAGGAAAATCCCTCTTCTCTCAAATCTAATGTGTAAGAGTATGAATCTGACAAATAAATAGTAAGAACAATGCTGCCAGATGAAATGAAAAGATCTATAAAAATATTGCAAAAAGAATAAAATACTAATTAATCATCATAGGAAATAATTAAAAGGAATTATTCATTTAAATAAACCACATTTATAATTAATGATAATATATCATTTAAATTTAAAAATTGCCAAAAAAATAAAAGTTGTAAATTGTAAATATGATAATTATAATAAAATAATTATAAAACATAAAAATTGATGATTTATTACCATCACATCTGTCTCCTTTTAATACTAGGCTTACACTTTCCTTTTTGATAAAGCTTATAGTTAGAGTGGCTTAGGTTATCCTGAACTATCTCTGTAGTTATGCTGCTATAGGCTTAGGCTGCTGGAGGACATAATGACCACTTTCCTTTACTCTGTTACATTCTCCTACTACTCTCCAATTTTGCATTATTTGCTGTTGATTCAGCTTTTAACTTTATGTTCTCTCTGTTTTTTCTCTTCCTAGAAGATACACCTGGCTTGGCTCTGTGTTCAGCTGTGGCACTTGCCTGGAGTGGGGTATCGGCTGAGCTACTACTGCTGACAACTTAATGTTCTTCTTCTACAGATGATGTACTTGGCCCTGTTTTGCATGCTGGGTATGAGGGATTGCTGCAACGTCCACGACACAATGCAAGCGACTCTCTACTGCTCATCCAGAAGGAGTGAATGCTGCATGTCACTGACCCGATCCAATCTGCTTAGATGGAAAACTATGTAATAATAATAAGAATAATATTTGTATAAAATAAATTATAACCACTAGGTTATTCAAAGTCCTTTACAATGAGTAAAGTAAAATAAAACACAAGCAATAAAACAGTGTTAGGATAATATATAAATAAACTAAATTGAACTGAATTGCTATATTTTGTTTTTCTCTGCAATTCGTCCACTCCTCGTTTCACGAGCTATTTTCACAACAAAATTCATTGAACTGACTTTGTATTGAACTGAATAAGAAAGCAGCTTTTTCTTCAGGACTAGTAATAATAGGAGTTACACTTACAGTAGCATGTCCCTTTGAGGGGGTTGCCTTGGTAACGACTTTCCACTTCACACCTTAAAAACAAAGGTGGAGAAAAGGTGAGTTGGAATAGGAGGTGGGTGTTAGGCATAGAGAGAATGGAGCAAATGGTGAGAGAACAAAAATAAGTTGATTTTTGTCTGCTGAATTAACATCACAATGTTAAGAACGAGGAACAATGAACCTGAAAGAAATGAATAAGAAACATTTTCCTGCAAAAATGGGTCAAATATAGCCATACTATTTCCATACTGATGACCATCCATTCATTCATTATCTGTGGGATTAAATGGATTTCTCCAAAGTCCTATAATCATAAAGGCTAGAGGGAAGATAAGAGCTGAAAATATTACAGAAAGCACTAAATGATCAGAAGCTTCTACAGTATTAAAGACTTCAGGATGGACTGATGAGTCTTTTTAGCTCAGCATATTAACATGTAGGTGGGCTTTAGTTCTTAAAATAATATAATTTAAAAAGTAATCCGTCCTTGATTTTTTTTAATATGATGTTTTTTTGTGTTGAAGTATTTTTAGTGATTGAACACACTGAAAAAACTGCTGTTGTTCACTCATTTCCAAAACTACTGGAGAAAAATGACATTTAAAAAAATGGACATTTGGAACCTATACTGAATACAGTTTACATGTATAACCGGGAAGCGGCTACTAGTAGTACATTAGCTTAAAACCTGGGCTCAGAGCAGCAGTGCCTTGAGAATACATCTATAGTATAACGTTTTCACATTTTGGCACATTACTATCACTAACTTTAATGGATGGAAAGACACCATGTAATGCATAACTGCAAAGTAGAGCAAAAACAATAATATGGTTCATTTAAAAAAAAAAAATCTGAAAAGCGAGGCATGCATTTGTTTTCAGGTTTCCTGAGTTGAAGCTTTACAGAATGGCCTTTAGCTGCCATTACGGGTTTCCAGTTTAAGCTTACAGGTTTACTTTAAGGATTGCCTTAGCTCTATCCATCCTCCCATCATCTATACCCTGCTTTCCTGTCTCTACTGACAAAAGTATCTCCACAGCATGATGCTGCCACCATGTCTGTGTAAATTGTTGCCTCAATATCCTGACAAGGTTTGCATAGAGTTTGGTGGTCTGCTTATGTAGCCCATCTGCTATGTTTACTAATAAGGTGACTTCTGAAAGCAGTTAAATGCACTGCATTTTATTTAGGGGTATCAGAGTAAAAAGAGCACAATACAAACACAAGCAACACTTCAGATTTGTACTTAAAAACAATTTTAATACAATGCATCCTTTTTAATCCACTGCAGTGATAAGCTACTTTGGGTCGATCTGCAACATAAAATCCTAATAAAATACATGAAAGTTCGAGGCTCTAACATGAGAATGGGAAAATATTCTAGGGGTATGAATGGATACAGGTAATAAACTTGCTTTGACATTTGTCAAGCTAACTCCAGGGTTCATAAAAACAGGGATTCCTAGCCCCACTGCGCAGTGCAGACATCTATCAGACATAAATAACATAATTCAATATATTAGGCTATTATTAAATCATGTTTAAACACTCTAAAAACTAAGAAAAAGCAGGAAGTGAAACTTACATATGGCATCTATCTCCTTTGATGCCTTTGGTGGTGCAGAAGCACTTGCCATTGTTGGGGTTGCACATACTGGCATGGCCATTACACTTGCAGGCTGAATAAAGACATGAATAATTACACAGAAGGTTCAGTTTTTCTGAAACATTTACTAATGAACACTTCGTCTGCTACATATTGGGAGACATTTCACTTCAAAATGTGAACTCTTGGGAAAGCAACACGTTTTAATAAAACATGATTTAGCGTGACTTTTGGGTCATGATGATGGGTCACGATTAGTGCAGGATTATTTTCCCACTTTTCTTTACAGCCCTGCTTCACAGAGGTTCCAGGGTGTTTGGTTTTGCACAGATCTGTTAAGTTGAGATTTGGACAATCAAAATCTTTAGCTCTTTATTTTTTATCTGTTCTTTTTACAATTCCTGTTAGGCATTGGATCAATTTCAGCTACGCTAAAACTGTAAGCTTCGAGAGAGGCGTTCACAGTCAAGTCTTTGACTGCCAAGGTACCTATAGGTCCTGTGGTCACAAAAACAGCATCATTTCTGAACTAGACATGGTCATATTACCAGTAAGGTTTTGAAAAGTTACGGATTAAAAAAAATCACAAGAATATTTCGCTGTGCCACTCCTACGATGTGAGCTCCTTTCACTGAGATACCAGTGAAAGTGCCACCGCATAAAGTGAAGCAGCTTTAACCATTCCCCACCTACACCTTTCCCTCGCCTACAAGAAAGACAAATCCGTCAGTTTAGAAATATTTCCTGTTGCGAAAAAAAAGGACAGCGTGAGCAAACACGGTTTTAAAACTATAGCTGGCATACATCTGTTAAACAGACAACTCCAGCAAAGCTGAAACCCGCCTAATTAGCCAGCTAATTGCATCTTGGCGTACTCATGCTACTCTATAAGGAGCATAGCTGCAACAGTGTGTAACATTATACATTAATATTAAATAGTGCTTGAAAATTACTTCTAAATTGTGTAGGTGTTTTTTCTACATTTGCGGTTATGTTTAGTGATCAAAATGCAACATAATTAAAGTTACAAATACTTTTTCCAACTGTAATGATTATTGCTCATCTTTCTCTCCTAAAATTAGATAACTTTCTTTTCAACTTTTGTGTTAATCTTTGTAAGGTTATCATACGGGAGAATGTCATAACGCCCATGCCTCGTAACTTGTCCACTTTGGTTTTGCCCATCTAAAGGTTTGTGTTTCAGAAATCTAACACCTTGTACAAGTCATTTGTGTCCTATTCTAATTTAGAACGAAGAGTCTTTCTCCTGGTCTTTCCTTCAGAGAGTACATACTTGTCTTCGTTGTTTTTTTGGTTTTTTTTGTATGTACTATTATGAACTTGATAACTATGGTAAGTAGAGTCTGAGATGGAGCTCTTAAGCTTTTGTTGATTTCTCTGAGCATAAGATGATCTGACTTCAGGGTGAACTTGTTCCACTTTTGTGACTTTAATGTTTTTCAGTTACATATAATCTCTCTTTAACATGATGAACACCAAACAGTTTAGAAATGGCCTTATAACCCTTCCCAGGTAGTCAGTAAAAACAGTTTCTGTATCATTGCTGATGCCGTTCCGCCTTGGCATTTTGTTAACACACACCTGCAAATTCACGACCAGCAAAGTTCCAAAGCCTGTTTTGATATAAATGCTCTGACTTGAAGTTTTCATTTAAATTTTTTGGATAAGCATCAGAGTATATAATTTTCAAGTTAAAATTGCGTAATTTTGCAGACTCGCAATCCATTTTCATGGAAGGGTGAGCAAAATGGGATTGGACAGGCCGGCGGACAGACCGACAAGCAGAGAGATGGTTTTAAAAACAGATTGATGGATGAATGGTTGCCACATTTCATTAATGGTCGGGAAATTTGAATCTTTTCTCAATTTTCCAAACTGTGTCAGAATCCTGCTGGAAGCTCAATTGGTGGATTTGATTTAAAGATTGTATCTTTAGGACTTGTGAAGAAGATTTTTCTTTTGTTCAGAAACATCAACCCTTAGAACTGAAAGCAGACTTTACTACAACTTCTTTTATTTGGCTTTTTCTTCTATCATCTTTTGTTGTACTTACTGCATGCACTCAAAAACAAAGTACAATCAAAGAATGCAAAATACTAACAATTAAAGAATAGTGTACTGATTAAATGTCACTGAGGCAGAGCCTTGTAGGTGGAAATTAGGTGGAAAACAGAAACAGAATACTCAACATACACTGTAGCAGAAATATACCAGAAAGCTAAATTAGGCTGTCGAAACACTATGCGATTGATTAATGGCCTGATTGACTGACTGTCAGTACCAAGTGTAAGAGACGTAAATCTTTAATATCCCAGCGGGAGGTTGTGCAGTGCAGCCAGGACTCAGAAAACCAGCAGAAATAAAAATGATCTGTAAAAAAGTGACGTGTTAAACGAAGGCGAATGCAGGAAAACTGACGGGCGTATTCCGTGCAGACCTAAATGGCCTGCGGATACTTACGCTGGCAGCTGCCCCCGTTGGTCGGATCTCCATAGAAGCCGGAGATGCAGTTCTCGCAGTGCCGGCCGGTTGTCAAGTCCTCGCACTTCTCGCACAGGCTCTCATTGACACACTGACTGTGGCCATTACACTGACAAGCTGGCAAGGAGTAAACAAAGCAGATACTGCATTAATGTCACACACACACACACACACACACACACACACAATCCCTGGAGAAGGAAAACAGCCCCAGGGCCAAACATGGACGCATGTGTAAACTCATTTGCAAACATAGACAAGGATGTTTAGGCGGGGGGGGTTGTACAGGTAAGGAGCCATCCATCAAGCAATGGGTCTCATGGAGCAAATGATTCTAAAATGATCTTCATCTGACAGCTTTAAGGTTTACAGGTTCTTGATAAAGCATTCATTCATTGACAATTTGTCATGTTACAACAACAAACTTTGCTTTATTGAAATTTTATGTGATAAAAACATAAAGCACTGCACAATTATGAAAATAAAGTCTGACAGCACAATGCTGCCAACACTGTGCGTCTAACTGAATCTCAGTATAAAAGCATTGAACCAATTCAACCTCTTATACTCCGTTACCTATGAATAAAATCCAGTACAACCAACTGTTTTCAGAACTCATTTCAGTTGTAAACAGAGTCCACCTGTGTGTGACTTCATCTGTGTATAAACTCAGCTGCTCTGTGAAGGCCTCAGAAGTGTGTTAAAGAACATTAGTGGATAAAACAGCATCATGAAGACCAAGAAACACAGCAAACGGATCAGGGACAACGTTGTTGTTTACAGCAAAGTTAGGTAAGAAATCAATATCCTAAGCTTTGAACACCTCACAGAGAGTATTCAACTCCACACTCAACAACACATGGTGGCTCACCTCAACTTATCAATGGTATCTCTGTAAGAGCTGCAGAGATTTAGAGCTCATGTGGGGGAATCTGTCAACATATTAGTTGCACATTCCACAAATATGGACTATATTTTGAGAAAGGTAGCAAGAAAAAAAAAACAGCTGCTGGAAGAAAGCAGTAAGAAATCCTTTTTCCAGTTTGGCAAAAGTCGTGTAAGGGACACAGGAAACGTGTAGGAAGGTGCTTTGGTCAGATGAGACGGAAAACCTTTAACCTACATGCAGAATGCTACGTGTGACAGAAAACTAACACCATATGTCACCCTGAAAACACCATCCCCAACATAGTGGTAGCAGCATAATGCTGTGGGGACACTTCTCTTTAGCGGAGGACAGGGAAGCAGGTCAGAGGAGAAGGGAGCAGAATACAGAGCAGCCCTGACAAAAAAAACCTAAAACAAAACCTAAAACAACACAGTTCCGGTCGGTTAGAACATATGTTCTGTGATTATATGAATTCTGGTCAAAGGCCATATAGCCCTTTTAATACAAATGTAATAAAAAAAGAAATGACCATCTGCCCACATCTCCATCTTTGGGTCCCCTCCTTGTCATGTCATGGCTTCATCATCACAATTAAGAGCAAAGCTTTTGCTTCACTTATGAAATGCTTTTCATGCTACAGCTGGAAAACCTCAGATAATGTAGAGCCAAGCACCATGAAAAGTTCAGAACAAGGACCTAACTATGTGCCTTTTCAACCTGCACATATGTAACGAAGAAGTGTCCCTGCATTTATAGTTGACTGCGCTAATTACTTGTTCTTATTGTGCGTCGGTACGTTATTATTTTCTGAGCACTATGTGTCTTGGTGGGTGTTATCTGTGTTCATGCTGTTCGGATGCTGTGGGGGAAGCTTTTCTTCTGCAGGGACAGGGAAACCGGTCAGGATTTCACACACATCCTCTGTCCAACTCAACAGAGCTTGAGCATTTTTGCAAATAAATATTGACAAAGCCAAGCAGAATATTTCTTCCTCCTTACAAACATGCACTACCCCTGAAATGAAATGAAATGTACAGTCAAGCTTGCTGTTGTGTGACAGCAAGGTGCATGAATACTATTTTAAGACACTGGATTTGCTGACGTGATTAACTGAGTGACTAAAGCTGGTTAATCTGAAAACTATCAAAACATCAAACATTGATTTTAGAGGTAAGAAGACTTAGTTGAGTCTTTGTAGCACCAGGTTTGCATTCAGCCTCTCTGGCCCTAAGCCTTCAGAATTAAAGAAAAAGAAAAGATAAGGTGTTAAAAACTGACTGTTAACTAGGTCTTTTATTAGTTATTAGGCTAATCCCTCCTGATTTATTAGAAATCTAAAAAAGGAGGAACCACCCTGAAAGAACATTTTTCATTTGAAACTTAAAAAGAAAATGTAAATAAAATAATAGCACAATTGGAGACACCTCCAGTCCTACCTGGGCAGTGAATAAAGGACCAGTTATATTTGGCTTCGCTTGGACACATGCTGGAGTTTAGAGACGGCTGGGGACTGGCAGGCAGACCGGGCAGGGTGGACGGTGCCGGGACCAAAGTCTGGAAGGGTCCGCGATAAGAACCCTCGATGCACTGGCCTTTTCCTGTGTTACTGGGGTCCGTGCACCAACCACAACCTGGCTGGTCCAAACACAGGCCACATGTTCTGTAGCCAGAACAGTTTTCAGCTGCAACAGAACACAACAGAACGCCACTTACATTTACTTTAACCAAAAAACACGTTTCATCTTAAAAACAAAGCTACCAAAACAGTATACTAAATGTTTTATTGCTGAAAGATTGAAATGTGAAAAAAAAATCAGGACACCACATTAAATGTTCAGTTCTCGATTGAGAAATGTTCACATCTCCGTTTCCTTTTTTACATCTGGCAACTACAGTGTTTTTTTTTTTCACTTATACAAAAATAATTTACAATATTTTACTCATTAAACAGAACAAAAATGCATTTTCTAACTAGGACACCATACTCGGTAATAGCCAGCCTTAGTGCTTTTAGCTGAAATAACTACAGTGGGATGTTTTTTGCAGGCATCTGCCAGTCGCAGACATCGCTCTGAAGAAAGTTTACCCGCTCCTCCCTTTCAGCAGTGAAATGTTGGAGGGGTGCATGTACAGCCTGTTTCAGCTAACCCTACAGCTCCTAAATGCAATGAAAATCTGAGCTTCGTCTAAGCCCAGGACATTGCAGTTCTGCACGTCCATGCTTTGGATTTCATATAGTTACTGTTTGACCGATGGTCTCATGTTTCTGATACACATTAGAATTCATGGTGAGCCCACCAGGTCCTGCTGCAGCAAAGCTTCCTTAAACCATGACATTCCCACCTTGTTTCTTAGTTGTTATTAGAGTTATCTTCCTGAAATGCTGCATTTGGTTTATGACAAACATGTCCTCTGTTCAGGTGTCCAAATAATAGTCTGGTCTTCAAGGTTTTGTTGGAGATCAAAGGTTTCCTCTTCCACAGAAGTTAAACCTGTGTTGTCTCTTTCTGATTGTACACACATGCACTTTCATATCAATAGAAGCAAGAGCCTAATATAGGTCACACGGTAACATTTTGGGGTGTTTGGAAACTTCTTTAAGCATCTTGCAGTCTTCTCTCAGGGTGAACCTGCTTGGACAATCAGAACTTTTCCATGTTGGGAGACATTTTGAATGTACTTTCCTTGTAGACTCTTTTCCGTAAAGGGGAACGGCTAATTCTGAATTCTTTTCAGACCTCTTTAAATCCCTTTTGAGACTCATACACTGCTATATATCTATATAATATATTGCATATTTTCAAAATCACATTTTCTATGAAATTTTAAAAAAGGGACTTTTTTTGGTTTAAATGGTTTTGTTATATTACATGAATTTCTCTGTATTTTGGAGATTGATGTTAAATGTGCTTTTGTCTTAATATGCTGTTATAAAACCACAGGCTTTTGAAAGGTATCCTATTTTTTACTATAAGAAGCACCTAAGTTATTTTAAAAACGCAGCAATTTTTGGATTCTATCAAAAAGTGCCAAAATTAGCAGTGAAATACAGCTTATGTCTTGTGTTGATTCTGAATAAGTAATGTTCTGTGTAGCAGAGGAGATTAGAGGGGATTACCATCATAAATCACATTGTTGCATTATATACTATGTGAAAGTATTTTAGGACTGAACATTTTCTGCCATTTCTACTTTGTAGCGTGACTAAGAATTACAATGAGATTTGTAGTGAAACCGTGGGTCCTCATGAACAAGAACCAACAGAATAAGTTGTCTTACGTGGACAGTTGCTCATGGTGTACCACTCCATGCACTGCCCAAATGGGAAGGAGGCCACGTAGGCGTTGGAGTCGACACACTGCTTCATGTTGCTGCACCACATGCACTCCGAGGTGCCGCTGGTGCAGTCGCTGCAGGTGGCCCGCATGGCACAGGGGGTCTTGCACTGCTTGGCACTATGGTTTGCTGAGAAGAAAGTATGAAAGGGCAGATTTAAAGCTGATTTCAGACTGAAATGATCTCGCACTGAAAAGCAGAAAAGAAGATTGGATGATTTTTTCCCCCCTAATCAAACAGTCCCATACAACACACATTTTGTATCACCTTAAGTTTCCATCTGTCCAAGTACATTCCCTTTCAAAAGTATTTACACCCCTAAAACCTTCCCACATTTAGTCATTTGACAATCATCAGTTAATTCTATTTTAGTAGAATTGTATGATACAACAAAAAAAAGTGGTGCAAATTTGGGGGAAATGATACCACATGGTGGTGGCAGCATCATGCTGTGGGGCTACTTGAGGTGGAGGTTCACCTTCCAGCAGAAAATTGTATTGAATAGTCCACCATTGCTGGAATGGAATGGTTTAGATCAATGTATATTTATATATCAGAATGACCTAGTCGAAGTCCAAACCTAGATCCAATGAAGACTATGTACCAGGACAAATATTACAGTTCTAAACATTGTGGACTCAATGGGCTGAATACAAATGTAAATCACACTTTTCTATTTGTAAAAATGTTGAAAACCAAGTAATGCTACTCCTTCTACTTCATAGCTTTGCACCACTAAATTGATCTATCACACAAAATCCATTCAGGTTTCAGTCTGAGAATAAACCTTACTGGAGGAATGTATTTGGAAAGCTTACCAGGTCGCTCGCACAAGCTGCCATTCACTGGGTTGATGCAGGATTGGGCCTTCAGTCCACTGGAGGCCGGTTCCGCCAGGTAGCCACAAAATCCAGCGTCGCTTGGCTCGCCAGGCAGCCATTGCAGGGTGGTGTTGGTGAAGGGTGACATGTCCTCCCAGCACCAGTAGGACACGTTGATTTTCCTGAGCCCCACCCAGGGAGTCATTGTGGTCTTGTACTGAAAAATCATAAGTCAAAACAAAGACTTCCTTATAAATCCTGCTCTTTTTTTTTTTTGCTCATTTTCCAACCGCCTCCTATGATTGAAGGAATGAAAAACTCAGGAAGTATAGCTTGAAAATGGTCACACCATGGTGGCAGCCTCCCACCAAGCAGAAGATGAATGGAATGATTGAGAAAAAAAAACTATCAGAGAAACTTATCACATCTTTTTCTTTCAGAAAACCCAACTTTGCACCGGTTGTAAGAAGGGGAAGGAAAAGAAAAATGACAGAGCAGTCATTTATCTGAGCTTTCATCTTAGCTGCAATATGGCAGGTTTATTTCACTTGACTTGAAGGGCTTTCACACTTAAACTCGTGTCTAGTCTCCAGATATGCTGCAGTGTCAAACAGTCTTTCTGAGAGAGAAGCACTGAAATGTAATTCCAGCTGTGGGGCTGATTGATCCTTTCAGAACATCTTTGGAACAGCTAATGTCATCATCACACAGAAGGAAGTCTTCACTGTCTCTGTTCACATGTCGAGCAGAACTCCAGCCCAACAATTCTAGTAAACTGTGTGGTTCAAGTTTGCCACAAGGGAATCCAGCAAACCTGTGAAAGAACATCCCCTGTTCAGATAAAACCAAAATGGAACCTTTCGGCAAGGAACAAAGGAGTTGGGAGTAAAATAGTGCAGATTTGGTGTTCAGATCCTCTCCATCCAATCTGACGGAGTTGGAGATATTTTATGAAGAAGAAAGGACAATAATGTCAGCCTCTTTAGGTGCAAAGGTGTTAGAGATGTTTCTTGCAGTTGAAATTGCAGCAAAAGCCGGTTCTAGAAAGTACGAGGGCTAAATACAAATGAAAGCCACACTTTTCTGATTCTTATTTAACATTTTTGAAAGCCATGTTTCCCTTTTCTTCTACTTTACAATTATGAACTACTTTGTGTTTATCCATCACAGAAAGACTCAATAAAACAAGTCAAGGTTTGTAGATTTGTTGCTAGAACATGACAAAAGGGGGTAGGAACAGTTCGACAGGCAGAGTAGTTTATAACCCAAACACAAAGAACAGAAACTGGAAAGAAGGAAAAGTAAAGCAGGATAGCTACTACTGCACATTGTTTCACTGACAACTACACAAATGCAGCCTGTAGGTGAAGATCAAACTGGCTCCATGAATGATTAGTCAGTTGTTGGGATGGATTTCTGGGTTTTCCCTCAAATAGAGCAAATGAAACGTGTCTGAGTTCTTGAGGGAAAGATCAGTTCATCTTAAACTTATTTCTTGCTTACTGGTCCGAAAACCTGACAAAACAATCCCAGCAGAGCTCAGCGGGATGTTGAGAAAAGATTGATAAATAAAAAATAAAAAAAAGATACCCGAGGGCAAATTTTAAACAGCACCTCGCTAATCAAGCATGAATAGAAAGAAAATGTTAGTTTTATAAGGATTTGTGTCTTTGTCTTGTTGCAGCAACTCTGACTCAACATGAGAAATCGATCCAACCCTGCCTAGTTAAAGCATTGTTCTTTAGTCTTCCACTGAAGTGATGCTGAATTCAGCTTTTCTCTCACAGTGGCTTCACCACTCTGGGCACTGTGTGTGCTATCAGTATCTTATTTGCTGCTGCTCCTATGACCCAGACGGGGATATTCAATTTCACTAATCCGATGATTATCAGGCGCCTTACCATGACATTCATGATCTGCAGCTCCTTCAGGACAAAGTCCACCTTCTTCTGTGTGGTGAGGGAGGCTAGGACAGCGTTGTGGTTCCTGCAGGCTAGCTTGGCGTTATCGTACGACTCACTGGTTGTGTTGAACTTCAGACAAGAGTTTCCCACCAGGTGCCAGGTTTCCCCACACACGTTCTCTGAAGCAGGCAGAAAAGAAGCTGTACTGTGGGGAGGTTCTGAGAAGAGCAGCAGGATATCAAGCTGAAGTTAGGAGCTCATAAAGAAAAGAATAGGTAACATCTGCTGATCAGCTTCAGTTTAAATTGTGCAAGAACAAACTGCAGATGGAATCAAATGTTTTAAGCCCAGACCTAAAAACACAAGGTTGTTTTTAAATGAGGACAAAAAAAGTTAAATGATAAAAAGAAAGTACACTCCGCCCCTCCCCTTTCAATTCAAGGTTTTTTGCTTTAGGACAAACATTTAATCTGTCTTTATTAAGATCCAAAATTTCACAGAAAATGGACTCAATACAACCTCGTAACATCCATAGGACTTTAAAGAAAAAGAAGCAGGGCTTGTAGTAGTTTATGGGTCTGGAGCAAATGAATGTGATGCAGCCAAATGGCAAGCAGGAAAGACATGAGTAATGACCTTAGAGAAGGAAGATCATCAATTAAACAGCTGTCCATCAACCTAAGGAGGTTTATAAGTCCAAACAATGTGGGGTCCATTATTCCACAGGGAGAAATAATCACAAATCACACGCCTATGATAAATGGTGATTAAGCTGGTTGGGGTTCGTCCTGTAATCGGTGGGTTGCCGGTTCGAACCCTGCCTCTGTATGACTCAGTCAGTCTTTGGGAAAGACACTTCACCCACTTTGCCTGCTGATGGAGGTCAGAGGGCCCGGTGGTGCTGATTGTATGACAGCCCCATTTTATGGCAGCTATAGCTAAATTGTAGCCTACCACTGTCAGTGTGTAAATATGTGGATGACTGATTGAGGTGTAAAGCGTTTTGGATCCCTCGGATTCGATAAAGCGCTATACAAGTGCAGGCCATTTACCACGAATGGAAAACATTTACACAACTGAGGAGTTTTGTCAACTCTACCGGCCTGTTACACATTCATGACAGTGAAATTAGAAAAGACTGAACTGGTTTGAAGGGCTGCCAGAAGAAAGCTTCTGTTCTCAGAACAGAAAATATCAGTATGATTTAGGTTTGGAAATTTTCATCTGAATGACTCAGACTTTTGGAGACTAAAGTGGAGATGTTTGGTTGTTTTTCTCTCGACGTTTTACCTTGCATTACGAACAGCTTATCTGCACAACAGCTCACATTAACTGTCAGCCATGGTCCTGAAGGGCAGACGTTCTGCGCTTGTGTTGCAGGTACATGACATGGACACCTTGCATCACTGAGACAACCATGAAACCCGACGTAGGCATGATCAATAATTTATACATTTGAAAATCTGATTGAATGCAACTATTTACTAGTTGGAAATAGAATTGCACTACTTCCTCTGCATTCCAAAGTATTCTAGGGTGGAACGTGAGGCTATTTATCTTACAGCTAAAGCTGACGTCAGGTCATGATTCCTCAATAACAGTTCTATAAATTTTTTAATGCATAAAGACTTGTGTTAGAATTATTATAGATAAATGTGGTTCTACACATCCTAGAATCACAGGGTGTGATTGTGGAGTCATTGTGTGTTTTTGTGCAGAAAACCGTCTCGTTTTGCTATGCCCCGACACATTAAACCCAAAATAGGTGTGGTGTACTTTCTTTTTACCATGTCTATTGGCTTTTAGGATATGATGCCAATATTTCAAATGAAGTGAACTTCAAATCAGAGCTACCTGGCAGTGAGATGCACTCTTGGTTGCGAATATCCCACTGACAGTTTTGGTCGACAGCACAGCTCTTACAGCTGGTTTTCTTGTTGCACACATATGAAGGGTTGTCTTTAGGGCAAACTTCATACTCTGCTATGGATCCCTGAGAGGAAAAGCAGAAACACAACATATGTCAGAAACTGCCATTATTTTGTTCTTTAAAAATGAAAACATTCATTTTAGACAAACACTGCTCCTGAGAGCAGGGTATTAATAAACCCTTTAGATTACCATAAAACCCAAAATGGAAAAGATGACCCTTATTTATGTAATTGTTAGGAGATGGTGCCAGTAAAGAGTGCTAAGAAAGACATATGAGCTGCATCTGTGCGTCTGACAACATCTAAATGAGGACTGATTTGATCGCAGGGTGACAAATCAGATGCAGCGCTGCAAACAGGTTGCTGCTTCATCAGTTAGAGATCTGATTCTTCCTCACGCCTGACGAACCCCGGTTTAAAAGGTGAAGTAAATCATGGAGGAAATCAACGGAAGCTCATCAACAGCAAAATTCATCTGCACCGACAGAATGAGACAAAACCTGAGCAGGTTAGCGGAGTTACAGTTTGCTAGATTTTAGCACTAATCAGCATGAGCCAGCGATATTATCACTTTTTACAGATACATTCAGCATGCCATAAACAACCAAAGACTGCAGTAGTGTCTGCAGTGCAGCCAGCCTCATCACAAAGTACTTCTCAGAAGAAAGGAACAACCCGTTTAAAAGAAATCGTGACAATGAACTTTTCTGATGTCAATGACTCTCTGAGGAGTAAAATTCTTTATTATCTAGATGATGCGTCTCTGTATCCTTGGCTGTCTCATCACGCCTACAATCCTTTGTGAGTAGACAGAAGATGGACCAATGTCCATGTAAAATATTCTCTCTTCTGTCAGTAACCTTTTCCCACCCACCACTGGAAATATATATATAAGTACAAATCGTCAATATTCATTTTCTCTTAGACATTTTTCTAAGGAATTTTATTTAAGGTTTTAAGGCAGTGAGTTGTGTGAACCTGTTAGAACTAATGTTGGGACACAGTCTAGCAGAACCCCTGCACCACAAAGTACCGACATGATGATGTAATAGACAGAGGCTTACAGAGGAATTTAAAAGAAAACCATAAACAGTCACCAGTAGGTTGCCACAAGCCATGCAGGGGATTTTCTGGCCTCCATGCAAAACGCTACATTAGGTAGAGAGAACTGACACTGCACATCACCCTGAACACATCATCCCCACAGGGAAAGATGGTGGTGGCCGCACTATGCTGTGGGTATACCTTTAGTTCAGTAGATACAGGGAGGCTGCCCTGAGTTGATAGGAGGATGGGAGAGGGAAATACAGAGATTTATACAATCCTGTAAGAAATCCTTTTAGAAGCTGCAAAGACTTAAGATGAGGGGGTTCACCTTCCAGCAGGAAAACTAACCCTAAACATACAACCAGAGATACTGACACATCAACTGATGTGTTAGAAGGGCCTAGTCAAAGTCCAGTTGAGAATCTGTAGCCATCTGTTAGGATTGATGGCTACAAATGCTACCCTTCCAATCTGGCTGAGCTGGGACTATTTTGCAAAGAAGGATATGTAAAAATGTCAATGATCAGATGTGTACAGCAGGCAGAGTCCTGCAGCTGTATTTATAATGAAGGGTGGTTTCATAAAGTACTGATTCAGGGGGGGTGATTACAAATGCATGCCACACATTTCCTATTTTGCTTGTTTGTATATTCCTTGGATGATTCTCTGACTGAAAAGATGTGGAAACCAGTTGGGTTAATAAGGCGGTTAGCGAACATCTATGCCATCCGCTGGCACAAAGGCAAAATGTGTGTGTGTGTGTGTGTGTGTGTGTGTGTCATACCGTGGGAGCGGTACAGTTATTTCCCACAGACATACATTGGCCCGAACACCACTGGCAGCCGTTTGTGTTGGCCGTGCAGCTGTAGCAGTCTGTATGCGGCTCACACCTTTCACTATCAGCATCTGAAACAGTTGGACAGACATCACTACTTTTGTTGCAGTGCAGATAAGTCAGACTTTATTTAAAGAGGGAGATGTAGAGAGAGAGAGAGAGGAATGGGTATAAAAGGTTATAAGACACAAAATATTTTACACAGAATTATCTACAACCCCTAACCCTACAGAGATTTAATTTATGATATGAATTTAAAGTAGAATTTCCCATCAAATGCAGTAAGATGTATTTAGTTCTTTCATCCTTTCACAGAACTTGGTGCAGCTTTGAACCACAGCACAGTCACAACCTCCTGAACCAGCTACAAACAACGCCTTGCAGCAGTGTTCATATCCCTTGAAGCTTTCCACATTTTGTAATCAGAAGTTTAAATTGTTTAGGTTTTACGTCACATAAAACAACATAGTGCAAAATTAAAGAAGGAAATATGACACACGGTTTTACACAGTTTTTTGCAAATGATCTGAAAAGTGTGGCGTGCATATATATTCAGCTTCCCTGAATCATTACTTTTCAGAATCCCATTTTGCTGCGGTTATAGCTGCAAGTCTTGTGGGGCTTGTCTCTACCAGCTTAACACATCTAGAAATTGATTTTTTTTAAACCATTTTATGCAAAACAGCTCAGTCATATTGGATGGGGACAATTTCTGGTCTTGCCACTGAATCTCTATGGCATTTTGGTCTGGACTTTGACTGGGCCATTCAAACACACCCATGCGGTTTGGTATAAACTGAGGAGTGTCTAGCTAAAAGCTGTGACAAGGGCAGAAGGCTTTAGATGGGTCCCTGGTCAAATACAGCTGGTTCAAATGGCTGAACGACTCCCTCAGCATGTCACCTGGCTCTGCAGAGAAATACTCCATTTTAAAGTGTGTCGAATCAGGGCAACATCTAAAATGTAGGACATCTCACCCTGAGGACTGACTTTGGACACCACTAATAAACACTTTCTTTGTAGCTCTGGCTGTATGTTTAGGGTTGTTTCCCTGCTGGTAGCTTAACCTCTGCTCCAGTCCCAAATCTTTTACTACCTATAGCAAGTTTTCTTCCAGGATCACTCCGTTTTTAACTCCACCCATCAGCTCATATACTCGGAATAAGCTTCCCTGTCCCGGCTGGAGAACAGCATACCCACGGCATGATGCTGCCACCACCATGTTTCATGGTATGGAGCTGCTGTCTGCCTCTGAAAGCGTTTTGCAACCTAATAAAGTTTGTCGCTGTAACATGACAAAGTGGGAAGAAATGTCAGAGCTATGATTACTTTTTGCAAAGCATTGTATGTGCAAATCAAAAGGTTCGATCTTTTGCCACTGCTGTCATCTAAAGCCTCCAGTACAGGTTGGGGATGCACATTTCCCTCTCAGGATCATCTCCTGTCCTATCTAGCATGAACAATAAAAACAAGAACACAGAAAACTAGGAAATTGATGTTTAAAGACATGGAAGCTTGAGAGCAACTACACATCAAGAGATTTGAACACTTTTGAAAGGCGCTGTAAATCTGGCTCAGCCTAAAAGGGACAATGAAACTACAGTTTCTTTAAACTGAATATGATTAGTCATGCCTAAAAGGCGCTAGGCAGGTAAAGATGACATCAGAGCAGGACGTATTTTAGATTTATCCAACAGGCTTGTGGTTCTGCAGCATTTTAATCTGCTTGGTGTCACCTACATGATCTCGTGTTACAGAACGCCGGAAGCTGCTGTGGATCGGGACCAGAACTGTTGCTCTCCCATGGCAGGCATGCTCCCAGGCTGCTGTTCCACATGCAGTGGATCCCAGGCCAGACCTGGCTGCAGGACGCCGGGCTGGAAAAGGCCGAGCAGCTGGGCGAGGTGTACATAAGCATGTCGCTCAGCAGCAGGCTGTTGAAACCTCCGAACACGTACATCACACTGTGAGACAAAAAAAAGGCCAAACAATGAGAGGATGGAAGCAATCAAGGAAGAGAGATTCTAACATGTTGGGCACAGTTCGAGCCAAAAAAGCTCCACCTTAGTGATCCTTCTCTTGTTCTGACTTCAACTTTCTCCTTATGAGTCCAATTAATAACCAAGTGCCCTCTACACGTGCAAACAGACCTGTCTGATGACCCCGCTGTGTGTCTGCGGATGCTGGGTTAATAAGACTGTTAGTGAACATCTCTGCCCTCTGGCCTTTATTCAGCTGCTGGGATTTCACTCTGTGAGAATCTGTGCGCTGGTGATTATCACCAGTAGGGTGCGAGGATAATTTGCTCATATTTAACCAACAATCCTGTTTGCTGTGGACTTCCTGCTGAGGGGGGCAGAATATGGTCATCTTGAAAATCTGCTAAATTAAAATCAGAACCAAAGTGGAATGGCAGTCCAGGGAAAAGATGTTTTAGGAGGATTATTGTTTTAAAAGACCATATAGAGAAAATTTTGAATTTGAAAAGGTGAGTCAAGTAAAATAACAAATACGCAGAGTGAATCATAAAATCTTTTATCTTCAGGGTTCCATGAATTTTATTTGTTAAAATTCCATTCGTTCTCGGTCCTTTTGAGCCCTTTTAAAAGTAAAAATACAAATGTAATCTTATTGTGGTTGGGATTTAAATATGGAAAGTACAAAAGAGCAGACTGAAGGAATAGACAGACAGAGAAGGATAGACAGATGGTTAGAAAGATGGACAAATGGATGGATAGGCAGATGGACGGACGGACAATTAGATGGACGGATGGAAGAACAGACGGTTAAGACAGATGGATCACATTTTCAGACTTCTCCAGACTTTTTTTTTTTTTTTAGACACCATAGGAAACCAGAACTTCTATGTGCACATTTATTAAACTTTGAATACAATTTTATTTATCTTTTCACTGAATAGTATTTTTGCACTCTCATATGTCTAACTGTGTAGCCAGTTTGAATATTGCTTACAGCATTTGTGCTGGCTGAATCTTTATCTAATCACAAGCTCCAGCCTGAGACATTTATTAAGAATGCGTAAGCTTCCCAAGCAACTGAGTGGCCGACACTGACCAAACGCTGAAATAAGCTAGAGGACAGGAAGTAAAGACCCTCTGGTTTGCCTGATTTGCAGTGAAAGAAACCAATGGTAAAGGTGGGCTTGAAAATTCGATAAGACGGACAACACATGGCCTAACAGGCAGTGTGTGGGGGTTACAATTATTTAAGCATTTTTACATCATGGAGAAGAGATGCTAAACTGTAGAGTAAACTTGATTTTACCTTTTATTCTTCAATATATTGCTAGTTGATAAAGTGTAATTATTAATCCAGAGAATAGAAAGAATTTGGCGTTTAGTTTAAGACATTTTTCAGGACAAAAAACAAAACACGGAATTATTCGTGTTTTATTTTAATTCGTTCTTTAAGTTTGTATTGAAACAGATACTATCTTACTAACTCGACTTTTAATTTGAAACCATTTTTCTAATTTTCTGTCCATGTTGCCCAGTTCTACTTATTTGCTCTCAGGTGCCTGAAAACAATTCTCTTTAGCTGGAGAAAAAATGTTTATAGTTTAAGGACACTTGCAGTACTTGAATTATTTTGCTTAAGTTACAAAGCAAAGGGCTGCACAGTGGCAAGAAGGTCCTGGGTTCGATTCCTGGCTAGGGGTCTTTCTGCATGGAGTTTGCATGTTCTCCCCGTGCATGCGTAGGTTCTCACCGGGGTACTCCGGCAGTCCAAAGACATGCCTGTTAGGTTAACTGGTCACTCTTAATTGCCCTTAGGTGTATGAATGAGTGTGTGCATGGTTGTTTGTGTGTTGCCCTGCGATGGACTGGCGATCTGTCCAGAGTGTACCCCGCCTCTCACCCATAGACTGCTGGAGAAAGGCACCAGCTCCCCCACGACCCACTATGAAATAAGCGGTAGAAAATGACCGAAGTTACAAAGCAGCAGTAAGCATGAGAAGCAGCCTTTGTTTCCCTGAGAGCATTGCAAATAGATGAACATATTTAAACACGTTAATGTTGGTACACATTAGTATTTGCCTGTTAGGTCTATTATTGTAGCAACAATGCTAACCGGGATTTAAAAAAGGGGATTTTCTTTATAGACATTGGCCTCAAGCAAGCAAACTCTGGACTAGAACTTTTTACATTTACTTTAGACATGCTGGTTATGTTGAAACAGTTATATAAAAATATACTGCAAAATGTCGTTGTGGATGCTTAATGGAAAATATGGTATTTTGTGTTCTTTGTATATTACAGGTTTACAGTGTTTTTACAAACAGAGGCAACAGTTCCACAGCCAGCACTTTTACCTTATATGTGTTTATCGATCTGCTAAACTGGGCAAGGACATGCAACCTTAGTTAAGTGTTATTATATGATTAGGAATAGTGGAATAAATTTGTATTTATGTTTTCTAATAGTTTTGTGGCACTAGTGACCTTTCTTCACAGTATTTCAGACAGAAAATGGGGCGAGAGGAGGAGGTAAGACAAGCAGCAAGAGTCCTGAGATCAGACCCGCGACAGCTGCATTGAGGCCTCTGTATATGGGGTGCATGCTCTACTGCTACACCACGCATAAATTCACATCATTATTCACATAATTAATCATTATTATTTGTTGGAAACTGTCCCACTTAAACATCAGACTGTTTTCCCTTTTACAGTTCTAACTTTCTGGTGACGTTCCTGCCTATATATTCCTTATGAATCTGCCTCCATCTTATGCTTTTTGTAGTGGTTTTATTTTTAACTATTCTCCCCACCATAAACTGTAAAGCTGTAGCTGTAAATTCTGTCTTCAGCTAGTTATTTCAAGAATGTGATCAGTTAAAATCTCTTATCACCTGAAGGTGCAGAAGCATTTGAAGGACTCACTCAAACACAGCTGGGGATTTGTGTTAATACTTGATGTATTCTCGGCAACAGGATGTATAATGTGGCTGGCAGTCTCTCACTCTGCTGGCAGAGCAGACAATACTTGATGACAATATGTCATTGTTTTTTGTCCCAGTACAATTCCCATCACTTTCCAGTCATATAACTTTTGAAACGGTACGGCTGGCGGGTTGTGCATGGCCTGGGGAGGTTGGTGTGCTCAGAAGCAGGTACCTGGATGGCGTAGACGCATGTTTGTTTTTTTTCCTTTTTTCTCTTGTGGATAGGCGGGCTGGGGCTGCTGGTGTTGGTCGGATCCGTGGTGTGTTGCTCTGCTCGCCGTTGCGTCCGGTGGGAGGGGGTCGAATGTGGAGTCGCCACCACATGGATTGACCGGACGGTGACGGTGGAACTGAGCTGGTTGGTGCTTCTCCCTTGGCTGACCTTGCAGTGGTGGTGATGTTGTGTGTTTGCAGGGGCATAGTGGGGCCCGTCTGCCCATCTTTTGCCAGTTACATCTTTACTTTTGAATATTTAACTTGGGTTTCTTTACTTTGCCCCCTTTCATTGATTAGTATTAGTCTTACAAACTGAAATTGAACCAGGTATATTAGCACATCCTGTAAACGGTTTGTTTATTTTGAATTTAAAACATATGCAATAAAAAAATGGAAAAGGCCCTCTACAATCATGCCCTAGCTCATCGGAGTGTTACATTGAATTTCTGCCGGCGGCTTCTTGGCGGGGCCTGAGCCTCATGGCTCTGCAGGAGGTGGTGTGCCCTTTGGTATCGGGTTCTCTCTGTCCATGGCTGGATCTGCTCTGGCATAGCCAGCTGCCAGTGGGGGCTGTGGGCTCATTGCTGCAGCTCCCTGGGGCTTTTGCACTGTGGCTGCTGGGTGGTCCCCCTAAGGCTCTCCTCTAAATACATCTTGTATTAATTAGTACCGTGTCCAAAGCACGAAGAATAACGTCCGTCTTATCTGACTTTTTGTTCCTACTTTGGTGTCCAAGTGTAGTCATGCGCCTGCAAATCTTCAATACTCCACGAGTCATTTTCAAACTCTTTCGTCTTTTGATTTACACTCTTACTTTGTTTTTCCTCTGCGTCTTCTTCGTCTACTCAAATGCACTGCACCTACATAACATTATCTCTTCCTTCTTTTGGTATGGGGGCCTGGCAAGCATTCACACTGCAAGCGAACCGTTCCAGGGTCTGGATAAACTGTGGCGAGACTAGCAGTTACAACCGTGCCAGGGTACCGTTCACTGGTCTGGTTTCAGGGTCCAGGATGGATTCACACCAGCGTGATCCATGGTACAAAGAGTTCCAACGGTTTGGTGTGAAAGCACTGAAACAGTCATTAATAAAAAACACTCTCTATTGTGTGACACAATTATCCACTGCTTCAGAAAGTTACAAGACAATTACAAAAGCCATGGCTCAATTTTTGGCAATTGTGCATTCCAGCCAAAACTGCTGCTTCATTGGGGGTCATTAGCACAGGGGGAAATATTGTCACATGATTGCACTCTTCTCACAAATCTAATTATGTAAAAAGATTGGTCTTTGTTGGTATAAACCAGACATGTTTTCTGTTTGTTAAGGGCTACAAAGAGCCAGTCTTTCATCATCTTTGATTGAGTTACTGCTTGGAATTTATGTAATATTGTTTCATTATTTCAACAATGAACAAAAATAATCATGCCTATTATTTTTGCCATAATCGAGCAGCCATAATTCCTCCCCAAGAAACGCTTTTAAGTAAATTTCGAGTTTTTTACCTGTCGCTGAAGACCGCAGTGTGTCCGAAGCGGTTCACATCATGGTGGAGGTCTGGTCGAGGCAGTACTGTCCACTCATCGCATGCTGAAACACGAAGATGAAAGAGAGGTCAGACCGATGGCCTGCTTTCACCATTCAATCACACACATTTTCTGCAGTGGCAAAATCTGAACACGTCTCGGGTGGTTAGAGAGACCTTTAACAAGTCTTCTCCTGGAGTCAATCAAACAATCGTCAAGAAACTGAGAGGGTAACTACAGAACAATGTTAACAGTGGGAAAAGATCATCTGCAGAAAGTGGGAAAAAGACAGACTTTTTCAAACAATGATCGCAACACGTGTTCAAGTCATTAAAAGAGCTAAAACTCAGATTTTAGCAAATATCATTTTCATTCTGTGGGCATGAAACATAAAAAGACATGTGATAACGAGGAGAAGTCTATGAGGTAAAAGTGGGTTAAACGTGTTTAGGTACACCCACATCAGCTTATTCTCCTTATATAAGCTCACCTGCTCCAGGTTTAATTGCAGGTCTCACACTAAAAACAGCCCAAGTTAAAATAATCAGAAACAGTACAAAGTGGTGCTGAAGCCCATCTCCCGCAGTCACTGGGTAAGAGGTGAGTTACACCCTGGACAGGTCGCCAGTCCATCACAGGGCAACACAGAGACACACAGGACAAACAACAATGAACACAGACTCACCAAGGGGAAATTTAGAGAGACCAGTAAGCCTAACTGTCATGTTTTTGGGCTGTGGGAGGAAGCCGGAGTACCCAGAGAGAACATGGTTGACGGCCATGTCTTGGTAGGCCATACTCTTTCCAGTTTCGAATGATAGAAAGACATATCACATAGCACTGCTGAATCTAACATAATTCTGCTTTAAACCTTACAGTTTTAACGCCGACATGCCAGTCGTGTTCCTTGATATTCATGATGCTCTTTGCTCACTGATGCTCTAACAAACCTCTGAGGTCTTCGTAGTACAGCTGTATCCACACAAAAATAAAACAATAAACACGTGAACTTCATTTAGGTGTATCAGAGTAAAGGGTGCTAAATACAAAAACCCTGGGTCTTTAACAGATCTTTATTTGAAAAAAACAAGGCCACATCCCATTTATAAGGATGTGTATTTTGTGTTGGTCTATCACCTAAATTCTTTATAAAATACATTTGAGTTTGTGGTCATAATGAAACAGAAGTTCAAGGAGTGTAGATACTTTCCCAGAACAATGTAAACAGAGTCTGGTCATTAATTATTCCATGAAGAGTCTCGTCTCTGGTTCCGTATTAGCCTAGAACCTCTGACACAGCAAGGCCTCTCTGGGCTCCCTGGGGCATGCAGTCAATTCTTTCAGCTGGTTTGGGGTTTAACTGGCTGCGGTTTTACAGATTAAAAACATTTGGTGACAGCAAAAGTCGTTCAAAAACATCTTAACCTGAAAAGGTTCTGCATCACATGTTTAGCCTGCAAAAAATAAAAACTGAACAAGCGCACAGATTCCATTTTGTCGGGTACTAAACAACCCAATGTATGTACAGCACTAAGAACAACACCAGAACGCTCCCTGCATGTCATATATATCACACTCTCTTAGTACAATAGAGAGCAAGTCATCTTGGTCTCCAAGAGGAGAGAGCACCACATTCATGCAGAGTCAGTGCCATCTGCTGTCACAACACGGTGTTGCAAGTGGGGCAGTGCAACGTCCCTTCAGAGCAGGGATTCACTACAACAACACCAGATAGTGTCAGGACACCGGGCAGCCTGTAAATTCTAGCCGTTAATTGAGTTCAGCTTGTTAAGAGGGGGGAATTAGCTCTCTAGGCGTGGCCCATCTCAAATGTAATTACTCAACAATTACCAAAGGTGCTGCTGCCAACAACTATGCAGCTGGCTGAGGTGGGGTGAATTATATAGTCAGCTTATATTCACATCTTGTAAAAACCAGAGACAGGGTGGAAGGTGGAGGGGAGAAGTTACGGGTCAGGGAAATTATTAAACTCATTACAGCAGTCAGCATTTTGTAACATAATTGTGCCACAGAGACACTGATTAAATGATTCTTCGGCAGATAGTAAAGTAGAAGTCAACGAAACCTGTTCCTCGGGAGGTTTTAGTGCCATCCTGATAAGCTGGTCAGAGATTCAAAATGTGCTGGTTGTCCGTCAACTTTCTAATGACACAGAAAAAGCCCCAACTTCCTGAGGCCATCCTGCAGCCTCTGGGGAAATCTCCCCCAACATCCCAGGAGACTGAGTCTTCAATTAACGAGCCATTTGTGACAGCACGGCCGAACGAGGCCAACTCCATCTATAACAATGTTTATAGACTGATAAAATAATAAGATTCTCAGGATGGTTTCTTCCTCTAACCTCCATCAGGCAACACAAGTACCTAATATAGATTTAAATATATTAACTAAATAAAGGCATGAGGGTTATTTTTAACAATACTATATAATCGTATTTCTTATCTAGACATCACTCAGTTGTTTGGAGTATCTCATAGAAGTGAGAACACCCCCTACATTTTTGTAGGATCTGTAATCTGTAATCTGTGCACCAAATTCTTTACTTAATCGTAGTTGCATCTTTGATTTATGAAATCATTTGATTAAACGTTTAAACGTTGATGAAAAGTACTAATCTTTGAGTGCAATAACTCTTGATCATTGTGGTAAACAAATACAGTAATGGAAATTTTTCTTTTCACATCCCTGTAGTTTTGTGTGTGTTTGTGTGCGTGGGTGAAAATGTCGCTTCTTCCTGGCATAAAAAGTACTTGATAAATGTATTTGAAATTAGCTTTGAAACAGTAGAAACCAAGGCAGAAATTTCACTTTCATCCCAAATTTGTTCTGGGATTATTGTAAAGAACATCAGGTACGTTTAATAAAAGGTAATCAAACAAACATTTAGTTTATCTGAAAGGCCTAGTTGAGAGTCAGCTGCATGACAGATATAGGTTGTAACATTTAATGTCACATTTTTCTAGGAAACCCTCATGATATAAACAGAAAGATGACAAACAATTACTAGTGCTGATATTGGAAATGCTGTGACAAAGGTGTACCATTCTGTGTGGGTGTTACTTACCCAAGCTGTAGGCCAGGAAATCAGAGGAGAAGCACTTGGCACCGTGGCTCATAGATGTGTCGTTGTGCGTGTTTCCTCCAAACACGAGCAAGGTGCCACTCACTATCACCGCTGTGTGAAGGTAACGGAAGAAGCCACTGTCTCTCAGAATTGTCCTGCACAGCCACGTGGAAACAGCGGTTAAACCTCTGCTCTCACACAGGATGTGGGGCTGATAAATGCTACTTTGGATTTCATTTGCAAACGTATTTAAACAGCCATTTGTCCCACTATTCTTTTTACAAATATACTTGTTCACATTTTACAAAAGCACTTCAATAAATCTCACCATTTCCTTTTGTCCACGTCAAACTTGTACAAGTCTCCTGCCAACCCGTACTTGTTGGCACTGAAGGCCTTGTAGCCCCCGTGGATGTAGATGGCTCTGGTGTTGGGGTCAAAAACACTGCTGTGGCCGTAGCCGCCTTGAACCAACGCTCCATCTGTACTCACAACGCTCCATGTGTTTTTAACTAGAAGGCCAGAGAACACATTCGGTGAGAAACTAAAGAAAACCAGCCTTATGCTGTTGAAATGTAATGAGATGAGATGAGAAAAAAGCCAAGACAGTAGACGTGCAAGTATTTCTGGTGTAGATAGAAGCCTGTCTCAGGGCTGTGGTGAAGATAACTGTGAGATTCAGCTTAGTTTACACAGTGTTTCATTAGTCAGACTCAAAGAGACTCAGAAGAGGATTGAAGTTATTCATTCCACTATGGCAAAATCAAACAGCATTTGGTTACTGATTGCCAAGGTAACAAAATCCAAATTACTTTCACTTCTGAAAATAAGTGAGCGCTTTATTGGCAATCAGCTGAGATAAGCTCTTATGGTGCGTTCACACCGAACGCAGATTCTGCGATAGGAGCGGCCGATTTACATGTTATCCCTACGTAGAGGCGCGTTCAGGAGCGGAGCAGCGCGAGGCGGTACGAAGGAGACAAAGGACGCGGTGCGGAAGGCTTGCCGAGTGAAGCGGGAGCGGAGCGAGAGCGATGGACGAGTTGAAAAATCTGAACTTTTTCCTAAATTCGCATCGCGTCAACCAATCAGGGACTGGATGTGGCTGTGACGTAGAGTGAAGGACCGCAGCGGAGAAGAAGCGGTTGTCGGTGAAGATGGAGGACCAGATCATAGTGGCGGTGTGCTGCAAGCCAGAGTTGTATGATTCAACTAATTACTTTTACCAAGACAAGTAGAGAAAGGACCTGGCCTGGTTATGTTTAGGCACAAATATCTTATATTTAGGAGATGTGGACATTAAAAACCGGCTGTTTTTTTATTGAGGTGAGATTTATTTACTCACCGATGACAGATGGACAGGCGTTCAACAGTGGAGATACAGCGCCGGTAGTTGGTGTCCCGGAGGCCGATTCGTCTCCCAACGCGGGACAGCAGATCTTCGAACTGGGTCCTTGATAGACGGAAGTACCGCTGAAATCGACCGTCATCCAGACAGCTCTTGGAGTAGGTGGTGGTACTCTCCGAACTGTTCCCGTCCCTGAAGAATCTGGTGAACCCAGGGACGTCGACGTTGGCGGCGTTTTTCGCCTCTCCACAGGTAAAACACCGTAATTAGGTTCGTGAAATCCATGTCCGCCATGTTCAGTTGATACCAGCAAGCAGCAGATAGAAGCTCCTCCTATTTGACGACGCGGTGAAGCATTGCCGTTTGTTGCCATTTGGCAACGCGGAGTTCACGCGGAGTGTGAAGCGGGCAAAAGCACACAAATGACGCGAAATATTCGCAGAATCCGCGTTCGGTGTGAACACACCATTAGGCTACATCAACATCTCTTACTGAGGTCAAGCAACAGACTGGATGAACCCATCCTCTGTAGTACTACTTGGTAATAAATTGGTGATAAGCTGATAACACTTATCATTAACAGCCGGATCAGCTCACCAATATTGTATTCCTGCACCTGGCTGATGTAACCGTAAAGAGGACAGTGTCCAAATAAGACGAGCATGACAGGACTGTCCCACTCTTGGATGGGAGGCACTATGTGGGCTGAATGTCCCACCACAGCATACTGGTCCTTGGATCGGGGGCTAAGAAGGACCCACGTTTGGTTCTGGATGTGGAAAACCCATAGCTGGCTGGACACATTTCCAGTTGAATCAATCTTTCCTCCATACATGTAGATCTTCCCCTGAAAGAGAGAAGAAAATGTGAGCTTAATCCAGATGAACACATGAATCTATTACAAGAAAAGCACAGTCTAAGAATGTATGTTATAAGGTACAATATAATGACCGTGTAATGAATCCACATACAATGATCTATTAAATAAATGAACCTTTCAATTATATTCTAATTTGCTGAGATGAGCCTAAACTCAGTGTGCTTCAGCACCACAGTGTGGTAAGTAAATGAAAGGAAGCATTGAACAGGAAGTGCTTTTATTTGTTCATTTTCAGCCAGGAGTGTGCTCGTAATGTCGCAGCTAGCTTACCAGCAAAACAATGTCGGAGTTTTTTGTTCTGAGATGGAAAGACATCCCATGTGGTGATTATTGAGATACTACAGCTAACATGACCAGACTGTTATGAGCCATTAATAGGCCATAATACACCACCATTGCTGGCACAGCCTTTCTCAGTAAAACATGCGCAGCAACAGCAACATTTTCCTGTTTGGTAAAACAGTAGACAAGATAACAGTATATGTGTTCATATCCTTTATGGAGGTGTGTACCTGTGATTCAGTCGTGTAATTATTTTATTATAATGCCGTATATTTAATGTTCAACTGCATGCTTCCAGTTGCCTGTCAATTTGATATTGATACAAGTAAATGTTACTACTGAGGGACAAAGGATTATTCGAATTACTTTTGTATATAAAGCATTATATTTTCTCAATAATGGACGGAAACAATTAAAAGGCATAAAAATATATACATAATCTTTTTAAACTTTTTAATGTACTTATTTAATTTTGTGGGTTAGAACGAATTGAAACCCCTGGCATTTTGTGTTTATGTTGTTGAAGTGTTTATTTCCTTCAGAATCCTTTCTGTGTTCTTGTCAACTTGATTTGGGCCATTTTGTTGTTCTTAATAAAGTTTTAAAATCACCTGCAGCCCCAGTTGGGCTTCTGTTGAACATGCTGGCCTGGAAGAAATAGCTTTAGGCAGGTTGTGAAAATTTGGGCTGCTCTTCACATTTGTTTTTTTTTGGTTTTTTTTAGAAAGTATTCATAGAAAACTTTAGGTTAAGGATTTAACCCCGGTTCTCTGAAACATGAGTGAGGTATCTCACTATGAGACACGCCTCCAGCGCCTGTCCCCCAGAAGCTCTATTACATTACGCCAGTCTTGACTGGCAGGCGGAAGTGACGTCCGCTCCCATGGGAGGGACTTCCTCCCAGTATAAAAGTCGACGTCACGTAGGTGATCTTCAGTTTAATAAGCACACCTCTTCCTCGCTCCCTGCAAGGAGGGTGATCTGGTGAGATACCTCAGTCATGTTTCAGAGAACCGGGGTTAAATCCTTAACCTAAAGTTCTCTTTCAACATTCGTTTCGGTATCTCACTATGGGATATTTCTGCTCCCGTATTGTCAGATAAGCTCACTCGAAGACCAACAGATGCATCTTGCATTCATGGCAATGTGGAACCCACACCCAGAACCGTGTGAGCCAGTGTGGGCCTGGTGACATCCAGTTTATAGAACCTAGTGAAGGTGTGAGGGGTCGCCCAGTTGGCAGCCTCACATATTTCCTCCACAGGTATGCCCTGGAACAATGTCCAGGATGAGGCCACACCACGAGTGGAATGAGCCCACAGACCTGCAGGGGGTGCAAGGCCTCTGCTCTCATAAGCCATAATAATAGCCCCCACTACCCAATGCGAAAGACGTCGCTGTGTGAGACGCTTTCCTTTATAGGTCCTTCTCAAAATATTAGCATATTGTGATAAAGTTCATTATGTTCCATAATGTAATGATGAAAATTTAACATTCATATATTTTAGATTCATTGCACACTAACTGAAATATTTCAGGTCTTTTATTGTCTTAATACGGATGATTTTGGCATACAGCTCATGAAAACCCAAAATTCCTATCTCACAAAATTAGCATATTTCCTCCGACCAATAAAAGAAACGTGTTTTTAATACAAAAAACGTCAACCTTCAAATAATCATGTACAGTTATGCACTCAATACTTGGTCGGGAATCCTTTTGCAGAAATGACTGCTTCAATGCGGCGTGGCATGGAGGCAATCAGCCTGTGGCACTGCTGAGGTCTTATGGAGGCCCAGGATGCTTCGATAGCGGCCTTTAGTTCATCCAGAGTGTTGGGTCTTGAGTCTCTCAACGTTCTCTTCACAATATCCCACAGATTCTCTATGGGGTTCAGGTCAGGAGAGTTGGCAGGCCAATTGAGCACAGTGATATCATGGTCAGTAAACCATTTACCAGTGGTTTTGGCACTGTGAGCAGGTGCCAGGTCGTGCTGAAAAATGAAATCTTCATCTCCATAAAGCTTTTCAGCAGATGGAAGCATGAAGTGCTCCAAAATCTCCTGATAGCTAGCTGCATTGACCCTGCCCTTGATAAAACACAGTGGACCAACACCAGCAGCTGACACGGCACCCCAGACCATCACTGACTGTGGGTACTTGACACTGGACTTCTGGCATTTTGGCATTTCCTTCTCCCCAGTCTTCCTCCAGACTCTGGCACCTTGATTTTCGAATGACATGCAGAATTTGCTTTCATTCGAAAAAAATACTTTGGACCACTGAGCAACAGTCCAGTGCTGCTTCTCTGTAGCCCAGGTCTGGGGAATGCGGCACCTGTAGCCCATTTCCTGCACACGCCTGTGCACGGTGGCTCTGGATGTTTCTACTCCAGACTCAGTCCACTGCTTCCGCAGGTCCCCCAAGGTCTGGAATCGGCCCTTCTCCACAATCTTCCTCAGGGTCCGGTCACCTCTTATTGTTGTGCAGCGTTTTCTGCCACACTTTTTCCTTCCCACAGACTTCCCACTGAGGTGCCTTGATACAGCACTCTGGGAACAGCCTATTCATTCAGAAATTTCTTTCTGTGTCTTACCCTCTTGCTTGAGGGTGTCAATAGTGGCCTTCTGGACAGCAGTCAGGTCGGCAGTCTTACCCATGATTGGGGTTTTGAGTGATGAACCAGGCTGGGAGTTTTAAAGGCCTCAGGAATCTTTTGCAGGTGTTTAGAGTTAACTCGTTGATTCAGATGATTAGGTTCATAGCTCGTTTAGAGACCCTTTTAATGATATGCTAATTTTGTGAGATAGGAATTTTGGGTTTTCATGAGCTGTATGCCAAAATCATCCGTATTAAGACAATAAAAGACCTGAAATATTTCAGTTAGTGTGCAATGAATCTAAAATATATGAATGTTAAATTTTCATCATGACATTATGGAAAATAATGAACTTTATCACAATATGCTAATATTTTGAGAAGGACCTGTATGTGATGAAGCCCACGACACAAACAGCTGCTCTGATTTACGAAAATCTGCTGTTTTTTTCACATATAACCGCAGAGCTCGTACTGGGCAGAGCGTATGCAGTCGTTCATGCTCCTGAGAGGAGAATGGTGGTGGGTAGAAAGCCATTAATTCAAGGGCACGGCATGGCAGAGCCGTAGCAACCTTAGGTATAAAGGCGCTTGAATGCCACTCACACGCTTAGCAGAGACCAGAGCAATCAATAAGGCAATTTTAAAGGAAAGCACTTTGAGCTCAACCTGCTGCAACGGTTCGAACGGTGCACGTGACAACGCATCGAGTACCATAGGCAAATCCCAAGAAGGAGTGAGGCTCCTCGACACTGGACGGAGCCGTCGTGCACCTTTCATGAATTGACACACCAGGGGGTGCTGCCCCACTGTTTTGTCACCAAAGCCAACGTGACAGGCTGAAATAGCAGCCAGGTACACCTTCACAGTGGAAAAAGCCAAGCCTTTATCAAACAGTGCCTGCAGAAAAGTTAAAACGTCCGACACAGGGCTTTGCGTTATGCTCACCATAGGTTTTGCGCACCAACCCAGGAATGCCTGCCATTTACCCTCATACACGTTACGCGTGGAAACGGCCCTTGCATTTTGAATTGTGTCAAGAACGTTCTGGGGAAGCCCACTGGCAGCCAGATTTAACCCCTCACAGGCCAGGCCCATAGGGCCATGCGCTCTGGATGCGGATGAAATATTTCTCTATTTCTCCGCGTGCCTGCGTCAGGTGATCTCTGCGGAGGGGAAGCTGCCATGGCTCGCCATGTAGCATCTGAAAAATCTCCACTAGCCAATGTTTCCCTGGCCAGCGGGGAGCTATCAGAATGAGTGAGTGTTTTCCCTCTCGCACCCTGGCGAGAGTAGGAATGATCAGTTCCAGCGGGGGAAAGGCGTACAGTAGGACCGGCGGCCATTTGTGCGCTAGAGCATCCAGTCCAAGCGGAGCTTGTTGCTCTGTCAGTGAGAAAAACATCGGACACTGAGCATTTTCCCCTGATGCGAAGAGGTCGACCCACGCTCGGCCGTACCTCTTCCATATCTGGGACATCACCTCGCTGTGGAGTTTCCACTCTTTGTAGCGGGGATTGCCCCTTGACAGCAGATCCGCGCCTCTGTTCATTACCCCTGGCACATGAGTCGCTCTTAGCGACAGCAAGTGTGAGCTGGTCCAGATTATCAGTGTGTATGCCAGCTCGTGTAAATGACGTGAGCGTAGACCCCCGTGTCTGTTGATGTTAGCAACCACTGTCGTGTTGTCTGTTCTGACCAAAACATGGTGCCCTTTGATAAATGGCAGAAAGTGTCTCAGTGCCAGCATCACGGCCAGGAGTTCCAGACAATTTATGTGAGCTGTCTGTGTTTGTGGACTCCAAACGCCGTTTACCATCATCCCCTCGTGAGTGGCTCCCCAGCCTGTCCACGAGGCGTCTTTGGTAATTACCTTCATCGTCAGGATGGTTCCCATGGTAACGCCAGTGTTGAGAAAACCGGGGCGCTTCCATGGGCTCAGCGCGCGTGCACATATGAGAGAAACCAGGACGCTGCGGTGAGCATGGCGTGCGGGGCTCAAGCTGAGTGACGCCACCCACCTTTGAAACGGGCGCATGTGTAGACGGCCGAATGTGATGACCGCCAGCGCAGACGCCATCAGACCGAGCAGTCTGAGGCATAACCTGAATTTCACCTGTGTGCCTCTGCGAAAGAGTGCCAGACAAGCCTGAAAGGCTTTTACTCGGTCCGCTGAGAGGCGCGCTCTGAACTCGACTGAATTCAGGGACAGGCCAATGAAGGTGATTGTTTGTACTGGGGTTAAAATGCTCTTTTCCCGGTTTATTGTGAATCCCAGAGCTGTCAGATGTAAAGTAATCATCTCGGCATGCGTCCTGAGCTCCTCTAAAGACTGAGCTGCAATCAGCCAATCGTCTATATACGTCACCAGATGCATCCCCCTTTCCCTCAGAGGCGCGATGGCTGCCTCGGTGCATTTCACGAACACACGTGGGCTCAGTGAGGGGCCAAAAGGAAGTACCAGGTACTCGTATATCTTTCCCTGAAACGCAAATCTGAGGTATTTTTTGTGAGGGGGGTATATAGGGATATGGAAATATGCGTCTTTCAAGTCTATGGAGACAAACCAGTCTCCTTGACGCACAAACTTTATCAGAGCTGCGTGTGTTAGCATCCTGAACGAATACCGTCTCAGATGTGCGTTCAGAGCCCGCAGATCCAATATCGGTCGTAGACCCCCGCCCCTTTTGGTCACGAGAAAGTTTCTGGAGTAAAACCCATCTCTGCTTTGCTCCTGCAGTACCAGCCAAACAGCTCTTTTGTGCTGCAGGGAAATGATTTCCTCTTGCAGGACGCGAGCGGACTTTTCCTGGGCGTATGACTGTACTATGCCCTTGAAACGGGGTGGGGCTGTCACAAATTGGAGCCTGTATCCCTTGGATACAGTCTTTATCACCCAATCTGACGCTCCACACGCTCACCACAGCTGAGTATTGTTTGCCAGTGGACCTAAAGGTGCTTCCGTGTAAAAACTGCGCAACACCGGCTGAGGGATCTGCTGTTCCGCTACAACTGCTAGCTGCGCTCCACCCAGGTCTGCTTCTTCCACAGAAAAAGTAGCCTGCTGTGTTAGAGGTAGGGTGAGAGCTCCCCCTTGAGGCCTCATGTGCAGCTGTGGCAAGGGTGGAGCGGGAGCTCCAGCCTGCCGCTGTGCCAAAGCTGGAGCGAGAGCTCCCCCTTGTGGCCTCATGTGCAGCTGCACGGCCACGTCCTGTCCGTGTGTTATTTTTAACATATTTGTTATGTTTTTTTTTTGTTGTGGCTGCGCCCTCGGCTCCAGGCCTGGATGCGTGCCAGAAAACAACTTTATTGAACATGTTGTGAAGGGGAGGGTCGTGTTTTTAGACACTGGCATGTGTTTGTGCACTGGTGTGTGCTTTCTGGCCACAGCTGCGGCTCCACTGAGCTCTCGGTGGCTTTGATCTTCCTCCGCTTCGGTCGGCTCTGAACGATGAGCTCCAACGTCGGCTCTGCAGGCCATTTGAGTTGCCTTGAACGTGGCGTTCTGAACTCGAACTGGGACAGGATGTGTCCTGGTAGGGGGGGTGCAGGTGTCTGGCACATCCTGCTCTCCCACCCCGAAGACGGCTCCCTAGGTAGCGCGCCTCTTTTTCTTTGCGCTCACAGTAGCGGAAGGGGTCGCTTGGTTTCCCGATGTCGTCGGGGGAGCGAATGGCTTTCTTCCCCAAGCACCTTTGAGCTCGGTTTGTTTCCCACGGTCCGCTGACTGCAGCTGAGGCTGGCGTTTGGGGATGCGGTTGGCCGGTCGAGCCGCCGCTTGAGCGAACGGCACACGGGGTGCTGGAGGGGGAGGAAGCTGCACTTTCCTGGGTAGACACAGCTTTAACGCTTCACCTTCCCTCTTCTTTTCCTCACAGCGTTTTTGCATGGCTGCCACAGTGGGGCTGAATAAGCTCTTCGGGTCCACGGGGTTGTCGAGGAGCTGGTTCTTCTCTCTTTGAGACAGGCTAGACAGGTTCAGCCATCTAGCTCTCTCCTGAGTGACCATCAGGGCCATGGCTCTCCCGGATGCTTGGACAGCGCTTCTGTGGAGACGCAGGCATAGGTCTGTCACCACGCACAACTCGTCCCACAAATCGGCCATCGGTGTGCCAGTCATCTGCTCCTGTAATTCAGCTTGGTAAGCGAGGAGAAGAGATGAAGCGTTTAAGGCTTTAACAGATGCAGCCACCGCCTTGTAGCTTTTCTCATTCAGAGCGGACTGAAAAGAATCAGCTTTGAAGGGAAGGGTGGGTCCTGCCGCTGTCATGGCTGACTTTTGCGATGGGTGCAGGTGAGATGCCAGCATAGGTTCTACGGGAGGCAGATGTGAAAAACCGCCGGCCTCCATGCCCGTCCAGTCCAGCGCCGACCCTCCCAGGGCGGGGTTCTTGGCGGTGAGAGGATTGCTCCAGGACCGGGTTGCTTCCTCGAGGCACTCGGGAAAGACCGGCAACAGCTGTCTGCTGGAAGATTTGGCTCTCGGAAGCCGCTTCCCCTCATATCGAGATGTGGTAGTTTCGGTGAGGGTTTCCGGCCACTCGATGCCCAGCTTCTTTGCCGCCCTTCTGCAGACATCATACAGGTCCGTTGCAGTCGGGTTTGGGGAACCGCAGCGACTGGTGTCATCCATCACCGAGGGCTTTGCAACCGACTGGATGGCATAAGGCCCGCAGTCCAGCTCATCGTCGTCAGACCCGAGACTGATGGACTCCACTTCAGATTCGGATTCAGCGTTAGCAAAAGTGCTGAAACCTGGAAGTGCGGCCTCGTCTTCCTCTGGGTCAGTCAGTGGCGCGACAGCGTCAAGCTGATCACCCCAACTGGCTCCGGCCAAAGTGGGCTCTCTCTCATCAGTACCAGGATGCTCCGGTGGCGGGGGATTGGCTACCCCCATCATAGGATCAACCTCCGACAGGCTAGCTTGGCGTGCTAGCCTGCGCCGACGAGACTTAAGGGAGAGCCGTGCACAGTGCTGGCAGCTCGCCGGTGACGCCAACGCATCCTGGGCATGTTGCAGCCCCAGACACGAAGCGCAGACAGAGTGGGTATCTGTCCCAGCTATGAGATTGCCACATGTGCAGGTTCTAGATGGTAGTTTGACTCTGTTCATGATGAGAACGAGTACAAGTTACACAACTTCGTAAGCTCCGTTAAGGTTGCAGCTAGTTTGGTGACCAGTTGCCGCGCTGCTGTTTGGCGACAGACCAGCGTTGAAAAAGACTCAGAACAGTCGAGCACAGTTATTGAGAAGCGTGCGGCGACCGAGTTGTTAGCTCGCTCTGTGAACAGTTAAGCTAGCTCAAGTTACTGTAATGACCGTCTGAGAGGTGTTTCTGGGAGCGAGAAGAGGTGTTAGACTGAAGATCACCTACGTGACGTCGACTTTTATACTGGGAGGAAGTCCCTCCCATGGGAGCGGACGTCACTTCCGCCTACCAGTCAAGACTGGCTTAATGTAATAGAGCTTCTGGGGGACAGGCGCTGGAGGCGTGTCCCATAGTGAGATACCAAAACGAATGTTGAAAGAGAACATTCTATCACAATCATCATTATCTGGCAGAAAATGAAAAACTTACATATTTCAATAAAATGTTGCGTCCTTCCAGTCACATCATTCATTTATTTATTTTTGAAATGCAGAGGATCTATCAAATACATTAAAAGTTGTGGTTGTTCTGAGACAACTAAGAGATACAATTTTCTTGCAATGCACGGTACAAAGACAAATTAAAGGATCCAATTTATCGAGAACAAATACTGCAGCTAAATGTGCTTCCTCCAAACCAGTGAACAGACCGTCTTGTCCTGTAAATCAACCTCTCTCTGATTTATTATTCCATCAGCAGCTCCAAAGGCACTGAGGCACACTTAAAACCACAAAGACCATCCTCTCATGTACCTCGTGCAGGGCTAGTGAGTGGCCATATCGTGGGGTGACCGTGTTGACGGAGGGGTCGAGGGTCAGCCATGCCTTGCTGCTGAGGTTGTACCTAAATGGAGGGAAAGTAGAAAAATAAGGCCAGTTTAGATCTCAGAATGTACTGCATAAGGATGAGTGCTTTAACTTCAGTAACATTCTTCCTGACCTCCCCTCAGGGACCTTGGCAAGATCAGTGGAAAACAACTTAAACAATATCTGGTATTACAGGTCTTTATAATGCTCCTGGAGGAGAAAAAAACACTTCTGATAAACAGGTTTATCTGTGGCATCTACAGGAGGCCAAATCATTTGTAGAAGAAAAGATGGAGCAGCTCAGCCTAAGGCCCCTGCTGGGAATAGAAAGACATCAAGAACATCCCCAAAAAGAAACTTAAAATTGCTTAGATATTTGTAATTAGAGTTTCCTCCAATATCAACGCCTTTTTCCTGTCAGGCTTACAAAGCTGTAATTGTATCAGTTCAAATTATCAGCAAGATCATTTGTCCAAGTGTCTGATGTGGTGAGAGTCCAAACTAAGCTCAGTCTCATGAGAACCTCTGAAGGCTTCAGGTGGAATGATTTCCATTTTTTTTAATCGGTCAACGCTTTGCCTGAACTAGGTCTAGTCTCCTCACTGTCTGGATTAGATGGTAGAGCTGTGCAGAGAAAATGTGTGGTGACTGGGACGGCACCATTTTCAGCTTGACAACAGCAGGTAACAGAAAGGCTGAACAGAGTACAGTTTTATCTGCTGAGCTTCCAACCTCAGCCTGTCATGGCGGAGGCTGATGAACAGCAGGGCTAGGGGGAGGAGGGGAGGTTGGATGAATAAAATACGACCCATTTATACAACTTCCTAAGATGACATTTACTATGAAGTGACCAGAACTGAACGGTGTCACTGCCACCTCATACACTCATGATAGCATTGAAATTATTTTATTTTTATGATATCTGTGTATTTAAAATAGAAAATGCTAAAGTTCAATATAAATTCAGGGAATGATTTTTACCGGAGGGGCTGCCCAGAGGAGCAGCTTGGTGGGACAGTGATAAGCAATGTTGTCTTGCAGCAAGAAGGTCCCAGGTTTGAAACCAGGCCTGGTGTTTAATTTTTTGGGATCTCCGGGCTTCCTCTCACAGTCCAACATCACGAGTGTTGGGTTATTTAGTCTCTAGAAAGTGTTCTTAGGTGTGATTCATGGGCTGCGGACCTGTCAAGGGTGTACCTCATCTCTGGGTTCAAGACTGCTGGAGATAGGGACCAGCCCCCCCTTGTGACCATGCAAGGATAAGCAGGTATAGAAAATGTATGAATGGATTTCTACAAGAAGTGGGTTTTAAATATGAAATCTGCAAAAACATGAAACTAGAAGAAAAACAGTAAGGACACAAGGAAGGAGGAGAAATAGGGTATAAGAAAGAAAAGGAGGTCAGACACAAGGATGCATAGATAGAAGGATGCAAGGAAGGATGGTAGGAGGGCACAATGAAGGAACAAGTGGTAGATGGAAGGAAGAAGAGAAAGTATAATGACAATGGATGAAAGGAGGACAACACAAGGAAAGAAAACAGGACTCAAAGAAATATACAGGAGTAAAAAGGGACATGAGGACGAAACGGACACAAAATGAGAAAGGAAGGACAAAATTAAGGGAATTAAGTTGCAATGACAAAAAAAGAGGGAAGAAAGGAATAAAGCAACGGATGGATTAGCATACAATGAATGAAGGACAGATGTTAGGAAAGGAGGAAGGACACAATGAGTAAGTGAAGGAACGAAGACAAGTATCAGAAAGAATGTAAGGAAATGGAGGCAGGATACACAAGGAAAAGAAGCGTGATAGACCACAAGGATGAAAGGACAGAAATGAGAATAGAGGTAAGGAAACAAGGAAGAAAAAAAGGAATGAAGGACACAATAGAACATTTAAACCCCCCCATACCTTTATTTTTGCTTTCTTTAGGTAACTAATTACAATCCGTGATCCTTCTAAGGAATAAGTGTGACATTCTGAAGTGGTGTTTAGGATGAGGAACATCGAAGTATTCTGTAACTTGTTTAGAGTATAATTAAAGTCTTCATTTTAGCTTCATACAGAGAGCAAAACCCTTTCTCTGTTCATTTTAAGAAAACCTCATTCTGGGGCTCCTCCCTGACAGTCAAATACTACGTTTGCACTCAGAACAACAAGTACGTACAAAATATTTCAATCTATCAAGCACACCTGCTACATTTAAAACCCTGCAGTCACAGCAAGAGGAAGACCAACATCTTGTTTTCTGGATCAGAACCGCAGCCTAAAAACCACATGAAAGCGGTTTACAGAAAGGTGAACTTACGCTTTGACCATGTGATAGTCAGAAGCGTTGAAGACATAGCCTCCGATGACCCACATGATACCCTGCTCCACCACAGCCTTGTGGGATGCTCTGGCCAGCCCGGCATAAAGGTACTCCTCGCGGCTCCAAAAGGAGGAATTGGCAGGAACCGAGACAGAGCAGTCTGGACCTGAACAGGGACGGAAACAACAGAATCAAGGCACGAGAAGATGACATTTAGACATTTATTATTCTTTTCACAATGCATTTTCTTGAAATGTTCCCAGGTTAACATTCTGCGCTTTGCTAAGGCCTCTTGAACTTTTCATATTCTGTCAAGAATTAAGGTCAGTCAGACTGGATGGAGAGCATCTCTGAACAGGAAATGTGTAAGACTTGTCACAGATTCTCAATTGGATTTGAATCTGAACTTTGACTAGGCCATTCTAAATGTTTAATGGTGTTGTCCGGCTGGAAAGAAAACCTTTTTTTGTTTTTTTTTACCGTGTCCTGTCCGGCAGCGTAGCGCTCAGAATTGTTGTCTGAGTGCCAAGAAATTGCCCAACAGATTTACTTTCACAAGCGGAGCATCACAGCTAATGCTTTAAAGCTGTACTTGATATTTATAAAAGAAGCTTTATTATAAACTTCTTTGGGAATATTTCAATTGTTACGGACACGGAGACTGAAATGAAAAGGAAAAAAGAACTCAAAAAAGAGAGAGATGGGGGAAAAAGGGAGAAAAGGAGGAAAGAGTGGAGGAGAGAAAGAAGGATGAAGAGAATACAAGATTACACCCTGCTTGCTTCTACACCTGCAGCTGTTTTTTTTTTTGTTTTTTGTTTTTTTAACAAAATAGTACACGGTAATTCTGAATATAAAATGTACTTAGTGAGAGGTGCAGCCCAATATAGAACATCTGTGTATCTGTCAACACCTGAAGCTTAACACTTGTGAGTATGGGTGTGGACGCGCTGGAAACAAAACCTTCTGCATCAGTCTTCCGCAGCTTTTAATGTTTTCTTCATCTCTTACCACGCAGCTCCACGGCATGTTGCTGCCACCACAACAGTTGCCATTGGGATGGTATGCTCAGGGGGATGTGTAGTGTAATGTTTTTGCTACGTGTGGCCTTCTGCATGTAGGCCAGAAAGTTTAGTTTGGGTCACATCCGACTAAACCACCTTATTCCACATGTTCACTGCGTCTCCCACATGGCTTGTGGCTAACCTTAAACAGGGTCTATTCTGGCTTTCAACAATAGCCTTCTTCTTGCCACTCATACATATAGGTCAGGTTTAGAGTGCACAGTTTACACTTGTGTTTACAGATTCTCCCACCTGAGCCATGGACCTCTGCAGCTCCTCCAGAGTCACCATGGGCCTTTTGGCCAATCCCCTGATTAACGCTCTCCTTGATCAGTCTGTCGGTTAAAGTTAACAGCATGTATTGGTAGCTTTGTGAATGTACTGTCCCAATTTTGGATGATCAGAATCAACTTTAATGGCCAGGTTAGTGAGGACAAATAAGAAATTTGACTTCGGTGTTCATCGCTCACATCAAACATCAGTCCAGAACAACAACCACGATAGGTAAAAACACTTTAGTTTTCCTTCCTTTGATGATGATTATGATAGTGGAAGAGTGCTCTGTGAGATGTTGAACTAGGGATGCATGACAGATCAGCATTAAAGTCAGTATCGGTCGACCACAGTCCATTGTTAAAACACATCGTATCGAACAGATAAATAAAACTGGGCCTATATTAATAACAGACATTTACTTCCATCTAGTTTAATCAGTACCATAAATGGATAGAAGTTTGAGGTTGTAAGCCGACTACATGTGTAGCCACGGTGGAAGCTACCGAATGATTTGGTTTACTTTGCTTTAAACTGTTCTTAAACAGACATTTTAGCTTTTTCAGTTAGAGCATATCTAGGAAAATATTATTTTTAGAAAACAATAATTGTGGCCTTGGTGGTTTGAGTGAAACAACTCCAACAGATGACTTTAATCATAGGTGCCTTCCTGTGTTTATGAACTAGAACAATGAGGCCAACATAAACTGGAATTCCAGGAGAATGAGGGGAAGAGAGTCTGACAGCATTTCTGGCAAATGGCTACCAATAAATTTTAGTTGAGAAATAGAAAGCTTGATTGATTCATATCAGCAGCTTGTGGTAGAATTCATCTCCTGTCTGTCTTTCCTACTTGATGAGATAAACCTCATGTCTGATGTCCAATGGAGTCATAACACTTCATTCATGTTTTTGCAAAGAGGAAATCGAGTTGCATTTGTCATAAACAGTGAACCAGCAGGCTTGCTCTAGAAAAGGAAGTGGTACACTAATATACTCAAGGTTACTTCACTTTTATGGTTGCTGTTATAAATAAAGAAGGCCCAGCAGAGACTGTACTTCCTGAGGCAACTCAAGAAGTTCAACCTTCCACAGGAGCTGCTGGTCATCTTCTACACTGCCATCATTCAATCTGTCCTGTCTTCATCCATCTCAGTGTGGTTTGGCTCATCCACAAAACAGGACAGGTCCAGACTGCAACAAATAATCAGGAATGCAGAGAGAATAATCAGGGCTGACCTTCCCTCCATCCAGGACTTATACAGGTCTAGGTTCAAGAAAAGAGCTGGTAAAATCTCTGCAGACCCCACACACCCTGCACATAAACTGTTCAGAGTTTTACCTTCAGGCCGCCGCTACAGAGCACTGTTTACTAAAACCAGCCGCCACAGAGACAGTTTCTTCCCCCAGGCTGTTTCTCTGTTGAACATTCAATAGAGTACAGAAAAACAGCATACAGATGTTGCAAATGCACCTTTTTTATTAGATATGTGTATATGGTACATTGTACATTGTAAATTGTAAATTTGTATATTCTGTAATGCAAAAACAGAACAAAAGAGCAAAGTGTACCGGAGTCAAATTCCTTGTTTGTATGTACGAACTTGGCAATAAAGCTGATTCTGATTCTGAAATGAAAGCAGTATTATGGCTCTTCAGCACGGTCAGAAAAACAAATTGTAGCTTCTAGTCTTTTAGGTGGACATTTTTAAGGCCGTGTATCTGCAACAGAAAGATTAGATGCAAGGCCCGCTTCACTTCCCAGACATCTGTCTGAGTTTGCACTTGTTGGTGTAGAAAATTAGATCATTCGGAAGGTGGCAGTAAAAAGCAGAGACTATGCAATTCCACTGTGAAAACACCATGACAAAAGGTAATAAAGGCAAAGGAAAGTGCCTGTCTGTTGCTAACCTCCCTCAGCTTTGGTAATGGGATAATAAGCACACAGCGCTGCTGATATAAGTGCAGTTAAATTAAGCAGTAGTGTCTGTTCGTTCAGAGCAGTGCAGTGGAGCTGATAAAGAGCTAACAAAGCAGCTGGAAGGGCCAGATGGTCCAATTCAGGGACACAATGTTGCCAAAATCAAAGAAGAAGCAGATTTGGCAAAAAGTCGATCCAAGGTGATTCTGTTTACAGCAGGCGAATGTTTGGACCAACAAAAGCTTCACTAATAGCTGGTGGAGGCTCAAAGTTTAGTTTGATAATAGAAATAATAACGCTGGACTAAACACTCAACTGCCTCAAATATTCACGCTGGTTTATGAAAAGCAAAACCCTGGGAAAGTTTGTATTCTTATGATTCCACCACCATGTCGACTATGTTTCAGTTCTACACTTTTCCAGACTCCAGTTGCTCCACTTTGTTGTTCTGGACTTTAGGATACAAAACATTTATTTATCTCTTGGTTTCCCTAATCAGAAAACACTGCAATGGGCAAGATGGTCTAAGAGTCAATTATGTGTTAAAGGGCTATTTTCACTGCATTTTTGCCAGTTTCGATCAGCTCCATTTCAAATTCTAATAGTAAACGTGGCCTCATTATTCAACAAGCAGAACAATCTCAAATCAATTTCTTGCAACTCTTGTACTTCCTCTCTTTGCTTTATTTGTGCACACAGTAGACACAACATGGTTTGAGTGGGGGTCATTGTTACTGTTGGCATGTGTGTTGGGATGTGTGCCATTAGAGCTCAAAACGAATAATAATAATGTTTGTATTCTGAATTTTATAAAAACTAAATTATTTCAGACAAACTTTTGACCATTTATTTTAGAGCTGCACAATACATCTAACTGATGGCATTCATGGTAATATCAGTGTGTGCAATACCAGAACGAGTGCTCTGATGCAATATTTGGTGGGATATAATATTTAACAAGTCTTCCATTCATGCTCAGCAGAGCTATGACACATCTGGCCAGGTTGAATGTATTCCAGGCTTTCCTAATGCCCACAGCAGTAGTTTTATTTCAGTAACTAACATGCTAAAGCTCACAGAGTTGTGGGGGGGGGCACTGTGTACTAGTAAAGGGTTTTGTAAATCATTACTTAAATCACTCACTTAAAACTGTGCACATATATTTATATTATATTGTAGATATGTTTATACTGTTTGATTTGTATTGTATTGCACCGACTACGCCAAAACAAATTCCTTGTATGTCCAAAAACGTACTTGGCAATAAAGCTTTTCTGATTCTGATTCTGATTCTGATTATTGATGGTATCACAATTTTCATCAACATTATAGCAAATAAATATTTTCCTGAAATGGTGCAGCTCTTATTTCTTTGAATGGAGAAACACTATCCTCACTAGAAGACAGGATCAATTCCTGACCTTTTCTTTGTACAGCCAGCAGTGCGGCAGATCACTATCTGTTATCATTAGGGCTTTGAGGATGCCAGGTTATTTTGCTCTGGTTGGGATTTGCATGAATATACAAAAAATATGCTTTTCCATAAAATGCACACATAATGGCAGATACTGATGTGGGCAAAACTGTGGCGTTTGCTTTATATGGCCACTTAAGAAGCAGTTTCAGAACTGGAAGCATATGCAAACTGATATTCGCAAACACTTGTGGTGTCATTTATCTGGCCCAGAGTCTTCTGAGCACAGCTTGTGGTCTGCAATACATTCTTTTGTTTTCTTGTTTGCACTATTTAACAAAAGCAGTTTAGGACCCAGTTTAAGAGCTACTGGTCATGTTTAAATCCTAGATCTAAAAAGGGTCTAAAGGCTAAAAAAGGTTTCATATATAGATGAGTTCTATGTAAATCCAAAAACCCAAATGATGAATGAAGTGGAGGAAAACTCAAGTCACGATGTGGCAAGATCAAAGATAAGGAAAGGAATATTCTTATTTTTTCCATACTTATCCAGACTATAAAGACTAAGTAGCGACCATGTATAATATCTGCTGGAGCCATATTTTATTCTACTTTATGCCTGAAATAGCCTTTTCATATTCTGAAAAAAAGGGAAACATATGAAAGACGTTTTATTTCATTCATCTGTCCACACATTTTCTACAGCCTCTTAATCCAAACTGGAAATACATATTTTAGCTGAATTCAATTTCAAAAGACACATTTTCCTTTGGTTTGGAATAAAGACTTGATTACAAAAATGTCCTTTTATTTAAGGAGAGGCAATGACATTCATTTAAGTTTCCAATTCTAGCGGACAGGAGTGGTTTTTCTCCAGCACTGGGATGTAAAGTGTTGCTCAAAAAACTATGTCAAGGTGAAACTAGTGCATGTTTGCTAACCACCTTAATGCTTTTCCAGGTAAAGGTCCTATTTGTCATACATTGACAAATAAACTCCAACTTATCTTGAATGTTCCATAGTTTCATTTAGAAACGATTGAAAAAAGGAAACTAGAGTCACAGCAGCACCTTTAAATGTCAGAAGGTGCACTTTCTTCACCATACTGTTTCTAGATGTTCTTGCCATGTTAGCAGAGTTTTAAACTTCCAGCAACAGCTCATTGGTCTGGTCAGGTGAGGTGCTGCAGGGAGGGGAGGGGCTGAGTATCTCCTATAACAGAGTGGCTGAAGAAGACGTGTGACAATTTGGGCAAAAAAGTATCAATTATATGGAGGTATTGATTATTTTTATCTTGTTCTAGAATAAATAAACTAAGGAGGTGATGTTACAGCATCTGTTTGCAGGGATACTAGGATAACTAAGCTCTGTGTACTCGTGCATTAGTATTCCTTAACAAAAACACAGAATAAAACAGCAGGAGGAGCAAGCATTAACAGAATGACAGAATGAAGTAGCTCTAACTTGGCTCTTAGTAGAAAAGCAAACCAGACCTTTAACAGAATCAATTAAGAAATGGCTCTAGCAGCAGCCCTAGTTAAGCACTAGAATCCAAATTTAACAGATTGAAGAGGTATAAATGCCACCGATCTGAAATCAGCTACGTTTTATTTGGAACATCTCAACATAAAGCAGTAGTTATCAGTATGTGGTATTTTGAATGTTACAAATTAATGTTCATATTTGTATTGAATTCTCTCAAATAATCTCCCTACTCAAAATAGATTGTTAAAATTAATTTTTTGCACAAATAGCTCTTCCCTAAATTTTGTAGACTTCTTTACGTTGAAAGCAACCTTCTCTCCACCTGGCAGCAGTAACCAACCTTTTCTTCTAACTAAATCACATGGCACCTTCTGCAACTCTTTGTGGAAATGTGACATTGAGCCCAAAAGGTCAAACAAAGAATGCATTCTTACATAGAGGGTGGACAGAACTAAGCTAGTGAAATCTAATCAGTGATCCAGCAGCTCTGCATGAAACAAAGACTTGACCAGAGATGTTCAGTCGATTTTTATGCTTTTTCCCCTTCGACAAAGCATTTCCACCACTGTATGAAAGAGAACTGTAACTAGCAAAGAGGCAAACTGTGCTTTAGTGAACTTCTCATATCAACAATTTTGCCTGATTAAGTTTATGACCAACTCCTTTGAAGTAGAACCGCTCCTCGGTTTTAGTTCCGATAAGCGAGCCTACTGAAACTAACCTGAGCATAGTGTGGTGAGTCAAGCAAGCGCCTATCTAAAAATGAAGCAGAAACGATTTAGCCAACACGCCAGGCAATACCTTGCCATCCAGCTCTGCAGATGCAGGTCTTTCCCTGGCAGTGACCTCTTTCAGGATAGCCGCAGTCATCCAGGCAGTATGGGATGTCACAGGCTTCACCCTTCCAGTTGGCTTCGCACTCACAGTAAACCGAAGCAGTGGTGTTACCCACCCGGCACTCGCCTCGGCCAGAGCAGTTGTTTGGACATGTGTTCACCCTACCATTGAGACATGATGAAGAAAAACATGAAAAGAAAGAAACAAAGATCAACACAAAACATGAGGAATACCTTTATTACAGATACATTAAATCTGAGTGTGCAGCGTCTTCAGCCTAATGTTAACATTTGGATACAGTTCTGGTTAGAAAGCTAGCAAGGTCGTCAAGTTTGGGATGTTGATTTTTTTTTTTTTTTTTTTTTTGCCATGGTGGATTGACCATGAAACATAAAACTGCAACAGATTTCAAGACCAAGACTTTGGTACAAAGGTTTGAATTGATTGTTTATTTCTCTAATCTAGGCAGGATCAAAATTACTCACACAGGCTGAAGTATGTAAATACACCCCATTAATGTTTTGTTTAATGTCCTTTAACAAGTTGCACATCCACCACATGTGCCATTTGTAGCACATCAACAAGCTTCTAGTTAAACTCTGCCTGGAAATGAGACCACTCCTCTCAGCAGAGCTGTTAAAGTAAACGTAAACGGGTTGATTTCCTGATATGGACCCAGATTTTCAACCATTTTCAGTAGGGTTCACATCAGGGCTTTGCTGGCCCAAGTTGTTGGAGGTTTAAGGTTTAAGCACATTTATTTGTGGACCACTACTAAATTCAGACTACTGTGTCTACTCCATATTATGATTTAGTCCAACATTACTGTCTACACCTGTTAAAAATACACACTGCTCAAAAAAATAAAGGGAACATTCAAATAACTCATCCTAGATCTGAATGAATGAAATATTCTCATTGAATACTTTGTTTTGTACAAAGTTGAATGTGCTGACAACAAAATCACACAAAAGTCATCAATGGAAATCAAGTTTATTAACCAACAGAGGCCTGGATTTGGAATCACACACAAAATTACAGTGGAAAAACACACTACAGGCTGATCCAACTTTGATGTAATGTCCTTAAAACAAGTCAAAGTGAGGCTCAGTATTGTGTGTGGCCTCCACGTACCTGTATGACCTCCCTACACCAGCATATGGTCTCACAAGGGGTCTGAGGATCTCATCTCGGTACCTAATGGCAGTCAGGCTACCTCTGGCCTTGCGGCCAACCAAAGAAGTGCCACCCCACAACATTACCGACCCACTGCCAAACCAGTCATGCTGAAGGATGTTGCAGGCAGCAGATCGCTCTCCACGGTGTCTCCAGACTCTGTCACGTCTGTCACATGTGCTCAGTGTGAACCTGCTTTCATCTGTGAAGAGCACAGGGTGCCAGTGGCGAATTTGCCAATCCTGGTGTTCTCTGGCAAATGCCAAGCATTCTGCACGGTGTTGGGCTGTGAGGGCAACCCCCATTTGTGGACGTCGGGCCCTCATACCATCCTCGTGGAGTCGATTTCTAACCGTTTGTGCAGACACATGCCCATTTGTGGCCTGCTGGAGGTCATTTTGCAGGGCTCTGGCAGTGCTCCTCCTGTTCCTCCTTGCACAAAGGTGGAGGTAGCGGTCCTGCTGCTGGGTTGTTGCCCTCCTACGGCCTCCTCCACGTCTCCTGGTGTACTGGCCTGTCTCCTGGTAGCGCCTCCAGGCTCTGGACATTACGCTGACAGACACACCAAACCTTCTTGCCACAGTTCACAGTTTTGCTGAAAGTGTGTTCAGATGAGCGTGTGTGTATAACTGGGTTGACCTTTGAGCCAATTCCTGTATTAACAAAATACTGCTGCCCAGCCATGTCAGCTGTGGTGGTAAAAAAACAGTTTGAGGGCATCTTTTTAAACCATGTTGAAAAATGCCAGGAGTATTTCCAACCCTGAAAAAGTAAACTAGTGTTTTCTACAGAAGGGGGAAAAAAAATCTGTCTAATAAATTTTGATAGAAACTAAAGCGATCAGCCATCAAAGCAGGACACTGCAGTGAGATGGTAATTTCTCTCTTCGAACAGGCACGTTGAAAGCAAGGGAAAGGACACAAAGGGCTCCCATCATTCTTTCATGTTCCTTCTTTGGGTAACGGTTTGATGTTTCAGCTACTCCTCCTTTCGCAGACACCAAAGACTGGGGGCCCGGGGGCACTTTGACTTCATCCAACTGTGTGTTTCTCAGTCAGCTTCAAATCTCATCGCTATGGCGACAGCATGTATGAAGCAGAGAAGAGCGTAGGGATGTTTACAGCGGACAATGACTGTACTTTGGTTGTAAACTGTTTGCGGTTTTCTTAAGCTTCTGTTTTATGTGTGACGTTAAATTTGATGTCTAAATGATTGTTTTACCCTTACCTGCCAAAAATGACTTTTTTTTTTTTTTTTGTACATGACCTTAACAAAAATCTCTAAATTTTCATGAGCAGACAACAGATTCTGGATCCACAAAAGCTTTCTAAGTTTAGGTGTTTAATGTTAGTTTTTGGGGACTTTCACGAGATATCATAATTCATGAATACTTAAAATTGCATGTAGCAAGGGTAGAGGATAACATTTATTTTTCAATGCATCAAGATGCAGTGATGGACAACTCTGACCTCATCAACAAACATCAAAACCCGACTGGCTTAATGGTAATTTACAACCAAATTTTGAGGAACGCAAAAAAAAAAGATGTCATACACTCGATCCTGCATCCAAGGCATCACATGAAAAATGACTTTGACAAAAGCCCCACCATATAAACTCTGTGGTCATTTTTTAAAAACAAATACATTGGCAAAGAAAGCTTTAATCAGAAAAGAACCTCTAAATAAGAAACTCTGGAGGTGTGTTCACAGGTGTGACAGAACATCTTTTAGATGTGCATGCCACAGATCTGGCCTTTATGGAAGAGTTGCAAAAAGAAAGCCATTGTTGAAACAAAGACATAAAAAGTCCTGTTAACAGTTTACCACTAGACATGTAGGGGACACAGCAAACATGTGGAAGGAGATGACCAGATCACATGAAACTAATATTGAACTTTTTGACTCATAGTCATAACACTGTGTCAGAAAGCTCATACTGCACATTACCCTAAAAACATCCTGCCAGTGAACCATTGTAGTGGCAGCATCATGGTATGGGGTTGTTTTTTCAGAGAGAAAAGGAAGTTAGTCAGAGTAAATAGAAAAATAAAGGGCAACGCTGGTGTTGGGACCACAGCCATGGGTTACAAAATGAGAGGCCAGTAAGAGCTTTTCTGGAACTTTCAAAATAAATCGCGTTAACCTACTTCCAGCACAGGCAGAAACGGGGGTAACAGCGGACATCCCGTGACGTCAATGTCCGAATAAAAACCCCGCAACACACTGACCTCTTCCACGCAGGTCCCCAGCAGAACTGGACGGAGGGACACAGCACGCTAATGTCTCTTTGCAGGCAAACAGACATAACTCTTCAAACTGGATCCAAGAGTTTCATACGATCACGCAACCAGATGCACTAAGTTAAGTAGGAATAAATTGCTGTTTGTGTATCCGGTATTCATTCATGAACGGGTGTAATTAAGGTACAAGCGTTGCTTGACTTTCTCTCTGAGCTCTGCAGAAGCAAACTGTGTTCCAGAGAGTTCCCAGCAGAGACCCTGTCTCTACGACGCCGAGTGGAGCAGTTTTCCCGGTCTCAAGGAAGGACAATGGGACCGCATCACCGTGGTTACAGCAGTAACGTGCAGTTTGGCCGGCCAACAGAACGAGCCACCCCACCCCACAGCTACGGAGGTTAGCTGCAGTTAACCCTTTGTTCACTGTGGAAGCTTTATTCAACTTCGTCGCCTGGACAACGTTTCCTCAGCACGATTTACATAAGAAGTTGTGTTTTGGGCAGAAAGAAGTAGTTTAGAATGAAATAATCAAAACATTTTTCGTTTTATGACGTTTGGTTTTGTTTGTGTTGAAAACTCAGCTATCTTAGTGCTAGCAGATTATCTGCTCAGCACATGTGCTCCGTTTGTGTTCTGTGTTTGTGTTTTTTTTTTTTTTTTAAAGTTAAGACAAACTTTATTTAAAGGGTGATTTTAAAGACAGAAGATTGGCCATAACGCACCGTCCACGCTTATGCATTTTAACCTTTTTATTAATGGTACTTTAAAGGTATGTGTTTGATTCTGATGATAAGCTATAAGCTTCTTTTGTCAGCTTCAAGAACACGTGCTTGCCTGCTAAGATCATTTACCCAAAAAGGTTGTTAGTTTTCAATCTAGTAAAATAATATTTACCTAAATATTACTTTACCATTTCCTTAATGTTTCCATAAATATTATTTCAATAAATAAAGGCAGCTAATTAAACACCATTAAGCCCCATTTTTCAAAGATTTGGTTCTTATTCAAAATAATATTTCCTTAAATATTATTTTACTATTTTCTTAATAATATTTCTTTAAATATTATTTTAATAAATAAAGACAGCTAATTAAACATCATTGAGAATTAGTCATCCAGAAGGTTGGTTTTATTCAGTAAATGATTCTTTAAAATATTATGTTATTAAAATAATATTTTATCTGATCTTGCATTGTGAGTGGTTGTCTAAACGTTTGCTGATTATTGCCTAAGTTGGTTCCAAGACTAACTTAACTTCATTTCCAGATTCTTCAAGATAATCCTTGGTTCTAAAACACAAAAATTGCATGGTAATGTTGCATCACTCTTTTGGTCATGGTTTTCAACCATCTTTGATCAACTTGTTTATATTGTACATAGCCCATTAGTCTTCATTATTCTTTAATTCTGCTTGGTAGTTTAGTTGGATTGTTTTAGCATATTAAAGAGTTTGTTGATTGAAATATGTTTGACTTTGAGTTGACTTATTTTTGTTAATATATTATTTTATTTTAAGAAATTGTGTGAATTCATTCCATGTGTGTGCAGAGTTTTGCTGTTCAATGTCAGAGCTCATCTCACATCTTTCTATTTTGTTCTAATATCATAGCCTTACTGGGCTGGTATTCACAGGACAACCCTTAACAGACTTAAATATTATTTAATAAAATATTAAAGTATTAATATTAAATAATAATACAATAGTTACTGGGTTGAGGGTTCACTTTCCGACAGGATGATGACACTAAACACACAGCCACACTAGTTCGCTTTAGGACAAAGCATATTTATGTGCTACAATGGCCCAATCAAAGTCCTGACCTGCAGGACTTTCTCTGGCAGTGACTAAAAGGGACAAAGATGTACATATCTAGATCAGGTAGAGACATGCACCTGAAATTCCACCAAATTCAACCAGAATTCATCTGCACATCACACTTTTCAAATGTTTAATTGTGAAAATGTTTGAAAACCATGCATCATTTTCCTTTCCCTTTACAATGGTGTCCTACTTAGTGTTGGTCTATCACATAAAATCCTGATAAAGTACATTAAAGGTTCTAGTTGCAATGTAAGAAAATGTCAAAACTTACTGTGAATAAAAAAGAAAATGCATATATTTACAGAAATAAGCCAGAGTATAATAAAAAGAATTAAAATAAGATAGATAACATAATATTTAAATATGTAAAAATAAATAACCATTTCATTGAAGTAGCACATTGTTCAAAAAATATTTTTAGGAACAAATATAGTTTTTTGGTCTATGACTTTTCTTATTTGTATCCTGATTGCACTGCTGTTCCCATTTGGTCTGAATCAGACTGGAGTCACCAACACCCAGGGCTTTGAGTATTTTCCCCCCAACCTAAAGAACTGCACTCTCCATATGAGGAGACCACACCACCTTATCTGACCTTTTTACATTTATGTTTTCTTTTGTCATATCCACATTAAACAATGTATAATATGAGGTAATAGTAAAAGACAGCTCACCTGTATGAAATATTGAAGCCTGTTAGGTTGTAGGCAGCATCACTGAAGAAGTGCAACAGGGCGTATCCAGACTGAGACACCACCTCAGGAACCGTCTCGTTCCCGTATCGCTCAGGAACAATCAAACCACTGTCACGACATAAAGTTACATCTCAAATCTGTCCTTACATTTTAAGCTTACGTCCTCTGGACCCTGTCCTGTGTTCAAAAACCACCCTTAATGGTAAGGAGGTTTTAGATGTGTTCATTTGTACAAACCAGTATGAAGCCATTTGCAATTCCCCAGTTTCTTTATTATTACAAATCTAGGATTTCACTAATTTAACTCCAATTCCTATTATGAATTGTTATGTTTCCGAAAACTAACTGATTAGTGTTGCACTTATTATCAAAGACAAACTTTAAGGATTTTTGGTTTTCAGACAAAATAAAAGGTAAGACTGAAAATGTATTTAGAACTTAAATGTTTAAGTCAAACTAAACTATGGTTCAAATTTAAATGAGGTTTAGCATAAAGAAGGCCCTTACCTGAAACAGGTTTTTGATCTCAATAATTGATACCAACCTGAACGCAGCAAGCAGGGGGGCATAAATGGAGTCTCCGTCATACACGTAGAGGTGGTCCCAGCTGCATTCAGTGGCAAAGTGGTTAAATCGTAATCGCAGAACGGTGTTTGGCCTGCAAAAGAGAACAGAGCTCATTAGAATGTCTGTATGACCACTGGACAGGAGGAAGATGGTCTCCATAAAAGTAACAAAAACATTTCTTTTAGGAGAGGTCTGACATATACAGGATCTAAAGGACCACTGTGGTAATTATAATCTGTTCTTTAAACTAAAACATTAAGGTCTGGCTTTAAGTCTCGTCACAGCACTGAAACTGCACTTCTCATGGTGTGTAATGATCTACTGTGTGTGTAACTGCTACTCCCGACTGTTTCAATTCTAGTTTCATCTTACTTCTACTTCTGACACAGTAAAACATGACATTTGAATATCAAGGCTGGAACAACTGTTGGTATTAAAAGGCACAGCCATAGAATGGTTTAAGTCCTACTTATCCAACAGACAATTTTCTGACCAGATGGGACAGTTTACGTCCCGCGTTAGGCCTCTTAAAGATGGGGTACCTCAAGGCTCCATATTAGGTGCTATTTTATTCACTTTGAACCTGCTCCCTCTGGGGTCCATTTTCCAGAAATTTTATTTGGAATCCATATTTATAGTTTAACTACTAGAACCTGCAACTCAGAAACTCAAAAGTCTGATCTTCTTCCAATCAGTGAACACACCCTGACTGAAAGCTACCAGGTTGCTAACCACAACACTCATCGGTGTGGAAGTTCTAACTGAGCAAAATATCAAGTCCCGGCCCCAGTGACGTTTGCAGCGTGTTTTTGCATCTCTCTTCGCCATTTCACACTTCTGCAGTTTGACAGTGCTTCCACACCAAACCTTTGGAAACCTTTGTATCACGCCAGTGTGAACCTATCCTGGACCCTGAAACTGAACAGAAAACCATACCCCGGCATGGTTACAACTGATGGCCTTGACACGGTTTATCCGGACCCTGGAGCGGTCCCTTTGCAGTGTAATACTGATTACATAATTGAAGTTAATGCAACAAAGCAGCTCGGTTTTAGCCCGTTAGCATGGATCTGGGAATGCTGGCAACATTTGGATATCTCAGTTAAACTAAGGGTTGGCATTGCCCAAAGACTGATGCTTCCAGATAGAAATGCTAAATATTACCAGAAAATGTTAAAGACAGTTTAAAATGTCAACTTCTAATTATTTTATCTTTAAGGTATTCGAGAGTTCCTGTTTTACAAAAACTAGTCTCTCAGATATGACATTATGAATGTATGCACAAAGCAGGAATGAAAGAAATGATTTTTGAATGCTTTTATTCAAAGTTCTTACAGAAAAATCTAAATCAGCTAAAATCTGTATCAGTGAGTTGAGGCTTTTAAAATAGACTGGAAAGCAGCCACAAATGTCTGATCTGTGTACTTCCATCCAGAAAAGCCTCAAGTAAATCGATATTAGTAACCAAACAGCAAAACAAGAGGGTCAAATAATGAACAAACATTATTTTAAAAAGAATAAAAAACAAAAACATTAAAAACCTGAATGAACATCTGGCAAGAGTGGAGATTCCATATTTCTTACTAGGGTTTCATTGCACCGATCAGACTTCTACTGGTCGATATCAATTTCTAGTTGTCTGACCAATCAATTCATATTTTTATTCTAAGAACTATAACTTGTTTTGTTTTTTTAAACTCAACCATTAAATGTTACAAACATTGACATAAAAAATAGGAGATTCCCTCATGGGAGGTAGCAGTTTTCAGTCCCCCGTCTATGCATAACTCTGACCTTTATCCGATTTAAATTAAAGTGCAGCAGAGAAGGTTTTGTTTGATCATGACATTACACACCAACCCAAACAAATTAGACTTTCAGTGTTGATACATTTAATTAGTAGAAAGGGAAAAAAAGGGGGTTTTTTGGTATTTCACCTGCCAATCATGACCATTTGATTGGTGCATCAGTAAATTTAGCCATCAGAGACCGCAGACAGCAAAGCAAGCCCGTTGATTAAGGCCTTGGCAGAAAACATGAGTCTTAAAAATATGTCTCTACTCCAAATCTGCTTATCACAAAATGAAATCCTTCACTGGAGCACAAAAGTCCCTTCTACGCTTCTTTGATGAATACAGGATGTAAGGGGAATGTTATGAATGGTCACATTTTTATCCTAAAACCTTTTATTCATTCAAGCAAAATGGAGATTCCTTTCTCCCTTCTATGAGATGAAAAATCAAACTTGGCATGACGGCAGCCCCAAGCTCCTTCATTAGAGGGCAAGACTTGTGACCAGTCATACAAACTAAGGACTGGCTAAGTAGACATGACAAAGAAATATCCTCTTCTACATTAGCAGCCACCAGTGAAGTCCCTTTAAGCAAAGGGAGCACAAACACACTACTCAGTCTGTACAAAGTCTGTTATTGGGTCAAGTCACTGCAAGCCATCTCAGCACATTTAATAAGGAAGATACATTTGCTGGTTCAAAGTTAATAAATGTCTGATTCATTTTACTTTAAAATTGTTAAAGGCATTGTTGTCAGTTCTGTGTAGATAATGTACATGTCTCTTACCGCTACCCTGCTTTTAAGAACAGGTCTGACATCTGAAGACATAATGTAACATTACAATCAGGAAATTTAATGCATCTGCATAGGGATTCTTATGGGGCTGGGTGATAAATGGCCTGCACTTGTAAAGCACTTTACCTAGTCTGAGGGCCCCAATCACTACAATCAGTCATCCTCCCATTCATTCACACACTGACAATGAGAGGTTACGTTGTAGCTACAGCTGCCATGGAGGAGACTGACAGAAGTGAGGCTGCCCTACAACCTGGCTGTAGTCACCATCACCAGGCAAGAAGTCTTGCCCAAGGAAACAACGACTGAGACAGACGGAGCAGAGGTTTGTACCGGCAACCCACTGGTTACAAGACCCTACAACATGAGCCACCGTCCTTTTAGTTGCATGTTTGGGATCATTGTGGAGCTGGAAGGTGAAGCTCAGCCCCGGTCTCAGGTTTTTTGGAGCAGGTTTGGTCTCCTGTGACCAGAAGGCTTTCTTGTCTCGTGTTTGCAGCGTCCCTTACATGGCTGAAGGCAAACTGCAAAGGAGACATGCTGTGTGAACAGGTTCTCACCCAAAAACAAATAGATCTCTGCACCTGGGAGAAAATTATTTCTTTTTAAAAAAAGTAAAATTGAAAACCATGTGTTGCTTTCTTTCTACCTACCTTTCTAAATTATGAACTACTTTGCAATGGTGTATGATTCAAAACACTGCTAAAATATGCTGAAGCTTGTACTTGCAACATGACGCAATGTAAAGAGTTTAATGGGTGTGAGTACTTTTAAAGACACTAAGTGCTGTGGACGATTGATGTCACAGTTGGCCAATTAAAAAAAGAAACAAGGCAGTTCCTGACAATACATATGGAGGTCATGCTCGTTACCATAATGGAAAGGAAGACATCCTGGTGGTGACCATGTTGCTTTAATGCAGTGGTTCTCAATTATTTTCTATCATGGCCCACCCCCAAAGAGCAGAATTTTTTTCATGCTCCCTCTAAATTGAGAACCTGATAATGTTGGTTTTTTTTCATCCGTAAACCACTGTATGAGTAGCTGGTACCAGCGTTCTGCATAAATTAACCTGATTGTTAAAACCGATTAATAAAATCTGCCGATATAACGTGCAACAGCTTTAAACCACTTCCGGGTTCACTTTATTAACTCCTGTTGTAACAGTAAAACAGTCTGGGATTCACATAGCAAAGAAAAAAAGTGCATATGAATCACTGGGAGATGCATTTTTGTAGAACTTCTGCAATAACATTCAAAGTGTTTTTTGCATTGTAAACATCACACCCTTGCTGCTGCAGCCCTTTGCCTTTTTATGACATTTTTTGGTGCAAACCCTTGCACCAATTATATTTTGGCTTATGAAAAAGGGCTCAAGTGCATAACATTTGCATTTCCCTAAACCAGAGGTCTTAACTCTGGTCTTCGTGACCCCTTGTCCTTAATGTTTTAAATGTTTCTCTGCCTCCACACACTTGACTTCCATAAAGTATATACAGGTCTCTGCAGCACTTGATGGCTGCTAAGGAGGTGATACCATCGCTGATTCAGGAGTGCTGGAGCAAAGACATGTCTAAAACATGCAGGACAGTATGTCCTGAGGACCAGGGTCAAGGACCTCTGCCCTAAACATATCCAGAAGACAGTAAAAGGCACTTGAATCATTTAAAACAGACTTACTGGTATAACTGGGGTGTAATGTCTCCAAATTCCACCTTAATTTGTTTGGTTTCATGCTATCCGCTGCCACAGTTTTTAGACACGAAACACAAACGGGTCTTTCCTCATTTCCGACTGTATTAACGGTGAATCCATGGGCAAGGTAGGTTTCACCGTATTTTCAGATTTTAGGTTTGCCCCCATTTCTCCGTTTTTTTTTCACTCCCATGACAAACATCTCCATCTCTCCTCCATCAGCTCTGTTTACACCAGTGCTGTGCACTTCTTCCACTTGTACAGGCAGCCTGCTGATTTATTTGAGCACTGCTGCCACCTAGTGACTGGAGGCTTGTTTATCGTTCAGGTATGAATAAAGACAGTTGAATCCACCTTGCCTCTCACGTCCTCCCTGAATCTTAAACACGGCCCCCAATTAAGAAATACTGCTTTAATGGATTCCCTTTGATCAGTGGGAGCTTCTTGAGTGTGGCAGATGCTGGACACATTTATTGGTGTTGATAAATCTGCTGTCAAAGATTAGCCCTTCCAATCCAAGCCTCTGGGAAGCAGATATGCTGACCTAAAACAACACTTACTTTGCTTCAAATGTTCATCCTTCAGCTTCTGGACGTTATATTCCTTATCTTCCATGGATCACAGTGAGAGACTCTGCCCAAAACAACTGTTATGAGTTTGCTGTCATTTTCCTAATAGCAGAAGCCTTTGATTACATGAGTGGAAATAAAGTTCATTTTAAATATAATTTGAATTACCAGATGAGAATTTTTAAGACTTATAGGACAATTGACGGTGGAAGGATTTGACATGTTGCGATGGACTGGCACGGATATACCATTATTTACCTCATGGCCCTACTTTTACACACCAGTAACAATGAAGCAGTAATACACTGGGTTCTCAACTGTCTTTTTCAAAGAAGAATGGTTCTGGATGGTTTGGTTTTTGTTTTTTTAACCAGAAATCCCATTCAGATTTGGCGTTCTTTGGGCCCACACATTAATTGCCCAAAAACAGTATAGTCATCAATTAACATTTTGTCAAAGCAAATGTAATGGTTAAGGTTTATCACTGTATTGTTGACTTATGAGGTCCTAAATTCATTGGCTGAAGGTCTGTTGTTGCAACTGAGGTACTAAACACCAATTACTTAACATGCATGTTTCTAAGCTGTAGGAAGATGGAATACCCAGAGAGAACCTACACGTGCACAGGGAGAGCGTGCAAACTCCAGGCAGAAAGAATCCCTCATAAAAGAACACAGGAAGTTCATGCTGCAAGGCAACAGAGCTAAGAATTGTGCCACTGTGTAGACTTGAACAAATCATACCATACCATACGATGTTTATTTATATAGCACAAACAATACGCGGTTGACCATGCGTTGTCAGTGCAATGTAATGAAAAGGATGGAACTCAAAGTCATGAAAAAACACCAAAGGGAGTAATATTAAGCTGTGGAGTATAGGGCTACAGCAATTAGTCAACACCATCAATGATGTCAACCAGTTTTTGACATCTTTGGACAGACTTTGGTTAGATCAAGTTCATAATCTAAAAAACATGGGTGAAAACTGGACTGAATTGTTATCATATATTCTTGAAAACACAGTTAGTAGTTTGCAAAGTGTTATACTGTTAGTAAAACCAAAGTGTTTCTACATTACATGGAATAACAAGAGGTACAATAATCTACCTTAGCTTTGGTGTTTATGCAGCTTCCATGCTTTAGTCTAAGGTATTCTCAATGCTAAATAAATCCCTAAAATTGTCTTTCTTCTTAAAAGTAGAACTGATTCACAAATCACAAACTGTGTTTTAAGGAATCTATAATTGGTAAAGAATTAACCAATTCACATAGGATTATAGATTTTAAGATAGATCTGATAAAAAAAATGTACAACTTCCTGTATCACAAAGTATTATTCAAATTTACAATGTGAATGTGTATGATAATGTAGAGGCCTGCACACTGGGGCAGACCTGAAAAGGTGATGTAAAACAGCTACCAGTGTGCAGACAGAAAGGTGAAACTAACTGTTTAGAGCTGATTAGTCAACTAATTAGGAAAAACATCTATAGATTAGTCGATTATCAAAGTAATCATTAGTTGCAACTGAGGACACACTGCAGGAATTTAGCCATGATTCCCAGTTGGGCAAAGTCTGGACCAGTTCACATTATTTATGGTTTTACTAATATTTTAAAAACACAGAAACAAATTATTACATATTTGACCTTTAAAGCAGTCGTTAAAATTAAAAGAGCAGTTTCTGCACTTATTTACCTAATTTCTAAGCTCTGAGATTTCCAAAAGGAGGGCAACATTTTTTATTTCAGCTTGTTCCATTACAGACAAAGGTTAAAAGCTTAAAATAATTCAGCCTTCCTGTCATCTCCTGAATGTCTTGCTCTCCCACAGTCTGAAAGATCTACAAGCCTGTCATGTACAGCATCATTTCAGCGTAACCTGACCGCATTTAGTATGGTGCATTCACTGGTCAGGACTAATCAAGCCCATTTCTCTCGGCACCTCTAGTCAAGAACATACAGGGGTTGGACAATGAAACTGAAACACCTGGTTTTAGACCACAATAATTTATTAGTATGGTGTAGGGCCTCCTTTTGCGGCCAATACAGCGTCAATTCGTCTTGGGAATGACATATACAAGTCCTGCACAGTGGTCAGAGGGATTTTAAGCCATTCTTCTTGCAGGATAGTGGCCAGGTCACTACGTGATCCTGGTGGAGGAAAACGTTTCCTGACTCGCTCCTCCAAAACACCCCAAAGTGGCTCAATAATATTTAGATCTGGTGACTGTGCAGGCCATGGGAGATGTTCAACTTCACTTTCATGTTCATCAAACCAATCTTTCACCAGTCTTGCTGTGTGTATTGGTGCATTGTCATCCTGATACACGGCACCGCCTTCAGGATACAATGTTTGAACCATTGGATGCACATGGTCCTCAAGAATGGTTCGGTAGTCCTTGGCCCATCTAGCACATGTATTGGGCCAAGGGAATGCCATGATATGGCAGCCCAAACCATCACTGATCCACCCCCTATGCTTCACTCTGGGCATGCAACAGTCTGAGTCTTCACTCTTTGGGGCTTCTCCACACCGTAACTCTCCTGGATGTGGGGAAAACAGTAAAGGTGGACTCATCAGAGAACAATACATGTTTCACATTGTCCACAGCCCAAGATTTGCACTCCTTGCACCATTGAAACCGACGTTTGGTATTGGCATGAGTGACCAAAGGTTTGGCTATAGCAGCCCGGGCGTGTATATTGACCCTGTGGAGCTCCCGACGGACAGTTCTGGTGGAAACAGGAGAGTTGAGATGCACATTTAATTCTGCCGTGATTTGGGCAGCCGTGGTTTTATGTTTTTTGGATACAATCCGGGTTAGCACCCGAACATCCCTTTCAGACAGCTTCCTCTTGCGTCCACAGTTAATCCAGTTGGATGTGGTTCGTCCTTCTTGGTGGTATGCTGACATTACCCTGGATACCGTGGCTCTTGATACATCACAAAGACTTGCTGTCTTGGTCACTGATTCGCCAGCAAGACGTGCACCAACAATTTGTCCTCTTTTGAACTCTGGTATGTCACCCATAATGTTGTGTGCATTTCAATATTTTGAGCAAAACTGTGCTCTTACCCTGCTAATGGAACCTTCACACTCTGCTCTTACTGGTGCAATGTGCAATCAATGAAGACTGGCTACCAGGCTGGTCCAATTTAGCCATGAAACCTCCCACACTAAAATGACAGGTGTTTCAGTTTCATTGTCCAACCCCTGTACATATTCTTTACAAAAGAAGTTACAAATGTGGTTGCCCTAAAGCAATGTTTTCCAAACTTTTAGAGGAAGTCCCCACTTTGCACTGACGGAAGTGTTAGAACCATTTATAAAACATATTTGTAAATGTATCTATTTTGCAAACCAAAAGCACAATATATGGCTCCAGCAACTTTCTTTTATTTAGAAACAAAATGGGAATTCTACCTTCTTAAGGATGTGGCATTTTATTCTATAACAAATAAAGCACCTACCAGTTAACCTTGGTTAAACTTAACCTAACTAATTAAAGCTTCATTAGTATCAAAATGAGTGGCTCTATTTTAGTCTGAGAGCAGCATACAAAACAGTACTATACAGGTCAGAAGTGTTCATACGCATTGAACTTTTTCACACGTCTCATTACAGCCTCAAACTCTAATGCATCATATTGTAATTTTATGTGGTGGACCAACACAAAGTAGCGCACGGTTGTGAAATGACAGGAACACAATGCCTGGATTTCAGATTTTATTGCAAATAAAAATCTGAAAATAGCAGCATACATTCTCATTTAACATCCCTTACTCTAATACCTCTGAATAAAATCCAGTTCAACAAATTGTCCTCAGAAGTCACCTAATGGAGAATGACTTCGCTGAAGTCCAGAATTAAATTTAACTGAGAATCTGTGGCAAGGTTTGAAAATCAATGTTCTGAGATACTGTCCATGAGCCAAGGAGCAAAGCAGAATGACCACAATAAGGTGTCTAAATAAGCAAAGCTGGTAGAGAAAACAAATTTGCAACTCTTATTGAAGCAAATGCTAGTTCTGCAAGGTACTAACTCAGGAGGGCTCAATCCAAATGCACTCCACCTTTTTCAGATGTTTCTTGGAAAACAGTTGGAAAACCGTATCATTTCCTTGTAATATGACAAAAATAGGAAAACGTTCAAAGGATATGTTTATTTTGTTGAGGCGCTGTAGCTGTTGCAAAGTGTTGCCTGAGGTAAAGGTTTGTCTAATGATCGTGAGCTTGCACTATACTTACTGTCCCTCAATAAGCCAGGTGCACTTAGTCTTGTACTGATAGTTTCCTGGGCCATCAGTCAGGTAACCAGATGGTCCTGTAAGTCTGAAGGAGAAATGGAGGAAGAAAAAAAAAATTTAATTCAATAATACAGGCAAAAAAAAAACAATGAAGATATTTCCACAATTCAACAAATGTAAACATTGTGTCACAATACAGCATAAAACCGGCACTGTTGCACAAGAGTTAGTCAGCAGGTCAATGAGAGTCCAGGTAAATACAAACAACTGCTGCTTCACATGTCATTTCAGGGCACCGAATGAAGATGATTAAACCTCATTGCAAGTTATGAGAGGCCAAGAAGTCAGACAAGACACAAATGCTGTAAATGCTACAGTATGGCCTGTCTTGCATGACACATTCTGTCTTGATTATACAGCAGCAGCAGATGGGAGTTCAGTTACACCAGGGAGTGAAAGATGGTATCATTAATGATGTAGGTCTCAGGGCAGAGTGAGTCTGCTAACACAGCCAGACAGTTGATTTCCACAGCAGTCTCAACTTAAAGTCTGCAGAGACAGCCGAGCGGAGCACACGCCTCCACTGTTCAGCCACGGGAGTCGGTCAAAGATTAGATCTCTAACTTCTGAAACCAAATGTCATTCTTACATTTTCACAAGACTTAGAAAATGTGCTTCTGGAAACTCCACAGCAAAAATCTTGATAGTTCCCCAGTGCATGTGGGGAAAGATTGTTTTATTTGTATCTAGGCAACAAGTGCGCTGGAACTTCTTGTTTTTAAAACTTCCTCCCTAAAGCCATGGAGGTAAAGGTCAAATGTCCCAGGCAGTTGTTTGGGCTGGAAGGCTCAAAGTCCATGGGCAAGAGTGTTGTTAAGTTAACGACAACTTGTTGCCAAACATATGACTATGTTGCAATAACATTACAGTGCTGTATCTGCAACTTGTGGGGGTGGAAGTCCTAGCCACTCACAATTCCTCCTGATGTCCCACACATGTGTCAGATCACAGGGTCGCAGCTTACCGACGGTTTTAAAAGAGCAGGTTGAGATCTTTGAGTATCAGGGTTCAGCAGTTAGCCAATAAGTACAACAGCTCAGTAATCACAGCTCTACAGGGCATATAGGGACTCTGAGCTAGCAGACAAGCTGAGCTCCTTCAAAAGGAAAAGAGGCGTCAAACACTCCTGATTCCAATGTGCCACCAAAAGTGAGCATAGTGCTTCTTCAACATTGTTCAGGTTAATTTTTTTAGAATTCACAGTCTCCAACAACACAGGTTAGTACTACCCAGCAAAAAACTATCAATTCTCCTTTATCCACTTTCACATTTAGAAATACTCAAACTACATTAACTGTAACCAAATTACATTTTAGGCTCTGAGCATCTGGAAAACCACATTTGGACATTGTTTGGAGATAAGTGATTACAACCTTCATTGCAATTTTGAAGTAACCAATATATGCTGCAACAGCAATATTTGGTAGGCTATTACACTCCAAATGCTATACATGCAGACTCTGTTCATCAATGATATACCGAGTCAGAAGAACTGTCATCGTCCAAAATGTCCACACCTCATTAACTGTAGATGTCAACACTTGCATTAGTTAGATTAGTGACTGGGTTTATTGCAACTGAAAACAACATGTTAAACAATGCAATTGCAATCGGTCTTTCCCAAAAGCGCACATTCCTAATTAGAGCCTATATACAGTTCAAATCCCTCAACTGATCCAGTTAATGATGAAGTTAAGTTTGCTGACTTATTGGCTTCACATGACCCATTTAACTGAGCCAGCAAACCAATAGGTCATGTATTGCTCTGGATGAGAACTCAGGGACAGAATGCACAGTTAGCTACCATCTCTTGACAAGGCTAGTACTGCAAAAACCTTTGCCAATTCCATAAACATGAGGTCACTGCAAAAGTAACGAGAAATGGTAGTGGTACAGTTCTGTAATGGCATTAACAACCAGATTTCCCTGCATCCAGTGCATTAAATGTTTAGTTTAATTGATTTAATTAGACTAGCAGTTTAAGATACAGGTGTTTCTGGAGATGAAGTTCAGAGGGCACAATTTTCAAATGTTATCTTCTATTTCAAAATCTACACGTTTTGCAAAATATTTCACGTCTCGATCAAACTTACACAACAACGGGAAAGAAACGTAGTCGTACAAGTCGTAAAAGCTCGGTTTAAAGGTCGAGCTGAAATTTTGCTTTGCCAGAAAGTAATCGTGGCATTTAGAAACGACACACAAATTAGGCCGGAAAAAGTAAAGCCAACCCCCAAACATTCCTGCCAAGTATAATGTAAAAGAATTTTAGTGTGACCTCCACTTATTTGGACAAGATCTTGTCTTTTCATACCATACACATCCATAATTTAATATGAATTTGATAATTCAATCATTGGATTTGGGTTTGTCCAGAATGTGTGTTCAAATGAAACTCCAGGACTCTAACAGCATTACCAGCCAATGGCCTGAAAGAATCAGTGTTTTCCTGTGTTAAAACACTGTTTATGACCTTTTACAACCATAAGGCTATAAAAGTTAAATAAAAAGGGCCTTTTACAGGTTTGTTTTGTTGGCAGTGAATGCAACAAAAACAACTGACAAGAAGGACCTTCATTATGCAACAGAAATCATTTCAGTACAGTTAAAAACAGAAATGAAGAATTCATGGAACTCAACAGGTCTGCTTTAAATGAAAGAACTTCATTACAGTAAAGATCTTGTTGCCTTTATTTCAAGTTAAAAAGGATGGAACAGTTTTAAAATCTAATTAAAGTTTTTAAAAAATGCAAAATAAATCAAAGTCAATCACAGATTTCAGCCAATTTCTTTCAAGAACTACTAACAGTGTTCAAATAGATATTTTCCTAGCCTTCCTGCTTTAAGTCCTCATTAATTACTCATAGTAGGAGCAAAGGCGACATCACACTGTGTGTGAGAGAAAGCGGTTGTGTAATGTACATAAAAAAATAAAAAAATAAAATCTTATTTAAAGTAAACATTTAGCCTGTTTTGTTTTTACAAATTAGCACAGTTAGCATGGCTAGCATCAGTGTTCTTTTGCATTCTCAAGAGAACCCTAGCATGGTTCCCTGCTGTAGCTGCCTAGCATTAAACTAACATTGAAATATATCAGAGGTTTATTAATCCACAAGAAGCAAAGCAAACCAAGCATCTAAAGCAGCAAATGTTGAATATGTGCAGAACTGAAGAAAAAGCCAGCACATGTCTATGGAAGGAGATAGATGCAAGAAAAGCCAAATATTTAGACAGATGCTCAAACAACAGCCCATTCTGATGAGAGCAGCCTCCCTGCAGCAGAGACAAGTGGTCTATGGATGACAAAGAGATGCAAGCATGAGAGCAGAGCAAACATCAAGCCTCATTTAGAAGCAACACTGGCCCAGTTCAGCAGCACAGTCTGGAGGAAAAAACAAGAAGTACTGAACAAAAACACTTTTCAACCAAGAGTGCCTGACTCAACCTATACAAGATAATATTTTCAAGATTTTAAATTGATTACAGACGTATATACAGGACCTGGAATCCACTTTTTCATTATTTTGATCCTTTTTAATAAAGCTATTTTTTTTTTCTGTACAGTTTTCAAGTATAAATCCACCCTATGTTATCAGAGCTGCATCTTTCTAAATAAAGACACAGTATTATGGCGTAAACATTATTGAAGAGACTGAAAGCTAACTGGTCCTCAAAGAGGACCCTCTTGTGATTTTAATCAACTCCTAAATACAAATTTAGCTGTACCAAAATACTGGAGACAGCATAATGTTTCCACAGTGAGAGCCTTTGATGAGAGCTGTGACCTGTACAAGGGTCAAATAAAAATGCAAAGACTATTCATGAAGCGCTAGCTCACTGTTGTGATCATTTTTATTCGCTATATACGGATATTAGCACAGAGCATTGGCACACTAATGAGGTGTGCAACCTTGACAAAGGCATCACATGAATATGATGGCCATGTTGTTTGTAGTTTTTTTCTGGTCGAATTAAACATGTGATTGTATAGTACAAGCAAACGTAAATGTTTTTTTCATAACCTGAGAAAATATAAAAAGCAGTTTTCAAATGATTTTTTTATTCCTGAAGGGAAAAAAGGCTGCAGCCAGACTAGCACCGGGCCTTATGTCAAGAAATCCTTTCCCTGTTGTAAAATCATGAATGAAATTTGATTTGCCAGATTTGTGGGTCAAACCCAGATGCCTGATTACTCTCAGACCTGTACAATACAGAAACTATTTAAATGAAACCTGTTTCACAACATGAAATAGGCTAAAGAATCTCAAAAAGCAATTGCACCCTGACCCGATCTTAAGAAATTCAAAAACAGATGAGAAACAAAGGCATTGATACCCATCAGTCCGAAAAGGGTTACAAGGCCATTTCTAAGGAACCGGTAGTCCAATGGACCACAGCAAGAGCCATAATAAACGAATGGAAAAAAAACCTGAAGAATGCTCAACCTTCCCAGGAGTGGCCAACCAACCAAAATCTCTCCAAGAGCACATCTTCAGCTCAAAAAAAAAAAAAAAAAAGGGTACACATTGTGCAGAAGCAATAAGCTGAAAAAGTGTCAATATTTAATATCCTATTTAAGGATATCTTTCTGTGTTTACTTGGTTTATCATCGATATTAAAATTTGTTTGATAATTTGAAACATTTAAAGAGTGCCAAAAGAGCAAAAACAGAAGACATTGGTAAGGAGGCAAATGACCTTTTAAAGTACTGTATTTCTAGTCAACACTTTTTATAAATTTATCTTATTTTATTAAATTGGTTTCTGACTGTAACAGAAGTTTCCCTGCATATTGCTGTGTGGGGAAATCCCCTAGCTGCAGTCAGGGACTTCTTGGATGTGTCAATGAGTGCTTATGAAAATATTTCATATTTTAAAGTGCTAATCTATTTATATTTTACAGTAAAACTGAGGTTTATTGCAAATATAAGCATAAATGAAATAGATGTTTTTAAGAAACGTTTGCCCCTTTTCCACTGGCTCAACTCCACTCAGAGTGTTTCCATTACTGTTTCTTTCATACTGGTACCTACTTTTTTCGTCCCTGCTCCGGAGCAGGTAAGATCGGGGCTGAGTCGGGACTGAATGTGACGTGAACAGACTGCTGTTAACTGACTGGCCGTGGGAGGAACAGAAATGAGAAGGTATTCACTGAAGTAGTGCAGGGAAAAGGACCACATTTGCAGGAGCGGGTCAAATCGAAATATAATTTTACGATTTACAAATAATAAACCATGCCTGAAGGCTAAAAGAAAAGAAAAAGGACACCATGACAGCTTTCTCAATTACACACAGGTAGGGGGCGCTATAATTAATAACATCCTAAATCAGCTGATCACACATAAAACTAGCTGTTCAGAAGCACAAACATTCCCCCCATAACACACAAATGAAAACCACCATGAAAGTTTGTTTGGTTCAGAAATTTACTGACAATCCTTTAGCAAACCAGCATCTGCAGGAGGACGGAGCAACCAGAGAGCAGCTGGCCGTAATCAGACTACTTTCATCGGACCAAACGGGAGATAGACCCCGCTGAATCCACGGTGCACGAATATCCAATATCCAATAACAGAAGAGGTACCCCACAGCCAGCGCCGCCCCCAATAGAATTATATTCGAGTGCATGACCTGCCAGCCACAAGTAACGCTGGGACGGCTGAAACCAGACAGTTCTGGTCACTGGCTGACCATCAAAAGGCCTTTATTTAATTTGCATTTATTGGGAGGGGGAGACAGGCATCATGAAGGTTGAGTTAAATCCTTCTTATAACAAGGGCACGAAATAAAAGTGTCATATAATGATAATATAATAATAATAACACAAGTAAAAACAAATTAGGCAGTGTTACAAACATAAGAAATGTTTTTATCACTATTGATATTAGCTTTTGTACATTTTAACAAGTTCTAACTCTACACAGGGTTCCTACATTGGTCATAATTCCATACTTTTCCAGACTCAAATTTCAATAGCTACCATTCCTTTTTAACCCATTTTCATAGTATAAATACAAAGGTTCACATTAAATTTGCTTCTAATATGTCCAGGCTTTAAATATAGAACCTGCAAAAACTAATGGATGGACGGACGGATAGATGGATGGATGGATGAATGGACGCATGAGTCCACATGTCAGAGGATTACGTCATGAAATACAAATATTTTCCATTGTCCATTTTCTTTTGCCATACTTAGAGATATTACTTCAATCAAATTGCAGACTTTGTAGGAACCGTCTATTGTTTTATGATTGAATCACTTCAAAAAAATACTTCAACTAGAAGTCCGTTTTAGCAGCTCTTGAAAGATTTTATTCAGAGGTGACAAAGGCTAAAATGGCTCTTTGGACCGTAAAGGCTTGAAAATTCCTAGTTTTCATAAAAGTACTGCTAACATCTCATACTTGTGAACCCATTTTGTGTAGCTTGTCATATAGTATAAATATAAATAAATTTAGCAATAAAACTCTCTGTTAGCATACTTATGTCGGGTTGTAACCAAAATCCCAAAATTTTGCCAAAAGTGTGGCAGGCTACCTGAAACTGAAAGTGCCCACAAACCTTATAAGAACCAGCATTTTTATATATTCTAGGTGGCTTTAACAACAAGCAGAACTGTTCTAGTTCATCATGCTGGTATACACATTAGTTACATTAGAAAGCCAAAGAAACAGCATTAGTGTCCATACATGAAAACGTGTCAGAGGCTTACACTGGCTCTATGTTGCACAAACAAGGAACTTATTCACAAATCTGGCCCTCTGCAAAAGAATAGTGACTCAAGACCTCGATCCTACTAAAGAGCACTCTTTACAAAAACATCTCATACTAATAAAAATGTCATCGCATTCCTCTGGGTGTTTCTTTTTAACCAAGAAGGATAAAGCTGACTTCTGTTATAATTTGATCTGTTCAGCCTTTGGGTATCAACCATCCAAACAATAATTATGGATACAACTTGGCATAAAACTAATAAAAGTAACACAGGAACTAAGCAGGAAAACATGTTTTTAAGAGTCTGAGTTCCAGAGTTTTCACCTCGTATACTTGCAGCTGTTGCATTAAAAAACATCCACTACTATATTAAATTTGATTTTACTTCCTCAGTGCCAACTTACTGGCAGGGATTTGGAGACTGATCACTAACCCTGCAACGGTTTGGAGGTTAGTTTGGTAGCATAGTGGCATGCAAAACAATTGCGAGTTTGTGCTGTATTGTTAGGTTTTCATGGGGAAATCGGTCAGAACATCAGCACTTCAGAGGACAGGCAGAGCCGCAAGAATCTGTACAGGCATGAAGGGAATTATTTTCGTGTGTGATTTTCCACTCTAAAGCACACAACAGGACTTTAGAGATGATCAGGGCACAGCAGTGGTGCAGGAGCTAAGCGCGCGACCCATGTACGGAGCCCTTGGTCCTCGACGCGGCTGCAATGGGTTCCAGTCCTGGCCTGTTGACGTTTGCCACATGTTTCCCCACTCTCTCCACCCCACTTCCTGTCAGCTTACTTTCAAACAAAATGAGAAAAATAAAGACCAATAGTACCTGAAAAAATATTTTGAAAAATTAAAATAAAAGACCTGATATTAGAGCCACAGAGCATCAATTTCTTATTTTCCCATAGAGTCGCCCAGCCCTTTTTCTTTGGTAAATACTCCAGGGAACAATACCTTTATGTTTATGTACCTGGGCAAAATGCACTGATAGTGTTATGTCTAATGGGTAATACTGGAGATGCCATCAAAAAAATGTACAGGTGACTGGAATTGACCGGTCAGTGATCGGCCAGTTCTGGCAACCAACCCATTTTTCAGTGCAATTTGTTTTTTGTTTTCAGATCAATGAACGCTGGTGCCAGAGCTCTAACAGGCCACAGTAACCACAACACTCCTCAGTGTGGATGACGAACCAGAGAAATCTAAATCAGCTACAATCGGTATTGGCAAGTTAGGGCTTTACACAATCGTTGATGGGAAACTGGCCACAAAATCTGTGATTGCTGAATCTTTAATCTGTCTGTGCACAGACATATGAAGGTCACAAATCAACAAGGTGGTTTACCCAAAGTTTCAGACTGATAACTGGGTCTCTGTGGTACCGTGTGTAACACAGCTGGTGGTCTGTGACATTGTCCCACAGCAACATACCGTCAGAACTCATACTAGAGCACATCAGAGTATCAGCCGTGTTTCGCTTTTTGTTTCTCTTTTTGGAACCGCAACCAAGACTAACCATCACATCTGGACAGCACTTAACCTCGGAATCCATGCTCACATGTGCCATGCAACTGGCTGGGCCATCTTTTATTTGTCTATGACCAACTGCTGAGAAAACATAACATGCCATGACTTGCGCAAATTCAACTTTATCGCCCAGCAGGCTGGCACTGTGCTGAGACAGCATGAATTGAGGTAACACCAACCAAGGGGGGAAAAAGCACTCGGTTTCCTTAAAAAGGTTTGTCCCGAGGCAGCACACAGACCAAATCCTCGAATGTCATCACTTAGCTGTACGGACCTGCTAACCCAATGCCAATCAGGAAGATTAGCTTCCATGTACAGCTCAATTCATAGCCCAGAGAAAGTGAGTGAGGGTAAAAGTTCATCTTTTACTTTACTGCCTCTTTGTGTCATCTTGGCAGGATGTGCAGACAGGCATAATCCTATCCAAAGCGGCCAGTAATATGATCATCAGTGATTTAGGCTAAGTGAAGCTGTCAACAAGTGATGCAGATTATTTTCTGCCCAGTGAAAGCACAACCACAGTGATGTGAAAGGACGCTAAAATGGGACTGCTGCGTTATGCATCCTATACTGGTACAATTTACAACTGTGTCCTGTATTTACCATCATGTTATTAACTGTAACCAGCAGCTGATTCCACATGGTTCAGTGGCAGCGGAAGGCCTTTATCATTATCTAAATATTGTCTGACCTTGATTTATACTCATGGTAAAAGAATGTATGATTCCTTTCATTTCTTGGGTTTTAAATATTGTGTACATGTCTTATTTTGAGTGTACTTAATATTAGACAAACTTTTTCACATCATCACAGCGCATTGAAAAAGTTTTCATACCTCTTGAACTTTTTTATACTGTCATGTTACAACCCCAAACTTCAATGTATATTGTTGGGGTTTTTTATGAGAGACCAAATAATAATGGATGTAATCGAATAATCATTTGGAAGAGCAAAGGCAAAGTAAAATATTTGCATATAGATTTAGCCTCCCTGATGCGGTCAATGCTTTGGAATATCATCTTTTTCTGGAGTTACACCTGCAAACCATTTTAGCTTAGCACATGTAAAAACTAACAAATCATTTTTTTGCCCTTTGCTGCAGTGAAGTAGAAATTAAGAAGGATACACGGTTAAACAATTTCTTTAAAACAAAAAAAAAAATTTTTTAAAGTCAACTCTTGACCCTCTTATGGAGAGCTTTTCAGTTCAAAAATTGCATGACTATGTCACAACCGCAATTATGCGAAGACCTGGGCATCCACCTACACCAACAGGCCAGGCAGGGAGAGCATTATTCAGCAAAACAGCCAAGAGGCCAACGGTAATTCTGGAGGAGCTCAGGTGGGAGAATCTATCTATTAGTCAGGCACTCTAAAAAATATGGAGAAAAACTGGCACTACAAATGACCTGACTACACCATCCCGACGCCGTAACTTGGAGGTGGCAGCATCATGATGTGGGTTAGGAGCTGATGGAAAGACTGATGAAGATTAATAGGGGGCAATGCTGTTAGGGACTTTTTCAGATGATGCAGGAGACTTGAGTCTGGAATGGGGGTTCACCTTTCAGCAACAACTCTAAACATAAATGGCAAATTGAACTTGTATAGCACTTTATCAAGTCCATAGAGACCCCAAAGCGTTTTACACTACAATCAGTCATTCACCCATTCATACACACATTCACACACTGACAGTGGTGAGCTACAATGTAGCCACAGCTGCCCTGGAGCAAACTGACAGAAGTGAGCCTGTCAAACACAGGCGCCACTGGGCCCTCTGACCACCATCAGCAGCAATTGCCCAAGGACACAACAACTGAACAGACAGAGTGGGGGATCAAACCAGCAACCCACCGGTTACACGACGAACTTCTAACACCTGAGCCACAGCCGCCCCACTGGTGTAAATATCTAGCCAAGAATAGGAGGGTTAAATCAGAGCATATCCATGTGTTAGAAGAGCCCAGTCAAAGCCCGGGCCTAAACGCAATCTAGAATCTGTGGAAATAATTAATAATTAATGTTCACAAAAACTCTCCATTCAATCCGACTGAGTTTGAGCAATAGTACAAAGACAAATTCCAGTTTCTGGACGTGCAAAGCTGATAAACATTCACCCAGAACTTGCAGTTGTAACTGAAGTAATAAGTGGTTGTAGAAAGTATTGCTAGAATACAAGTGTCACAATGTTCAGATTTTAGTAGGTTTGCAAGGCATGGTGTGTTTGGTGAACTAACAGTCTACATAAATGTTTTAAAAACCTTTTTTGGGATAATTAATCAAGATAATTTCCAGGCAAAAGCATTGTTGTTGTGTTAAATTATGTCCAGATGATTTGGTCACATATTGCAAACACAAGGAACTGAAAGAAAACATGGCACCAGCTGTGATCAAAGGGATAGCAAAGTTACTTTTAAACACATTTTCTCTCATAATCATTGAAGTTATACAGTAGTTCACCAGTCAGTGTATAGTAGTGACCGAAGCTGCTTTTGCAGAAGTAGTAGTAGTGAACCGGTGCACCATTTCTAATGTGTGCACAGCTCCGCTTAATAAGAGCAAACAGGCTTATGTCCTCACCCTAAACCAGCCTCAGAGATAGAACATCTTTATTCTGTGTTGTGTGTACCTGAATCGCCCTCCGCAGTGCTGGCACTGGTCCCCAACCCAGCCGGGGAAACACACACAGCTGCCTGTAGCGGTGTTACACTGTCCGTTCATACATGGTTTGTCGCATTCCTTCGCCTCGGTGAAACCCGGCAGTCCAGAGAGCAGCACGACGGCCGAGAGCAGCAGAGCAGTTGTGAGCATCAACAAGCTCCTACCAGAGCCAGAGCCGGAGCCGGAGCCCGAGCCGGAGCCCGAGCAGGCCCACCGCGTCGCCCCGTACATTCTCTCACAAAAAATGGCTGCTTGAGGCAGGCGGTCCGCCGCTTCGGGGGATAACCACCCGGGGTGCTGTCAGTCTGCGGGGATCCTTCTTATCGACGCAGTTCTACCCTTTCCCTGGAGGCAACGCAGAGGGTGTTCGCTAAAGGTGGGCTTTGCTGGCTACTTAGTTTCCATCATTTCAGCGGCTGTTTCCCAGCGCCGCACCGAGCTGCATATTGACGTCCAGAAGTGACGTTAAGGCGACGGAAATGCGCAACCGTGGCCTGAAACCTTTATTTTGAAAACAGGTAATAAATCCCGCCCCTCAGCTTGGTATTTCCGTTGTGAATTTATAAGTAATTTGTCAAATCATTTTTATTTTTTTATTTAGGTTTTTGTAGAAATGTATTGGTATTTACGCTACTCTTTTATATTCTTGCATTACGTTTTCATAAGAGCGCCTTCGTAACCACTCCAAAGCTTAACCCTTAAAATCCAGATCAGAATCAGAATCATCTTTACTGCCAAGTTCGTACATACAACAAACTGTGGGTTTTTTGTCTGCATATATCTTTATGTCCTTAAATACATATATACAATATATACAGATACAAGGTGGAATTGCGACATCAGTATGAGGTTGTTTGGTTCTCTATTAAATGTTCATCAGAGAAACAGCCTGGGGTAAGATCCGTTTCTCCTTAGAAAAAAATAAGGTAGAAGGAGAACAGTTTTTATGTAATTTCGTGTGCCTAATTTCATCATCAAGTTTTAATAGTATTTATGACATGACACACGTTTACTTAATACTATAATGACAGCGTGGCTCATTATTTCATTATAGTTGATGCGAACTAGATTTTTCAGTGACGTGGCGTCATTTGGGACAGTTTTACTGGTGCAGTCCATTACTTTCAGCTTGATATATCATTTCGATGCTCTTCCATTTTTCAGTATGATTGTGTTCTTGTATGAGACCTTTTAATCATCTTTCATGGGTAGATTTAGGAAAAACAAAAGCACAGTCTGCGTTTTATTGAGAGAGAATATCCACAAATACTTATAAATTGGAGACACATTTTTAGGCAAGAACAGCTCTAAAACGTTTTCTCTAGCTAGTGCCCAGCTTTTTATGCATCTCAGGAAGGATTTTGATTCCTCTGTAGGAAACTGCCATTTAGGTTGTTTTTGACTGCTGCTTGGCAGTTTAAAGCTTCAGTTCCCTCTTCAGATGTTCTGACGGATTGAAGTCTGCAGCTTGTCTGGGCCACCATGACCTTAATGTGCTTCCTTTTCAGCCACTCCATTGCCTTAGTAGAGTCTCTGACGTTACTGCCATCCCAGAGGATTGATCCATGATCCATTATAGGTGTTTGCATAGATTTCCCAATAAATTACACCATTCATTGGCCCCTCAATGTGGTGACATCGTCCTGTACCCCTATCAGAAAAATAACCCCAAAAGCATGATGTTTTTCACGCCTGTACTCGACAGGTGACATTGTGTTCTTTGGGTCATACTCACAATTACTCTTTTTCCAAGCATCCAGACTTTGCATGGAGATCCAGACCGAGGGTGATCGATGGTCATTTTATATTTCTTCCATTTCAACAACAGTTGTCACCTCCTCACCAAGCTAGCAGCTGATGTTCTTAGAGCCCTTTCACTTTTCCACCATTTTATCCCTGATGTCATTTGATTGCTTTTTGGTCTGTCTGTGGTTGTGGAGAAGTTGAAAATGAAGAAATTGATTCTGTGGGCTGTTGTGCTTTATATGCACAGGTTAAGGTCAGGAATATCTTTAAACGATTACTTTGTTGATTTGTGCGACATGGACAGGTAGTCTGCGGGAGATGGAATTCAGGTTGTGATGAAGGGGATCAAATGCTTATTTTTATGTGATGACATGCAAACCAAGTTTTAACTTTTATTTAATGCATTTCTTTCTGAATTTCTGTGCAGTAAAATGAAACTACCATACCATTTAGGGTTTGTGTTTTTGATTTAACATGTGCAAATTTAGAAAATGTCCCCCTTTTTTGCTGTCCTTGCAGTGAAAACAATTTCATTTGATTGTTTCTGGATTTCCATTTAAATACATTAGCAAATAGTAAAAATAATGAAACCATTACACAATGTGTACAAATATGTCTGTGTGTATCAGTATGACTTGTGTAGACTTCGCTACTATAAGAAGAATTAGCTTTACTGCTGAAAAGCATTTGGTGTGACATTTTATTTAATTTGTCAAAAAATATGATCTGACCACACAAATCAGAATTTTATATTAGTTCCTTGATGAATTTACAGTAATATGAAAAAATTAGGAAAGCCTTGAATAGCCTGCATAGTCCCCTAACATATTTGGAAATGTGAATATTGACTATAAATTTTAACAATAGGAGAGGAATATAACCACCCAATAAAAAGTGAGGAAAATACATTTTAATATTTTCAGTCAGTCATGTCAGTCAGTTATTTTCTATACCTCTTCTTCCATAGTGGGTCGCAAGGAAGCTGGTGCCTATCTCCTGCAGTCTATAGGCGGGAGGCGAGGTACACCCTGGACAAGTTGCCAGTCCATCGCAGGGAAACACACGAACAGCCTTGCACACACTCATTCACAGGCGAACTTTTCCTGCACACGACCATTCCCGGAAGAGCTTGATCCCACGGATCCCTCTGACCACCATCAGCAGGCATGGCGGGTGAAGTGTCTTGCCCCAGGACACAATGACTGAGGCGGACGGAACGGAGATTTGAACTGGCAACAGGACAAACCCCTACCACCTGAGCCACCGTCACCCCAAACAAATAAGATGACCATTGAAACTCTTTTGTACTTCGACTTTTGTACTAATTTCCCCAAGGTCAGATTTTACTGATGTTGGCATTCAGATCATAGCTTGAGTAAAGGGATATTTCTGAATTTAGAAAATTCTGGACCACTGTAGCATAGAGCGACCCCCGAGATGTGGCATTATTTCCATTTGAGGTGATGCAGTCTCACCTACAGTATATTATGTTTTGCAACAGAATAATTGTCTCTGCAAACTTAGACCAAGTCTGTTTAGAGACAGTGTATAGTTTCCTTCTTGCTGAGTGAATTAGAATGAGGAATGTTGCTTTTATGACAAGTGGAAGTTTTGAATACAGTGTAAAGTTGTGATTCTCCATTTAATGATGGTATAATAAAGTGAAAGTACTCGTACTCGTCGTCTTCCGCTTTATCCGGGACCGGGTCGCAGTGGTAGCAGACTCAGCAGAGACGCCCAGACGTCCCTCTCCCCAGACACCTCCTCCAGCTCCTCCGGGAGGAGCCCAAGGCGTTCTCAGGCCAGCCAAGAGACATAGTCCCTCCAGCGTGTCCTGGGCCTCCTTCCGGTGGGATGTGCCTGGAACACCTCCCGAGGAAGGCGTCCAGGAGGCATCCGGTATAGATGCCCGAGCCACCTCAACTGGCTCCTCTCGATGTGGAGGAGTAGCGGCTCTACTCCGAGCCCCTCCCGGATGGCCAAGTTCCTCACCCTATCTCTAAGGGAGTGCCCAGCCACCCTACGGAGGAAGCTCATTTCCACCGCTTGTATCCAGGATGTTGTTCTTTTGGTCATGACCCAAAGTTCATGGCCATAGGTGAGTGTAAGAACGTAGACCGACCAGTAAATTGAGAGCTTCGCTTTTCGGCTCAGCTCTCTCTTCACCACAACGGACCGGCACAGCGCCCCTATTACTGTGGCAGCCGCACCGATCCGTCTGTCGATCTTCCGCTCCATTCTTCCCTCACTCGTGAACAAGACCCCGAAATACTTAAACTCCTCCACTTGAGGCAGGAACTCCCCTCCAACCTGAAGAGGACAAGCCACCCTTTTCCGGTAGAGAACCATGGCCACGGACTTGGAGGAGCTGATCTTCATCCCAGCCGCTTCACACTCGGCTGCGAACTGCCCCAGTGCATGCTGTAGGTCTTGGCTAGAGGGGGCCAGCAAGACCACGTCATCTGCAAAAAGAAGTGACAAAATCCTCTGGTCCCCAAACCAGACCCCCTCCGGCCCTTGGCTGTGCCTAGAAATCCTGTCCATAAAAGTTATGAACAGGACCGGTGACAAAGGGCAGCCCTGCCGGAGTCCAGCATGCACCGGGAACAGGTCCGACTTAGTGCCGGCAATGTGAACCAAACTCCTGCTCCGCTTGTACAGAGATCGGATGGCCCCTAGTAAAGGGCCCCTGATTCCATACTCCTGGAGCACCCCCCACAGGGCATCACGAGGGACACAGTCGAATGCTTTCTCCAGGTCCACAAAACACATGTGGAACGGTTGGGCAAACTCCCATGAACCCTCGAGTACCCTGTAGAGGGTATAGAGCTGGTCCAGTGTTCCACGGCCGGGACGAAAACCACACTGCTCCTCCTGAAGCCGGGGTTCGACTATTGGCCGGACTCTCCTCTCCAATACCCTGGCGTAGGCCTTACCAGGGAGGCTGAGGAGTGTGATCCCCCTGTAGTTGGAACACACCCTCCGGTCACCCTTCTTATGTAGGGGGACCACCACCCCAGTCTGACAATCCAAAGGCACTGTCCCCGTCCGCCACGCAATGTTGAAGAGGCGTGTCAACCATGACAGCCACACAACATCCAAAGACTTGAGGTAGTCAGGGCGGATCTCATCCAACCCCGAAGCCCTGCCACCACGGAGCTTTTTAACCACCTTGGTGACTTCAGCCTGGGTGATGAAAGAGTCCAACCCCGAGTCCCCAGCCTCTGTTTCCACCACGGAATGCGTGATGGCAAGGTTGAGGAGATCCTCGAAGTATTCCTTCCACCGGCCGATAATGTCCCCAGTCGAGGTCAGCAGCTCCCCACCCCCACTGTAAACGGCGTTGTCGAAGCACTGCTTCCCCCTCCTGAGGCGCTGGACGGTTTGCCAGAATCGCTTCGGGGCCAACCGGTAGTCCTTCTCCATGGCCTCACCAAACTCCTCCCAGGTCCGAGTTTTTGCCTCTGCCACCACCCGGGCCGCGGCACGCTTGGCCTCACGGTACCCGTCAGCCACGTCAGGAGTCCCACAAGCCAACCACAGCTGATAGGACTCCTTATTCAGCTTGACAGCGTCCTTTACTGCCGCCGCGACAGGCACCGCAGACCTTACGGCCGCAGCTACGGGCAGCAGCATCGACAATAGATGCGAAGAACATGGTCCACTCGGACTCTATGTCTCCAACATCCCTCGGAATCTGGTCAAAGCTCTCCCAGAGGTGAGAGTTGAATACATCCCTGGCCAAGGGGTCCGCCAGAAGTTCCCAGCAGACCCTCACTATGCGCTTGGGCCTGCCAAGTCTGTCCGGCTTTCTCCTCCCCCAGCGGATCCAACTCACCACCAGGTGGTGATCAGTGGACAGCTCAGCCCCTCTCTTCACCCGAGTGTCCAAAACATGCGGCCGAAGGTTTGATGATACGACAACAAAGTCGGTCAGTGACCTCCTGCCTAGGGTATCCTGGTGCCAAGTGCACTGATGGACACCCTTATGTTTGAACATGGTGTTCATTATGGACAATCCGTGACTAGCACAGAAGTCCAATAACAAAACACCGCTCGGATTCAGATCGGGGAGGCCATTCCTCCCGATCACGCCTCTCCAGGTGTCACTGTCATTTCCCACGTGGGCGTTAAAGTCCCCCAGCAGAATAATGGAGTCCCCAGGAGGGGCACTATCTAGCACCCCGACAGGGACGCCAAGAAGGTCGGGTACTCCGCACTACCACTCGGCCCGTAGGCTGAAATGATAGTCAGAGACCTCTCCCCAACCCGAAGGTGCAGGGATGCGACCCTCTCATCCACTGGGGTAAACCCCAACACGAGACGGCTGAGCTGGGGGGCGACAAGCAAACCCACCCCAGCCCGCCGCCTCTCCCCGTGGGCCACTCCAGAGTAGAAGAGAGTCCAGACCCTCTCGAGGAGATGGGTTCCAGACCCCACGCTATGCGTGGAGGCGAGCCCGACTATTTCTAGTCGATATCTCTCGACCTCCCGCACAAGCTCAGGCTCCTTGCCCGCTAGCGAGGTGACATTCCACATCCCTAGAGCCAGCCTAAGCATCCGGGGATCGGGCTGCCGAGGTCTCCACCTTCGTCCGCCACCCAATCCTCTTTGCACCGGTCCCTCACGGTTCCCCTTGCAGGTGGTGGGCCCACTGGGGGATGGTCTTGCGTCTCTCATTTGGGCTTGGCCCGGCCGGGTCCCGCGAGGAGCAACCCAGCCACCAGGCGCTCTCCGACGAGTCCCGACCCCAGGCCTGGCTCCAGGGTGAGACCCCGGCTCCGCCGTACCAGGCGACGTCACGTGCCTCGATTTTGTAGTCGTCATGAAGGGTTCTTGAATAAAGTGAAAGTTTCTTTTTAAATCCCCCTGCCATGATATTTGACAATTATATAAGACAATTACTGTGTTTGCATTTCCTAATGGTTCATGGTGAAGGTTTAGAGGATTTTTCTCTGATGCTGAGTACAATATCTTCCACTTGACGAAGATAGATGGGGTAGTTTTAAAACCCCAACTCTCTATAATGCATATTCAGTATGTTATAGTTATTTGATATGCGCTTGCTTGCTGATGTTATCGGAACTTCCTTAAGAAAGGTGCTTCTTTTTAAATGACAAACTAGAGACACACACTGTAATCTTCAGACCCACTGAGTGCACGTAAAATCAAAAACTACCAACAATCCATTAGCAATTGGTTAAAGCAAAGGGCTTAGTCGCTACAGTAAGACAGAACAAACCCTCTTGCATTAAACGTCTGAGGTAGCACGGAAGACTAATGTTTCCTTAAACACTTAAACAAAAAGGGGTATTACGACATTTAAATGCAAGCAGCATGTGTCAAGATCTGTGGGTCTTTGTGTTTTGTTAGTCATTTTGTGGTTAATATTTTTGCTATTTATGGACTTCCGAGCATTGTTCACTCTTTTGTTATATGATTCATAGTTCTTTCTCTTTTTCTGTTTTTTGTGTATTAGTTTAGGATTCTATTTTAGCATTACACTTTAGGTTTTGGTTTAGAAGCTTTTGTGTCCTATGTAGATCCCCAAGGGTTCACTTTAATGTTTATTAGTCATTTTCCTTAATCTCCTCAGTTCAGGAACTCAAAGCTGCACTGCATTCTGTCAATTTGTCTCATCTGGTTTTCATGCCACTGCTCACCTTCCCTGCAGTTATACGCCTGTCAGTTTTCTTCCTTCCTCAGATTCTTCCTTTATTTCTTTCCTACACTGTTTGTTTATCCATCCCCCTGGGGTCTCACTTGTTTTCTGTAAGTTCTCCTCCTTCCAGAATTTCTAGTTATTTTTATAAATCATTAACTGCATAACCAATACCCCCAGAATTCAGCAATACTGTAGCAGTCTGGTGAGGGATTTAAAGAGGTTTCAAAATAATCTGAAATAATCAATTTCGCTGTATGAAAAAACATCTTCAAGAGGAGTACTTACAAAACAACTGCCAACATGCCTGGATCTGGCAATCCAAGCAAGTTCATCCTCAAAGTGGGCCTCAGGATGGTAAAAGAAGACTCCAAAAAAAAACTTAAAATGTCATCATTGGACATACAGCAGGCTTTTGTTACTGTTGAGATGAAATTGCATACCTGTACACTCAGAAAGAGACTGCACAAATTTGACATTCATGGGAGGTACACATGGAAACAGCCTTTGCTCTCTAAGAAAACACAATGGTCAGACTGATTTCTGGTTTACCAGAGAGAACATGGGCAAAGTTCTGGAATAATGTTCTCTGGACAGACGACTCTAAAATTTTATCATTTTGACACAATAACAGGAGACATATTTGGTGTGATTGAAACACACCATTCCAGGAAAAGAGTGTGAAGCACAGAGCTGGATGTGTCATGGCTTAAGAAAGCCGGAACTGGAGCTCATCATAATATCCACCATGAATTTGGCCATGTATCAGAGGGTCCTTGAGGAAAATGCTAGACCATCTGCATCAGTAAATACCCCTTTCTTATTTTTTGCATTTTTGTCACATTTAAGTGTTTCAGATCATCAAACTAATTGAAATATTAGTCAAAGACAACACAAGTAAACACAAAATGCAGTTTTTATATGTTTTTTATTATTAAGAGAGAAATTAAATCCAAACCTAAATGGCCCTGTGTGAAAAAGTGATTACCCCCTAAACCTAATAATTGGTTGGGCCACCCTTAGCAGCAACAACTGCAATCATGTGTTCGCGATTACTTGCATTGAGTGCAAGTGTGGAGGAAGTTTGGCCCACTCATTCCCAAATTGTAATTCAGCCACAATGGATGGTTTTCAAGCATGAAGAACCTTTTTAAGGTAATGCCACAGTATCTCAATAGGATTCAGGTGAGGACTTTGACTAGGCCACTCCAAGTTCTTTAAACTTTAGTTGTTTTCAGCCATTCAGAGGTGGGCTGTGTTTTGGATCATTGTTTTGGATCAACCCAAGTTTGTTTCAACGTGAGGTCGCGAACAGATGGCCGAAACTTCTCCTTCAGGATTTTTTGGTAGATAGCAGAATTAATGGTTCCCATTTATCTCAGCAGGTCTTCCGGGCCTTGAAGCAGCAAAACAGCCCAACACCATCACACCACCACCACCATATTTTACTGTTGGTATGATGTTCTTTTTCTGAAATGCGGTGTTACTTTTACACCAGATGTAAAAGGACACAGACCTACCAAAAAGTAAAATTTTTGTCTTCTCATTCCACAGAGCATTTCCCAAAAGTCTCGGGGATCATCAAGACGTTTTCTGGAACAAACGAGCCATAATGTTCTTTTTGCTCAGCAGTGGTTTTCGTCTTGAAACTTGATCTCAGTCTCTTTCTTATGGTGGAGACATGAACACTGGCCTGCAGTTCTTTTGATGTTGTTGTGGGGTCTTTTGTGACCTCTTGGATGAGTCCCTCTTGAGGTAATTTTGGTCGGCCGGCCACTCCTGGAAAAGTTAATGTTCCATGTTTTCACCACAGTTTTTGACAGGGCCATGTAGGTTTGGATTTTTCTCTCCCTTAATAATAAAAACATAATTCAAAAACTGCATTTTGTGTTAACTTGTGTTGACTTCAACTAACATTTTTATTTGTTTGATGACCTGACCACTTAAGTGTGACAAACATGCAAAAAAATAAGAAATCAGGAAGAGAGCATAAATTTAATCTAAATCAGAACTGGACCCTAGAACATGACTGTGACCCAATGCAGGTGAAACATTGGTATAAAAATTGTCCAGGCAAGCATTAGTATTAGTATAGTGTGCACAAATTTGAATTGAATTAGGCTATGCCTGGCACAGACAGAGGATTTGTGCACTAGTGACAAGGTTTGTGACCAATGATTTTCTCATATACTCTCTCCTAAGTCCTCCTCCCACTGTAACTTCATAGAGTCCATAGTTTGTGGGCAAAGTAGAGTAATTTGATTGCAGATAAAAGAAACTGCCTTCTTCAATCTAAGATTGGGCTTTAAAAAGACGTCTAAAGATGAGTTCCCAGGAAAACTGGGCAAGGCTGGATAAGTACATCAGACAACACTATGTACCTGTAAGTACCTAAAGAATTGTTGTCACGTCAGACCGAACTTAACCTAAATCCGCTGAAAGGACCCAAAAATGTCATCTATCAAAAGGTCTTGAAATGCCCAATTTTTTTCCATGACAGAAATACTGCATCACTGAGAGAAGTTGAAAAGCATGGTTGGCTGCTTTGGGAACATATAGAGAAGGAGGCCAAAGTGATGCCTAAATTGCACCCAGATCTTTAAGGATGCATTGACTATCCTATTAGACATATAAAGGTTGGTTGAAGATTGTAACTGTGAGTGTTGCAAGGCTGGCAAAGAAACAAGTTTCACAGAGTTGCTTTCCATACACAAGCCAGTCTGGTGGGGAGGAGCCATGCGATTGAAGTCAAACCCTAAAACGTTTAATATTCGAGGTAGTAATATCTAAAATAGTAGTAATAGTAGTAATCTAATTGACAAAAAAAGACCATGAAAGAACAATTGGGACAAACTAAATAGGTAGGAAAAGCACAGGAGGGAATTGATTTTAATATAGTTAATCCAGGCAACCAAAAACAGGCAAAGCAATGACCAGTGAGCAAGGTCTTTTTTTATACACAAGATCGGAGGAAAAAAAGGAATCCTCTTGACGTCTGTAATACTGAATTAGATCTAAGCACAACTGAAGGAGGCTTACTTGCTAAAACAAATAATAATGGGTTCAAAGGACTGCCCTGTCGTGTTGAGTGATTAAGACGGAAGTGGCCTTCTAAGTCTGCTCCCACTCAGACCTCACTCGCTTCACCTGTGCATCTGGCTTTATAAGCAGGACACCTACAGACAGATAGTGCCAGATTTTCGAAAGCCTTTGTGTGAGTAGTGTCCAGTGTTCCTTCCATGTCCACCTGCCTGATTTGATCTTGTTTCTTGCCTCACAGATTTTCCTGCTCTCCCTTGCCCACATCCGATACCTCACTGGCTTCTGATTTCTGGACACGACCTTGCTTCTGCCTCCTGACCAACCCTCCCTGCCTAACCCCTGGATCTGTCAGTCTGAATCTGCCTTCCCATGCATAACTTTGTTTCTGTACCCTGGACCCAGATTCAAGCTTCTCCCTCGGAATCCGTTGCCCTTATCTGCTCTCACGGCTCTGACCCAGTTTCTGTTTCCTGGTCACCACAATCTGCTCAGTCACTGGGCTTGTAAACCCAAGTATCTGTGGGACACTTCACAGCTGTTGCCCTGTCAACACTCTGAGGATCCGAAAATCAGCTTCCTGGTTCCCTTACGGATTCTGAGAAGGTTAGTGACTTTCTCTCTGAGTTTAACATTATTCTCAGTTTCCTGCTCAGCCACTAATCTGTCTGCCTTCAGAGGTTCCTGAGCCTGCCGCTGGGGATTTCCTGCCTGACAACATCCAGAGCTTTTAATAAACTTTTTGAATCTTACCTGTTGTGTCCTGCTGAAATTTCGGGTCCTCAGAGTTACTCACTACAAAGTCGACATTCAGCAAACCTATTGGATGATAAGAACAAAGCAGGGGATCCTTCCTTTTTTTTTTGTTAGAGAGAAGAGTAATAATTGCTTGAGTAATCGTACATCAAGGATCTGATTGTTCCATATATTTCTAACAGAGCACTTCATTCTCAGACTGCAGGTTTACTGGTGGTTCCTAGAGTCTCTAGAAGTAGAATGGGAGGCAGATCCTTTAGTTATCAGGCTCCTCTTCTGTGGAACCAGCTCCCAACTTTAGTCTGTGAGGCAGACACCCTGTCTATTTTTAAGGCTGGGCTTAAAACCTTTTTGAAAAAGCTTACAGTTTGAGATGCTTAGGTTATCCTGAGCTATCTCTGTAGTTGCTGCTACAGGCTTAGGCTGCTGGAGGACATAATGATCACTTTCACTCACTCTACTACATTCTCATACTACTATTTTTGCGTTATTTGAGGTTATTTCAGCTTTTAACTTTATGTTCTCTATCTTTTTTCTCTTCCAAGAAGCTACATTTGACCTGGCTCTGTGTTTAGCTGTGGTACTTTCCTGGAGGGGGACATTGGCCAAGCTACTGCTGCCAACAACTTAATGCTTTCCTTCTACAGATGATACACTTGTCCCCGTCTTTCAATGTTTGACCCTGTCTCTCCTAGACATAGCTACTGGCTGAACTTTTACTATGACTAACTGTATGTGCTTTCTTTCATACTCTAGACTTGAAAACTGGCTCAGAGTTCATCAGTTTAGTTGTGTTTCTGTCCTAGATAAAGGCACTATAGGAACTACTACCATTAACGGTTTACCTTTCTTTTTCATAAAAAGTACTCCTCGATCGGTGCTACTGTGTTTTTGTTTGTGTCTCTGCTCTGTTCTCTCAAATCCCCAGTCAGTTGTGGCAGATGGCCGCTTATACTGAGCCTGGTTCTGCTGGAGGTTTCTTCCTGTTAAAAGAGAGTTTTTCCTCTCCACTGTCACTACATTCATGCTCAGTATGAGGGATTGCTGCAAAGTCAATGCAAGGGACTGTCCACTGTCGCTACATGCTCATCCAGGAGGAGTGAATGCTGCAAGTCACTGACTCTGTGCTATCTGCAGAGTTTTCTTAGATGGAAATGTGAACTGGCACTATATAAATAAACTGAATGGAATTGAATTGAACTGAATTGAATGAAGAGTTTGAGGTAGACACCCACAGGTTAAGGATTCATTATATACCTCTAACAACAACGGAGAAAGTTTATCCCAGAACTTTTCATAAAACTCACAAGGGAACCCATCAGGACCTGGGCATTTGCCACCCTACAAAGACTTAACTGCCTCAGTAAGCTCCGAAATAGCAAGAGGCCCCTCAAGATTATGAGCCAACTCCTGATCAATGGTAGGGACGTCCAATTTGGAAAAAAGTTAACAATATCTGATATAGCCCCCTCCACCCCTAGAGGGAAGGGGACCACCTCCTGGGTCCAGGGGCTGATTGTCTCTATAGGGTATTGGCACCTGGACCTGGGAGTATAGAGTATGTATGGGGAGTGTGAGTGAGTGAGTGTCAAATGTGGGGCCTATTCCCTCCCCGCCACACTACCTGCCGGTGGTTGGCATCTCTGCCCACCGGTGTACTTGTGGTTCTCAGTATCCAGGGCTGGGTGCTTTTGGAGTGTGCTGGCTCACTCGTGGTGGCTGCTTGCCGGGGCCTGGACCCCTGGGCTCTGTCGGGCCTCTGCTTGGGGAGTATGCCGGGGTCTCAGGTCTCTGGGTCCATGGCTGGATCTGCTCGGGCGTAGATGGCTGCCTGTAGGGTCTGTGGGCTCGTCAATGCAGCTCCCTGGGGCTACTGCTCTGTGGCTGCTGGATGGTTCCCCTGGGACTTTCCTTCTGCTCTTCTCTGGGGGGATTGCAGTAGCCCCAGCAGTGGTTCTCCTGGGGTTCCTGAGCTCTGGGGGGCCTTTGGATATCTGTGGCTCAGATCTCCTCTATGTCTGTCTCGGGTCCAGGGGGGCAGGTCTGCGGCTCCTCACACTCATTATTGCATATTTTTATGGAGAAACCTTGTATACACAGGCCTTTTCACACTCAGACCCACAGGTCTTTAGATTCAGGTGTTAACAGATACACAAATGTTCTATATTGAGCCCCATTTAGAATCAGAATCAGAATCAGAATCAGAATCTGATTTACCACTAAATACATCTTGCATTCATAAGTACGGTGCACTTTTCGGTAAAAAAGCTGGTGTAGAAGCAAGCAGGGTGTTATCTTGTATTCTCTTCATCTTTCTTTCTTTCCTCCATGCTATTCTCCTTCTCCCCCCTTTTCCTTTTTGCCCACCCTTTCTCTCTTTCGTGCTTCTTTTTTTTTCCTTTTAATTTCTGTCTTTGTGTCCGTAACAACTGAAATAATCCCAAAGCAGATTCTAATAAAGTTTCTTTTTATAACTATCAAGCAGAGCTTTAAAGCATTAGCTGTAATGCTCCACTGAAAGTAAATCTGTTGGGCTTTTTCTTGGCACTCAGACAACAATTCTGAGCACTACTCTGCCAGACAGGACACAGTTTAAAAAAAAAAGAAAAAATCTCATATAAAAGGAGTACGTTCTGAGGAGTACAGTGTCATATAAAAGTCTTTGATGGCCAATTTTATCTCAGCTGGGTTAGTTGTGACCCCGTGGGTAGTTTGAATCGGAGAGATCTGACCAGAAACAGACCTTCAATGAATAAATAACCAGCCTTGTCCCCATGTTCATAAAACTGGGTGCCAGACTGATACAGTATCTCAGTTATATGTTGTGTTGTTTGCACATCAAACTCAGCTTGTAACAAAAGACGATTCTTGTATAAGGTCTAGGAAGGAGATATTGAATATAAACTATGAAGTATACGACGCATCGAAGGTTTCTTTCTTCTCAACCGATGGTCATAATTTAATTAGGAGATAAATGTCCCCTCTTTAAGCCTTAAGTACTTCCCATATTAATGAGGTTGACACCTCAGGCCCTCTAATAATAACTTGAAAGAAGTCTATTTGTCATGCAACAAAGGAAACAACGCTTTCATTCAATGGCAAGCGGGTAGTCAGCTGTCACAACGGACGCACGGTAGGATGAGTATCAAATTTAATATTTACAGAAACTGGGGCATGATCAGGTAGAACAATAGCATCATACCTGCACCCAGTGAGTGAATCAGTGTTACCGATCAGGAAAAAGTCAGTTTGCATAAATGTGTTGTAAACTGGAAAGAAAACTGAATTAATCTTTTACAATGGGTTAAAAAAAAAAAAGCAACAAGCCTCAGAAATCTCAAATTCAGACATGAAGGAATTAATCTCTTTTCATCACCGTGATGATGTAGGGGTGTTACTGAGGAGTGATCAAGCCGGCAGTTAAAATCGTCCCCCAAGACAAATGATATGTTGACATGTATGGAAGTAGACTAAAACATTTGAAAAAGTTTTCATCATTGCATTTGGGAACATACAGGGGTTGGACAATGAAACTGAAACACCTGGTTTTAGACCACAATGATTTATTAGTATGGTGTAGGGCCTCCTTTTGCGGCCAATACAGCATCAATTCGTCTTGGGAATGACATATACAAGTCCTGCACAGTGGTCAGAGGGATTTTAAGCCATTCTTCTTGCAGGATAGTGGCCAGGTCACTACGTGATACTGGTGGAGGAAAACGTTTCCTGACTCGCTCCTCCAAAACACCCCAAAGTGGCTCAATAATATTTAGATCTGGTGATTGTGCAGGCCATGGGAGATGTTCAACTTCACTTTCATGTTCATCAAACCAATCTTTCACCAGTCTTGCTGTGTGTATTGGGGCATTGTCATCCTGATACACGGCACCGCCTTCAGGATACAATGTTTGAACCATTGGATGCACAGGGTCCTTAACAATGGTTCGGTAGTCCTTGGCAGTGACGCGCCCATCTAGCACAAGTATTGGGCCAAGGGAATGCCATGATATGGCAGCCCAAACCATCACTGATCCACCCCCATGCTTTACTCTGGGCATGCAACAGTCTGGGTGGTATGCTTCTTTGGGGCTTCTCCACACCGTAACTCTCTCGGATGTGGGGAAAACAGTAAAGGTGGACTCATCAGAGAACAATACATGTTTCACATTGTCCACAGCCCAAGATTTGCGCTCCTTGCACCATTGAAACTAACGTTTGGCATTGGCATGAGTGACCAAAGGTTTGGCTATAGCAGCCCGGCCGTGTATATTGACCCTGTGGACCTCCCGACGGACCGTTTTGGTAGAAACAGGAGAGTTGAGGTGCACATTTAATTCTGCCGTGATTTGGGCAGCCGTGGTTTTATGTTTTTTGGATACAATCCGGGTTAGCACCCGAACATCCTTTTCAGACAGCTTCCTCTTGCGTCCACATTTAATCCTGTTGGATGTGGTTCGTCCTTCTTGGTGGTATGCTGACATTACCCTGGATACTGTGGCTCTTGATACATCACAAAGACTTGCTGTCTTGGTCACAGATGCGCCAGCAAGACGTGCACCAACAATTTGTGCTCTTTTGAACTCTGTTCAAATGGTAACGGTAATAATAACATATCTGCCATTAGATACTGAGATGGTTTGAGAGTGATTTACTGAGAACAACAGCCATCTCCTGTCATACCACCGCTGACAGAGACACTGCCATAAATCAGAGTAAAGCAACCAGTTTGGACAAAGGTCACCCTGGACACCTGAAAAAGAAAAGCAAATGAAAACGACAAAAAAGAAGAGGAATAAAACAACACCAAACACACTTACACACACACACACACACACCATGGCCCCACCTCCCTCTAGGAAAACACCAACCTGACTCAAAGAAACAACCTTCTAAACAAGCTGCACAAAACTCTCCTCAAAAACATAACACAATATCAAGCCTTCCTGAGACTGAGAGAGCAGTTCTAGACTACTATGTGATATACAGGTCCTTCTCAAAATATTAGCATATTGTGATAAAGTTCATTATTTTCCATAATGTAATGATGAAAATTTAACATTCATATATTTTAGATTAATTGCACACTAACTGAAATATTTCAGGTCTTTTATTGTCTTAATACGGATGATTTTGGCATACAGCTCATGAAAACCCAAAATTCCTATCTCACAAAATTAGCATATTTCATCCGACAAATAAAAGAAAAGTGTTTTTTATACAAAAAACATCAACCTTCAAATAATCATGTACATGTACACTCAATACTTGGTCGGGAATCCTTTGGCAGAAATGACTGCTTCAAAGCAGCGTGGCATGGAGGCAATCAGCCTGTGGCACTGCTGAGGTCTTATGGAGGCCCAGGATGCTTCGATAGCGGCCTTTAGCTCATCCAGAGTGTTGGGTCTTGAGTCTCTCAACGTTCTCTTCACAATATCCCACAGATTCTCTATGGGGTTCAGGTCAGGAGAGTTGGCGGGCCAATTGAGCACAGTAATACCATGGTCAGTAAACCATTTACCAGTGGTTTTGGCACTGTGAGCAGGTGCCAGGTCGTGCTGAAAAATGAAATCTTCATCTCCATAAAGCTTTTCAGCAGATGGAAGCATGAAGTGCTCCAAAATCTCCTGATAGCTAGCTGCATTGACCCTGCCCTTGATAAAACACAGTGGACCAACACCAGCAGCTGACACAGCACCCCAGACCATCACTGACTGTGGGTACTTGACACTGGACTTCTGGCATTTTGGCATTTCCTTCTCCCCAGTCTTCCTCCAGACTCTGGCACCTTGATTTCCGCATGACATGCAGAATTTGCTTTTATCCGAAAAAAGTACTTTGGACCACTGAGCAACAGTCCAGTGCTGCTTCTCTGTAGCCCAGGTCAGGCGCTTCTGCCGCTGTTTCTGGTTCAAAAGTGGCTTGACCTGGGGAATGTGGCACCTGTAGCCCATTTCCTGCACACGCCTGTGCACGGTGGCTCTGGATGTTTCTACTCCAGACTCAGTCCACTGCTTCCGCAGGTCCCCCAAGGTCTGGAATCGGCCCTTCTCCACAATCTTCCTCAGGGTCCGGTCACCTCTTCTCGTTGTGCAGCGTTTTCTGCCACACTTTTTCCTTCCCACAGACTTCCCACTGAGGTGCCTTGATACAGCACTCTGGGAACAGCCTATTCGTTCAGAAATTTCTTTCTGTGTCTTACCCTCTTGCTTGAGGGTGTCAATAGTGGCCTTCTGGACAGCAGTCAGGTCGGCAGTCTTACCCATGATTGGGGTTTTGAGTGATGAACCAGGCTGGGAGTTTTAAAGGCCTCAGGAATCTTTTGCAGGTATTTAGAGTTAACTCGTTGATTCAGATGATTAGGTTCATAGCTCGTTTAGAGACCATTTTAATGATATGCTAATTTTGTGAGATAGGAATTTTGGGTTTTCATGAGCTGTATGCCAAAATCATCCGTATTAAGACAATAAAAGACCTGAAATATTTCAGTTAGTGTGCAATGAATCTAAAATATATGAATGTTAAATTTTCATCATTACATTATGGAAAATAATGAACTTTATCACAATATGCAAATATTTTGAGAAGGACCTGTATATGTTGTAAAATAAGTAAATAAAAAGGTGCACCACCTGGTCAGACATTAATAAGATAATAATAGAAATTATAGTAGATAAAGAATAGTAATTGTAATAATAGTAGAAATAAAAAACACACAAAACAATTAACACACAGAATATAAACACCTCAAAGCACAATCCTCCACCAGATGCTCACCCAGCTCAAAGTCAGTGGATCACCAGCTTCCTGAAGGACTGGCAGCAGCAGGTGAGGCTAGGCAGCATCTTCTCCTGCACAAGAACCATCAGCACTGGCGCCCCCCAGGGGTGTGTTCTCTCCATACTTCTCTTCTCCCTCTACACAAATGACTGCACCTCAGTGGACCCATCTGTGAAGCTCCTGAAGTTTGCAGATGACACCACTGTAATGGACTGATCCAGGATAGCGCTGAGTCTGCACACAGACAGGAGGTGGATCGGCTGGTACACTGGTGTGATCAGAACCACCTGGAACTTAACCCATTCAAGACTGTGGAGATGATGGTGGACTTTCTACCATCCACTTCCGCTTCCTAGGAACCACCTTTTCTTGAAACCTGAAATGGTCCTCACACATAAACAATATTTAGAAGGAGGCCCAGCAGAGGCTGTATTTCCTAAGGCAACTCCTAAGGTACACAAATGACTGCACCTCAGCGGACTTGTCCGTTGTGATGGAAATTCTTGCAGTAAGCATTCCACAGTGTATGACCTTTGGTTTACCTCACTCCAGTGAACATCTGTGTTAGAGGAGGAAGCTGTAAAAGCCATTATCAGAAGTTTAATGGTTAAGGGCATTTGTTAGGGTGATGCCTCAGGGAGAGTAGATGGTTGTTCCTAGGTAACCTAGTCACCTCTGAACCCGAGAAGGGTCTGGGGTCGTAAAACACAGACTCTTTGAAGTTGAGATAACACTGTCATGTTCTGGTATAAATACTGTGTGTAAATGTTGATCGGGGCTCTGTTTCACTGACTAACCTCAGTGTCAGGGTCTTCAAACGCTGAATGCCTTTGAATAAAACTTATAAAGACAAAGTCCGGATTTTCTCTTGTTATGAGTCAATTTCTACCCACTTTGATAAGAAAATTCCACAACAATTTTAGCGTCACGAACAGGATCTAACGTGCCAGAGGAGACCGCAGGATGGGACACGGACGCCTGGCCAGCCTGAGAGTTGTTCTCAGTCCACTTCCATTTTACGGAGGGGAGTTCTGGTGCCTGCCTGCGGCTTCTGGACGATTAGATCCGAACTATTAGTCTTCAAATATATCTGGGTGAGAAGTTGCTCTGTAGGATATAATGTATATTATTATTTTTATTACACATTAACCATCATCTCCTAACTAATTAATTAGGTTCCAGAGTTGCGAGTGGGAGGACATCAGCTGAGGGCCCGGTTACCCTGTTAAGGAATGACAGGGAGGTTCTCATTGGTAACAATGGGATAAAGCAGAACACAGGGTTTTGCGGGTGGTTTTTAGCAATTTTCTACACCTCATAAAGCAGAAAAGCCAGTCGGCAGACGTGCCGCTGAACGGGTAAAAAAAAAAAATGGTTCCGGAACCTTGAGGCATCAGGGGTGTCTCCTTCTTCATACTCTGATTTATAAAATAATGAAAGGAAAAAGTGGGGATGATTGTGTTAAATATACTTTAATTTGGAAGATAAGTTTGGTTTTTCACAGCGTGGAAGTTTGAGTGTAAATAAGTTAAATAGTTTAAAAAGTTTCAAGTAAAACAGTTGATGGAAAAATAAAAAAAAAACATAAGAAAAGATTAAAAAGCACAGAGTGCATCAATTAAGGGGTTAAAGAGTTAAAACTTACCTGAAGGAAGTTTTGTTTGTCTTAAATATTGCGATCAGTCGGGAAAGAAGGTAAAAGTGAAAAGGGACATTAGAGATGCGAAAAGAAAGTTGTTTTAGAAAGGAGTATAGTTCATGTTGTGGAAGGAAGTGACAGGCAGGTGGACAACTGACTGACTGACTGATAATATTTCTTTGTGCAAAATCTGAACCTATACTAAACTTTTCTTCTGCCTCTCTCACACACAAATACACACATATATGGGATTTGAGTTCAACATCTGCGTTTTTGAGTCTGGATTTTAGAAACCTGCCCTTCTCTATGGCTACTACACCAGAGACGCTTCTCCAGCACGGCCTGAAAGAGAGAGATCTGCCTTCCTGTTGAAAATAACAGTGTGACTTTCTACAAGAAAAAAAAAAACACAGCTAAGAAGAAGTCTGGACCCACTGAGATGGACAACGATCCATGCTGTTTGCAAGAGCCAGAAGAGCGATACACTGGATTTACAGGTCCTTCTCAAAATATTAGCATATTGTGATAAAGTTAATTATTTTCCATAATGTCATGATGAAAATTTAACATTCATATATTTTAGATTCATTGCACACTAACTGAAATATTTCAGGTCTTTTATTGTCTTAATACGGATGATTTTGGCATACAGTTCATGAAAACCCAAAATTCCTATCTCACAAAATTAGCATATCATTAAAAGGGTCTCTAAACAAGCTATGAACCTAATCATCTGAATCAACGAGTTAACTCTAAACACCTGAGGACCCTGAGGAAAATTGTGGAGAAGGGCCGATTCCAGACCTTGGGGGACCTGCGGAAGCAGTGGACTGACTCTGGAGTAGAAACATCCAGAGCCACCGTGCACAGGCGTGTGCAGGAAATGGGCTACAGGTGCCGCATTCCCCAGGTCAAGCCACTTTTGAATCAGAAACAGCGGCAGAAGCGCCTGACCTGGGCTACAGAGAAATAGCACTGGATTGTTGCTCAGTGGTCCAAAGTACTTTTTTCGGATGAAAGCAAATTCTGCATGTCATTCGGAAATTAAGGTGCCAGAGTCTGGAGGAAGACTGGGGAGAAGGAAATGCCAAAATGCCAGAAGTCCAGTGTCAAGTACCCACAGTCAGTGATGGTCTGGGGTGCCGTGTCAGCTGCTGGTGTTGGTCCACTGTGTTTTATCAAGGGCAGGGTCAATGCAGCTAGCTATCAGGAGATTTTGGAGCACTTCATGCTTCCATCTGCTGAAAAGCTTTATGGAGATGAAGATTTCATTTTTCAGCACGACCTGGCACCTGCTCACAGTGCCAAAACCACTGGTAAATGGTTTACTGACCATGGTATTACTGTGCTCAATTGGCCTGCCAACTCTCCTGACCTGAACCCCATAGAGAATCTGTGGGATATTGTGAAGAGAACGTTGAGAGACTCAAGACCCAACACTCTGGATGAGCTAAAGGACGCTATCGAAGCATCCTGGGCCTCCATAAGACCTCAGCAGTGCCACAGGCTGATTGCCTCCATGCCACGCCGCATTGAAGCAGTCATTTCTGCCAAAGGATTCCTGACCAAGTATTGAGTGCATAACTGTACATGATTATTTGAAGGGTGATGTTTTTTGTATTAAAAACACTTTTCTTTTATTGGTCGGATGAAATATGCTAATTTTGTGAGATAGGAATTTTGGGTTTTCATGAGCTGTATGCCAAAATCATCCGTATTAAGACAATAAAAGACCTGAAATATTTCAGTTAGTGTGCAATGAATCTAAAATATATGAATGTTAAATTTTCATCATGACATTATGGAAAATAATGAACTTTATCACAATATGCTAATATTTTGAGAAGGACCTGTATATTGAAAGCATCTTGTGCGGGCAGAAGAGAAACCGGAGCAAAGTTTATTCTTTCTCCCTCCTGGAGAAGTTAAAGTGGACAAAGAATGATTGAATGTCTCACCAACAGACCTGGGAAGGACCTGGTTGTTTTTTGGACTGATAGAGGACTGTGTGCCTGACAGTCTGACTGTGGAGCGATTTAGAAACTGATGGAGGTAACATACAAACACACACACATTTGCATAAATCTTTTCCTATTTTCTGCAATGAAGAACGCTTATTAACCGCTGCTCATGTGACGCTTGCTTGACGTGGACAGATATAGCGGGTTAAAATAATATTTTAGGGTTAGAAAAGTATCTTTAAAAGGGTGATAACTTAACTCATTTGATACTTTCTGGTTAATTCTTTTAGAGAAACAAGTTCTCTTTCGTCGTGGAATATTCAGGGTCAATTATTATAGTTATTAAAAGTTATGAAAATGCAGAGGAAGTTACAACATCTCCAAAACTCAGCAGTAACCATGTGTTTCTATGTTATTCTCAGGACAGATCTTATGAAGGAGTATTTTTAAAACCCAGCGCATGCGTAAAACCTGATGGGTTTCTCCTTCAGATATTATTTTCTGTTGTCAGATTTTGCATTCCATAAATCTAATGGGTAGAGACCTCATTAAAACAGGCTTAGTTCTACTGCAGATGGTCTTCATACAGTCTCTGACACAGTACTTAAAGTTTGGTGCAGTTTTTGTCCGCAAGTGCTAACTTACGCTTATGGAGAGTACAAATTCATTGTTTTTCACAGCAGCTGCTGGGAAGAGGTTATATTAGGTTTTTTTCTTCCCTCTTCTGATTCATGCAGCGTGTTGATTTACACTGTACCTTATATCAGGTCCTGACAAAAACTATGAAAGGTTTGGTTCTGCAGTTTATTTTTTCTCACTTTGGAGAAGGAAAGAGAAACCTGATTAGTTCTGTGTTGCATAGAAATATTAAAACACTAGTTGTTTTCTAAGATATCACCAGATAAAAACTTTTAAAACTTTTGAGAGTAATTGGTTTTGTTAAACACATTTCCCTTGGTAAAACAAACCTTTAAAATGAGTATGAAAAATTGGGTTATTTAGAAAGAATCTGATTGGACAGTGATACCACACAAAAATTAAACTAATCTCATGCTTCCTAAAAGACTGCATGAAAAGGCCTTCAGAACCGTGGAGTTATTTTCCACCACAGTAACAAGTTTTTTTAAACATGCTTTTTCTTTATTTTAAAACAGATCTGGTTTTTGTTTTGTTTTTGGCTTTTTAGCATAATGTTTGTCTGAAGCTTCTTATGAACTGGGTTAGAAGTAAATATGATCTGAGGTAAATTAGGAGCTGTGAACTAATAATTTTAAATCTGATTATTGTCCAAGCAGAAATAATATATTTAGCCAATCCTTCAATCTCTGCAGAAAGTTAACACCATTGTTCAATGCAGTAGTACTCAACTTGTGGTTCCTGGACTCCTGAAGCCTGTAAGCCATAGATTTTGGGTCCATAAAATTATAATATTTAATTAAAGGTAGACCGATTACTTATTAAAATAGATCTAAGTCAATGATGAGTTCCAGTCATTTGGTGGCTTTGAAATGCAATAATACTCAAAACTTTCTACTCTGGGGAACACAGATTGGGGTTGAAGAGTTTAGTTTTGGAACCAAGGTTAGGATTTTTGTAACGGAATCAAGACAAGTAAAATCCTTTATTTTAGGAAAAGAAAAGAAATAAAGGCCCTCTTAACAGTAAGAGGATAGTTGGCTCAAACTCAAGTCTCCTTGTTTGATTTCTTAGGGTTTAAAGATTAAAGGAATACATATGAGTACAAAGATACACAAGGTGATTTCAGATTACTAAGAGATAAAATATTGAAACATTTATCAGCATTTGGATTGTAAAAGAGGGGTTCTAGTAATAAGTTCTCCCCAACTCTCAAAATTTAAATAGCCCAAATTAAAGAAAATGAGAAAAAGTCCAGTTTGGAGACAAGCTTCTTATCTTAATTTCTGATTAAGTCAAACACTGCAGTTTTGTTTAGTTTGGGTATAACATGAAAATGTCAATGCTGACTTTTCTAATTTCCCCTCGGGGATCAATCTTTGAATTTTAATTAAATTAAATTAAAAATACTTCTTTGCATTTAACTTGAAATTCTGCAATGCAGCTGCGATCAAATTGAGCCAAACAAAAAGAGAACTATGACAATAACTCTCAGGATTGTAGTTATTATTACAGAGTTACAGTACAAAGAATTAGCAAAAGGTTTCAGCATCAGTAAATTTGGATTCATATAAGAGAAAACTGTTGCTGTGCTTCTAAATACTTTGGACTTTGTGCAGTACAGACCAAACTTTTGGTCTGTACTGTATACCAAAACAAAAAATAAATAAATAAAAAATCCTCTCTGAGAACAAAGTGTATCGGAGTCAAATTCCTTGTCTGTCTGTACAAACCTGTCAATAAAGCTGATTCTGATTCTGAAAATCAAGATATTCAATACAATATATTTAATACAATATGAGATACAGCACATAAAGATTTATGTTAACGTAATTACCTGTTATATAAAGGCCACAGCCAAACAAAGTACACATAAAGTTTGATAATAAAGTAACCTTTAAATTAAGTCCACTGCAAGAGCTGGATCTTCAAAAAGTATTGGTCCCAATAATATATAATCATATGTTTGTAATCATAGGTTCCATCATTCATTGGAACCTCAAATAATCAACAGAAACTTAAAAGGGATACATGGTGTTCAATATTTATTTATTCATAGAACCTTTGCTAATTTTGACTAATTGTGAGATATGTACAATATTGATAAATGAGACTATTTAAAAATTTTTACAGTCTGCAGTTTTGTAAAAAAAAAAAGAGATGATTTTGTTTTCCCCAGTCAACCCTCTGGGCATGAGCTGAATTCTGTTATTTTCAGAAGACCAGCTGAAAAAAGACTTAATTTCCAATGTATGCAATGGTCTGTCTGATATGGAATATTTGCCCACAGTTCACTACCTGAGGGAAGCTTGGCAGAAGGACCTCATCACTGATCATCAATGAACCAAGGCCCCAGGATAATGTTCATTCTTCCTCAAGCTACGCTCAACACAGACTACTGCAGTTCAAAGTCCTACATAGACTACATTTATCCAAGCAATGGCTTTCCAACATGTTGCCTGGGACAGACTTGTCCTGTGATCAGTGTGGCCAGGGACCAACCAGCCTTATTGGCTGATACGTTTTGGAGTTGTTCAAATATATTTACGTTTTGGACAAAGATATTTCAGATGTTGTCTCAGGTTTGCCATACATATTTAAGTTCAGACCCAATTTCTGCATATCTGGTGTTGCTCCTGTTACGGCCAACTGCTTGAATAAACAGAAAACAATATTAGCATTTGTGACACTTCTAGTCAGGAGGCTTATTTTGTTACATTGGAAACAAAAAAACCCACCATCCTATTTTAACCTGTTAGAGGAAACAATATAACATGTCCTATTAGGAAAAATAAAATTTGAGTTGAAAGGCAAAATGGGTACTTTCTATGTTATGTGGCAACTTTTATTGACTATTTTAACAAGTAAAAACACATGAATGTCCAAATATGTGACCCGTCCTGCCCCCTACTCCCATTCTTATGTTCTCTTTTCTATGTTTGCCTATTTGTTTTACTGCGGTTTGTTTGTATGCTTTCAAAAAAGACTCAATAAAGAGAATAAAAAAAAATAAAAAAAGATGGCTCCATTTACTCTGGACTTTAGAATACACAGTGGACCAACAACAGCAGATGACATCACTGACTGTGGAAATGTTACATTGAACAAGGACTTTCTATCACTATCCTGAGGTTTTGATTTTCTGTTCTGGATGTATTTTGACCATTTTTGTGTTGCTTATGTTTGTTCTTAAGGTCTTGCTTTCTTAAGGTTTTTTCTCTGGGCTCGTTTTTGTTTGGTGTTTTCATTATTAGTTCAGTGTTTTGTGATTTAATGTTCTTTATATGTCTTGATAGAGCTAGATCTGAGATACTTTGCTGGGTTTCTTTGTGTTTCTTCTCTGCTCTGGTTAATTAGTCTCCCTCCATTAGCTGCTCCACCTTCTCTCTGCCTCAGCAAATCTTCATTTCATCTAATTAGCTCTTCTGGTTCATATTTTATTTTCCTCCCCTGCCTTAGTATATACGATTAATGGTGGTTTTTGTTCCTTGCTCTTTTTCCTCTGTTCACTGCCATGTTCCTCATCTCTCTGTTCCGTGTCCATTTCTCAGCCATGTTTGCCATTTGCAAGAGCGTTTTGTAAATTCTTTTTATTTTTATTATGAAAATACTTAGCTTTACCTCAGCACATTTCTGCATTTGACTCATCCATTGACTGAAACATGACACTGTCTCCTTGACATCTGTCCAGTCAGCAGCCTTCCCTATGATTGTGTAGCCTACTGACCCAGACTGAGAGACCTTTTAGAGGCTTAGGAAACCTTTACAGGTGTTTTTAGTTAATTCGTTGATTGAAAATGTAACTTTTTCACAATATTCTCATTTTCTGACACACGGAATTTTGGATTTTCATTACCTGTAGGCCATATTCATCAGGAAACAAAGGCTTGAAATATTTCACTCTATGTGTAATGAATACATGTAATATATGAGTTTTACTTTCTAAAATGTTAGATAGATAGATAGATAGATAGATAGATAGATAGATAGATAGATAGATAGATAGATAGATAGATAGATAGATAGATAGATAGATAGATAGATAGATAGATAGATAGATAGATAGATAGATAGATAGATAGATAGATAGATAGATAGATAGATAGATAGATAGATAGATAGATAGATAGATAGATAGATAGATAGATAGATAGATATGAAAACACACAAACAGAAATGACAAAACAAAGAAACTAACACTACTACAGAAACATTATTTAAATTAATCTAAGGTTCACTCTTTTTGTGGAGTTTATGGAAGACTTGTCCCTCCAGCCTTACATGTTCAAGCCAGAGTCTGACCCGGAGCAAAAGGAGAATGAAGACGACGAACCTGCAGAACCGTGCTTTCAAATAAATGCATCGCCATGGTGTGTTTTTACTGTATTTACACCCTCTCCATCCATACCAAGTAACTACATTAAGGAGCGTAGTTTACCCTTTATGGAGGTTCTGATGCTATGGAGCAGTGTAATGAATCGTGTGGGTTAATACACCCAACAACCGAACAATTAGACTTATTCAATTATGTCATTCAATCTTTTAATGACATTTCTAATCATTTCTATGCTGATGACATTTAACTCTATATGTCTTTTAAGCCTCATCAGCTGGATAGGTTGTCCACCCTAGTCCAATGTCTATCCCAGATCAGTGATTGGCTCTCCAGCAACTATCTTGTTTTAAACACCAAAAAGACTGAGTCCATGATTATAGCTCCTCCTGAACTACACAAAAAAATTAGTCAGACTCTTGCTTCTTTTTGTCCAACTCCTAAATCCAGTATTCAAAATCTTGGTGTAATATTTGACTCCTCACTGGGCTTTGACTTGCATATAAAATCTTTGTCTCATCCTATTTCTTTCATTGAAGGAGTATTTCTAAACTGTGACATATGATCTCTTCAGCAGAAGTGAAAAGAAAGATCCACGCATTTGCATCTTCACGTTTAGATTATTGTAATGCCCTGTTTATTGGTTTGGATAAATAATCCCTCTTATGCCTCCATGCCATACAAAATACTGCGGCCAAACTTATTGGACGCTCCAGAAAGCGAGCTCACATTACCCCTTGTTTTATAGCCTTTAGATTGGCTACCAAAATATTTTAGAGTTTGTTTTAAAATTCTCACATTAACATACAGAGCACTACACAGCCAGGCCCCAGGTTACTTATCCAATAAGTTATACTGCTGCTCGCCGTCTTCATTCAGAGGTTTAACATCTTCTGGTTGCTCCGCACACCAGACTGAAGACCAAGGGGGGGTCGAGCCTTCCAGTCTGCCTTGCAGCACCAAGGCTGTGGAATAGTGTCCCTCTACAGGTTTGTTTAGTTGACTTCGTGGACTCTTTTAATATGCAGTTAAAAACTTTTCTATTTAAACAGGCTTTCTGTTGAAAGTTTATTTGTATCGTATGTTCTATTGTATCTTATTTTATTTTACTTTATTTATGGCATCTATTTTAATTGTTATTTTATTGGTTTTCTGTACAGGGCTCAGCTGACAGGGCAAGCTCAGAGCAACAGAACTGTTGTTCTGTACAGAAAGGTTACTCATAGTGAAATACTCTTGGTTCTGGAGAGACAGGGTCAATGGGGGACCGAATAGAGAAAAAGCCTGGATCAACTTTTCTTGAAATTGACCTAGTTTTGTCTTTAAATTCCAGGCAGCTTTGTCAGTTTTGCTTTTGTGCACTTGCTGTGCAGACAGCTTAATTTGTCCAGTGAAAGGTGAAATATGGGTGCTTGTGAACACTACACTGCATCGTTATTTTTAGTGGTAGGCACAATGCTAAGTGGTCAAATTTGAAACATGTTTTTCCTCGTTGGTGTGTTGAAACAAGGATGCTTCTAAAGGTTGCAGGACAGTAGCTCTCAAGGACTGCCCCCCCCCCCCCCCAATAAAATTAAAATAGAATATCATCAAAAAATTATTAATTTTTTATTTCTCAATATATACAATTATGACACATGGAGATATATTACCGCTGTTTATTTCTGTTAATTTATCCTATCTTAGTGAGGAGGTGTGGTAGACCTCTTTTCAGGTTTGACGCTGTCTTCTAAGAGCTGTGATTGGTTGTTAAAAGAAATAACACACACAAAAAAAAAAAAACAACAACAAAGGCACTGCTAGTAGTCAATGGAGAGAAATTAACCAATGATAGAATTTAGACTGGATTCTGAAATGTGTAAATCATGGTGATAAAACTTAGCAAGATTAAATTGTCACACAGCATCAAGGTTTGAAGGTAGCTTATTTACATGGTTATCATTATTTTGATTTGCTTATTATTATGTTTACTCGCCATGCTGGTCATTTTTACTCTGCATCTATTTTATATTATTTAATTTCATATTAATATTTAAATCCAGCGTTTTACTGACATTGCTTTCTTCTATAATGAGGTTTAGTTTGGTAAAATGAACAAAACAAAACAGAAACAAATGTGGAGAAAACCGAACGGAACAGAGGAGCAGAGCCTGCTGGTGGAGGAGAAGAGAGAAGTGAAAGGTAGATTTGGTCCTAGGATCACAGTGGAAACAAACAGGCATTCCAGAGCAGATCAATGCGTTGTTCCCTCTGCTTTCAGTACCAGCCTGGAATGTGAGCAGCACTGGTACCAGCTGCAATCAGAAGCTAGAGAGGGGATAGGAGCACACCAGAGAACTTCTCCACAGATGGAGGAGCATTGTAGATGACCACTTAGGCTTAGGCTGCTGACATCATCATATAATAATAATTGTTATTATTATTATTAATAATAAAAACCACTGACATCATCATTTACAATACAGCGAATACTTCATCATCTCATTTACATCTTGCTTTTATATATATAGTGCTTAGATTATTGTACTGTATCTTTCCTAGTTTGTATTAATATTTTTTTTCCCAGAGTTTTTCCATTATTTTTTGAAAGCATTTTACAGTCTGTAAATATTTAAATAACTTTGTACTATACTGTTTATAAATTTTTCAGTTTTTATTCATAATTATTTATTATTGTTTCTATTATTTATTTATCCTCCTAATATTACCTTACTAGAGGTGCACCTTTAATCTGTCCGGCTGCTGAAACTATTTCATGTCCCCCTAGGGGGATGATAAAGTTAAACTTATCTCTGTATTAATAATTGTATGATTGTTATAGAAGTTTATTTGCTCATTTACTCAACTGTTTAGGGGGTTGATCCCTGCTCGACTGAGCCGTTAGCTTCTTATTAATTCACTGTTCATTGTTCAGAGAACTCTATCAGTCTTTCCATTTCAAATATGTTTTGGTTTCAAATATGATTAAACATCATGTTTGATATTTGATGGAAGTATGTTTGCCACTTTGCCAGCACTTTAACTGGTTAACACAATAACTGACGATACACAACTGTAAAAATTGTATAGAACAGTTTATTAAATTCAGACTTATAAGAAGTCGTATTCCAATGCACTCCATCGCATGAAGCGCTTAATATAACACCAACCCACAAAGGATTGATCACTCCCACAAAACATAAATAAACTAAATTGACATATTTACAGTTCAACATGGACAGACAGAGAAATTGGACTGGTGAACAGGATCAAGCAACTGCATGTCCAACCAGAGGCCTGAGACACAGAATGGAATTAATTTTCATTTAAACAATTATCAGAAAACCACTCAGGTTAAAAAAAAAAAACAACAAACAAGCAAGGATGGGAAACGTATGATGGAACAGAATTTTCTTTGTTTGACTGAACAAAAAAAAATCTGTAGACCCTCTGATAATAGATCAGCAATGCTGGAGTCAGTACACAAAGAAGATACAGTTTTTACTAATGTAGGTGAATAAGGTTTTTCCTTTATCCAACATATCTTTGGAGCTCAATTCATTCAGGAAATAACTCCTGATAAAGGACGTTTCCAGACCCTCCCAGGCAATTTGTGAATCAAAATAAAACAATAATCAGAGAAACAAAATGACACTTCAATTTCACAAAGGTTATGTCATAAAAGGATTTATGTAACTTACAAAAAGTCAAACCTGAAGGGTTTGGTTTAATGAGGTTAAATCACTTAAAAAACCTTCCAACTTCCACTTTTACTATGTTGGGACGAGGGTTTGTTTAAAGAGTGAACTGATAATTTAACAACGACGACTCAGCATGTAACTGACCAGGAGAACAAACAACTTCCTGCATCTGACACGGTCAAGACTAAACTAAAAACCCTGCAGAATAATGAAAAAACTGCACTTGTTGTGAAAAAAAGAGAATGTCTTTAGAAAGTACAATCATAGAAAGCACTACAACTAACAGTTTTTGTGTGTGTAGTTCCAAACAGGCCATGTGGATTACATAACCCTCATCAGGTCCAAGTTCCCCAGACTGAGTAGAGGAAATGAAACAGTTCCAACTTTTTAAGTAAATGCTATATTCCTGCTGCACAGGAGAGCTGCAGAACTCAGGAATCGTGTTGTTTTTGTAGAGATGCACCGATCTAGCCACCGGAAATCTGATTTTTTTTACCCCATTCATTTAATGCATGAAAACTAAGAATTCCCACTGTTTTAGGTCTGTATATTCATCAACTAACTTTTTTGCACTTTTTTGGAGTGAAACATAAAAAAATAAATCAAAATCAGTTTGACATATGCTTCCTTTGACATTTTTATTGGTTAGATTTAAAACTACTAACTCCGTTAAGGAAGCTGCGGAACATTTTTCCTCCAACATGTTACCTGTGGTCAGTGTTCAGTCTGTCTTGGAAGTCATAGATCAGATCTGGGAAAGACATTACTCTCAAGTCTAGAGTGTTCCAGTTGCACATCACAAAACCAGTGGGATTTGCTAGTTGTGGTGCTAGCTGTAGTTACCCATATAAGACAATGTATTTTTCCCCATTTTATGCATTTAAGCACTACAGGTACAGTAAAGTATGCCACAGGTTTAATGATATACAAACATTCATCGGTAACTTTTACTGTTTTATTTTGTTTTTAAGTGGAAAACTGTTTCTGAAAACAAAAAGTACCCATCAATAGTTTTTAGAAGAAAAATATCCGAATTGGGAAAATGGGAATTGGTCCATCAGACATCTTGGTTCTCTGGGAACATATTTCTTTTTCCTTTCACACCTTTTGTCTTTTTAAACACCTCAATGACCTTGAAAACAATGAACTGTAGTCTTCTTTCCACGGTAACAACATCCACACTGAGTAATGTTATGGTTATCATGAACTGGTTATGCACGGGTATGGCATGTTCAGTGATTGGAAAAATATCAAATTTCTGAGTGCCCGATGGTCCTCATAAACAAAAAAATGTTCCTATTCCAGTGTCCACCCGGTGTCTTGGTGCATCTCTACAAATAATTATTAAATTAATTATTGTAACCATATCCACAACAATAGCCATCAAAAGTATTCCTATCGGTCTGGAAAAGTCTGATCGGTGGATCTATAGTTTTCTGTTTCAGGAGTAACACCAGCAGGAAGGTGTTGAATCACAACAGCAAAGATAATCCAGATTATGAAGCGAGCTATTGGTTAAAGAAAAGTACACTTAAAACGGCACTCTGGGCCCTGCAAGCTCCCCTCTGTCCCCCCCCCCCCCCCCAAAAGCAAGGCAAAGCTCTCTGCTTCGTTCCCGAAATGTGCGAAAACAAACACTGAGAATAATTTTAAAGAGGTGACCACCGTCATCTGTCCCTGGGGGTCACACTGTAACATTCAGCTATCCATTAATGGCAAAGAGCGAACCTCCTCTTTGTTTCGTCTCTCACAGTATATCACACTATCTTACAGGTCAATATGAAAAAAGCCTTTTACAAGCAATGTTGCCTCACAATATGTACAACCTTGGTCAAACGTATCTTAAAAAAAAGGAAATACACAAGGTTTTGCCTTGAGCTATGTACAGATAGTAAAGAAGAGGTGTTAGAAAAGGTCTGAGCACCTCACAGTCAATCTGGAAAATGTACCCAGAGAAAATGTACTGGCTTTAAGATAAAAAAAAAAAAAACTCACATTCACTCCTTATTGTCTGTCTGATACATGCAAAAAGACATGAGCCAAGGGCCCAGCATTCACTCTGAGAGGTCAAACAGCCTCTTTCTAAAGGCAAGTCACATCTAATGGCCTGGACTCAAGCTTCTTTCTATCCAGTACATCTTTTCTTATCAAAAAATTATTATGAAAAAAGATGGTATTTTTTTGGTCTCCCAAATCAGGCAAATTGTGTGTCAGAACACCACTTAGTGTTCCTACAAGCATCAAAGGCCCCTTTGAAGTGTCCCCTTGGTTTTGATACCTGAGGTGTAGCATGTTTGATTGAAGTGAACACTGGCTTAATGTTGGGAGCAAGCAGCATGTTTTCACCAGATCTGTTTCTTTCTAGCATCGTTGTCTCTGACTTCAGTGTTGAGGATGATTTCATCTGCCTCGTTATGAGTAAAGAAAGTGGCAGTTTTCACAGAGTAATCGCAGGTAAACACTGCAGATAAATCACTGGGCAGGTTTACTTAAGTAGTAGACGCTGCACATCTGGTATTGAGAGTTTTGTTGAAATATCCACAAAAACATTTTTTGAAATCCTTCCCTTTAGGAAATAAACTTTCCTTTTAAGAGTGAAAGTTGGTTAGTATTATGCTACATGAACAATAAATGACATGTTTCCTAGAGTACCTGTGACGGACATTGTCTACGTTTAAAAGTTATTGTTGCTTTTCTTGGATCATGAAGTGATGATGGCCAGGGGGGACTCCTCAGCAGATGGGGAGTTGTGAGCCGAACAGAGCAGGGGATCACAGATTGTACGGCTGGATTTTCAGCTGGACGATGTCTGGCGTGAGGGACGGCCCATTGAAGAGGAGCTGTAGGTGCGGGAGCGCTGCCTAACGGCGAGCCGGCAGGGCAGCTCCAGCTCCTGGAAGAGGGACATGGCAGTGATGTCTGCTGCCTCGGGACGCTCGCTAGGGCTTAGAGACAGCATGCTGCGGACCATACTCAGCTGTTAACAGAGAACCGGAGATATTTCTTATTCAAACAGTTCATGGCACATATAGTATTCATATTGCTTGGATTCATTCACATTTTGTCACATTACAACCACAGTCTTCAATGTATTTTATTGGGATTTTATGTGACAGAGTGTGGCTAAACTGCAAACCTAAACTGACTGGTGGAGCTGCAGCAATCCATGGGCCAGGTGGAAGAATCTGCTGACAGGACAACTTTTAGTCATTAAAGTCAGAAATAAAGTCTTATGAAATCCTGATTAAAGTGTTCCCCAAACCACGTAGGGGGCATAGAAAACATTTAGGAAGGTGCTCCGGTCAGAAGAGAAACCAAAATTGAACTTGTGCCCTTCATGGAAAACATCCTCTTAAACACAGCAGCCCCATAGTGAAACATGGTAGCGGCTGCATTGTGCCATTAGAAGGCTTTTGTTCAGCAGAGGCAGGGAAGCTAGTTAGAGTTGAGGGAGCTAAATACAGGGTGACCCTGGAAGGAAAAACTTGAGACTGGGACCTTAGACTTCCTCTTCACAACTATGCACTACTGTGTATTCGCCTCTCACATAAAATTCTAATAAAATACATTGAAGTTTGAGATTAAAATGTGACAAACTGTGTAAAGGCTCAAGGAGTATCATAACCCTTTCTAGTTATACAGCTCAGTGAAAACATCATTACGATTGTACATACAGTTTGAGAACAGACAACATGTGGGGTGTAAGGGGGCATTTCAGATTGTGCTGGACAATTATATTAATCTCATAATAAAGTAAACAGCTTTACTAAGCTGACACTACAAACAATCCAAAAACACCTCCTAGTTGGATTGGTGTGCACGGGTCCTTTAAATCTGGTACTGATAATATTATGGGAAGCAAAATCTCTAAACTCAGTGGCTCTTATTCTATCTGTTGTACTCAGCCTCCACAGAAAGTGTCAAGTAACACAAATGTTATTTGTATTTGTAGCCACTAGGTGACAGCAGAAGATCACTTACCTCCTCAGCATTGTTTTTGGAGAAAATGTCTGGGAAGCGCAGTGCTCTCACGTCTGTGAGCGTCTGAAAGGAATAAGGTAAACACCTGTGAGTGGAGCTGCCCTATTGGTTCATCAGCTCTTCTACTACAGAGAAAAAGGCTTCATGACTATATCCATCAGTACTGATCTGATGGTGAGCATTTCCAAGTAGAAATATACCATTCACCTTCAGTAGACAAATATATCCCCTGGTTCAAACATGTTGCTCTAATAACTCGTACAGTTTCAACTAAGAATCATTTCACATTTTTGAAATATAGCACCTTGCCAAAGAGGTCATTCACTGAACCTTTTTTTACATTTTATCACGTTTCAACCACAAACGTCTTTGCATCTTAATGACAGTTGATCTTCTACATCACAAACAGTTGCACATAATTGTGAAGTGGAAGGAAAATTGTTAATATTTTTTTAATAATCTACAAAGTTATATGCAGTTGCAATTATAGCTGCAAGCCCCCTGAGGTATAAACATCTAGAGACTGAAATGTTTGATTCTTCTTCTTTGCAAACCAGTACAAGCTCAATCAAACTGGGTTTGCATTTCTTTTAGCCACAGATTCTCAATTGGATGTCGGCCTGGACTTTAAATAGACCATTCTAACACATGAATATGAAGCTCTGGTTGTATGTTTTGGGTTGTTGCCCTGCCAATAAGCAGCCTAGCAATTAGGGAGACTGTTACACCTCTTCTCAACATTTCTTGTCTCAGTTCATTTCTCATGTTCAATGTAGTGCTATGATTAAAGGGAATGTTTTATCAAGAGAATGATTACTTGCTGCATTTAAAATGTGTATTTGTAAATATAAGTATGGGTTAAAAATCAGGATTTCTCAACACAAAGCAAGTTTTTGTAATAAAGATCAGATCTGGTGTGGCTAGACACTTTAAAATAGTTGGCCATGATATCTGTTTGTTGAAATTACAAACAATTACAATTACATTGAAATGGTGTCTGGAACCTAAAGATGGGGTGACAGAGACTGACTCTTGCTACAAAGAAAAGCCTTTTGGATTCATACTTTACAAACAGTAAGCCTAAACGGTTTCAGTGAAGAAATAATATTGAACTGCATGTTTTCCTTAGTTATCTTGTTTGGTTTTTTTTTTTGGTAAGACATTGTATGATTAACTAAATGCTATCCTGTTTTACAGATTCTCCCACCTGACCTGTGGATCTATGCAGCACTTCCAGAGTTAACGTAGATCATTGAGTGCTTCTCTGATTAATGCTTTCCTAGACAGACACTTCTTGAAAGGTTACTTTTTCCGTTTCAGATAATGGACTGAGGTGGCTGAATACATATGAATACCACAACTAATATTTTTATCCAAAAGAGATATAAAAACCATGCTTCGTTCTCTGTCCACTTCACAATTGTGCACTACTTTATGTCTGTCTAAAATCTCAATAAGATACATGGAAGTTTGTGATTGTAACATCAAATGTGAAAAGGGTTAAAAGGTATGAATACTCCTTTGGCCCTAAATCAGGAGATAATTAGAAGTTCATGTGTTTGCTGACTCACCCTCACTCTCTCCATCTGGGTCCTGAAGGGATACAGCAGCTCGAACAGGATCAAACCCAGCGAGTAAATGTCCACTTTATGAGAGTACGAGTTACCAGAGAGCTGCAAAACAAAAAACACATCAGTTTTAGTCTCTTATGTTTTGCAACACAATCACTTCACAGAAAGCATTTCATGCTATGTTCCCTCACCTGCTCAGGGCTCATGTAGAGCTTGGTGCCGACCTGGCCTGTGTGCCGAGTGAGGAGTGGTGCAGGTGTCAACACGCTCGGCTCATCCTCATCATCCTCCTGGTCCATAGCAGTCACCAGGCCAAAGTCTCCCACTTTCACCACATCGTCCATGGTGAAGAAGATGTTAGACGGCTGGAGGGACCATTAAACAAGACACAGATGATTGATTAGTTTGTCCAACAACTCACCTTTTAGAAGAGAGGGTCACATTATGACAACCATACATACAATTTTATCTTTCACAGCACAGGTTTTGTATGCATTTACCTTAAGGTCTCTGTGCATGAGACCCTTGCTGTGCAGGAAGTCGACAGCTTCCGCGATCTGCAGGAAGATGTCCAGACACTGGTTGAGCTCTCTCTGGTCCGGCAGGCAACGCTGAGCCATCCAGTCCTTCAGGTTCTCCTTCCGACAGAGCTGCATCTGGATGTACAGGTACACCTGCAGGTAGGAGGACATGTTCAAGGGTTTATTTAAGCTCCAGCCCAATCAAAAGAGAAAGAGAAAAAAGAAGCTACTATTCTATCATACTGCAACAGAGCCAAAGAGAGCCAGATTTTAGGCAAATAACAGGAAGGTTGAATGTATGAAAACAAAGTTGCTTTGTTTTATCCTTTTGAGCTTTCAATGTCGGTCTGTGATGGAACATGCTGGATTTTCAAATACTGGCAGCCTTTTGAAAAACGTACGCTTTGGAAAACAGTCTCCAGGGAATACACGGAGACTGCTGTAGTAATAATGCTAAGAATGCTTACCATGCTAATCACTAATATAAGATGTTAAAGACAGTTTACACCAGACACCATAATTGTATGTGTTACATATGAAACTAATTGGTTACAAAGTTAAAATAATTTTAATAACCTTTGGGGAAGGCTGGAAGCGCTGGACTGGTGAAGTAGCAGGGAGAGCCAAGGTGAGAGAGGTTGGTCGAGGAGGACTGGAAGAAGAAGGTGGGACAGACTCCTGCTGTCTGGTATGTGAAGAAGAAGAAGAAGTCTTCTTCTCTATCAGTGTTTTGGGACTGGCTGCGCTTGCACCCGAGTCTGTATCAGCATCTGCATCTCGATCACAGCCAGAGTCCTCAAACACAATGTCAAAGGATGAAGAAGTGCAGTCACTGGGGCCACGTGGAGGGCAGAGCTCGAAGGAGTTAGGGGTGTCTGAAGCGTCAGCGTCGGCTTGGCTGTCCCTCTCAGACATCAGGCTGTCGTGGCCAAGCAGTGGCTGGAAGGACAGGTCGCCGTCATCAGCTCCAAAGCCAACTGTGCTGTTGGAGAGGAGGGCCTGAGCACTGACAGATGCCTCCAGAGCATCTCCTTCAGGACTAGAGACGGGGTACGCAGAGCTAGACACCGGTACTTTGACTGATAGCACCTCCATGTGGTCAGGGATGCTCATTGGCCAGTCAGTGGTACTGAAAGAAAAAGAAAAGGTTGCATAAAAAATGTGAAAACATCCAGCTGAAATGAAATGTGTAGGCTACTGATAGTAAGGAGGAAGGAAGGAAAGAAAGAAAGAAGGAAGGAAGGAAAGAAGGACTAAGAAGAAGAAAGGAAAGAAGGAAATACTAAGAGGAAGGAAGGAAGCTTTTACATAAAACAGGATAAAAAGGAAGGAAGTAAAAAAGGATGTAGGATAGAGGGAAGATGGCAAGGAAAGGAATGGAGTAAAGGAAGAAGGGACAAAGGACAGATGGATGTAACCTTTAGAAAAACAAATGAACTAAGCCTTTAAATACAAATATTTTCCAAACTCTTGTCTTTTTCTATATTTATACAGACCTGGAAAGGATTTAAATCAAACCTTCTCAGACTCTACAGGACCCCTGTGTACCACCTCCCCATCTAACCTGGCATCCTTATGACACCTCTGGTCCATTTCTTCCTGCCAGCCCTCAGGGGGGCTCTCCTGCCAGGCGTTGAAGTAACGGATAATCCCGGGGTGCTCCAGCTTCGCCAGAGCTTTCACCTCTCGCATCACCTTCTCTCGGGCCAGCTCCCTGAATGACAGAACCAAAACATGAGGCTAAAGTTCTTATTCAGTTATGGCTGAAACACATCCCTCTTTTAGAAGTTAATGGTTAATGGTCTAGAAAGAGATCAAACTGACATATTAGTGACTTTACATAAACAGTTTTATTTTTGCAGCTCACATTAAAAATTATTTGTGACATTGCAATAAAATAACAGTAAAAACAATAAATGAAGCTTTTTTTAAACTGCAAGAGTTTTGAAAGCATCTTATAGTGTTATTACAATTATTAAGGACATGGAATAAAACTATATTCTGCTCCATTGGGCAAAATTTAAAACAATTGTAAACATTTAGGTTCGAAATCAATAGCTGAAATTGAGAAAAAAAGGTCGACATTTCAGCTTTATTTCCAGGTGTTTTATTTTAGTTAAAAGTATTGAAGCATAACACTTAAAATAGCTGAAAATTTTATTTAACATCATATCTAGCTGTAAAGCATTTGCTTGCAATAACTGGATCAACCTGGTTACAGGAAACTCACATCACCAAACTGATGTTTTTACTGCAGCCTTTAACAGTTGTCTCTTACGTTTGCTCTTCAACAGGTAAGATGCTGCTGTGTGGGATTTAGGTCTGGTGATCGGCAGTCAGTCCAAAACCTTCCACCGTTTCCCTCGGATGAACTCAGTTTGACTGCATCTTTTTTTAAAGTCACTGAGCCAATGTTTCTGTTGGCTTCTGACTTCATTATGCTACAGCTATCCTGTGTTGATATATGATGTGCATCATCAGTTAAGAAGACGTCCTGCAAGCCCCTGCCATGATATTACCTCCAATGTGTTTCACAGATGAGCTTATATGTCTGAGCAGATCCTTTCTTTCTGAAAACTGGAAGCTCTTGGGCACTTTGTTCAAGGTTCATCTTTGTCTCATCAGTCCATCCTAGTTTGTCCTAGAAGGTTTGAGGCTGGCCTTCCTGGTCTTGCAAATGAGTGCTATGCATCTTATGGTGCAGACTCTGGACTTGGGTTCATGAAGATGTCTTCAAACAGTGGACTGTCACTTTGATACTTTCACATACATTTCACCTTCTAGACTTTAGCTGGGGTTTTTCTTTAAAGCTCTACAATAGTTTTTTCATCATCTGTTCATCTGTCCGTTCTGCATCTGTTACCTAAGGCCTTCCTTCTGTGCTTTTCTAACACTCACGGCGACTATTGCCAACATTTGTGCAAAGACTCTGATTTTTCATCTTCTCTCAGCTGTTTTTTCCCTGAAAAACTCTCTGGTTTTCTTGTTTGTTGCAACTCTAACCATAAATACAGTCTGTAAAGGCAAAACCCAAATGAGAAAAGACCTTCAGGTCCGTCTGTTGTTTAAAGGATCATGGTAACAGGCCCAACGTGGGCAATAACAAACAGTTTTCAGGCACATCTTCCTGTCCTGTCTCATATTCATATTTTAATATTTGCACCCTAAAGCATAAATAAAGAAATTGTCCTCAGTTTTGCAATACTTTTGGAGGGGATTGTACTTAATAGAGCAACATAGATCAGTCCACAGGTGTTAAAATGCAAAGAGAAGCACAGCTGCATCAGCTCAACATTAAATATCCATGCTTGTCTATATAAATAATAAATGCACAGCTAATACTGGTTTCAAAACGCCAGTTAAGCCTTTGTGTGGTTTTCTGTGTTTAACAAGTAGGCCACCGCTTACATAACTGCCTTTAACAGCCCTAAAGAAAACAGAGCTAAAAGGAGCACTAATAGCCTCCAGCAAGGAAGCGTGCTGCAGCCAACGAGAGTCGCTACCTGTTGGGCAGGCGGATTCTTTTGATGGCGTAGTTGCAGTCGTCCACTTTATTGCGGGCTTCAAAGACAACGCCGAAGCCCCCGCGGCCAAGGCACTGCACGGGCTCGAAGTCTGTCAGGTACCTGGAAGGGGCAGATAAATGTTGGTTACCCCTGTGCGTAAAAGAATCACTCTTCTTCAAGTGGCTAAAATTGTCCTGTCACCAGGCAGTTGTAAGGAGAATGAGATCAGACTTCCCTGTGTTGAAGAGAGCTCATTAAGTGATTGAAAGTGATTACCAGGGAAGGAATTACAACCTGACAACTTCATTCCAAGGTTCTCCCTGCCTGCCAGACTGTTAGATAATCAACGGGGTAAAACAACAGCCAGAGTTCCAACTGATATCATAGGAAAACAATCAAAAAAAAAGTTTCATTTATATTCCATTATAATTTTGGCAAAGTTCAAGGTAAAATACTGAAAACACTGTTAAATCTCTCCAATGTTCTGAAAACACACCAAGTCAGCATTTCAAAGCACCAGACTGACAAGCTGAAAAGTGCTGATCTAAAAATCACTGACAGAATGACACACTAAATGTGCACACAGTGGAAAAATAGGTGCATGGTCACTTTAACACTCATTTTGGACGTACTCAAAATGATACATCTAATCAAATCTCAGACTGAGTATGTTAATGTATGCCATCGTGGAGTCGTGGTGAAGCAGAAGAAGTTAAGCAGTGCTGGAGAATTATTAGAAGATTATTAGAAGATTTCAGTGATTTGTTGTAGGTTAGAGTTGATTATTGATTTTTCGTCATCTGTTTACCTTGAAGATTAGTGAGGCTGCATAAAGTAGTGTCACTGCAGTGGCCTAAATATTAATGGAGACTTAAGTGGAAAATAATAATTGTAAAATTCCTTGCCTACCTATTAGACAGGACTAGGAAGTACGGAAAAAAAAAAACTTTTAGCTTCTGAAATAGGAAATATTTCAAGATTTCTCAGAAAAATAGCCAATCAAACAATGTTACAGCGAAAATATGGAGTGTTTGTGATTTACTTCTGACTGTTTAGATAGAACTTTAAAAATTACAAGATAACAAGAACAGTCTGCGCTGAGGATCTCAGGTGTGTACAGGAGCGAGGGTGAGAGATTTGGAGGTGCCGAAGGGAAGATGTGCCTGCCTTGGATCAGCTGGACGAACTCTGCTGTATGGGTCCAAGAACAGTGTGACATCATTTTGGCCTGTGCCGATCTGCACAACATCACACTGGAGAATCAGATCTCATTTGGTGCTCTGCTCTGTGATTAACCGATATATATATCCGAGGACTTTCAAATGGAGACACAGCAATGCTGAAGTGTTAGCATTCAGCTTCGTACGTATATTTATTAGTCATTAATCGTCTTTTGTGATGCTGTTTCTTTAAAAGCTCGGGGAGAAGTGTTGTTTTTACAATCTTTCTTTCATCCATGTTGTGGGTGAGCTCTCTGAAGCTATGAATAAACCTGGGAGTGCGATGTAAATGTTGACTGTTCCCAGCTGCCAGATTTAACAGCACCAGACTTCTCGTACACTGGATTAGCCACTACAAGCACAGTCTCATAAATCATTACTACCATTATTACAGCAGCCAAATCTACAACAGTGTTCGATAAATGAGGAACAGCGCCATGTGCTTACAGCTGGGAATGATACATTCATACTCGGCTGCACCCTGGAAAACACCTGCCCCGTCTCTACATGGGACTCAAGGCTGAAGTGCGCGAGCACGTGTCAATCAGGCCTTTGGTCCTGACCTCGGTCCCCCTCCTGATAATCCCGATTTGTGTTTGCCTCAGCTGCTGCAACAGCTGCCACTTTTATTTTTGGGAAAGTTGTACAGCAAAGCTAACCTATAAACCAGAGCAGCAGCTCTAAAGGAAAGGAAGGATTAGGGTTTTCATTTAATTCAGTTTATTCCCACTTGTTTCAAGGTGCATTTCTATAAACAAACCTAAGATCAGCATGTGTGCCCAGTATGCAAATGATGCCTGCTGGTCAGGAGTGGTAAACTTTTGAGAGCGTTCTGACCGTGATGTAATGTGACACTGTGACCCCGCAGAGCAGATGGAACTGGGCAGAGCTGCCGCTGCGAGGAGCGGCCCAAGGTCATTCTGATTTGATGGGAAACAGCTGAGTTACTCCTATCTCCCATCTCGGCCATGTCCTATCAAGGCAGGCTGGAAGACCAGTGGTCACCATGGTAACAGTGCTCAATCTGTAGCTACACCTTAAACAAGTGAGACTTTCAAGCGCGAGGATAATAACTCCTGGAACAGCAGTGGGAGCTGAGAGAAGTTCAGCTTCAGCACAGACAGAGATGACAAATGGGGAAGGGCTGCTCTGTGGTTAGTTAGTGAAGTACCTGGACACATATTCACTGAAGCGGTTCTCCATGGCAACCGGCTCTTTGGATTCAACAACTTCAAGGTCAAACTTGCTGTCGGTCTGGCATTGTGTCTCTGACTCTTTCCGTTGCTTGTATAGACAAAAAGACAGTAAAACATGTTAAACACACATAAGAAAACTCACATTTTTAGCATTCAAACAAGTTCCCCAAGGCAGATAATTAATATATAAATAAATAAGGACAACAAGGATTTAATAAAACAGAAAATTCCCTCATGGTAAAAAAGCAACCATAATTGAGGGAGTAACCCCCAATGCAGAATCACAGCTGCAGTCAGGTTGTGAACTCTTACCCTCACATAGGCCACAGGGGCAGGAGGGTGGAAGAACTTGCGGACGATGTAGGTGGTGGCGGCGATGCAGAAGACGATGGTTCCGAGAATTTCCTTCCACCATGGCAGCAGCAGCACAGGGTCCTTTCTCCTACGATTGTCTGAGCCGGCATTGTTTCCCTTTATCAGACTAATGGCACTTTCACGTTTCTCCCGGTAATGCTTGCTGTAGGGGAAGTAGTAACCATTGTCTGCGGTACCAAGACGGAGACAGGTGGTCGTTAGGTCATTTTGCCTTCAACTGACACATACTGTCCCTTGTAAAAGAATTAATTCGTCACATTTTATCACGTTACCACCACAAACCTGCGTGTTTCATTAGGATTTTAAAGTAGTGCATAACTGTAAAATTGAGGGACAATACCACACAGATTTCCTTTTATTTAAAAGAGGACATATTGTGCAAAATCTACTTTTTTAGCTCTTAAACACATTTTTTGTGTATTGGGAGTCTCTGAAAGTCTAGAAAATTTCAATTAAGTCACTCCAGATCCTGCGATGATATATTTAGATGCTTTTCGGGTCATATTTGGTCAGTCTGTTCAGATTTTTCCATTTTCTATTACTTTTTGTTCTCTATTACGTCACAGTATTTTCTGTGGAACTTCTAAAGATGGTCATGGACTTCCGGCTAACCGATCCAGTGAATACGCCATTTTTTTCTTGCAGTATTCTCGTAGTTCAAGTTAAAGGATGCTGAAGCAGCAAGCGGAAAAATCTAAATGTTCTGTTGTCGGTTGTATTAACCCACACCAGACATCACACCAACCCCCAGGATCAGAACCTCTTCAGAGTGCCTGGTTAAATTTTATTTTTAATGGAAACGTGCCGAAATCAGTGGGGAAAGTCCTCTTCGTTTGCACAAAACACTTCAGGGGGGAGTGTTTCAGCAACCTCGGTCGAATGACCCCGTCTGAGGGGTCAGTTCCTTCTGTCTATGGAAGCGACGGACAGAGCAAAGAGGTTAGCTGCAGATAACGGTAAAATGACAGCAAGCTTGATTGTTGAGGTGTTGATAGAACTTATTGGCTGTTGTTTTGATAGCACAGCTTCGTACCTCCTGCTAATGTTAGAGCTGTGTGCTCGCTTTTAGCTCCTTAAGGACATCACCTTATTGTGTGTTTTGAATAACAATATTAAACAAACAGTTTTGCAATCTGTTTGGTTGCCCTTTTTGCCTTGAGAAACACATGATCCAAATGCATTCAGTGATGTTCTTGATGCTAGTGTTAGCTAACTCGTTAACTATGTTGAGGTCTTGTTTAAAAGTTGTGTTCATTCAATTTGTGGTAGCATTAACATAGTAATGCATAGGTAGCCTTTCCATTTTCAAATAATGGATTGAACAGTGCTCGTTGACATATAGGTCTCTCTAACAAACCCCTGAGGCCTTCACAGAACTGTTGCATTTAAACTGAGATTATATTACACATAGGCTGATCCTTTTTAGTATTTAGCAGATTTATGAAAGTAATTGATTGCACTGGGTTATACTTTAGGGGTATCAGAGTGAAGAGGAATAATAAAAAATGTGGGGCACACTTTTTAGATATTTGAAAACCATGCATCATTTTCTTGCAACTGGATAACATGCACTATTTTGTGTTGGGGTCTCACATAAAATACACTAAGATTTGTGGCTGTAACAAGGCAGAATGAGAAAAAAGTTGAAGGGGTATGAACACTTCTGCAAAGCACTGTACATGGTTACACAATTTTTAGGAAATTATGAGGTCTTTACCGTATGGATACTGAAGAATGGACAAGGCTCCATTGCTGTATTCATCGTGGGAGTACTTGTCATTACTCAGACACTTGTCAAATTCGTCAGAGCCGACCAGAGCTGGAGTCCGAGACGGGGACTCTGTAAGGACAAGATTAAGCCATTCCTTGGAAATCAATTAGGAATCATGCTGCACTGTTAAGATTCAAATGATATCGCTTTGGGCTTTAGGGAATGAACCGATATACAATTTCTTTGTGTCTTCAAAAACTGCTTTGAACTACCTTTGGGTTTAAATAACAAACAGCAACTGTTTTTGGTCCCTTTGTGCTTTTTATCATCAAACTCCATGTCCTTGGTTCTTAGTTTTATCCATTAACACAGGATAACTTACGTATAAGTGGCTTCCATTTGACAGTGGGGAGAGAAATGATGTCTTTCTCTGATCCGATAGCCTTAGAGGGGAACTTTTCAGAGATCCTCACTGATGACTGGAGGTAGAGCTGCCCCTGAAACATCCCTGAAAATACATTCATGCTCTAAATGACAGCAATGTTTCAAGATACCAAAGAAAAAATAAATAATACCATGCAGCATGAATAGACACAGTCAGATGAGCTCACCGAGGTAGACACTAGACTCTGCAGCACTCTGGACTTTATCAGGATCCTCCTCGTCATCATCTTCAGATTCTGATTGGCTGCTGTAGGCGGTGTCATCAAACAGGCTGATCGGTGTGACTTTACCCCCACCCACCAACCAGGCAGAGGCGATGGGTGTGCAGAACTATACAAATAGAGACACAGAATGAGCCATTATACAGTAAACATTGATCTCTATAATGAGACACATAATCTACTGCACTCAGCTCAGGACTAATGCTGTTTAAACCAAATATATCTCACCTGATGTTCCCAGACCAGCTGTCCACTGGGCTCAGTGCTGAAGGCCATGACCTTCCAATCTGGAACAGACACTTTGATGACGAGGTCCAAATGTTGATTTTGGTTCTGCTTTTTGTCCATTTGCTCCCTCTCCTTTGGTTCATCGATGATGACTCGCTGGCTTTCCTTCCAGGTGTCATCGCTCGCTACATCTCCCTCCAGAAAGTTCAATCCAGACTGCTTCTCAGGGACAAGTTTGAGCTCAAAGCTCCCAACACTGAAGTTCCACCTGAAGTCACAGGGAAGAGCCATTAAAAAGAATACTAATGAAGAGAACCATCTTTTTATTGTGCATTTTGTCCTTCATAATGTTTGGCAACTTAATTATCTCCATATGGTTCCAGACTCAAATTTTGAAGTCCTTTTTAGCCAACTCTTAAAGTATAAATTCAAACGTTTGGTATGAATTTATTGCAGATATGTCTAGAGTGTTCAGGCTTTAAATAATAAACCGGCGCCCTGGTGGGTAACAGCCACAGACTGTGAGGATGGATGGATGACAAATAGATGAATGCTCTGATAGATGAAGGAATTCCTTTTTAATCATATTAGTAAACCATTTTGTCATTTCACATTTAAAACCATTGTTCTCCATTCTAAATAGTGAAGATGTTAAAATTTAAGGTATAAATGACAAAATAATGAATATAATAACATGTGATAAGTAAATAAATGTGTTAAACGTCTTGAACAAAACAGGAGATGCTTTTATTTTGATATTTTCAGCCAGAAGTGTTCTTGCAATGTTGCAGCTAGCTTACAAAAGAGGAAATGTTGGAGGTAAGTTATGTTTATTTTGTTTCCTAAATGATCCAAATGCATTTAATGCAGAGTTTATTTAGAGAGGCATCCATGTGTTAATCCTTTGTTTGGTTCGTATTACATGTTCATCCGCTAGGGGCACTGTGGGGGGGTTGTGGGGAGGGTGTGAAGGTGGAGCTACTGGAGGTAGCGGTGTCGGAGTTGTTCTGGAGGAATGCTCATGGCGGAATAAAGTTACGAAAGGATAAACAAGTTGTTTTCTTTGACTAACATTTGTAGCAGAGGATGGTTAGTAACTACAGAGTACCGCCAACGTTTGAAGAAGGAAAGCCTTACGAAAGCTGGAAGAATGAAGTCAACATTTGGACGAGAGTTACGGATTTGGAAAAAAAGAAACAAGCGCTTGCAGTCGCCCTGGCAACTGTCTGGAAGAACGCGGGACACGGCGATGGAAATTCCGGTAGACGACTTAAATAAAGACACTGGAATGATTATATTGTTCGCCAAACTAGATGACTTGTTCCTGAAAGAGGAAAAGGACAGGATCTATGAGGCGTACTCGGATTTTGATCGAATCATAAAAGAAGTTAACATGTTGATGGCGGACTATATTATTGATTTCGAGCAGCGTTACTCGCGCATGAAAAAATACAACATGGAGCTACCTGACGGAGTTTTGGCTTTTAAGCTTTTGGACACTGCATGTTTGGATATGATGAACAGACAGCTGGCTTTAACGGCATGCTCAGATGTAACATTTGCTTCTATGAAGTCCGCTTTGAAGAGAATATTTGGCGAAAAAAGAGAGCAGAGAGCGGCAGCAGAAGGCATTAGACAGGAGTCCGTGTTTGCAACGGAGCAATGGCGGCAAAAAGGCAAGTACTGGCGGCAAAGTCCCCATCAGAAAACTCCACAGCCCAACACACCGCAGCCCGGTACAAACCCGCTGGATAAGTACGGACGACGGTCGAAATGTGCCGTGTGCCAAAGTACTTTTCACTGGGTTAAAAACTGTCCGCACAAAGCTGATAGTGTTAAAATTGCTGATGATACAAAAGACGTGGAAGAGTGCAATTTAACTCTGTACACCAAAGAATCACCAATAGATGCCGAAATATTCATGACAGAATGTTTTGGCTCGGCAATAATTGACACTGCTTGCACTAGGACAGTTTGTGGACAAGAGTGGCAGGACAACTACAGTACTGTATTACAAAAGAAAAGTGTGAAGAGTATGAAAGAGACAGAAATACAGAGTCACAGGCCCTTCAAGTTTGGAGATGGAAAAATTGTCTACTCCATAAAAAAGGTAAAGATACCTGCTAAAATTGGCAACACAAAATGTAATATAGAAACTGAAGTAGTACCTGCTGACATCTCGCTGCTTCTGAGTAAAACCTCATTAAAAAGGGCAAGGACCGTTTTGGACATGGAAAGGGACAGTGCAGTGATGTTCAACCAGCCTGTCAAACTGGACTTTACTAGCTCAGGTCATTACTGTGTGAACATTGTGGACAGTGAAAATAGAAATGTTATTCACTCTGATAAGCTATTAGAAGCTACTGAGGAAGAAATACTGACTATAACAGACAAGATGAACACAAATAAAAAGATGAAAGTTCTGGAGAAACTTCATAAACAGTTTGGACACGCCTCTGCTGATAAAATACAGAGACTTTTGACTGGTTCTGGTAACAAGGACACAGAATACAACAGCCTACTGAAAAAGTTGTGAACCAGTGTGATGTGTGTCAAAGATATTGTAAGACCAAACCAAAACCTGCTGTCGGCTTACCATTGGCATCTACATACAATGAAACAGTTGCTGTAGATCTGCACGAACTTGAACCTGGGGTCTGGTACCTACACGTTATTGACCAGTTCACCCGTTTCAGTGCTGGTAGTGTCTTAACCACAAAGAAGTCTTCAGAAATAGTCAAATGTTTTATCCATGATTGGATCAGTGTACATGGCCCACCACAAAAGTTGTTCAATGACAATGGTGGTGAATTTAATAACGAGGAAGTGAGAGACATGGCCGAGAACTTTAATATTGAAGTTAAGACAACGCCTGCTTACAGTCCGTGGAGCAATGGACTGTTAGAGCGCCATAATCAAACTTTGACGGAGATCCTACTGAAAGTCAAAGCAAGTACTGGATGTGACTGGAGCATTGCCATGGACTGGGCCCTTATGGCAAAGAACTCTATGCAGAGTGTCCATGGATACAGCCCACATCAGCTGGTGTTCGGGCAGAATCCCAACCTACCCTCTGTATTAATAGACAAAGCTCCAGCTCTAGAGGGCACCACCAAGAGTGAATGGATTGCCAAGCACATTTCAGCCCTGCATGCTGCAAGAAAGGCTTTTACAGAAAGGATACGCAGAGCACTAAAGAAGCAGCTGCGACCCATAGACAAGCGATATGAAACTGGAGACAAAGTCTTTTACAAAAGAGTGGATTGTCCAGATTGGAAAGGACCAGGAGTGGTGATTGGTCAAGATGGTACAGTCGTTTTTGTAAGACACGGAGGCACCTGTGTCAGAGTGCATCAACTCAGATTGAGAAAAGTTACTCACGAGAATGAAGAACCTCAAATTGCCTGCAATGAGGAGAACATTCAAGGACAACATACAGTGGACATGATTCAAGAGAATGTAGGAGAAGAGACTATTGCAGTAAATCCTGAGAATCATCCTTTGCCTGCTCCTGTAAATGCAGAGGCAGAGAGACAGCACACTGGGAACACCATCATAAAGACAGGTCAAATTGTGACATTCAGAAATGCAGAGGGTATCTCACCAAAAGCTAAAGTGTTGGGGCGTGCCGGCAAAGCAACTGGGAAGTACAAGAACTGGTTTAACTTGGAGCTGTTGGAGCCGGCAGAAGTGGCTGGCAACAGTGAATCAGCTGATATGTCACAGTTGGAGGATTTTCAAGTCCAGGCAGATGCTGAGGATATGGATACACACGAGGATGTTTTTGTGAGTAACGACATGTCGTTTGATGAAGCAAAGAAAAATGAAATAATAAGCTGGAAACAAAACCAAGTGTTTGAAGAAATTGAGGACAAAGGACAAAAGTGTGTCTCCACTCATTGGGTGTGCACTCTGAAAGAAACTGAAAATGGTATAATACCTAAAGCAAGACTTGTTGCACGAGGATTTGAGGAGCTACAAGTTTCTGACATACAAAAGGACTCTCCAACCTGTGCCTCAGAGTCACTGAGACTCCTAGTGGCAGTTATATGTCAAAAACATTGGGAACTTCACTCTATGGACATTAAATCTGACTTTTTACAAGGAATGCAACTGTCCAGAGACATTTTTATCAAACCTCCTCCAGAGGCCAAGAGCACAGGTGTGCTTTGGAAACTAAAAAAATGTGTGTATGGTTTAGCTTTTGCTTCACTGTATTGGTATAACAGGGTAAAAAGCATCATGATTGAAGCAGGAGGCATTATGTCTAAGGTTGATCCTGCAGTTTTCTATTGGCTGGATGAGCTAAAAAAATGTAACTGGTGTACTTGCTTGTCATGTTGATGATTTTATATGGGGTGGATCACACGTTTTCAGAGTCAGTCATACCTCACCTGAGGTCAAAGTTTAATGTCGGTCGTGAAGCACATAATAGCTTTTCCTATGTGGGGGTAGATCTTGTCACTGAAGGTAAGAAGGTACAAATACACCAAGAAACATACATTCAGCACTTGGAGTCCAAACACCTCTCACCCTCACGAGCAGCAGAGTCAGCTTCACCTCTCACCGAAAAGGAGACAGAGCAGCTCAGATCTAAGATAGGCCAACTTCTGTGGGTGGCGAGACAGAGCAGGCCTGATGTCATGTTTGATGCTAGTAATTTAGCATCTCGTCTCAAACATGCTACAGTACAGACCATTAATGAAGCAAACAGAGTTGTGTGTAAGCTCAAGGCCATGTCAGTTGAATTGAATTTTCAACATATTGGGGAAGACAGTAACTTAAAGATGGTTACATTTACTGATGCATCTTTTGGAAATCTTTCAGATGGGGGCACTCAAGGCGGGCACTTCATTGTTTTGATAGCTGACAATGGGCGGTTCTCTCCCATTTCATGGCAGTCAAAGAGAATTAAGAGAATTGTCAGAAGCACTCTGGCAGGTGAAACACTTGCTATGTCTGAGGGGATTGATAATGCCATTTTTCTTTCCACACTCTTTTCTGAACTCAGTACTGGTAGTACTGCATGTCCTCCACCTATAATCTGTGTGACTGATAATTTCTCTCTTGTTGATGCACTTAAGTCAACTAAGTCTGTTGCAGAGAAAAGGTTACGGCTGGAAATCAGTTCAATTAAAGAGCTGATTCAAACTAAGAGTTCATCAAGTGTTGTGGTCTCAAACAAAAGACCAACTTGCAGACTGCTTAACAAAGAAGGGAGCATCCACAACCTCATTTCTTAAGGCTCTTTATGAAGGCCTTTGGAAAATTCAATAAATTCATTCACAAGATGTTTCACATTCTATCAGGTTGAAACTGTTCTAACAAAGATCTTTAACGGCTGTGTTTTCTCACGAGTCTTAAAAATGTATGTATCTTTGTTTTTTTTTTTTTTTTTTTAGAAAAGGTGGGAGATTGTTAATCCTTTGTTTGGTTCGTATTACATGTTCATCTGCTAGGGGCACTGTGGGGAGGGTGTGAAGGTGGAGCTACTGGAGGTAGCCGTGTCGGAGTTGTTCTGGAGGAATGCTCATGGCGGAATAAAGTTACAAAAGGATAAACAAGTTGTTTTCTTTGACTAACACATGTCCTCATTATTGTGGTGCTAGAGCTAACATGAACGGATTGTTATGAGCCATTAACATCCCATAATCCACCAACGGCACTAGCTAATACTCAGGTGTATCCTTTCAAAATAAAACATGAGCCGCAGCTGCAGTCTTTAGCTCACATACTGGCTTCCTTTCCCCCTCTAATTACATGTGATGAAAACTGTTAATAAGACTCAAGTCTCAGAGCAGAAGTCCAAGTTAATTCTCGAGTCTAAGTCGAGTCTGGAGGAATAGATGGATGGATCTTTTTTTCCAAACATATCCAGAGATGGAAAAAGGCCCAGACCGTGGCTCTGCATATACACAGTGTGTTCATGTTAAGTGTGTCATGTAAGTGCAGCAACAGTCTGAATAGTTTACCAACTCACTAACTTTCCTGACAAAGGCATGCTACAGCAGCTGGATCCAGCTGCTCGACATTGACAGACTAGTTCAAAACGTACTTTTCCATTCCTGATCGAGGCCTGATAGCTCGTACTGTCTTCTGAGTCCTCTGCAGCAGGAGAACGTCCTCCGTCTCTATCTCTTCCTCCCCCCACCGACTGCAGCCCCCCGCAGAGCAAATGTATCGAATCTGAAGCAAAGACAAATACCGAAGACGTAACAGATGTCAGATATTTGGAACAGTTAATCATGTGCTAAATCGTTAAAATTATTGTCACAATATAATTACCTTGCCACTGTAGGCCCCCAGACCATAAGTAGTGAGGGACTTGCCCCCGACCAGGACAGTGTCCTCTCCCATGCGGTAGGATGACTCCAGCAGGGATTCAACACTGAAAGGCACAGCCTCCATACTCTCCCTGTCCCGGTTCCACTGGAACAAGGCACCATCCAGTGAAGGTATGACCATCTTATTGCCAAATACCTGTGAGGCAGAAAAAAATATACAGGTGGGTCTTATTATTGTTTTTTTTTTATTATTTTATTACCAAACTCATGTACATGAGGCAAAAAATAAAGTAAAGGAAACGATAAAGATAAACAGCCTCGATAATCCACAAGGTTAAAATTTTTTTGAGAAAATAAAATTTATTCAAACATATTTATAATAAGATATTTCTTGTATTTCTGTACCATTAATCAACTACAAATAAATTGCCAATTTCTACCATTTGATTACAGAAGCATTACCTCAGTCTCAGTTAATGTTTTCCATTCTACTTATCTCTCTTACAATTTCCAGCCTTCTTTGTGCAGTGAGAGGCTCAATCTTATTCATGTTCTCATTACAGACTACTTGCAGGGCATCAATACAATCATTGATAATAAGCATGGACAGGTTTCTGCTATTAAGGTACTCAGAGGTTTTTAACATTCATCCATTTTCTATACCCGCTTCTTCCATACAGGGTTGCAGGGGAACTGGTGCCCATCTCCAGCGAGAGGCGGGGTACACCCTGGACAGGTCGCCAGTCCATCTCAGGGCAACACAGAGACACACAACCATGCACACACTCTTTCACACCTAAGGGCAATTCAGAGAAACCAATTAACCTAACAGTCATGTTTTTGGGCTGTGGGAAGAAGCCGATGTACCCGGAGAGAACCCACGCATGCACAGGGAGAACATGCAAAAGACTCCTGTCTTTCTGTATGGAGTCAAACCCAGGACCTTCTTGCTGCCAGGCAACAGTGTTACCAACTGTGCCACCATGCAACCTGCTTTTTTACATTTTTGAGTTAAATGTCCTTTTAACAGAATGTCAGATAAAATGGCGGTATAATCAGAGTTTTGTTCTGGCTGTTTGAAGAAGAAAGTTGCAGCAATTAATTTGGTAACCCACTATGGCTTTAACTGTACTGTGAGTCAGGTAGGCAGGAATTTCTGACCCTTTAGAAAACATGTTTACAGTTTGCCTCTGCATTTCCACATCCATCCCCATATTGTTGGTCACATTTTAAATTTAACTAGATATTATTTAGGATCAAGTGTTATATTTTATTAAATGAAATACAGATGATAAAAACCATAGGATGTTTCTTCAACATTCAAAAAAGCTCTGATAATGTGACTCTACAAGCAGAAACAACATTATCTGAAAAAAATCTCCTTTATGTTTTACTTATTTTTAATATTTATATACACTAAACATTTTGTGCACACAGACCAGGCTATCTGACACACATCCACCCACTCAGCCGTCTCACCGGACCCCGCACACTTGGACTCAATCTACAGACTTGAGACCAACTATTGCCCATTTTCCACTGGCTCGATTTGGCCCTGCTCGACTCCAACCGGCTCACAATGCGAGTGTTTCCATTACAGTTTTTTCCGAACCGGTACCTACATTTTTGGTCCCGGCTCCTGAGCAGGTACGACCGGGGCCGAGTAGGGAATGCATGTGACGTGAACAGACTGCTGTTCACTGGCTGGCCGTTATAGGAGGAGAAATGAGAAGGTTTTCGTTGAGACAGTGCAGGGAAAATTTAATAAAACTCAAGAGCGACTACAATAATATTAAGGACCACAGTGGCCGGAGCAGGTCATACATGTAGTTTTACCATTTACAGATCATAAACCATGCCTGAAGGCTGACAGAAAAGAAAAAGGACAAATCAACTTTCTGAATTACATGCAGGCAGAACGATGTAGCCTATTTAATAACGTTCTAAATCAGCTGATCACACATAAAATGAGCTGTTCAGAGGCACAAACATTTCCCCGAAACACACAAAACAAAACCACCATGAAACAGCGTGTTTGGTTCGGACATTTATTGACAGTCCTTAAGAGAACCAGCGTCTGACGGAGGAGGGAGCAGGCAGAGAGCAGCTGCCCGTAATCAGACTGCCTGCATCAGACCAAGCAGGAGGACGGGGCCGCTGAATCTGCAGAGCACGAATATGCAATATCCCACCTAAAACTAACTTCAAGGGTCAAATGTCCATGGTTTTGCGCTTTTAAGTCCTTGTGCTCATTATTGCCATGGATAAAACAAAAACTTCTTCATAAAGCCCAAAATTGTAACTCCTTCAGGCAAATTGTAGAGCTTTACCATCCATTCAGCAGCATCTCTCCTCTCTGCTCTTCCTGCCACAGCTCCCTCACATCAGAACCCCTGAGCATTATTTTATAAGTTCTGGCTAGGCTATGGTCCCGATAATTATCAAAGTGGATCATTTTAGACATAAAAAAAACATAAATATGAGATTACGGCATATGAGGGCACATGAGATTAGGTAATTAGGTTGGATCTGAAGAAAACTGTGCAAGTTGAGATAATGTGTTTGCATGGGGTGATCATTGTGTGTGTGGGGAGGGGGAGGGTGTGTGAAGATGACATCACTGCAAATGCCTGACCCTTATAGAGATTAAAAATGTAACATTAAGGAAGAAAATGCTCGTCATCCAGATGCAAAAATAATTTGTAGCATTAGCGTTTGGTGCCATAACAAGCTTGTTTGGACCAATCATAAATGTTTCAACCTACTGGTGCTGCTGCTGGGGTCAGAAAATGACTTAAGTAACTTTTAATGTTTAAAAAGTATCAGATTTATTTACTAGAAAGCAAAACATGTGCACACTGTGGGTGGTGGAGGAAGGGTTAGCAATCTGAACAGATCCCTCTCTGCTGGTATGGCTACCAGGCTGCAAAGAGGTTTTACAACAGAGAAGAAAAATCTCGGATCTGTGGATGAGTCATGCTGTTCCTGATGCCTTAATCCATTCCTCTGATCTGGCCCAGTGCTCTGACACCAGTTAGCCTTCTCTCAGCCGCATAATCTCCTGAAGGGAAACACTCTGCTCAGCGGAGTTCCGCACTGGTTGTTCGATTGGATTGTCCTGCATAAAATCTGGATCAGTAAGTCACAAAGCTAAGAAAGTCATATGATGGAATGCACTGGAATGCTTCTGATTCAACTTTCAAAAAGCTCTAATAATCCAAAAGTTTAAAAAGTGTATAACTGTGGTTACATAAAAAATAAATGGCATATTTAAAAATAAAATGAGACAACATATATCAGCCCTCAGCAGCTCCCTCTGTGATTTAAAGCTAATTCAAAAGGAAGCCCTTCAGGTTAATAATTCATGCATGGTCAGCCGCACCACATGTGTTTGATTTCATGTTTGTCTCATGTTTATATGCAGTATTTGGGAAAATAATACACAGAAGTTCCTGAATTTTGGGTTTTTATTTGAAGAAGAATAAAATATTAAAAACAATTAAAAAGAACATTTTAAAAGATAAAAAAACCCATCTTCTTAGCATAAACACTCATATACATAACACTCAACATAACTCAGACTGATTCCAGAGCTGCCTGAATGTGTTATTGAGCCGAGATCTGACCCATGTGTTGATCTAATGTCAGAGGAATTCATGCGCCGTCTAGATGCACCGAGTAACTGGTGAAGTTTAAAAGCAAAGGTGTATTTCTTTGGGACATTAAAGTGCAAAAAAGTTAATAACTAAAATTGTGAGCTGTGAACTGTTTTCAAAGTATATTGCTTTCTCTTTTCAGTTTCTGTCCAACTACATTATTTAATCTGGAGAACTTTGTTTGTGTAGATTTCTTGAGATGCATAGAAACAGCCCTGGGACCTAATCCTGTTTTCAGTAAAACAGTAGTTTCATTTTACAAATGTTATAATTGTAATGATCAGTAATAAATACAGAAAGTAGAAAAAGAATTGCTGAAAGCTTTTAATTATACAGTCATATTTCTTAAATTAGAATATTATTGAAAAGTGTATTTATTGCACACAGGCTGATGTTTTCAAGCCTTTTTTCTGTTAATTTTGATGATTTTCCACTTACAGCCAATGAAAACACCCTCTTTCAGATTAGATGTACGCCAGACACAAAATCTGATTGGTGCATCTCTAATCATAATCATTAAGAGATATTTTTGTTACTGTGTGAATAATATTTCATGTATTCAAAGAATTTATCACGGAGGCATTCATTCAAATGAGCTTGATAATTATTTAATGTTACAAGTCATGTAATCATATTCCACCCTCAGGGAAACCAGAGACGGGGATACATGTATAGTGGGGAATGAGGGGGGTGTTACACATGTACTGTACTGTGTGATTGTTTGTGTGTGGTGCTGCTGACGCTCCAGCGATCTTGTCAAACAGTTTCACCTTAACATGCCGCTGCTGGCCCATAAGGCCACCTCACTGCTCCCCTTCAGCGCCAGAGCCTAACTGTAATGCAGGGGCAAACAATCGAGACTGCAGAGGGGAAAAAAAACTGTCTTTCTAACAATAAACTAAAAATTCTGCCAACCTAGCTGTTTCCATTTCCCTCAGTGGGCTGGGAGAATTATTGCTCTTCCCATTCAGAACAGAGAGCTAATCGAGCATTTGTCACTGTGTGACAATCAATCAAGTTCATTCTTTCACACTGCATGCCTCAGATGTATAGGAAGTGTGTGCTGTCTATTATGTGATGACATCATCTCTAGTTGAAAGCATTACCTCACCTCCCCTTATCACCCCCCCACAACACACTCTAAGTTTATCCTTTAAGCCCCGCCCAACCAACATGACTCACTCCTCTCCGACAATGACCCACCCATCCCTCTAAACACACACACAGACACACACACACACACAGATGCCCTTCAACCCCTCTAACAACCCTTGAGCATCTCCTGTTTTGCTCAAGTGATGGCTTCTTTTTCTGCAGACAATGCGGTTTGTTGCCCATGTTTTAGTGCAAGAAAAAAATAAGTGACACACTCGGCAGGATGGAGCAGGTGACTGGCTGATTTCGCCCTGGCATGTTGAGCCTAGCCAATAGTACGACAGCGGACCCCCTCCAGCCTCCGATCACCGAGCAGACTGGTGTCTCAGGGACCCAGCAAGCACCAATCAAACTGTTGCTAAGCTCTCAGCAGGAAGGGGGAGGGTGGAGGAGGGAAAAGCTAGAGGCAAAGCTGCCCCCCCCACACACACACACACACAAAAGGAGCCAAGCACACAGAGCAGACAAGCATCCCAGGTTACAGAGGCCACGAAGGGCAAGGCAGGATTTAAGCTTATACAAAGCACAACTGCATAGTCATAGACACAAACAAACACACACACACAATCCGAGGATCATAACAAGTGACGTCACACCAAGTCAACGGGTTCAGAGCTCGGGGGCATCACTGTTCAATCCAGTTTGCCAGCCAAATGAGAGCAAACAGGTGAACACACACAGATAAACAGGGTCCTAAAGTCAGAAGGTAGGAAGCATCCTCGTGTGCACAGGACACAGAACATGGGCTGGTGTCTACAGAGGTTTTCCTGTTAAACGTTGCTCTCTGAGCAGTCACTTGTCTTCTCCACCTTTATTACAGTGATTTCCTTCAGTTGTCAACACTTACCTGATCCTACAATAACCACATCACCACATAACCTTAGTAAAACCACCATATTCACAGTAAAAGCTTCAGATACTCAATTGGATTTAGGCCTGGACTTTGACTAGGCCATTCCAACACATAAATATGGTGTTATCTAAACCTTTCCATTGTACCTCTGTTCAGGGTTCTTGTCCTGAAGATGAATCTCCACCTCATTCTCAAATCTTTTGTAGTCTAAAATGGGTTTTCCTTTAGGACTGCAATGTGTTTAGTTCCGCCCATCGTTCTATAAACTCTGACCAGCTGCCTAATCCCTGCAGAAGACACGCACCCACACAGCATGATGCTTCCACCACCAACTTCCCCACTGGTAACGGTTCAATGGTTCAGGGTGACGGTTTTCTGCCACAGTGCTTTGGATGTCGATTCAGAGATGAAATAAATAGGTGGACTCTGTTTACTAATTGGATGACTTCTGATGGTAACTGATTTTACTTATGGGTATCAGAGTGGGGCTAAATACAAAATAAAAGCCACATTTTCAGATTTTCATTCATAAAATATTTTTGAAAACTATATTTAATTTTCCTTCAACTTTGTGTATCATGCAACATTTATACACATAAAAGCCCAATAAAAGTGAAAATATGAAAGATTTGAGGAAGGATTAATAGTTTTTAAGGCCAATTTTAACATTTTAGGTAAGAGCCTTATGAGAAAAGGTTTAAGCTGTCTTTATCTTTCGGGTAAAATGGAACAAAAGACTATAGTCACTGATATTTGATATAAATCAGTTCAGAATTAAAATTCCCAAGAATTAATAATAGTTTTGCTCTTCAGTAAATCCAACTGCTGTAATGAGACGCCACAAAGTCAGCTGGACCTACATGTGTTTTTTTGTAAAACTTCCAGACTTTTTCTAGACTCCCAGTCTTTCAGTTCATTTTGTAAATTTATGAGAAACGTTTCTACAACAGGAAAGAATAAAGGAATGGAGGAAACAAGGTAGGACACAAGGTGAGAAAGACATTGCAACTACAAAGGACAGCTCGAATGCAAAACCTGTTAGAATACTATACTTCTATTGTTCTACTCATAACATATTTGGCCCATTGCATGGACTCCAACTGCCAGCGAAACTATCGGACCTGTGGAAAATGCCCACACCTGATATCCATTTTAGTGACTAAGACCATCCTGCTCAGGAAGACTGGTGACGACACTCAGTAACACTAAAGAAAGAAAAGTGTCCAGAGAATGTGGGTTATTCATAATCGATAGCGTCATCACAATTTTCTGCAATATTATTGCAAATAATTTTATTTATGAAAGGAGGACACAATTAAGGAAGCAGGTAGGAAACACGAAAAGGAAGGCAGGAAAGAAGGATGTTTACAATGAATGAGGGAAGGATACAAGGAAGGAAAAATATTAGGGAAGGAAGGACACAACTTTAAGACAACGGAATAGGAAATGAAATGTGGGAATACAAATATTGTTATATACTTTGATTTTTTTCTATACTTATCTAAACCTGGTAAATACTTAAATCAAATTCCATATTATTCCAGACTAAATAAGAACTCTATAGACTTCTCAGGCTAAACAACTATTTTTACTAAAAACATAAGCCTCAGAGTCTGCCAGACGTTTTGGAAAAACACTATCTGTCAAATGTGCAGAACTTGCTCAATTAGCTGGGGTTGGTTTGTATTGCTGCTCTAATAAGACAGGCTCGTTAAAGACAGAGCGTTCCTCAGATCCAAACACTCCAGCATCGGGACCAGCAGACCAGCATTAAACTGATCTCAGAAGCCACCCGACCCTTGTTAATATTAGAGGCTTTGCCCCCGGAGGGAAAAATACTCAGCCAGAGCGAGTCCACATCAAAGTGCACTGCGAGCATGTATCTGTGCATGCAGCTCTCTTGTCTTGCTCTGAGGCTAACTTTGCTTTCTGCATGTCAGTGTGGGTGGTTTTAAGCTTCTGTATACATGTAAAGGCGAGGGTCCTGCTGTGCGTGTATGGATAAACCATTACAGAAAACAAACCAGGCTCATCCTCCAGGCGAATCAGCTACTCTCTGATTGGTATGGGGGTAGAGAGCATGTCTGGTGTGCATTCAATGGGAATGTGGACTAGATGTTAGAAACAGCTCCCTGCCGGCTGTCTGTTCAAAGTGCACAGAGTTCAAATATCCGTCTAATTGTCTACAGACAGTAAAAAGCAAGAAAAGCAGAAAAAATGACCGTTTTAGGACCGTTTAATATCTAAGATGGTCTCTTTTTGAGAAAGTTGTTTTCTTACATGTTATGTGTCTAAACTGTGCTTTGCAAAAGTATTTATTCCCCATGGACTTTTTAACATTTGTCACATTACTTAACCCCTAAACTCAAATGTATTTTGTCTGTTAGACCAAAAACAAGTTGTTGATTTGTGACGTGGATTTAAAATGATACATGTTTTATTTTTTTTTTTGGATAAAAAACTGAAAGGTGTGGTGTGCATTTAAGTAATCAATTACAGCTGCAAGTCTTTGGAGTATGTCTCTACCAACCTTGAACATCTACAAACTTGCATTTTGCCCCTTCATCTTAGCAAAATAGCTCAAGCTCAGTCATATTGGCTGAATGATTTTAAAGTGCCTGTGACATGCTTGTCCCTTAAATGCAGATACTGAAAGGAAATATCTTAATATTTAAGAAGTTGGGCAGCGATTGCATCATATTAGCATTAAAGACGTGATTAAAGACAATTGTGTGATAAAATAGGCATATTTCGTTGTTAAATTTGGCAAGTCCAAAGTCGCCAGGAAGTAACGTCAGAGGGAAGTCTCTGGTCATTCAATGTGTGAGCGTCAATAAGAAAACTGTTCAGGTAGAAGTCAAGTTGCACTACACAAAGTGTTAATATGGTGAAACGGTGCATTGCTGGTGGTGGCAGCAGCAATACAACGACAGCAGCCGTTTGTCTGCAATACCTTCCTAAAGTGAAGAGGATCAGAGCTGGAAAACTGAGGAGGGACAAATAGGCTGGTCGCAAAAGCACAGCCAGTTGTGATTGGAGGACTTTGCTGCAAACTGCTTCGAACAAGAAACCTCTAAATTCACAATAAAAATTATGTCAGAGGTCAGGATGTCTTACAGAGGAAGGAGAATGTTGAAGCAGAGTCTATAGCCACGCTGTTCAGAGCATCTGATGGGAAAAGATCACCAAAGAAAAGGTTGTTGCTGCTGTTGCTAAAGTGATCAAGGCTCAGCAGGTAAGAACACTTCCGTGTTGCAAAATTACATTTAGATATCAGCAGTTATTGTTAATAATTCAAAAATTATTATTTTTATTTTTATTATTAGTAATAGTGCGAAATTATTTATTATTAAAATAAGATCAATTACACACACATGATATATTTAAATAAATATTTCTCTAAAGATTCTGATATAAACTTTTAAAAAAATTACACACTAGGTAGTGTCTTCAGATCTTGAATCATCCCTTGTTTCTGCTGCTGCTGCTCCATGCTGCTCACTTCACCTCCAATTGATTCACCCAGTGCTGTATATAGACTGTAACCCTGCACTGTATCTGCTCCGGTCCGGTCCGCTGCGAAGCCCGGAGGAGCTCCAAGAACCATGTGCAGACCGCGCAATAAAAGCCAGTGGTAAATGCGGTAGCAAGTCCAAAACAACTCATTCTGTGGAAGTTAAACTGCTTCATTTTTCATTTTATGCATCCAGACATTTTCAAGTGTTTTTTTCTACAATGGGTGAGTTCACTGAGTGCAGTGTAGCTATATTTGTTGCTTAATTTGGTGCATTTAATTTTTTATTGCTTGGTTTAGTACCTGATCTAAATAATCTAATGTAAACAACTGCTAATACATACACGTGTTTGCATAAATATATGTGTGTCTTTATTGATATAGTCTTTAGTGAATTATTTTTGGAAAATCCGGATGTTGTGCTTGTTTTGTTTCCTGGTGGTGCGGTATGATTCATGCATATTGACTCCGGCCGTGCTCCGGCATCCAGCAAAAATAGACTGGTCGAATTAAATGGCCGTCCGCAGCACTTGCCATCTGATGAAAGCTGACTTTGCTCTTCTGACTCTGCTGCGTCTCTCTCTGATGGTGACTGTAATATATCTAGAGAAACATCCGATTCTTCGCTGCTATCTGTGTTGCTGGCCATTGTAGCAGCAGCCAGTTTACCTGCAGGGGTTCCCCTGTGACGTCATAACAGCGCAACAAAATCACACAGGAGTAGTCTGGAAATGCCTTTTTAGTTAAATTTATGACCATATTTCTCAACAACTGTTCATTTCAGTGGCATGAATTTACTTTAAAATATTGTATCAATGTTTCCTTTCCATAAAGCTGGAGGACCTGATAACGTCTCCCCATCATGCCTGAAAGCCTGTGCAAATCCACTCTCTCCGATCTTCACAAGGATCTTCAACAAGTCACTGGAGAAATGTGAGGTCTCCTCCTGCCTCAAACGATCCACCATCATCCCGGTTCCCAAGAAACCCACCATCCTAGGATTAAATGACTACAGGCCTGTAGCCCTGACGTCTGTGGTCATGAAATCCTTTGAGCGGCTGGTGTTGAAGCACCTGAAAGACATCACAGGCCCCCTGCTGGACCCCCTGCAGTTTGCTTACCGAGCGAACAGTTCGGCAGATGATGCTGTCAACTTAGGTCTACACTTCATCCTGCAACACCTCGACCACCCAGGGACATACGCGAAGATCCTGTTTGTAGACTTCAGCTCGGCCTTCAACACCATCATACCAGACATCCTCCACCAGAAGCTCACCCAGCTCAACGTCCAAGCCTCCACCTGTCAGTGGATCAACAGCTTCCTGACGGACCGACAGCAGCAGGTAAAACTGGGGAGCATCTTCTCCCGATCCAGATCAATAAGTAGTGGTGCCTCCCAGGGGTGTGTTATATCCCCACTCCTCTTCTCTCTGTACACAAATGACTGCACCTCAGCGGACTCGTCCGTGAAACTCCTTAAGTTTGCAGACGACACCACTGTCATTGGACTGATCCAGGACGGTGATGAGTCTGCATACAGACAGCAGGTGGATCGGCTGGTACACTGGTGCAGTCAGAACTACCTTGAACTCAACCCACTCAAGACTGTGGAAATGGTGGTGGACATTCAGAGAACACCACCCCCATACATCCCCGTCAGCATCCCCAACAATACTGTATCGGCCGTGGACCACTTCAGGTTCTTAGGAACCACCATCTCTGAGGACCTGAGATGGTCTTCACACATAGACACTGTTTGAAAGAAGGCCCAGCAGAGACTGTACTTCTTGAGGCAACTCAAGAAGTTCAACCTTCCACAGGAGCTGTTGGTCATCTTCTACACTGCCATCATTCAGTCTGTCCTGTCTTCATCCATCTCAGTGTGGTTTGGCTCATCCACAAAACAGGACAGGTCAAGACTGCAACCAATAATTAGGACTGCAGAGAGAATAATCAGGGCTGACCTTCCCTCCATCCAGGACTTATACAGGTCTAGGGTCAAGAAAAGAGCTGCTAAAATCTCTGCCGACCCCACACACCCTGCACATAAACTGTTTATATATGTGTATATTGTACATTGTAAATTGTAAATTTGTATATTCTGTAATGCAAAAACAAAACCAAAGAGCAAAGTGTACCGGAGTCAAATTCCTTGTTTGTATGTACGAACTTGGCAATAAAGCTGATTCTGATTCTGATAAATGTAACTGGGTTTATTTTTTTATGAAAATTTGATGTCACAGGCACTTTAAAGTCTCAGCATATGCCCCTTTTCCACTGGCTCGATTTGGCCAGCCCGGAACAGCGCCGCATGGCTCTGCACGTTGTGTGTTGCATTTCCATAGACCCACTTTGGCTCCACTGAAGGGAACACCTCCTGGAGGCACGGCATTAAAGCATCATGTGTCGTGCTACATAACCGCGAATGAAACACCCAACTGCCAATGTAAAGAAATAAAGACCAAAATGCGTTACAAAAACAAGAAGTAACACGTCTATTGCCTGGGGATTAAATCTGCTGACTGCATTGACAATCAGATTTGATGAGTAGGATTTTGACATCCGTTTTATCATTATTATTATTAAAGATTTCACTTTCCCTTTAAGAGACTTGGAAAGATTTGAATTAGGTCTCGTTTTATTTCTAATAGTTGTTGCCTATATATTTATTCAGCTGCTGCTGAATATTGCAGCCTCCTATGACCGCCAGAAAAGCTTGCACCTCGTCGTTGCTCCAAGGGGTGACTTTTCCGGATAACTGTACGAACTCTTGAATGCACGTTTGAAAATGCCGGTTGTTTTTTTTTTACGCTGGTCGACTCTTACGGCTGGCTGTGCCCACGGCCAATCAATGAACAGCCGTTTGTTCACGTCACGTACAGTACCGACTCAGCCTTGCTTAGCCCTGCTAAGAAGGAGGTACCAAAAAAGTAGGTACGGTACTGAAATAACAGTAATGGAAATGCTTGCAAAGCGAGCCAGGTGGAGCCGAGTCGGGCCAAATTGAGCCAGTGGAAAAGGGGCAATAGATTTTTAACTGGAGTTTGGTCTAAGACGTTAATGGGCTTCCATCTAAAACCTCTCATTGCAGATCTAGCTATATGTAAAGTCAACCTCGTGGCTCAGTTTAATCTCTTTTCCAATTTTTAAGAGGTTTTCCTGTATTTCATTCTAACCATCAGCTGATTAGCTTCTCTGTCCCTGCTGAAGAAAAGCTTACCCACAGCATGATACTGCCGCCACCATCATTCTTGTTCTTCTCAAGGGGCAGTGGAGGCTGCTGTGGGCCTCTGCACCGCCCCAAAGCTATCAGAGATTATTCTGGCACAGCTGTCCCTTCCCAGCTGAACCCAGACCCACTCTTTCTGCTTCCAGACTGCAACGGTATCCCACAGAAGCACAGCCACCACAGGCTGATCTCCTTAAGGTCGGGTTGCGAAGTAAATATAATGTTCTCTTTGTCCAAAATAAATCACTGCACCAAAATAAACTAAAATATTGTCTATTTTATGTATATTCAGATTGATTGTGTTGATTTTATACAAAAAAGGTTGTTTCTTCAAATTGTTGCCTTCAATCCTTTCAATAATCAAGCAACCTTGATTTTCTAACATGGTGAAATTTGGATAAGTTTAAGGGGTGCAAATATTTATGCAAGGCAGTGTATAACTAATACTGTCCACTATTAGAATACTTTTACAGAAGCAACCACACACATGTATTTATTGTAAAGGACAAAAATGTTTTTCTGTTTAAATAAGCAAAACCAAGTTTCACTGTACCTCAGGTTTGCTGAGGCTGGAGGACACCAAGCACCCTGAGCCAACATCTAGGTCCCACTGCTTCCTGCCTTGGTTGTGAGGATCCAACGCTGAGATCCGCCCATCCAGGGTACTGATGATCACGAGTGACCTATACACAAAATAATAATCAATGTAAGTCATTAAAATGAGGTTTTACGAATTCCAATCATATTAGGCAACACCATTATAAATAGACATGTACTTCAGTGTTTATTGTATTCTTACATTTGTTTGAGAGTTTCTCTGAGCAGCCGCCCCAGTTGGGGACGGGAAGTTTAATCCAACCACAGACAAGTCACCAGATCACAAGGAGCTGTGCAGCAGTGCTGCAGATGTTGCCTTTCCTCTTGAGTCCTATCTTTGTTTGAAAATCAGAGTGACCTTCATCAGAAGCTTTAGCAGCACACCTGTGCCAAGAAACCCCCCGCTGTGTCAGGTGGTTTGGGTGGCATATTGATTAAAGAGGATTATTAAAACATGACATTCAGTCACCTCACTGCAGCCATGAGAGATCAGGACCACAAATGTGCTCAGAGAACATAAACAAAGCTGAGTTGCTATGTGAAGAGAAGAATAGCTGAAAGGACTGAACTCTAAAAGTTAAAAACAACAATATTCCCATTGTTTACTTCTTATTAGGCTTCTTAGTGTCAACAAAACTGATTTCCCCCCATTCTATAGCAAAGGAAGAGTTTTACAGGGGTTCCTTTCCTTTTTCAAACAGTTCCAGACCTCTGTTTCTCATTTCTATTTATCAGCTTTTTGTAAAGCATAATTACAAACGTTCACCATGAATTTATGGAAGACACTTCTCCAGTGGTCAGGTTTTACATATGAAACCTCAGACTGTAAGTAGGGAAGAAAGAAAGACAAACAGACGGATAGATGAACGGATGAAAAGGTGGACGAACTGTGAGCAAACGGATGGACGGACGGAAAACAAATGAATGGATACATACAACTTTTGAACAATGGAATACAGAATAAAGTGTGGAAACACTCATTTGGCCATAATAATCCAGACCTGTAAAAGACTTATATTTCATAGTTTTCCAGACTTTTCCAGACTCCCTAGGAGCCCCTGGTTTAACACACCTTCCTGATCACTTCACACCCCCTCTTCAACAGCACCTGATGCAGAACAGCTTTGTATTTAAATAATAATAATAAAAATCTAAACTTAAACTCAATCAAACCCAATCATAAATTGGATTTTTTTCAAACTAAGGAACTGGAATGGTGGTTCAAATAGTAAGAGCAGGATCTAAGTGAGTTACTGTCATAAACTGGCATTGAAATCACCTCCGTGAAGAAGAGGTGGTCAGTCACTTTTTAATGATCCTTACTGCTAATCTTCCAAGTGTAGAAATGTATTGTTAATGACAACAGAAAGTAAAACCTCGGTACTGTTAAGCATATTACCACAGCATTCTCCTAAAATACTTTTTGTTTGTTGGTTGAGAGAACTAAAACCCTCCTAACGCTGAATGGAAGCATTTTTCATTCACAGGCAGAGTTGGCTGACAGCAAGCAGCAACAACTGAGAATTGGGGGAAATAGGACACAGGGGGTGGAAGTATTTACTTTGCATGATATATGGGCTGTAGATTTCCAACAGCATGTGATCACCTCACCCTTGAGGAAAGATTTTAAGAAGTAATGAGGAGATGGATTTTTTCCTTTTTTTCCTCCAATTAATTCCACAGCTCTACCTAATAGTTATAGAGATGAAGGGTTTTAGTACTAAGTGCAAATTCTACTAATGGCCTTCATTGCTGTTTATGTGCTCACACAGCAATATCTGCTAACAGTGCTCCCTTCTCCTTTTCCTCTAGTAACAGGATGACTTAGATGAATTGAGACATCCAACCCCACCCTTCACCAAACTGTTAGGGTTTCTGCCGCATTGCCTGTCTGTCATGTACGGAGCTCTGCCTGTGGCCCCTTCCTCACTATTGATTTGTATCTGTCTAAGAGGGATGCTGTTGACAGGGCTTTTGGCTTTATTTAACCAGGGAAGCCACAGAGTGCAGCCGGAGCTTAACCTACTCAAATTCGGGGTCAAAGTGTTTTACCTACGTTGAGGTCACACCTGTTCACCTTAGATATTAAACCCCTAAAGGGAGAGTTCAGCATTTATGAGGTGAGGTTCCGTTAAAAGTTTCTAAGCACCTAATATCTGATCAACAGTAGATGCCTGAAGTCTTTATTTAGCATAAATCTGGATTAGTTGGTCTTAGATGCTAACACTAATGGCTAGTCCAGCTAGTCCAAGAGGGGTCCAGACCAAAGTAAACATTTACAAGAACTCCAATCTCAAAAACATCTTCACGGTTTATGAGAATGCTATATTGTGAACCTCAACACCGTCGTCGTCATATTTACACAGAAACCAATTATTATTTACACAGGAAATTAAGGTAGGAGACGGTGTCTCGCTGAAACACATACTGAGAACAAAAAACGTAAACGTGAAGGGGTTTAAAATGTTTTAAAGTATTATAAAGTATTAAGTAATATAAAATAAAGATTTAAATAAAATTTAAATAAATAATTTTTTTCTAAGGAATATAACACATAGGTGAAAAAAAATGTGCTGAAGGTTTATTGATAGGGGTTTAAATTAAAATGAAGTAACTGCAAAATTGCCTTTATTCATCAAAAATATATATATTCTAACTTTGCACTTGCACAAAGTGCATCAAATGCTGTTGGTTGATGTGTTTATGTAGCCAACCCTGTTAGTTTTCATACATTCAATTAATAGAGGGAACATTTTTTTTGATTTTTCAGCGTTTGTACTGAATAACACAAATCAGAGCTGATCAAAAAAATAAATCAGCCGATTCCAATCTCCAGTCGATTGATTGATGCATTTCTGATTTCCTGCTAACTGTCACCTTTTAACAGAAGCTCATTCTTTTTGTAAACTATTCAAGATAGTAAGGAGTAATAGTATTTTTAAGAGGGTAAATCGCTTACAGTAACATTTCTTTTACTCTCATTTCTGCTCAACTGGAGATACAAGTGAGCATTCAAATGCAAATGGTATCACTAAACTATAATGGATTACGTGTTTTCTAAAAACCGAGATTATCTCTGAGAGTCTGCTGTAAGCATCATCAACCACACCGGCAGCATTAAAGTGTAGAGTGCAAAGAAAAAGAAAAACATTGTTTTTCCTCGCAGCCGCCAATAAAAACACAGTGTTTAAGCCTGATCTCACCCTCTCAATTGGCTGCGAGACCCTGCCAAAAATATTAGGCTGATTGGTTGTTGCTAAGCAGTCGGCTCTCTGAGAGGGTGGAAGCTCTCGCGGCCCTCACTCGGCCAGCCCCCCCCATTCCCATCCACCCTGGCAAGTTGCACCCTGAATGTTAAAGTGATCTAAAAGTCACTAAGAGCACCAAGTTCATCTTCAGAGATAAAAAGATTTCATTCTTAGGGTGCGATCAAAGGCTTTTGTGGCCCCTTTGTACGTCACATAAAGGATGAGGGTTGTGTGTGTGTGTGTGTGTGTGTTGGGGGGGGGGGGGGGTACTTATTTCTAAAACTTAGATGTGATGATCTGAGCAGAGAGAAAAAGTGGAGAAAGGGAAGAGGGAGCAAGGACCAAAAATAATACCAAAACAAAGCAGAGAGCCCGACTGCATCATTGAACTGGGGGCAATTTTATTCACCACATTTGGGCACCGAGACGCCGCAGCTCTGCTCTGCTCCAAAGGGCCTAGCATGCTGCCTGTGGGGCTGCCGCTGCCGACCGTGACGGATGCAGAGACACTAAAGTAGACATCTGAATGGAAAATAAAGAGAGAAAAAGGGAGGCTGCCAACAGACTGTAGGCCGTTAACGTCCTCGCCTGTAATGCTGTCAAAATGTCATAAATGGTGCAGAGCACTCCTTAAAATCACAAAGCCCACAGAGGAGCAGGGAGCCAATTAGCCTCGCTCTCACCAGACTCTGCTCCTCAGAGACGCTCAGCCTCCGTCTGCACACACCGACAAAACTCAGCTACTGGTAAACACTCTCCATTGACAGAAACCACCAGGATGTTTACAGAGCCAGTCTCCAAGGAGCGCGAGCTTCCAAGCCAGACCAATCCAGAAAGCCTGCCGCTTCTCACGAGCCAATGGAAACACAGTTTCCCTTCTTGGCTAGCCAATTAAAGAACACCTCTGCAGTTTGTGAGCCAACAGCAGAGCAGGATTGCCTGTAACCATGCAACAGCAAGCAGCCTGTGCGCATGTTTGAGTGTGTAGCTGTACTGCCACTCAGCCTACCATACAGCCGCTGAGAGGCAGGATGAAAATACAAGAGCGTGGGGAGCACGTGGAGAAGAAGTTGTGGCTGCAGCTCAGTGCTGGCCGCACCCAGCACCAGCAACTTCATCAGCTGCTGCAGCAATGTGCAGATTTAACTGTGCACTTGTCATCGGGGTAAGCCAAAATGGCTTAAAGAATGCAAGCGTAGCGAAGCTAATTTACAAAACAGTAATACTTTGAAAAGGAATGTGCTGGTATGACACCCTCACAGTGAGATACTGCGGTACCAGACCAAACTTCAAACAAAAATCAATAACAAGAGCTAATTGCTTGTATTTTAAAACAGAAAAAGCCAGTTAATCCAACTGCTGCTAAATTGAGAAAATATTTAGAGCTTAAATAATTTTATAACCTTTATTGTTACTTTGATAAACGCACTTAAGCAAAAGCAAAGAACAAACTGTCTCTAAAATCAGTAGTAGATTTCAAGTGTTATTTAATCATCAAGAGTGATGGGTGGCCCACCTTTTCTTTCCACCACATTACTTTCTGTGTTGTTCCCAACCTAAAATACTTCCAAACAGCCTAATTTGTCTGACTTATGAGAGAGCTCACCTTGCTGACAGACAATGCAACATGTAGGGGAGGGGCAGCACTGCTTTACTCTACATTCAATAAAGCCACAGAAAACTTTGGCAGTATTATGATGTAACCTTTTAAAACCTTGGTATACCTTCTTACTGTTAATTGGCCAATGCCTTTAGGAAGTTCCACTAAAAAACAAACTAAGGTACAGGAGAGACTGAAATTCCCTCAAGTTACATTGAAATAACACAGTGCTTCCCCTCCCACACTTGATGCTGGAAACTGTGGTCAGTTGGGAAGCGCTCTCCTGTTGCTTACCACAAAGAGAAGTTTAGCTGTTTGGAAAGATTTCAGATCATGAAGTGAAGACTAAAAGAGCGCCACCTATCACTCCAACTAAAGTAATAGTTTTAAACTGCAGTTATGAAGCTCATTGCCGTCTGGTCACCTGAGCAGATAGCCTGACTGGCTCGTGTTTCTCTATTAACAGCAGAACTGAAATTAAGGTATACTATTCTGAGCAATAAGCATCTGATAACTGCTACTCAGTTTAGTGCCTATTTTATATATTTTTTTTAATTTGTCTCAAAATCCAAATTATATTGCAAACATTAATATGCTATAGTATTTTTAATAGCAGTCAGAAAAAATGTCGTTCTTCTGTCATAAAAGCAATTAGATCTTGGTAACCATCTTTTTTTTATATTCTTTAGTGAATACCATAAAATAAATAACTTTACTGAAGGTTATCATTTATCAGTACTTGGGGAATCGTGAGAATCCCACACTGGTCCATGCTAATGCAAAACCCCAATTTAAGCAATGTGCCTTTTTTATAACTGGCCTTTAAACTTGTGGAATAAACAATGGAACAGTTTCTGCCTTTCTTATAGGACTTTATTAATTGTGTTGACTTTAACAGCAGAATGACAGCAATCTGCTTTGAAACATCGACCTTGAATCCACTGGCGGCAGTGCAGCAGAGAGCAAAGGGTGTGGCTTGAAGAAAAACTTGCTGCACTCCTAGCCTAAAAAAAAAATCCCCCCCACACACACACACACCATGCGAAAGTGTTGCTATCACCCTCTCTCCTCCCGTCGCACGTGGTAAAATCCAAACTCAGTGGCGCCACGCTCCCGCCCGCTGATTGGCCAGGAGACAGCTCAGACCTGAGGATGTGACTGGTTGTTGCTAAGCAGTGAGGAGACGGCGAAAGTGAAAACAAGACAGCATGGTCCTACTAACCATCAGCCTGCTGTGTTTTTATCTCCCCTCTCCCTCTCTCTGAGAATCACACCTTTCTGCCTCTGCCCCACCCATACTGCAGTGCTGCGAGATGGGTCCTGCCGACATACCAAAATAACCACTGACCTAATAAATTCCCTCCGACTGATAATCGTGTTTAAAACCAGGATTCCTTTGCTACAGCATTCTTATTGTGACTTCTACTGCTACACGTGATGACAAACAGGTGGCTAAATGTCATCGGGTGCATCTGGTTGCCACATGCCAAAAAGTCACCAAAGATCAGCATAATTCCAAGATGAGAAATGCTCATCAGCTCAGGAAACTTCATCAAATGCTTAATAAAAAGGAAAACATTGAAAATTTTAGCATGAGAAAAAAAGTACAATAAAAACATGGTTGCATAATGAAGGAAATGAGGATGAAATTAGAAACCTGCATAAATAGAACCCTAATTGCAAAGAACTGTGTTTAGACGGCTCCATTAAGACTATCTTGAAAGAGAGATCAATCATCCACATCGTGACCTGCTTTTTTAGGGACAGTGTCTATTAATAAAGCACACAACATCTCCCTCGCTTCAGAAAGTGAAGGACTGGAAAGTAAAAAAAAAAAGAATGTCTTCACTTTATCCTTTACCTTACTGTAACCAGACCCATGTGGCCAACTCGAAATCTGAGCACTGACCCATCTTTCCATTGCAATTGGCTGACAAGTTGCCCGGCTGGGCCGATTGGCTGTTGCTAAGCAGTGGGGCTGTTGGAAGCCGACTCCCGGGCAAGGCGGCCCAGAAGAGCTGTTGCAGTTACAGAGCCCTGGGGGGTGTAGAGATGGATGTGTGAGGGGGGTTGGAGGTTAGCAGAGGGGATAGCTGGTTCATGCACAGCGACCATCCTCTCTAGTCTCACCTGGAAGTGCTCTCTAAGGTGCTCCTACACCCAGGGGAGTGCCTGATGAGCTGAAGCATCAAAGCCGGCAGCACCGTCACATGTGCGTTTCGCACACAAAGGGGTTCAAAACACATGTGTGCACCCTGACAGGTGTAGCACCAAGCCTCCGGAGCGGAGTCTCTAACGCAAAGACGACAGAGAAAGTTGGGTTGACAGCTGATAGACGTCACAAAAGTGCCGCTCATCACCATCTGAGGGCCGGATCAAAGCAGACTTCTAGAATATTTATAGATTACAGGATACAATGTAGTTGGTGGTGGTGGGGGTAAAAAAAAACAACTGCAAACATCAAACTTGAGAAAAAGATGATGACACCTGAACGACGCAGGTTGTTTGCAAGAATGTGTCTGAAGTGATCTATAGCTAAATCTTATTAGGAACAAACAAGGCAACAATATGTGGAGAGTTTAAGTTGGGATTTTGTCAGCAAGTCATAAAATCGGAATTTAAATATAAGTACAGCATGCTTAAACCAATGTAACACTTATAGTTCGGCGGAATTTGATAAAAGATGTCACAGGACTGGGTCTATTTGGCTTGGAAAGGAGGTGGCAGTCAGAAAGAAGTGGCTGACCTAATTCATACTGGGGAGTATTCCTTCATAAAAGGTGAGCAACTTCATGGCTTCACAGCTATTAATACAACAGCTTGGCTTCCTCTGTTTTAAATCACTGTTATTATTCTGGATTTCCGAAATCCTACTTGAAAAGTATGAAGATTGTTTTCAGTGCTTTCGAAATCTGGTTAAGTAAGGGAAAAATAACACTGAGTTTGGACCAATATAGCTTTCTGAAAACTAACTGCTTAAAAAGTGAAGTCATTATCAGATTCTGAAGCCCAGAACAGCTGTAGTCTCATTCACCTGAGATAGAGGGATATTGAAACTGCCATTACAAGAAAACACGTCTGAAACTTTACTTTCAACATACTGAGATAAAAAAAAAAAACTAAAATATTACTTAAATCTCATTTAAAACTTTTTAAATAATTTTATAATCTCAAATCTCATTATGAACCTAAAGAGTTAATGACACTTTCGTCACAACAAAAATAAGCTTCTGATTTCAGAATCTTGTGATAACTCAGCTTTTGGGGAGTTGTCACACCTATAGTTCGTTTACTTTGGTCTGAATCAGTTGATAAGGTTGTTCACTCATCAATTCTTGGTGTGGCTCAGTTTCTTTTCACACAGAGAAAACTCCAAGCGAACCAAAACCTTTCACTCCAAATTACCTGAGAACATTTAGTCTGTATATTGTGCACTTTTTCCGCAGGTACTAAAAATAGTGATTATTCCATGTAACCATTCATGGAAAAGCCTAAAAAGCGGGTAGAGCTGTACCGAACCGAAGTAGGAACTGGTGGAAAAATGGCATTGGTCAGATATGTCCAGAGTAGGAGAACCACATGTAAATACAGGAAATAGATGCTGTGTTCCGAGCTAGTAGTAAACACAGAGAATTAAATCACAATATTAGTGTGTTTCTGGGTACTATTTCATGCAAAATTATGAGAAGTATACCCATTGATTTTGAGAAGACATCTTGAAAGTTGTATTTAAGGTTTAAGAAAAAGACACCATTGTTTATTACTTTGTCGCATCCCACAATGCAATGAAAACCTGGCTACAGGAAGGCGTTTAGCTGAGGCTTGTAGCATACACTTAGTAGCTGTAAAGGAATCGAGGTCAGATCACATTCACATCATAAACGAACTGCTCTAAAGTTCATTTGGAACTGTACCGAGACCTCCTCCTCCAAACGGTTTCGGTAAAGTTGTTTTTGTCCACATCCTAGTGGGGCTGCTGTGTTCACATCAGCACCAACGAAAGGCACCAAGGTGGGAAACAAACCAGAGTTCATTTTAAACTCACTAAACCACTCAGGTGTGAAAACAACTGTATTGCTACAAAAGCCCAATCTCTCGTTATGTTAAGTTGATAGCAAACCAAAACTGTTATAAACACAAAATGAGATTGAGATCTAAACTTAGGATAATTAAATAATATTGTTACCACAACAAAACTGCTGGAGGATCTCTTTGTGATAATGAAACCGTCGTCTCGAGAAAACAAGCTAAACATATTAAGACATATTAAGATAATGAAATTTACTGCAACAGAATCAGTTTAAAATCTCTCTATCCACCAAATGAGACAGTGAAATTATTATTGCAACAATAAAAGAGCTTGAGATTTCATAATCTCGACATAACGAAAATGAAAATGTAAGCGCAACGAAAAAAGCTCAAACCCTTCTGTTGTGATAATATGAAAGTGTCATCATGACAAAACATAGTTACATAATCAGGGTGTTATCACAACAAAACAGGCTTAGAGCCTACTTTGAGATAACGTTTAATGCTCAGATCACAGTAATATTAAATCGCAAATACTATAGATATTAAAGTAGTTTGAAAATCATATGATATATTTAAAAATTTAGCTCTGGAACAAGTCTGAAATGTATAAACGTAAAATTGTGTAGAAATACTGATGTACAGTAGTTCATAGAAATGAATGTATATTTGAGCCACAGCAGTTTTTATTCAATTGAAGGTTGTAATTGGGCTGCAACAAGACGAGCTTCCGAAAACTAACATTTTAATTTTCGTGCCAAAAAGAGAAGCCAGCAGAGACCATACGCTCTTGTTTCCAGACAGGTGGAAACACTGCATGCTGTATGCAGCAGACTTTATACCCGGGGGGTGACATTAAAAAGCAATGTGTATGTATGAGAGCATCGGGGAAGAAGCAAAGGGTAAGATGTGAGCGAGACTAAACTCAAAGAGCGAGAGACAAAGAGAATAATTTCAGGGGGAGACAGAATCCAGCAGAGACATGCAGATGGAGGAGGTGCAAACGGTCTTTCCATGTTTCAATTTCCCCCTCCCAGGAAAAAAAAACTTGTTTTGATTTGTGAGTTTTAACATCTTTAAACATAAAAAACTCTATTGTTTCCAATTCCTTTGTAAGAAAGTTCAATTCTTAAACTTGTTGACAACTTTATTGAAACATTTATGGTAACCCCGAATTAGAAGCCATTTATAAAAGCTATAAAAGACAGTTGACATTCAGGAAAAGAGAATGGGAAAAAGTATACATTAAGAAGGTGATGCAGAAAATGACATGATGAAGTAAAAAAGAAAGGAGGAAATGGTGTATAGGAGGAGATGAAGGTACAGAGAGTGCGAAGGGTGTGACCACCACCAGGGTGAACACTCAGGAGTTTCCCTGCAGTTGCTGCGATGACAGACAGGGGAATAGTCTGATACGTTCTAAACAAACTGCACTGGTTACTCTCAGCTTCTTCATACTGAGCACCAGCAGCCTTTATCATCAGCTCAAGAAGTGCTGAAACACTTCAGTTTTTTACAACCAACTATGGGCTTTAGTAGAGCACAATTTCTGCTTTGCCCGAGCAACGCAGAACATGACATGTTCTGTAGAACAACATGGAAGAGAGAGGAAAATAAAGTTACATATGGTAAAATTAAATTCTCCTCTTCCTCCAGACAGGACCTTCCTAAGACTAACAGCACAGAACTCTCAGTGGCTCCTAGTTGTGAGAAAGCAGGACTTGTGTGGTTCTACAAGGGTCCGGATGTTACATCCAAGATGCTTTGGGCATCAATGTATACCTTGATGTATACCTTCTAAAATGTTGTGTCCTACTGTCACTTTAAAGGAGATGACAGAGAAAGTGTTGGAGTGACCAGAATGTTTTCTTTTATTAGATTAAGCTTCTTCTAGAAAGAAAAAGAAAACATTGTCTGGAAAACGATGAAATAAAAACACATTTTAAAACCAGCTTATATTAGCGTCTTGTACTTGTGTTACTCTATAAAAAGCAGAAGAGCAAAAAGGTCGAAGCACGTTTTACTTGAAAACTACAACTACGTTTTATTCTGTATGTTTGCTAACAACTATTTATCAAAATTAAACTAAGAATCAATAAATGTTACGGACATTAACATTTATTGATTGCTACTGTGAAACTGTGGTAATTTTACTCAAAGTTATCATACAACGGGAATATTCTATCAGCCCAAGTCTAGTTGGGTGTTATCATGGAGCTTTAATAAGAGTTTTAAGATAAATGAAAGGCCAGAACAAGAGAAACTAGATGAGAACATGAGAAACTGGCTGAATGGATGGAGTTCTTCTAGTCATACCGACCACTCGAAGTGCTTTACACTAGCGGCACATTCACCCAATCGCACGCACAAACACAAACACAGGTGGAGTTTTTAACCACCAGAGTGAATCCAGCTGTAATGACTTCAAACATTACGTTTAGAAACGGTGCCGGTTCCACCAACTCTCTGACACGGTTTCCTCTTTGATAACTTCAGTCAAACTCCTGAATGAAAGATTAGCAGAATGTTTGGAATATTACATAGAGAATAATTTAGTGTGGGACATTTTTCACTTCCAGCACCAAAAAGGGTACTGGAATAATTATGATCCACGAGTCTATATCTCAGCCTAACATAGCTGCAATGGTGTGTGGAAAATAAATAAATAAATAAATACCATAAAAGGAACACACTGCACCAAACACCTAAGGTGGGCGTTGGACCCACTGTTTACCAAGGAAGACTGAGTCAATGCTGCACCCACTGTATCCAGAGCTGCATCTCACCTCAGCCAGCAGCTGCTGTGGTCCGAGTGAAAGAGTCAACTCTAGACGAACAGCTTTATGTGGATATTTACAGGAGAGACAGTAAGAACACAATAACAACTCCTGATAGATTCAAGTCTTCTTGCTCTGCTGCAAACAGCTTTAATGTTGTCCTTCTACATCTGAGGTCCTTCAAACCCACAGTTCCAAATTAACTGCTGTTAAGACCATAAACAGACTTTACCTGAGCAGCTGACAGGAGGCTATACGCAGTGCAACATGAGTGGATGTTACCTCTGTTGTCAAGTGAGGAGGAAGGTTTCCTCTGAATTGGAAACATAACGCGGTCTTTGTAAAGTGGCAGTACCAGACCAATAGCAGTCAGAGATTGATGTAAAACAGGCAAGCCAAGGGTGATACAGCTTATTGCAGAAAAAAGGTTTGGAAGTATGAGACTATTAATATTGCCACATTTTAAGCTGTTATTGAAACCTTAAAACTGTCACTGCTTGAGTTCTCTGTATTACTTAAGCTGTGAAGACAGCAAAAGTGGGAGCTCAGTAGCACATAATCAAGTGTATTTCCAACAGGACACTCCATCAAAACAATATTCCATACACCTATAAAAAGGTAGTTACAGGTCAGTTCAGGAATCCTTGGGTTCCCAGAGCCACAACATTTATTTAACAACTAAACCGTCAAATAACTATGTAAAGACATTGTTAATAAAAAAATAAAGGAATAGTTAGTGATGCACTGATCAGATATTATGTGTTTATAGGCTAAATATTAATATGTCCAAAAAAGAAAACTATTTACTTTATTAACAAAAAGAGTGATTATTTTAGTATTTATTTTAGGAAACAGGAGTGTATTAATCTATGAACCATCCCCGTCAATCTCAGTGCGTGGGGCTAATATTACTGTGGTCTGAATTCCGATTCCAATTAAGCACAAATACTACAAAATAATTAAACAAATACTGAAATAATTATTGAATTTTAATGGCTTCCAATTTTGTATTATTGTATTATGCATTTAGTTACTAAAGTACCACTGGCATTTATTTTCAAAAAATAACTTTCATTACTTTATTCATAAATTTTATATATTTAACACATGCATTAACACCCAATTTTATTTTAGTTCTAACATCTATCGGAAAAAATGATGGTTAATTTATACGTAACACTGCGGCACTTTTGGCACTCCATATCACACTTTCCATCAGTCACTTTAGAAAACATGCTCCGGCAGACTGCAGGAGGAACACTCTTTTACAAGTTTTTGGTCGGAAGTAGGAAGCGTGTGTTGTCCTGACATGCCAAACTTAAAATCTAAACATTTAATATACATGTATGTCTATAAAGAATAGGCAACTCCAAATGAACGGCAATCCGAAATGGGTAGATATATTTACGTAATTTATGTAAAGATTTCCTAAGCCTATCATCGGACACACTTGTCAACATCGTGTTATCTCAGTTATCATCTCTGACAGTCTGCTGGCCGATCTTATTAGTCTTTAGTCATTTAGCCCACGACATATTTTCAAAATGACAGATTATACAATGAAATTGCAAAATGAAAAAGCAGTTTGTGAGCCAATGAAAAATGACCAGATGCATAAACAATAACTTAAGTTTAACACTAAGGGGCGCAAGTCACCCCAAATCTGTGCCAAACACAATAATAGGTTATTTTAACTTTTTTAATTCAACGTTTTAGTTTTGCTGTGCTTTGAATATGAATGGGCATACGCTTCATACTGAAAGTTGCATGCTTTCAACGAAGTGTCCGATAATAGGTGTCAAGCTGCTAGCAGCGCTGCTCTGTATATTTATTACTGTAATTACCTTGTAGGTCGAACACTTCCGTCACTTTCTGCCCGGAAATCCTCGGCCTCCCCTGCCGACCCATTCTCGTCTTCCACGGTAACGTCAGCTCCAGTGACCGGGCTGCCCGCATCCTCCAAGCCGCACTCCTCCACGGCTGCGGTGTCACCATGTTCTCCCGAGGTCGACGCCGAACCCCGGCTTTCGGACCGCGGCTCCAGTCCGGTGGCGGAGCCCTGAGCTTGCGAAGTCCCGAAACCTATGAGCGCTTTCAGCAGCAGCAGCAGGAGCACCAGGGCAATGCTCACGCTTCTAAAGTGAAGCCCCCTTTCCATTTGTAAGACTGGCACATTAGTAAAGTAGGAGATTTACATGCCACTAAGCGAGTAAATCTGAACATGAAAATAAAGAGAGTCTAAAAAACTGAAACAATATAAGAAAATTCGCCGTGTCTGGAAATACGCCCCACTTGAATGTGTTCTTTAAGTAAACATAAACAGCCTCTGGGACACCATGTTATTCCCTTTATACGAGATTGAGACTTGCCTTAGTTACCCTAAATCCCGCCTTGTTTCTACACTAGGATTGGACACTCAAATTCATTCTTGCCTTCACATTTAATGTATAATTTTCTCATTGCACACTTTACTGCCAATCACGCGTCCTCGCACACTAAGCAGAATCTGATTGAATCACGTTTCCGTCAGTCAAAGAGGCGGACCCACAGCGTACCAGCCCCCCCAAACACAGACTGCTATTGGCTGATTCGCTGCCTGTCTCGTAGACGCGTGCGTCCTGTCAGAGCTGACGCAAAAAAATCCTTGATGACAATTCATGTTAAGGATCGGTGGTTGGTTAGATGTGTAGTGCTCTGTCAAATAATAGACGTCGTACCGAGAAGCAACGAAGCTATTGGTTGATTCAGACGTATTGGATGCGCTGGATTTGTTCATTCAGATGTCGCTCAGCGTGGTTGTCAAGACCAGTCAACATGAAATCTTCAACGTGGCTTAAGGTTTAAGCGGTACAGTTCCTGTTCCTGGTCACGAGTTGTTTCTCACTTTACATCAACAGAAAGCGCAGTGACATAATACCTCTATTACTGCATGTCTCAACTGCTACTTTGTCACTTTGTAAATGCACCAAGAATATCTACAGTTTTTTAAATGACTTCATTAAGCCACTGTATAGAAATATGAGCTGTGCTTGCAATAAATCCACTGCCAACTAATAAGAGTTGGTGTGTTTCTAGCGCCTCCTCCTGCTCACAGAGGGATATTCAATCTAAAGCTCCTAACCAGGGTTCTGTAAATTCAGACATTGTTGGTCATCTATGGAACATGTAATAGTTTTTCTATTTTGTTATGACTGATCATTTAATCAAGATTAGGCTACATTTAATGGACCTCTTAAAGACTTTTCTGTGAAATCAATGCTTCATTGCCCAACTGTGGTTATTTATTCTATATGAGAAAATCTTTAAGACTTCCATTTCAATTGAATCCAGTTTCAAAAGTACAATTTTACAAAATAAAAAGCTTAACCTCTTAAGCCCGACGGGCCCTTGGCAGTCTAGGTAAAACCACCAATTTTTTTTTCTTAAATATTTCTGAAATATTTCATAAAACAATCGCCTAAATTCAATTTAATTCAGTTTATTTATATAGCGCCAATTCACAACACATGTTGTCTCAAGGCACTTCACAACAGTCAGGTACATACATACAAATGAGTTTTGCAGCAACTTAAACACAGGCGATTTCAAGGTCACTCAGACATTGCTGTAAACAAAACAGTACAAAAAGCACCTTTCTCTTTGCAGCATGTCTCATAACAAACTAGAGACACTCACCTTTCTAACAAGGCATAACTTGTCTTTCTAGCACCTTCTCTGGTGATGTAATTTGCTTGCACATTACAGTCTGCTGGTTGCTGTCTGCCGGCTGATAGCTTGCGCGCAACTCCATTAGCTTCCAGTTATGTTTGCAACTGTACATTTTGATGATAAACAGGGTAAATGTTATAATCAAAGGCTAGGTCATATGCACAAGGACTCCTACAATGGAAATCAGCACTTTTATTTGACCAGATTAACTTCCATTTTCTTTTTATGAAATGAAAAACACATCTGGGAAACTTTTAGCACCCTTTGCCTAACTGGCATTTCCACCTGGCACATTGCCTTCTAAAACCTTTGTTGAACATACAGGTCCTTCTCAAAATATTAGCATATTGTGATAAAGTTCATTATTTTCCATAATGTCATGATGAAAATTTAACATTCATATATTTTAGATTCATTGCACACTAACTGAAATATTTCAGGTCTTTTATTGTCTTAATACGGATGATTTTGGCATACAGCTCATGAAAACCCAAAATTCCTATCTCACAAAATTAGCATATCATTAAAAGGGTCTCTAAACGAGCTATGAACCTAATCATCTGAATCAACGAGTTAACTCTAAACACCTGCAAAAGATTCCTGAGGCCTTTAAAACTCCCAGCCTGGTTCATCACTCAAAACCCCAATCATGGGTAAGACTGCCGACCTGACTGCTGTCCAGAAGGCCACTATTGACACCCTCAAGCAAGAGGGTAAGACACAGAAAGACATTTCTGAACGAATAGGCTGTTCCCAGAGTGCTGTATCAAGGCACCTCAGTGGGAAGTCTGTGGGAAGGAAAAAGTGTGGCAGAAAACGCTGCACAACGAGAAGAGGTGACCGGACCCTGAGGAAGATTGTGGAGAAGGGCCGATTCCAGACCTTGGGGGACCTGCGGAAGCAGTGGACTGAGTCTGGAGTAGAAACATCCAGAGCCACCGTGCACAGGCGTGTGCAGGAAATGGGCTACAGGTGCCGCATTCCCCAGGTCAAGCCACTTTTGAACCAGAAACAGCGGCAGAAGCGCCTGACCTGGGCTACAGAGAAGCAGCACTGGACTGTTGCTCAGTGGTCCAAAGTACTTTTTTAGGATGAAAGCAAATTCTGCATGTCATTCGGAAATCAAGGTGCCAGAGTCTGGAGGAAGACTGAGGAGAAGGAAATGCCAAAATGCCAGAAGTCCAGTGTCAAGTACCCACAGTCAGTGATGGTCTGGGGTGCCGTGTCAGCTGCTGGTGTTGGTCCACTGTGTTTTATCAAGGGCAGGGTCAATGCAGCTAGCTATCAGGAGATTTTGGAGCACTTCATGCTTCCATCTGCTGAAAAGCTTTATGGAGATGAAGATTTCATTTTTCAGCACGACCTGGCACCTGCTCACAGTGCCAAAACCACTGGTAAATGGTTTACTGACCATGGTATCACTGTGCTCAATTGGCCTGCCAACTCTCCTGACCTGAACCCCATAGAGAATCTGTGGGATATTGTGAAGAGAACGTTGAGAGACTCAAGACCCAACACTCTGGATGAGCTAAAGGACTGCTATCGAAGCATCCTGGGCCTCCATAAGACCTCAGCAGTGCCACAGGCTGATTGCCTCCATGCCACGCCGCATTGAAGCAGTCATTTCTGCCAAAGGATTCCTGACCAAGTATTGAGTGCATAACTGTACATGATTATTTGAAGGTTGATGTTTTTTGTATTAAAAACACTTTTCTTTTATTGGTCGGATGAAATATGCTAATTTTGTGAGATAGGAATTTTGGGTTTTCATGAGCTGTATGCCAAATTAATCTGTATTAAGACAATAAAAGATCTGAAATATTTCAGTTAGTGTGCAATGAATCTAAAATATATGAATGTTAAATTTTCATCATTACATTATGGAAAATAATGAACTTCATCACAATATGCTAATATTTTGAGAAGGACCTGTATATGCTTCAACTTATTCTGTCCAAATTTGCAGCAGTTATAGTGAAGATGTGGATGAATGCAACCTGGGGGTACTCCTAGGATTTCCATAGTGGTCAGCAATGTTCACTTAGAAAAAACATTTGGAGAGGCTCAAAAATATTTCCTTTGTTTAATCAAAAAAAAAAAAAAATCAGACATAGTAACAGTTACAATAGTGGTTCCACTGGAAAAGAATATTCTTGTATGTCTTTCCTTTACACGGGTACCAAAAGTTTGCATGTAGGCCTTAAAAGTGGAGCTATACTTGATTTATTTAAGGTATGTAGTTTCAGGTGGAAATTGCTCCAAACCCCCTTAGGGTTTAAAAGCTTAATGTAATCTGGATGAATTTACTTTTTTATTTTACCTCCAAGATGTAGAAGGTATTAACAGAATTATTTTAGCTACATTAACAATTAAAATACAACAAAAGTGGTTAAATGCTTTAAAATGTTGGCTAATTTTGTTAGTCTCAGCTCATTTTCACACTGGAAACATCAGCAAATTGGACCACAAAACACCTTTTCACTCAACTTTTATTTTATTTTCTGTGTTCTGTTACATGTAGCTCCAATAATTCAGGCATAAAACACATGAGTTATATTTTGGTCCTGTATGGGTTAACAAAAGAAACAGTAGCCTCGCAGACAAAACTTTCACAGTCAACTGGTTCAAAGAAAATGCTGGTGTAAAAATATTCATGCACAGTGTGTGACCCGTTATGTTTTCAGAACATGTCTTTAGTTCAGAAGGGTTAACTTTATTCTGCCACAGAGTCTCAGTGGCAACTTTGATGGCTTATATTCAAAAGTAGGTTTTTAGGAAAACATGAAAAACTGCTTATTGATATTACATTAGCCAGGATGATATGTTCCCAGTCTTCGACAGAAAGACATACAACATGCAAAAACCAAATTACAGTTTCAAGCATTGTGTCAACAGTTTAAAACAGATGATGGATGCAGACCAGGACAATACTCTGCTATGTAGAAAATCATAATGTACCATTTATTTATTAAATAAAAAGGGAAAAAGGACTGACCACAGCTTAGAAGGGGGGCCAAAATAATTTGGAGTAGTAGCCTGGTTTACTTCACAAGTTAAATATTGCAACTGCAATATAAAGTTTTTGAGATTTCCCATTACATTTGTGTAGCAAGGTAATGTTTAATATCAGTCACCATCATCGCTGGGTTCTGTTTTTACAATTAGCTTATGGCACAGGGCTTCTTGCATCCAGACACCTAGTAGTAGGAGAAAGTGTCATGCAGCAATATTACAGGCACAAAAAAATGCATGCATTCCACTACTGACAATATGGTGTTTCTTGTGACACACAGCGAGGCTTCATTCACTACACTGCTAACAAGCTACAAGAGGAGTTGGTAAAAATGAGGAATCTGCCTACATTTTCTATAGCTTTTTAATTGCTTGCACATTAACCAACTAAAAACACATCTTTAACCAGTTCTGATGTAACCAGTATTAGATTAAAAACCTCATTATTCTAACAAGGGAAATGGAAAATGAGCCACAAAATGCTGAATGCCATAACATGTTACATTTAGATGATCCACCAGGAAAACTCAACTTTTAGTATTGAACATTTACATTTTAAGAAGTTTTAGTTGTTTCTGCTTTATTACAAGGAACATTTTAAAGCTCACCATTACTCCTTATGGGTTACCATCTTAATAGATTGTATGTAACTGCATCAGACAGTTCAAATCTGACTGCTTTCTGTTTCTTGGGCTTTGATCAGTGGTAATTTGTTTTTTAGCAATGTGAAACACTAATATGACATTATGCATTTGAGCATTTTAAATGTAGTTGCAAAATTTTAAAGGCACACCTTTGCTTCGGCCGTTTACTGGTCAGCTTTAAAGCCCAGTTCTGCATCCATTTAGTCACTCCTCAATTACAGTAAATCTGCTAGTGGGACTTGATTTTCCTCCTCAGGCACTTAAAAGAAAATCCTAAAATCAGAAGCACCACCCATCTGAATGTGAAAGTAAATCCGTTCTGAGTTTGGAACCTATTTTGCGAAGTAAGAAAACTTTCCTGCTTTAGACCTTTTCTGAGATTGGGGTTGGGTTTTGACAGTGGCACTTGTGGGCGAGATTTTGTTGGTCTGAGGATGGCTGAAGAAGGGGATTGTGGCCAACTCATCAGTTGATGGGACCCTTTCGAACCTTCACACTACCATCTTCCATACCAAAGTATGCCTGTTCAGCCATGTTGACAAAGAGCCCCGTCTCCACCACGCCTACACACAACAAAAAGACCTTCTTATACCATCAAAAATACAAAACAGATACTTAACATTCATTCCATTTTCTCATGTCGTGGTGGTTTTATAATGATGTATCATGTTATACAGGTCCTTCTCAAAATATTAGCATATTGTGATAAAGTTCATTATTTTCCATAATGTAATGATGAAAATTTTACATTCATGTATTTTAGATTCATTGCAAACTAACTGAAATATTTCAGGTCTTTTATTGTCTTAATACGGATGATTTTGGCATACAGCTCATGAAAACCCAAAATTCCTATCTCACAAAATTAGCATATCATTAAAAGGGTCTCTAAACGAGCTATGAACCTAATCATCTGAATCAACGAGTTAACTCTAAACACCTGCAAAAGATTCCTGAGGCCTTTAAAACTCCCAGCCTGGTTCATCACTCAAAACCCCAATCATGGGTAAGACTGCCGACCTGACTGCTGTCCAGAAGGCCACTATTGACACCCTCAAGCAAGAGGGTAAGACACAGAAAGAAATTTCTGAACGAATAGGCTGTTCCCAGAGTGCTGTATCAAGGCACCTCAGTTGGAAGTCTGTGGGAAGGAAAAAGTGTGGCAGAAAACGCTGCACAACGAGAAGAGGTGACCGGACCCTGAGGAAGATTGTGGAGAAGGGCCGATTCCAGACCTTGGGGGACCTGCGGAAGCAGTGGACTGAGTCTGGAGTAGAAACATCCAGAGCCACCGTACACAGGGGTGTGCAGGAAATGGGCTACAGGTGCCGCATTCCCCAGACCTGGGCTACAGAGAAGCAGCACTGGACTGTTGCTCAGTGGTCCAAAGTACTTTTTTAGGATGAAAGCAAATTCTGCATGTCATTCGGAAATCAAGGTGCCAGAGTCTGGAGGAAGACTGGGGAGAAGGAAATGCCAAAATGCCAGAGGTCCAGTGTCAAGTACCCACAGTCAGTGATGGTCTAGGGTGCCGTGTCAGCTGCTGGTGTTGGTCCACTGTGTTTTATCAAGGGCAGGGTCAATGCAGCTAGCTATCAGGAGATTTTGGAGCACTTCATGCTTCCATCTGCTGAAAAGCTTTATGGAGATGAAGATTTCATTTTTCAGCAAGACCTGGCACCTGCTCACAGTGCCAAAACCACTGGTAAATGGTTTACTGACCATGGTATCACTGTGCTCAATTGGCCTGCCAACTCTCCTGACCTGAACCCCATAGAGAATCTGTGGGATATTGTGAAGAGAACGTTGAGAGACTCAAGACCCAACACTCTGGATGAGCTAAAGGCCGCTATCGAAGCATCCTGGGCCTCCATAAGACCTCAGCAGTGCCACAGGCTGATTGCCTCCATGCCACGCCGCATTGAAGCAGTCATTTCTGCCAAAGGATTCCTGACCAAGTATTGAGTGCATAACTGTACATGATTATTTGAAGGTTGACGTTGTTTGTATTAAAAACACTTTTCTTTTATTGGTCGGATGAAATATGCTAATTTTGTGAGATAGGAATTTTGGGTTTTCATGAGCTGTATGCCACAATCATCCGTATTAAGACAATAAAAGACCTGAAATATTTCAGTTAGTGTGCAATGAATCTAAAATATATGAATGTTAAATTTTCATCATTACATTATGGAAAATAATGAACTTTATCACAATATGCTAATATTTTGAGAAGAACCTGTACAATGTTCCTCACCAGGAATCATCTTGATTGCAGTGTTGACCTCCTTCCAGTTCTGAGCGCGCTCAAACTTCCAGTCCAGGATGAAGTTGCCGTTATCTGTGACGACAGGACCCTGAGAGCAAGAAATACACAACCTGGTTCATTGTGAAGGATTTCTGTAGGTGGCTAGAAATCCAGAACAAAGGCAACATAACAGCCTGCCACTGTCATTTTATGTGCAAAACTTGCAAAACTGTATTATAGGCAGTGCACATTATTCTTTTGCTCTAATGAAACAGCTTTATCTCACAGCCAAAGAGCAGTGAAAATATGGCTGCATCGCCTTCTTCAGGTCCCTGGGTGTGTCTGTGCTCAGCCACAGTGTTACCACAAAAAGCACACAGCTGTCCCAGTGGGAAAGGCATGAGAACAGAGAGCAGCTGAAACACTAGACATTAAATATTATGAGGTTCTAAGCAAAGCCTGCAATTTATGCAGCATCCACATGATACTAACTGGAAACACATTGAAATATTACAAAAAGAATGACCAACAAGTTAATTTAAAACAAAGGAAGGATGATAGCATTAACCGAACCCTGTAAATTAATTTTATACTTTGATCTGATTAGATACTTTTTACTTCAGAGCTCCTACAACCTCTCCCGTCTTTAAAATGTTATTTTTGAAGACTTTATTTTCCATTTTTTTTCCTGCCAGTTTTTATGATGTCATGGACATTTAAATACAAAAATTCACCTGGTTGGGTTTAATTTAGTTTTTTTATTCCAACAAATCATTGCTGAAGGTGGTTTCTGTGTTAAATGTTTTTTTTTTTAGAATAAGGCACAAATGAGTTCAGTTAAAAATGTAATCAATATTAGATACAGATCCTTTAAATAACAGTTTGTGATCAGGAATATCTTCATTTCACAAAATTCCAAAACATAGGAACTTCATAAATTTGTTCGGCATTCTCATTTAAACCCACTTCAAGAAACTTGGGTCCAGTTTAAAGTGAGGTAAAAGGATCCAGAGGTCGCAAGAGCAGTGAAATATCCCCATGTCATTTTCTTAATGAGTGTGTAGTATCTATCTTATATAAAATTTTCTAATCTCACAAAGTTTCATGTAGTCTTTTATTTTCTGAAAACTTTAGATTTACACTCTTTTATAAGCAGCTGAGGCAAGGGAAGGGAGCTGCATCATTTCCATGTACCTGACTCAGCATTGAACCATCTTGTTTTTCTATCATTATAATTCTCATTCACTATAAATCCTTCTGCCACCTAAATTGGACACAATTTGGAGACCAAGTTCAGAACCTTGTCGAGATCCAAGGCATTTTAATTCCTAAACCATATCAACAAAATCTTTATGTATAGAATCATTGATGATTCTGTATCAGATGCTCTAAGATATGAACATTTACATAATGCGAGCTCAGGAACATCAGAGTTACTAATATTGTGCACGCTGATATTGTTGTGTCACAATATATTGTGCAACCCAAACTGCAGGATTTATATTAGACTCAGAGAAGTCTTTTACACATACAGTCGGTGTATGTGTAAAAGAGGCTTTAGTTTGACCAATACACAGACACTCCCAGAATTCTAACCTTCTGCTACAAATTTATCTGGAAAGATTTTAGTACCACTAAAAAGGAACTCAAACTCAGAAATCAGCTATGAAGTGAAAACTATGGGTGCACTGATTGGAGTTTTGGCTGATCACTGATCTTTAAAAAGCCCGATCTGCCAATTCCAATTTTGGCCGGTCTGTGTTATGTTCCAATCTTATTTCATTAAAAACCATTGAACAATACTGGTGAAAAAATAGAAACTTGTTTTAACTGCACCTGAGGCAGTGCTCTCAAATATAATTGGAACGATTAGAGCATTACAGTTCCTTAAGTCTTTCATTTTTCACATTTTAAAAACAAACTTAAATTGCACAACAGGTTAGACAAGTAGATAAGATCAGTTTCACTTTAGTAAGGATCAGCCGATCGATCGGTGCACCCCTAGTGAAGACAACAATAAAAGTACTTCTGCAACAGATGCAAAGGGTGCAACAAAGTCAGACAAAAAGGTGTCAAGTAGGGACCTACTTACTGCTTTACTGATGGCCATCCTTAAATTGACTTCCCCTCCGAAGCGCTTAGCTATCATCCTGGAGACAGGAACATACGCCATGGGAATGACTTCGATGGGAATGCCCTTCTTCCACTGCTGACCGAGAGCTTTGGAGTCCTTTCTGGGAGACCAAAAAAAAAATCGTTTTTCTAACATTTTGTTTCCTTTAAAACTGGCAAATAATGGTCACTCATGGTAACTAATGCAGACCTGTAGTCAGCAATGACAACAAAATATTTTGAGCAGCTGGCGACAATCTTCTCTTGAGTAAGACAGCCACTATAAAAGAGATAATGAGTCAGAAACACAAGTCAGCTTAAACTGAGCCGCCCCGTGTTAAAACATACTCACCCCCCTCCTTTTATCAGCGTCAGCTCTGCGTCTACTTCATCTGCTCCGTCAATCGCCACATCCAGCTGTGCAGTGCGGGCACAAAGCACAGATAAGGCATGTGCACCCCCAGAAACTACCTGCTATCATTGTCTTTCTGCTGTTTCACTGGGATAATTGTAACAACTCCAATTTAAAACAAACAGGGTTTAAGCACCAGCAGCAGCAGACCGTGGCCCATTCCTGCTGTTGTGACTTTTGGATTCATCCTCACACTCATTCTGAAGGCCTGTGCAGAGCAGCTCTGTGGGATTCTGCAGCACCTCTTCAACCTTAGCCTAGACCAGAAGAAAGTTCCAGTGTTGTGGAAGACCTCCTGTCTTGTTCTGGTACCAAAGAAAACTCACCCATCAGTCCTCAAAGACTATAGACCTGTTGCCCTGATATCCCACATCATGAAGGTCCTAGAGAGACTCCTGTTGGCCCACCTGAGTAAGCAAACAGTAAACCATCAGGACCCCCTTCAGTTTGCTTATTGTGGTGGAGTTGGAGTTGAAGATGCCATCATACACCTGCTTCAACAAACCCACTGTCATCTGGACAAAGCCAGCAGCACTGTGAGGATCATGTTCTTTGACAAGAAGCTGAGTACAGGAAGGTGGTGGACCGCTTTGTGGCATGGAGTAGAAACAATCATCTCATTTTGAACGTGACTAAAACAAACGAGATGATTGTAGATTTTAAGAGAAACAGGAATAAGTCAAAAACTATTTCTATCATGGGAGAAGAGGTGGAGGTGGTGGAGGAGTATAAATACCTCGGTGTTCACTTGGACAACAGACTAGAGTGGAGATGCAACTGTGAAGCCATCTACAAGAAGGGACAGAGCAGACTGTACTTCTTGAGGAAGCTTAGGTCCTTTGATGTTTGCAGCAAGATGCTGCATATCTTCTATAAGTCTGTTGTGGAAAGTGTGATCTCTTCTACCATCATCTGCTGGGGAAGCAGCATCAGAGCCAGGGACTTAAAAAAGCTCAACAAGCTGATAAAGAAGGCTGGCTCTGTTCTGGAGACTCCTCTGGAGATCATTGTGGAAAGAAGGATTCTTCATAAAATGAAGAACATTATGAAGAACCCTGAGCATCCTCTTCATGAGACTGTTGTACAACAACAGAGTGTCTTCAGTCAGAAGCTTCTTCAGATCTGCTGTAAGACGGAGCGCTAGAGGAGATCCTTCCTGCCCACAGCCATCAGCATCTACAACGGCTCTTTGAAGAAACCTTCATAATATGACCTATAACAACATTTAATTTCCCTTTGGGATTAATAAAGTATTTTTGAACTGAATTGAATACCTCCGGGTGTCTTTCCAGATCCGATAGCGTAAGGCCATGCTGCAAAATCAGCTGCCGAGCCTGTGGGAGGATAAAGTGCAGAGATGGGAGGAATGAGCTGAGCACCAAAGCAAATATTTGTTTGGATGTACAACTGAGAGAGGTGTGCTGCTAATTTAAAAAATAAGTAGGGATAAACACACAATGGCTGTTTCTCAATGCTAAAGAACAAAAGTACATTATCTTGTATGCTTTGTGAGTACAGGTGAAAGTACATTATTCCAGAGGTCACCAGAACACAGTGCTGTAGATCTGCCATGCTTGATGTAACAGGCCAGCTAAGATCCATTCTGCTGCTTTAATAAATGGCCCGTTTTATTGTGGAATCTTATTATTCTGACATTTAAAATGAATATTAAAGAATAAAAATTTAAGAAGTCAATTTACAGAGGAACATTTGTTTGATGTAGATTTTCATCCAGTCACACTTTTTAGGAGAAGTACACAGCTCCCACAGAGAAAGCAGTTCAGCGTTCCACGTTTGTGTCGGAACGGTACTGATGATCCATGATGGACGGTAAAACAGACCCAGAGGCTGAAACAAGGATAGATGTTTATAATGGTTGCCATCTGAACCTAAACAGATAGGGATCTATTTATCTTCCTTTCTGATGCTTTCATTTAATTGACTTTTGCACATGTTTACTACTCATACTAACAATGTATTTAGGATACCACCTAAATAATCCCAACAATGACAGTTTCTCGCTCCTAAATATTCCCCAGTCAAACTGGTGGTTGTTTTGTAAAAGCATAAACATCTGGGAACTCGGCCACATAAAATCACAGAGCGTGGTCAATGGATTCTGAGGCACAAAGTGCACAGGGGTCACCAACCTTCAGCAGAGTCAATCACTACAAACCTCCAAACTTCATGTGGCCTTCGGATTAGCTCAAGGTCAGTGTTTAGAGAACTTAATGGAATGGGTTTCCATGGTTCAACAGCTGCATCCAAGCCATAAATCACCAGGTGCAATGCAAAGCGTCAGATTCAGTGGTGTAAAGCAGTGGTTTTCAATCCTGGTCCTCAGGACCCACTGTCCTTCAGGTTTTAGATGTGTCCCAGCTTCAGCACACCTGAATCAAATGACTGCATTACCTCCTCAGCAGCCATCAAGTGCTGCAAAGGCCTGTTAATCACCAATTCATTTAACTCAGGTGTGTGAAGGCAAGGAAACATCTAAAACATGCAGGACAGTCATCCTGAGGACCAGGAACAAAAACCACTGGTGTAAAGCATGCTGCCACTGGGCTCCAGTGTTCATTGGAGTGATGAATCTTACCTATTTGTCTGACAATCCAATGGATAAGTCAGTGTTTCACGGCTACCTGGACAACAGCCCTTGTCTGACTGCAATGTCTCAAGTGTAGAGTTTGATGCAGAGGGGATTAGGCAGTGTTTCAAAAATTCACATTCAGAAAACACATTCCTAAACCTTGTGGAAAGGCTTCTCAAGAGACGTAAAACTATTATCGCTGCAAACGATGTGCTAACATCATATTACACCCTATGGACTAAGAATGGGATGTCACTCAATCTCTTAACTGTGTGAAGATGGACAGGCAAATACCTTTGGCAGTAAAGTGGAAGTGACATTCATTTCACCCATTGAAGAGGTTTCATATCAGAACATAATGAAAACAAAAACACAATGCTCTTAGGGAACGCTTATTTAGTTTTTCAGAAGACTTGTCGACTAAACAACAAGCTGCCAAGTCGAGCAAGACTTGAGTGTTTTCCGTACTTTAACTAACCTGGAAGGAGGTGGGCACACACACGATGTTGAGTTTTTCCTGTCGAACTCTCTCAGCTGTATCAAACGATGAAAACAACAACAAAAAAAACAGAACATTCAAGAGCCAATCTTAAGAACTCAACTGAAGCCCCTCCTGTTCAACCATTCAGTAATGTTGTAAACAAGTAAGAATGTGCAGTATCAACAGTTTCTTAACTTAAATAAGTATCAGTTGCACTCAAATCTACTGCATTCCACTGGGAAGATGTTAAAAAAAATAAATAAATAAAAAGTCCCACAGAGAGAGTCATTTTTTCCTGCTTCTTGTTTTTAAAGCTTCCAGGTACAACTTTGACTAAATGTATCATTTTTCATGTTAGATGCTGTATATAACTGACATTAAAGGCAATACTGGTTTTACTTACCTAACCTGTCCACAGCATAAACAATGGTTGACCCACTACCCACTCCAACCACCTGATTGTTCTGTAAATGAAAAAAAAAAAACAACCATGTGATATTTTATACATTTAAGTGTCGGCAAAAATAAAAATATGTTTGCATTATATAAATTACTTACAGTGCTTGCCAAGTATAAGTATTTGAACTTTTTTTTTTTGTCATGTTTCACTACAAACCTTTATACAAAAGTGTGGCACACATTGGTATTCAGACCCCTTAATATCATACCCCAAAAGAAAATCCAGAGCATCTCTTCAAAAACTCGCCTAATTACTAAATATAACCTGCCTGTGTATAACGTATTATCAGTGTAAATGTGAAGACCTGTTCAGTCAATTATCTGGAACGGGAAAAAACGAGGCACAACTGAAAGCCTACCAAGAGATGGCCATCCTCCTAAAAGGTCAGGCCTACACCCAATGTGTGGTGGAAATCTAACCCTGCACATCTTCTTGCCACACTGTTCCACTTGTGAAACATGGTGGCGGCTGCATTATGCTGTAAGGGAGGATGTCTTCAGCAGATTTTCCTTCCGCTTTACAAATATTCACTGGTTTTAATTGGTCTATCACAGAAAATACTTTCATGTTTGTGGTTGGAATGTTAAAGTTCAAAGGGTATGGATACTTTTGCAAGGCAGTGTATAGCGGAAAAAACAGCATAGCTGTATAAATACCACTATTCCAACTGTAAACTGTGTTTTTGTTCAGGTTTGTAGTTGCATGCTGGGCTTAATACACGGCAGCTGATCTAAAGCATTCCCATCAATGAAATCATAATGTTTACCTAGCACATGCTGGTTTAAGTTCTTAAAGCAGAACCAAAATAGCTCACCATCTGGGGACAAGTCCGCATAACACTGAGCTGAGTCGCTTTAAAATGCAAGTTAGATAAATGACAATACAGCAAGTTGGCATGATGTGCATTCATGTGTGAATTCGGCTATGCTAGCAGGCTGCATCTTGCTGCAAGGACATGTAGCAGCTGTGCACTCCACATACAAATCAGCAAAATAGCGAACATGTCTGCTTGTTAGCTAACAACGATACTGAGGTCCGTTGTACCTGAACGCTGTTATCCACGGCAAAGTAAGCTGCTAGTTTCTTCGACTCTTCTGCCATGTTGACGGCAGCAGACTGACTGAGTCTGAGCACGTGTGTGGGACAGCTCCGGGAGGACTGAAAACCAGCGGCGAGTTTGCGGAGAAACACCCACTTCTGGAGTGTCATGACCCGCCCCACAACACACACACACACACACACACACACACACGGACTCACAGTCAGAAGATTCACCACTGCTCCAGGTAGTCACGAGTCAGATGATATAAATTAAAGCTCTTCTGTCTCAACCCTGGTCACATATGATGACTGTTATCAAAAACTGTCAGTTTTGGAGGTTTGTAGGCATGCGCGCAGGCGCAGTTCAGCAGCGACACCACGTGGACACTGCAACAAGGCAACGACAAAAAAAACCATTTGGAGTTTGATTTTATTAGTAATATGCTATGCAGGATCACATAAAAGAAACAAAAACACAATTTTAAAATAAGAGACACCTAAACAGTGCTTCAGGCTGAGAATGGTGGCCCACATCCTTTTTATTGGTATTGCAGAGCAATTGGTGCTGTTAACAGACTAAAAGTCTATATCAGTGGTTGCTAAACCTTTTATAATGAGCAGCCTACCACCTCACTAGGCTTTCTAAGTGCCACCTACTGTCAAGCAGTGGCGGTTCTCCATACACCCCTAAATCACACACAGTGCCCAGCTTAAAAGTCATACTGTGGTGAACACAATACTATGTTAGTTTAATTTTAAGCCTTATACTTTGCGAGGTTTTTTTTTTAAGCTGGAAGCTAATATACTAGATGTCTTGATGGTTACAGCTATTTACAAGCTAAATAGAGTTCCTCAAAAGGCAGCCAAAGTACTACTAGGAGTTATTAAACTCCAGCTAAGAAGCATATTAAAAGCCTAGTTAAAATTTTATCCTGTCTTTTCCAACAATTGTTTAGGACAACCTAAATAAATGGAGCCTGAAAACTCTCATACCACATTTTCACTAAGCATTCTTTAATACAAAACTAGACATAGTGTATTTTTTGTTTATGAAAATTGTATGTTTTTTAGATTTATCTTAAATATTTCTTTGCTATGTTCTTCAGTGAAATTAAGACCTCTAGACCTTTGTAAATATGTGGTTGGGGCTTTGGTGGCTCCCAGGGGTGACATTTGGTGGATGATTGCAATGCTTTTGGGGAGCCTGTGCCGGCGGCCTGGTGGCCGTGTTGTTCCTGGGTAGGTCTGGGGTGGGCTCTGGGTTCCTGGGGCGTTGTCACCCCGGTGCTGGGGTCCTGGCTTGGCCTGCAGGGTTTGGGTCCTGATGGGTATGTTGCCGGGGTTTTGGGCCGGTGCATGCGCAGGTGCCACTGCCCTGGAGGCCTGCGGTGCATTAGTGGGCCTAAACTGGCAGGGAGGTACCATCTCATTGCAGGTGCTCTCTCCTTAAAGGAGTCCATTCTGCTGGCAGGGTGGAGGGTCTGTGGGAGCGGGTGGGGCGAAGTCAACCTGGTTGTCTAATGTCTTATGTGTTCTGGGAGTTGTTTGAATGTTCGTGTGTGTGTAGGTTTTCTTCTGATGTGGGGGTGGGTGGTTGGCCTTGGGTGCGGAAAGTCATTGTTTGGATCTGGGCGGTTGTGATTCAAATTTCAGTTCCTTGTCATGGTTCTGGTTCCTGACGGTTCTCTGTTCCGATTCTGTTGGGGGGGGGGCTGCATAGTTTGGGTGAGTTGGCTGGCCAGAGTTGGTCTCGGGGTGGAGTGGTCTCGGCTTCTCGGTTGGTTTTGATTTTGGCTCTGTGGGCTCTTTTGTGGGCTTCGGTGTGGGGTTTCTCATGGAGCTACTTCTTGCTGGGATATGGGCATGTGTTCTTGGGGTTGGATGCTGTGGGTCTTCTTTATGCATGGGTGCACTTTGGCTGGGGTGCTTTATTTTTGGGAGGGTGGTGGGGGTGCATCTGCGCAGTGTGGCGCAGTGTGCACGGCTTTTGCTTTGGGTGCTCGCTGCTGTGTTCAGTCCTCCACTGTATGGCATGCTGTGGTGGTGGTCCTGTGTGGTGTGGCTCTGACAGTGTGGGTACTGCGTGGCTGTTATGATTCTGGCACGTCTGCTCTACCCTGTCTCCCTGGCTGCAATCAGCAGATTAGATGCACCTGGTGGCTGCTGCAGTGTAGTGCAATCTGTGGAATGCCAAGCACCTGTGTCTTCCCTGATATATACTGACTCTGACAAGCAGACGGTGCCAGATTTTTGAAAGCCATTCGTGTGAGTAGATATCCAGCGTTCCTTCCTGTCTGATCATTGTTCTTGACCTTGCCTTGCCTTTTGGATTTATGCCTCTGCCTGCTCCCTGTCGGACTATTTGGATTCTGGTTGTCGACCTTGTTTCCTGCATCTGGTTTATGCCTCTGCTTGCCCCTTGCCTGATGTTTCTTGTTCCGATCATTGACCCTGTTTCTGTCCTCGGATTATTGAGCCAGCCTAGCCCTTGGATTATTCAGCCTGGAGTCACATCTTACCTGTGCTGTGGAGATCACCGCCTGCCACCCACTGAGGTTTCCAATCTGGGTTTCAAGTTTTACTCGAGACAAAAGCAGGTTAGTGACTTTTTCTGATCCCTGCAAAATCTGGAGAGACTACAAGTCACTAATCCCTCTTTCTGCCTCAGTGATTCCTGGAAGCTGTGAGGAGTGTTACCTGTGTGACGTTTTCCTGTGGCTGAATAAACCTTTTAAACTTTCAGTACTGTGTCTGGCTGAATCTTGGGTCCACCTTTTTCTGATTCGTAGCAGTGGCGGGTGTCGCTGGGCTTACTGATTGCATTGGGCTTCTTGGCCTTGTACTGGGGTGGGGTTTGCTTGTCTGCAGGATGGTTTCTGGTGGGTGGTGTGTGCTTGGAGTTGGTGGTTTTCACTATGTCCCTAACATTCGTGGTGTTGTTGCTGTTGTGTTTGCTCGGGGCGGGAGCTGTGGCTTGGCTGTGTCGCAGGCATGGCTAAGCTTTTTCCCCAACAGTTTTTCTCTTTTTAAATGCACTCTACAACAACACACATCAACACCACATTTGAGCAGACGGCGCCAGGAAGTCTGTAGTGGTGATTGGCTTTGCTTTGATGGAGGGGCTGGCCGACCTGCTTAGTGCGGCAGGGTGTGTGCGTGAGTGTGTGCGGCCGGCATGCTGAGGCACCTCCGTCCAGGGTTGAGGTGTGGGGTTGGGTGAGTGCCTGGTCTTTGGTGTGCTGTGGTGGCCGTCCTCCAATGCTCCGCTTTTGTGGCTCTGGCCCCCGGCCTGGTGGCGGGCTACGTCGTGGTTGGTTGGGTGGGGTAGTGTAGCGTGGGGGTATTTCCTCCCTGCCACACTCCCTGCTGATGACTCTCTGCCTGCTGGTGCATTGGGGGTTTTCGGTCTCCGGTGCTGGGTGCTTTGGTGTGTGCCGGCTCACTCCCGGTGGCTGCATGCTGGGGTCTGTGTCCCTGGCTCTGTCGGGCCTTTGCTTGAGGGTGATGTGCCCCGGGGTCTTGGGTCTCTGGGACCATGGCTAGATCTGCTCCGGCATAATACTGTGTATCTTTTGGTAACATTGCTGTTATATTTGTTTCTGCAGGTGTAATTTAGGGTGTGTATTTTCTTCACCCTTCTTTCTCTCCTATACTCTATTCTCCTACTATCCCTTTTCCCTTTTTGCCCAACCTCTCTATCTTTTTTGCTATTTCTTCCTTTTTATTTCCGTGTCCATTGCAATTGAAATGATCCCAAAGCAGTTTCTAATAAAGTTTCTTTTAAAAATATCAAGCAGAGCGTTATTGTGTTAGCCGTAAATATGTTGGGCTTTTTCTTGGCGCTCAGACACCAATTGTGAGTACTTCTCTGCTGAAGAAGACACATAAAAAAAAAAAAAGTAATGTGTTTATGAATGGGGAAAAAATACAAATCAACCTAGCCCTGTGGGAAAAAGTGATTGCCCAAAAAGTCCTAATAACTGGTTGAGCCACCCTTAGCAGCAAGAGGAGCATTCAAGTGTATGTGATTACTGGCAATTAGTCTTTTACAGCACTATGAATGATTTTGGCCCACTAATCCTTCCAGAATTGTAATTCTGCCACATTGGAGTATTAAGCCCCTTTTTAAGGTCATGCCTCAGTTATTAGTGGCTATTCACTTGTTAATGATCTAATTAGCATATGAATGGATCAATCTAACTATTGATATATCCTTTAACCTTGGGGATAGCACTTTAGTTAAGTTTAATGCATTATTGTGGTGCTGACTGTTTCCTGATGTAGTTATTTTTTTCTACACTAAACTCAAGGATATTTTTCTATTTCTGTTTAGGCATTTCAGTTTCACTCGACCTTTGTAAGCTGTCTTCAGAAGACTGAAATGAAGAAGCAAGATGCTCGGATCCTGGCTTGCGAAAACACGTTTGGCTTGCTGTTTACCTACGTTAACATACACAGAGCATCTAACACATAATGGTAACAGTACATCTGGACATTCTCCTTGATGTTTTGGTAGACACACTGCAATCCCATTTTTCTAAAGACTTTGGTCCATACTGACATGACAGCATTCCAGCTTCTGCACATTTGTTTGGCTGCACATCCATTATGCCAATCTCTCATTCAAACACATTCTCTGCCTTACTGGACCGAGATCTGGTGACTGTGGAGGCCATTGGGGTACAATGAATTCATCGTCATGTTGAAGAAACCAGTTTGCAATCATTTGAGTGTTGTCCCCTGGTGCATTATTCTGCTGGATGTAGCTATAAGTGGATGGTACATCGTGGTCAAGGGATGGACATAGTCAGCAACAACACTCAAGCACATTGTGGCATTTAAATGGTGCTCAGTTGGCAGGGGCCCCAAGTGTGCCAAGAAAATCTCCATCAGACCATTACACCCCCACCAGCCAAAAATTGTACAAGGCAGGATTGGTCCATACTTTCATACAGTTTATGCCCAATTATGACCCTACCATCTAAATGTTGCAGCTGAATCATTTTTCCAATAGGTTATTGTATAACTTTGGTGAGGCTGTGGAAATTGTAGCCTTAGCCTCCTGTTCTTAGCTGACAGAAGTGGCAGTTGGCGTTGTCTTCAGCAGCTCTAGCCCACTGGCTTCAAGACTCAATGTGTTGTGTGTTTAGATATGGTATACTGCATACCTTGGTTGTAAAAGTGGTTATTTGAACTACTATTGCCTTTCTATCATCTCAAACCTGTCCATTCTCCTTGCACCTTTGACATCATCGAGGCATTTTTAAACTAAAATCCAAAAACCTAACCATATTCAGAAAAAGTTGGGTAAAAACACAAAAAAATAAAACTGAATACTACTTCACTTACATTCAAGTGTTGAAAGATACCCTTAGTGTGGTCACACACTCCAAATTACAAAGAAAAAAGCTTATTTACAGGGCATCAATTCCCTGGGACCAGCAATTAAGTTATATCATAACCTTCAGTTTAGATTTAGTTTTCTTTGTGTAAACAATTAAATATGCAGTTGTCATATAGATGGAAGAAACCCGTTATTAGAGTTTCCCACATATTTACGGTATTGTCTGAATACATGCAAGGCTATCTTTAAATGCTGTGTTGAAAATAAAGCTTGATTTGTATTATTTATATGTTAATAAGATGAACATCGAGATGAATTTAGAATAAAAGAGATGGAATACCAGAAAAAAACAAATTGCCCCTTTTCCACTGGCTTGTTTTAGCCGGCGCGGCTCTGCACCAATCGACACTCGACACGGTGACTGTTGTTTCCACTGACCCCCCAACGGCTGAAGCTATGGTGGCTGAAGTCCCGCCTCCAGCCATGAGTGTAGAGCGCTGTGCTGCTATTAAGGTTGCTGTGTTACATTGTCACATTAAAGAAATCTCCGTGAAATGATAAAAAATAACTAGAAAATAAAAACATAAACTAAATACTAATAACATTTGTATTAATGTATAAGCAAGAATGTCTTGTGTTTTTATGTCTAAAATGATCCAATGGGATAATTATCTGGACCACAGCCCAGCCAGAACTTCTAAAATGAGGCTCAGGGGTTCTGATGTGGGGGGTGTAGCAGGAGAAGCAGAGAGGAGAAAAAGTTTGCCTGAAGAAGTTACAATTTTGGGCTTTATGAGAGTTTTTCTTTTATCCATGGCAATAACGAGGACAAGGACTTAAAAGCGCAAAACCAAGGACACTTGACCTTTGAAGTTAGTTTTAGGTGGGATATTGCATATTCATGCTCCGCAGATTTAGCGGGCTTGTCCTCCTGTTTGGTCCGATGCAGGCAGTCTGATTACGGGCAGCTGCTCTCTGCCTGCTCCCTCCTCCGTCAGACGCTGGTTCGCTTAAGGACCATCGATAAATGTCCAAACCAAACACGTTGTTTCATGGTGGTTTTGTTTTCTGTGTTTTGGGGGAAATGTTTGTGCCTCTGAACAGCTGATTTTTTGTGTTCTGTTTCTTTTCTGTCAGCCTTCAGGCATGGTTTATGATCTGTAAATGGTAAAATTACATGTATGACCTGCTCTGGCCACTGTGTCCTTATTGTAGTCGCTCTTGAGTTTTATTAACTTTTCCCTGCACTGTCTAAACAAAAACCTTCTCATTTCTCCTCCTCCCACGGCCAATCAGTGAACAGCAGTCTGTTCACGTCAAATGCAGTCCCTACTCAGCCCCGGTCGTACCTGCTCAGGAGCCGGGACCAAAAAAGTAGGTACCGGTATGGAAAAAACTGTAATGGAAACTGCTGAATCACTGCTAAACTACCATATTCCAAGCAGTTCTGTGCTGTATAATATATTTACATCAAGTTCCTCAAGATCTGCAATGCATTCTGGGAAAATTCTAAGCTTTAGGCAGTAATAACTTTTCAATTCAACTGATTTCAGTTTTATTTATATTGCACCAATTCACAACAGTCATCTCAAAGCACTTCACAAAGTCAATTCAATCAAATCATACAGATTTCAAGTCAGGTACATACATTCCAATTAATTCAAACAATCAAACAGTGCAGTCGCATTCAGTTTATTATTCAAATTGGTTAAAATGTTTTCTATCAAAGGAAACTCAGAAGATTGCATCGAGTCAGTGACTTGCAGCATTCAGTCCTCCTGGATGAGCATGTAGCGACAGTGGATAGTCTCTAGCGCTGACTTTGCAGCAATCCCTCATACTGAGCATGCATGTAGCGACAGTGGAGAGGAAAAACTCCCTTTTAACAGGAAGAAACCTCCAGCAGAACCAGGCTCAGTATGAGTGGCCATCTGCCATGACCGACTGGGGGTTTGAGAGAACACATCAGAGACACAAAGAAAACAAAGAAGCACTGATCCAGGAGTACTTTCTATGGGAAAGAGAAGTACATTTTAATGGATGTAGCTCTTTTAGTGGTTTCATCTAGGAAGAAAAAACAGATAAACTATGAGCCAGTTTTCAAGTCCAGTGTATGAAAGAGAGCACATACAGTTAGTCACAGTAGAAGCTCAGCCAGTAGCTATGTCTAAGAGAGACAGGGTTAAACAGTGAAAGACAGGGCTATGTGTATCATCTGTATAAGGTGAGCATTAGGTTGTTGGCAGCAGGAGTTTGGCCGATGTCGCGCTCTAGGAAGGTGTCACAGCAAAACATAGAATCAGGCCAGACGTAGCTTCTGGAAGAGAAAAAACAGAGAACATAGAGTTAAAAGCTGAAATAACAGCAAATAATGCAAAATTGGAGAGTAGTATGAGACTGTAGTGAAGAGAGTGAAAGTGGTCATTATGTCTTCCAGCAGTCTAAGCCTATAGCAGCATAACTACAGAGATAGCTCAGGATAACCTAAGCCACTCTAGCTCTATCCAAAAGGAAAGTTTTAAGTCTTTTAATGAACCTTGAATCCGGTTTTCTCCTTACCTCTCTCGGTACAATACACTTTCACAAATGTCTGATACATTGACTGCCATTTGGCTGTCAAGTAACATTTTACTTTAAAACCCTCCCTTAGTATCAGTGTATTCTTTTAAAAAATGCACAATGAATGTTAACAGATTATTCTTGACTGTCTGTAATTTTGTACATGGGTAAAACATTTTTTTCTGTAATAAAAGTTGCTAGCTTGGTTAATAGAAATATGACAAACTACAGTAATCATTTAGCAGTTTATACTGCATTACTATATTGTTTATTACTTCTACCTTCATTTTATTGTAAAATTTAAATATAGGATCTACCTAACAATTGCTGCTTGGGTTACTGTTATTTTAACTTTTAACTTTAACACTGTACCTTGCAGGAGATGTTTAATAGAGATGGGTGGCCAAAAATTGGAAATGGGTTGTTAATGGGCCTATCAGCACTAGGATAATCCAAAACACACAAGGCATTCTTCCTGTAGGATGAGCTGAACAGAAGAGTGCAGGAGAGAAGACCTATATATTAGGTGGTCAACAGAGATTCTGCGAAGAGAAAAAGTCAAAGATTGCTATCTATGTAGCAGCAACACTGGAAAATCTTAGTAGAATAAGTGCTGTCCCATTGGCAAAAGGTTTTTATGCCTAGTATAAACTGGAGATGCCCGCAATTGTGGGGCACATGATTTCATGTAAAAAGGGATAGGATTTTTCCCGATTGAATAAATACAAATTAAAGGCCAGAGAGCCTTTCTCTGTGTCAAATTGTTCTACAGCAATAAAAGACTAAATTACTATTTTGTACATACATACAAGGAGTTGCCAATGATTGTGGACACAGTTAGTCAGATGTGTTATTGGGTTAGTGACACTTTTTCAATTTGGCCTCTCCACAACCAGAACAGTTTTAGATCGTTTCTGCAATGAAAAAAGCAATGCACTAACAAAGCCCAGCAGGATTAAAAGGATTGGACAATCTTTCAGGAGTACAAAAGTGAATGAATGTTTTGAAGATAAGACCTTTTACAGCTGCAAAAAAATAAAAAATAAAAACCTAAATATAACACTGACCTAAGAGGTAAGAGAAGAAAGAAAGGACTCACCTGTTAACCATAGTTACAGAGCTAGTAGATTCTGGCCTTTACAGTTGCAACTAGATCTGGCTCAGTTGTGTTACTTGTTTAATATTTATATTCATGTATATACAAAATATACAAGGAAACTAAATAAGATTAAGATTTACCAGAGGATGTCTGTAAAGCCAAGCTCTCTTTGCTGATGTAGCTGAGAGGACAGTCTCCAAAAACTTTCCCAAAGAGTCTAACCTAATAATGGGTTGTTTAAAATCATCAATTAAAAATAATTAAAAATAAATCATCCATGATGACAACTTGGACAGCAGTTTTAATACTTTCCTAAAAGGGTGGTGACAGTGAAGACATCAATGCAAATATTAACATCACTACTACTTTTATTTGGCAAACAGCTTGAGTTTTTCTTTTTCGGTATACAGTTTATATATATACTATAATAACCCAACACATTCTGTTTGATGATCATTTTTTTCTCAGTTTTTACATATTACAGCTTACAAATATAGCTGATCTTTTTGACAAAATTACAGATTCTGTTTGACACCTAAATTAGTATGCTATATAAAAATCACACATCATACATTCATGATTAGAAAAGGTAGGTTATATGAAATCAGGAAAAGAATGAACAAAACACCACAGTTACACAATTTCCATCAGGAGGACTGGGGCAGTCAAGGTTTTCAAAAGCAGAATGTCTTTCACTTCAAATCCAGTAACAAGTCCTCTGAGAGAAGTTTGCTGCTATTCCAAAATCACCAGTGAGAATATCAAGGAACAACAATACTGCCACATAAGAAGAAGAATCATTAAATCTCTGCTCTCAGTTCAAACTTAGAAACTAAGATATCGCAATGATTATAATGAATGTTTGATAAAAACTATACTTTGCATTGCAAACTGAACATATTACTTTTATAGCCCACAATCTTTCTTCTTTGATCAGCAGTTTTAAGGCTTAGTCCAAGGATTATGCAAATGCATCCAAGATTTTCTTTCACGCCTTCCAATCTCAGCATGAGACATCTCCTTGAATTGGACATCTTTCTTACATTTACAGGACAAAGTTGAACAGAACTGCATGAGGGAGCTGCCATTTAAATACCGCAAGACTAACAAAACTGTAGTAAAACCGAGAACTGTGGCTACCTCTTTGACAGGCAAACTTTTTTGCTCCTTGATGTGTAAAATCACTGAATTATCTGAGCAGGTATGTACAATTAAGAGGGACTGAAAAGTTGCTGTTTTAAAAATACAGCTGGCCTGTCATTGCTTGAGCTGGGCCCACTTGAGGTGGCAATCCCAAATTTTCTCAGTGAACTTGTTTTTATACAAAGTATTGCTGAATATCAAGCATTGCATTTATATTCATGTGAAGTTACTGTTTGACTTGCTACTATTTTCTTATATTGAATACACTGGCATTGCTTGACTTTAAAAACCCAGATGAGACATGCTTTAAGCGAACCAGTGCTTAGATTTTTTTTAATCATTCGATCTGTAGATAACATATAGCTCTCTGTATTCCTGCATTACAATATGAGAACATTTGCAAGCACTGATCTACTAAAAAACAAGAACAAGTTGTTCCAAAACCCATATTTGGACTCTTGCTTACAAACAAAAATAGAATAAAAAAGATAGGTTAGCTTAATCCAGATCTTTTCTAGTTGGTCTGTTGTATCTTTCGACCTTTAACCTTACATCTTTACTAGCTTTGAAGCTGAGTAATGTCAGCTGATAATGTGAAGCTGGGCAGGACTTTGATATGTAAACACTGTGGCAGAGCTATATGTGAATTAACACTTAGTATAAGAAACAGTGGAATGTAAAAGAGCAAACAGAAATACACACTGATCTCAGTTCAGGGTTAACAGACAAAACTTTCATTTAATTGAAAGATAAACTATCATGATAAATAAATATTCTATTTAAAATTGACCAATAATATTTTTGTATATTGCCATCATATATTCTGATATATATATATATATTTTTTTATCAAGATAAAACATTTCTATATGTTTTTGGTTTGTGCTGTCATTCTAAATTATTACAAATAATATATACCCGTGGAATGTTTTTTATTCATCTAAAGATGGTTTCCACCTTCAAAAATATACTTTCTAACAAGCTGGCTGAGAACCAAATGGAGGGCAGAAAAGTACTGTGTGTATGACACAAACACACACACACACTCTATAATCTCCTCCTTATACAATAATGACACTTGTTGGAATGACTTAAAAACTAAATATGTATGTGAACAAGTGTCATTCACAGCAACAGCTAAAAAGGTGCAGAAATGTAAAGGCTGGAACTCTGCACAATGACAAGGAAAAGGCTTACTTTACAGTAGCCAAAATGCAGTGCTCTAAACTGACCCGTTCAAAGTATTTAAGTACTTCTAAACACAGTGTATGTGGGTACAAATTACCCATATATAGGTGCATCTCAATAAATTAGAAAATAATCAAAAAGTTAATTTCTAAATTCAATCCAAACCTGTGTCCTTGCTACATCTACTTCTGTTGTGGCACCAATAGGCTGCAGCCTACACCTCTTGAAGTATTAAGCAACACTCATGTAAGAGTTTGGGATAGACTTTAAACTGTCTTTGTAATCCTGTCAATGCTGCTGTTATTCACGTTGCTTTTCCCCCTCTTTTTTAACAGTTTTTACTCCCACTGAACATTCCGTTAATATGCTTGGATACAACACTCTTTGAAAAGCCAGTTTCTTTAGCAATCACCTTTTGTGGTTTACCCTCTTTGTGGAGTGTGTGAGTGACTATGTGCTGGACAACTGTTAAACCAGGAAGCCTTCACATGATTATGTAGGCCATTATAGAACATTTCTTTATTAAAAATATATCTCTTGATTGGTCTCATGTAAAATTCCCTTTTCTGAGAAACTGTATTATAGGTTTGTTTTAGTTTTAAGCCATAATAACTAAAATGAAAAGAAATTAGGAATTTATCACTTTTTGTTATAAATTTATGTAGTACACAGGTGTCACATTTTAACATTTACTAAAAGAAATCAACTTATTCATAATATTCAATGTATAAAGATGCACCTGGAACTGTGTAAAAACATAAGTGCAAAGTGTCAAAAAGAGATCAGGTTCATACTTACAATGTGCCGTTACCCCTTTCCTGGTACAATCTAATGTACTCTTGCAGCAATTTTTATTATTACTTACACAGCATCAGAGAGTACTTGAAGCACCTACCCACACACACGCTCCACACTGCAAAAAGGATATTGTAAAGTGTTACCATAAAAAGGTGAAGTTGTGAAACAAGAACATACAAGTTGTATGGACTGCACATGGTCAAACAGAGGCGAAACAGGAAGTAATTTTTCTTTTGTTTTCTTGGAGAACATTTTCACAGAGAAATTTCAGTTCACTTTTGGAAAATATTGACCAAAACTCTTTAGCGCTCTTCCACACTTGACTCCCCGTGTTTCCAGTGCTTCACTTGTTAGAATGTACTTCTCGGATACAAAAATCTGAACAGTCTGTATTTTTCCTATGTGCACCCATATAGTTTTGCATCAAAAATATGTTTTTGTTAATCCTTTTTTCTCCCATGGACTCTTTGAAGATCCAGAGCTTGAATCCTTCTGAAGCTACATGTGTTGGGCATCCATGATGTCCAGGTATTTGGCCTCAATGATATGAGGAAGCACGTTGTTCCTAAAAACAGAACAGACAATATTTGTGTCAGATCCTATTTGTTAGACTAGAAAAAAGATGCAAAAGCTGACCAGTACTGGTGTGTTTTGCTACAACCATGGGTTGAGAGATGGACTGAACTGTACACAAACAATGAGGCTGGTAAAACTCTGAATCCCAGAATGCATGGCATTACCATCTTTTAGGACAGCCCCAGGAAGGAGGATTCACAGCTGGAATCCCTGTGATGTTATACAGCCACAAACAAAACACAGTACCCAGCAGAGTATACTCTCTTAACGCACAGCTGCCACTGGTTGCATAGGGGAGACAGCAAGTAAACGTCCTGATCTGATCGAGCTGGACAACTTTTCCAAAACTTGGATCCAAAGTTGAGTACAATCTGACGTACATGTACCCATCAATTGTAAACTGGTCAAAAGTTCAGTTATGATCTGCTTGATGTGCATCCAGCGTTCATACAACGTGGGTAATCAAAGCAAGCTGTCTTAAACCTTTTTTTCTAAGCTGTTGCAAAAAAAGAATCTGAGCCAGAGATTTCCCCAAAGAGTCGGTGTCTAATTACATTGAGGGAAGTGGCTTCCTCCTTCCACTGCCCTGAGAGAGGACAGCGTAGGAAACACCAGCATCGCGCAGAGTCCTGCGTGCCTGTCTGGAAAGCAGAAGCCACTGTAAGCTGCTACCAAGAGCAGTCTTTTTGTTCATCGCCCGCCACGCAACTCATCCCCCCTAGAGTCCTCCTGTCCCTCAGAACAGTTCACATAAGAGGTGGTGTCTGGGCAGAGAAATTAGTTCAGAATAAAAAAACAATCTCAATATTTTTATTTTATTGTGTTTTCCTTTGTTTGTGCTGCTAAAAACTAAACTATTTGAGTGCTAGCAGGCTACCTGCTAAGATAATGCTAACCGCCATCGAGTCTGAGTGCTAACAGATATCTAAACCTGTTTGTTTGAGTTGTAACTTTAAAACTAAAGTTACAACAAACTTTAACTCAATGAGAGGTTTAAACACAAATTGGCCATAACGTGTCACCACTGCTCATATGCACATTAATATTTACATTAAAGGTAGATAAAGGTATATGTATAACTTGCTAAGGAGTTGCTAAATAAGCTACGTTTCCCTTTGATAACTGAGCTGTGATATCATGTCTGTCACTTCTTGATTTCTAATTTGGCAAATCATTCTTTAAAATATTTTATTTTATTTTATTTTATTTACCCTTTTGACTTGCAAAGTGAACATGTAGTTTGTACACATACAAATTGACGTTTTAATTAGTTTTAAACTAATTTGACCTCATTCCAAATTGTCCATTCCATGACAAACCTTGCTTCTTAAACATAAATATTCAATAGGTTTTTAGTGCTTTAATTTTTACTTAGTAGTGTAGTTGAGTGTTACTAGCCTAGTTAAAGAATTTGTCAAAACATTTGGATTCTAAATGTATTAATAATTCTGTTAATATTTAAGTGTTAATTAAAATGATTAATAGTTGCTAATAGTTAAACCAATCACTGCTGCCCAACAGTGGTGCTCAGATTTCTTAGTCTGACTGAAAATGTAATATTCTAACTTTATTCATAATGTTGGTAATAATTAATGTAATAATAATTAATAGTTGCTAACTGCCAAACCAAACATATTGTTGCACAACTGGTACCAGAAATGCTCAGCCTCAATGAAGCTAAAAACCACTGAGTATGCCAGAAACCTAAATATAGGTATGGATCTAGTTCTACATTTTAACAGCCACATACAGTTTATTGCTAAATTAGCCCACTATTTGTTTCTTTTATGCCTTCAATATAGTATGTATTTTAACACCTGTTTATTTTGTGGAGAGCTTTTATGTATATGCTTAGTTATTTTCTGTTATTTCTTCGATGCCCTGTTAGGCCACTTGGATCTTCTGCAAATTCTTTGAATTCATGCAAATGGCTGAGCTTCCTTAACTTTTTACCAATTGGCATTTAATGATCATTTGAATCTGACTGTACTGTATTATCATTAAGATTGAAATGGGCTGTATGTAACTGGGTCCTGAATTTGACTACCGTATTTTCCGCACTATAAGGCGCACTTAAAAACCTTTAATTTTTTCAAAAAATGACAGTGCGCCTTGTAATCCGGAGCGCCTTGTATATGGATCAATTGGTTAATTGGTTGATCCATACTGGTTGTACACGGCGCTCTGTCAAAATGTTTCAGTACGACTGGTAAACTACAAAGCCGCACCGCTTGCAGCATTACGGCTACTGTAGTCAGGGGCGTCGCCGAAGTAATAGCGGTAAACACCTGTACTGTGCTTACTCCTAGTCCAACACCACTTGTGTGTGTATAACGTTTGAATGTACTGTTGCAGGAATTGCCTGAACTATATGTGATTAGAAGCTCAGTGTGTGGGGTGTATGTTTCGTGTGTGTGTATGGAAGATGTTGACATTACTCCTCCGGACAGAGGTGGCGCTGTGTGCTGCCGTAGCTGAGAATCAAGAGTGAAGGAGTGACGTCGGTATTATTGTGTGTGTGGGGTGGGTAGAGACGGCGACCGGAGCAGCGGTATATGAGTCTGTAAGCCCTGTGTTTTTACGTGCTGCAAAGTCATTAAAAAGAACCCCAAATCTCATCAACAACTCAGTGTTTTGATGCTGTTTCTTCATGCTCAACTCAGCAACGTATGAGTGAGGGAGTTAACCCCGAGGAAACTAGTAACTTCGGCCCTGGAGAAAGTGTCTCCCCTGTGTCATCAGACTACGGTCAGGGGACAGAAACAGGAAAGGTTAACAGTACTAACGTTTGATTTAGTGCATCAAACTGTTTCTTTTACGTGTTTACTGAATCAGGGAAAAGTTCCCTTTCACGTTTTAACTAACGTTTGATTTCAACTTCAACTTCATAGACTCCAATGCATTCCTAACGTGCGGTTGGCTCTATTCAATAGAATTCTATGTAGAGGAGACCTTACCATGAGAATGAATGGAGTTATCAGAACGCTGGTTTGTAGTGTATTAATAAAGTTTGACTGACTGACTTATCTGACTGTTTTGTTGACATTCTCTTTAGCACAGCTCCATCTAGTGGATGCATAACGCAACCCCAGTCAAACGTTTGACTGCAGTAGCTTCTATTCTATGCGCCTTATAATCCGGTGCGCCTTATAGTGCGGAAAATACGGTATATGGTTATATTGAAATAAACTAGATTATGTTCAATTAAATATGGCATTAAGCAATAGTATTACTCTTGTTTCTGAACAACAATGCCTTGTATTAGGAGAGTGACTGTTTCAACTGGTATTCTTGGATGTCAACAGTAACTTTATACACACATAAACACGCACACCTAAGCAGTAATACATTTATTTAAATCCTAGATTCAGTTGTTCCATGATGTGATTTCAGTGGAAAACATCAGTCTGTGTCATGTTTTGTAGGTTGTTGGGATCAAAATCCAGACAGAAACTTGAGATGAGCATAGTGAAGGTTTAACAATTAAAAACATAACTTACAGATCTTGAACAAGGTTAACAGGACATGGTCAGGGTAACAGAAGCAGTCAGTAATGAACAATGACAAGCAGTGAGCTTATGAACACAGGAAAGGGTGGAGAATGACATTGGATTCAGGTGAGTGAATCAGGGGGATTTGGAACAGCTGTGAAGGAGAGCAAAACAGGCAAACAAAGGGAAAGCAAATAATTACACAAAGGAAGCAGAACTAGACATAAAGAAACTACAAACCAAGGTGGAAAATTTACTAACACTAATCTAGAGGATAAACACACAGAACAGGATACAAGAAATAAGAAAGAAACTAAACATAAGGGGATGAATCTATTTGGCGGCACCTTTTCTAACCATATTGAACCCGGAAAAATTTACTGAATTATTTTGAACATAAACAAACAAGAAAAAAAAAAACACAAATGAAAACCAAAACTGAAACACCTGTGGATAATAACAGTCTTTGGTCTTTAATATAAGAAAATGATGTAAATATTAATTAGAAAAATTTAAATTACATACAGTTATTATACAGTTATACAACACTATAGGCCTTTATCTGCAAGTGATAATACCGTATTCCCTTGCCAACATTATTACATCCTATATAGGATGTAATAATGTTGGCAAGGGAATACGGTATTATCACCTGCCGATCTATATACAGGGGTTGGACAATGAAACTGAAACACCTGTCATTTTAGTGTGGGAGGTTTCATGGCTAAATTGGACCAGCCTGGTAGCCAGTCTTCATTGATTGCACATTGCACCAGTAAGAGCAGAGTGTGAAGGTTCAATTAGCAGGGTAAGAGCACAGTTTTGCTCAAAATATTGAAATGCACACAACATTATGGGTGACATACCAGAGTTCAAAAGAGGACAAATTGTTGGTGCACGTCTTGCTGGCGCATCTGTGACCAAGACAGCAAGTCTTTGTGATGTATCAAGAGCCACGGTATCCAGGGTAATGTCAGCATACCACCCCCATGCTTCACTCTGGGCAAGCAAAAGTCTGGGTGGTACGCTTCTTTGGGGCTTCTCCACACCGTAACTCTCCCGGATGTGGGGAAAACAGTAAAGGTGGACTCATCAGAGAACAATACATGTTTGACATTGTCCACAGCCCAAGATCTGTGCTCCTTGCACCATTGAAACCGACGTTTGGCATTGGCATGAGTGACCAAAGATTTGGCTATAGCAGCCCGGCCGTGTATATTGACCTTGTGGAGCTCCTGACAGACAGTTCTGGTGGAAACAGGAGAGTTGAGGTGCACATTTAATTCTGCCGTGAGTTGGGCAGCCGTGGTTTTATGTTTTTTGGATACAATCCGGGTTAGCACCCGAACATCCCTTTCAGACAGCTTCCTCTTGCATCCACAGTTAATCCAGTTGGATGTGGTTCGTCCTTCTTGGTGGTATGCTGACATTACCCTGGATACCGTGGCTCTTGATACATCACAAAGACTTGCCGTCTTGGTCACAGATGCGCCAGCAAGACGTGCACCAACAATTTGTCCTCTTTTGAACTCTGGTACGTCACCCATAATGTTGTGTGCATTTCAATATTTTGAGCAAAACTGTGCTCTTACCCTGCTAATTGAACCTTCACACTCTGCTCTTACTGGTGCAATGTGCAATCAATGAAGGCTGGCTACCAGGCTGGTCCAATTTAGCCATGAAACCTCCAACACTAAAATGACAGGTGTTTCAGTTTCATTGTCCAACCCCTGTATATATTGCACTGTAGAGGAATTAAGGGACAGTGACACACGGTTGCCAACTTTTCAGTATAGAAAATAGCTATTGGCTGTCGTAAAAGTTGCTAGAAGTCGCTAGATGACGCCCTGACCCAATTTGCATGTTTGGTCATGTAACTGCCATCCAGGCTGTAGGAGAGAGGAATATCAACATTGGCAAGACGAAAAGTGAGTAAAAAACACTCTAGATATGTTTAGAACTACAAATGAACATTACGAAATAACGTTTTGCCTGAACCCACACTACATAAATATATGTATATATTTTTTGTTAAGATCTGTTTTGTGGCAATAGTGGCCTTTTTTTATCATATGTCTTTAAAAGTAGGCAGACAGGAAATGGGGGGAAGACATGCAGCAGGGGGTCGCCATGGCTGAGACTTGAACCGGGGGACAGCCACATTAAGGGCCGAAGCCTCTCTACACAAGGGCCACTCGTTCTACCACTGCGCAAGCGATGAACCCCATAAATCATTTTTGTTAGAATATAATTCATATATTTATATTTACATCCCACTTTGTAATCCAGTGCGGGATCAGAAGCAGTTTTGCACCTGTGCGCTTCATTTGCAATGTGGACACAATGTGGAGTGGGTCTCTTCTCTGCTTTGACTGCAGGCGGAGCTTGCTGCACAAGAGTACCATGAGACTGACTACCTGTCTTAGAGGTCATGTTCTCAGAAGAAGCAGAGATAACACGATTTCTTAGTTCAAAATTCCAAACATTTTAAATTGTATTGAACCTAGATAAACACCACAAATCATTATCTTTACAAATGTTGTAGAAAGCTAATGTTTTAGCTTTGTAAAAAATGTATGTGTGTAGAGAGATGTGTTTTTGCACAGCAAAAACTACAACTTCACCATCATAAAACTTCATTTTAATCTAGGTGCAGATTAATACATTGTGTAATTGTCCTCACACAAACACAGCTGAATGTCAAAACGGAGAAAATAATTTTCAAAGTTACCACATACATACCTGATTGGGATTAGGAGGATCATGACCAGAGGGAAGATCATTTTCATGTACGGTATTGGGTACATGCCAAATGTGCACAGCACCAGCAGCTGCATCATCTGCAAGAAGGTAAAGTAGTGGATCTTCCTCTGGGGCACTTTGCGGATGTAGTGGGTAGGTGGGTAAGACGTCTGCAGGAGGTGAGAGGATAAAAGCAGATTAAAATACAATCTCCCCTGTGGCTGTATTTCTTTGCTGTCCTCCAGTCTCCTGCAGTCTTCAAGAAATGATTATAGGCAGTGGACAGCCTACGCACCTCTGAAATTTGCACTCTGTGTAAGTTTCAGTTTGAGATGACAACTTATATTAGCTTTCAGTAGCATAAACGTCTCTGGCAAGAACTGCTGATTTAAAAGTAAAAATCATTTTCCTAAAATATTTTTTTTTCCAAACTTGTTTACTATCACAAATGTTTTTGGAAACTCTTCTATCACATATAAAAAACAAAAGCTACAAATCATGATAATCAGGAACTAATGAAATCTGTGTCAACATCTGGATTTTATCAGGACTTGTGATTCAGTTTAATTCACAGACACACTGAAAAATTGCTGAATGAACCAATTTTCAGTGTGATGGCCGGTGACTTGGAACTATCCAGTCAGAAAGTCAAGACTGATCATTTTTCAATCCGTGAACACAACGCGCCTCAGAGCTAATAGGTCGTGCCAACATCAGTCTTAAGGCAGGGATGATGTTGGAAGCAAAGACATGTTTGAAGCTGTTAAAAGTAAACAATTTTATCAAGATGTGTGTGCTTATTTCAGGCTGTAAGAGAGTGAGAGAGATAAAGACAAGAGAGAATAGATATCAGAAATACTCAGTGGAGTACACCAACGTTGTTCTGAAGATCTTTTTGAGCTTTCAACCTCTGTCAGACTTAGAAATGCTTGGCAGGTGTTTGGATATCTCACAGTTAAGGGAAATTATCTGCATAGATTAATCAGAGAGACCACTGGATAGTAAATATCTTCAATAGATACTAAAGTCAGTTTACAATGTCAGTTCTATAATATTTTTGTCTTTTAAAGAAATATCTTTTTATAGCTCTTAACGTGAAAACAGAAAAGGTTCAATTTGGAAACTGGAAATCAAAAATTGGTCAAGAATTCTGATGGGTTCATGTGTAACTAAATTATCCTGAACTCTTAAACTGTAAAACGAGAAGAAAGGTGGCTGAGAAATAATGAGGGAAATGTACATCTAATTTACTTTTTTTTATTACACGCAATTTGCCAATAATTACAGAGTATTTATATCATGGCACTGTCACTGTCTGCTCTGTGGACTTTATACCGAAGACTGTTTTTCTTCTAGGGTGAGGTTGCTCCTTCTACCATTTGGGGGCACCAGCATGTAAAGTATAGAGGAAAACGGCAAGTCTTGCTTTATCTCCTCATTGTGACAGAAGCAAGGTTAAACCGGACACTGGGGATAATAGACACAAAAAGAAGATTACGGCAAGTTTTCTTTTGATGAAAACATTTACTGGATATTAAATGTAACATATTCAATTGTCTGTTTACAGGTTGAGCAGCATCTTTCTGCATTTTTATTAGGTGTGATACCAAACACAAGCATAACATTGTTATTTTGGTTCCTTTTTTAATATGGTTGGTTGTAACTCCTTAAACCAAACACTAAATTAATTGTGAAGAGATTGAAATGAACAGAAAATAAAGATGTTAGCAGATGAGATCTGACACTTACTTGATGAATACACTGGGAATCCAGTCAACTGTTTGATCTTCTGAGCCCCACAGTCAAAATATGGGCACAGACCCAGATACACGTACACACACACACTCTTCCTCACCTGTTCTTTCAGAAGGAGAGCCATGCGGTCACACATCTGGTTTCCGTCGATGGAGGTGAGGGCGATGTAGAGGAAGAGACCATACAGGACGGGTTTGGGGATCCATTGCAGTGGAAGGGGCAGCAGCAGAACAGATACACCAATAAAGATGTTGGCAGCGAGAGATGTCAGACGGGTCTCCTTCACCTGGACAATACTAAGGAGAAACAAACACACACATAATGACACATACAGACATGAATGGTTTCTGGGCAGCCCAAAATAATCTTTGAAAATACAACAGACAACATATTTTTTAAGAACATATCAGTTTTGTTGCACATTTAACAGTGGTAAAATTCTGATTTCTCAGACCTAAATCCCAGGAATTAAGCAGAGAGCCAGTAGGAAAAAAAGCAGATACATATCTTGTCTCAAATTAGTATTTTTGACAACTAGTTTTTAAACTTTTTTATTTTATTTTGATTAAAATAACACGGCATTTATCTACAAAATAAAAATAGATGTATGCAAAAAAAACTAAGTACACCCTAAGGTTGCAACAACATAAAAAATTTTAACTTGATATAACGATAAGAAAAATACTCAATATCATTTTCGATACCATTGCAACAGCTTTTTAAGACACAGGGTTGTTTCTTGTTAAGAGAGAAATATATGATAAGTTACAATATGACAGTTTTCAGAACAATTCAGCCCTCATTTAGAGTAAATATGTAATTTAATATAATTAATATAAAGTGTTACTTTCCTGTTTAGCAAAACAATAGACTAGATAACACTTAGTAAAAGTGTTAATATCCTTGATGGTAGTATGTACTTTGATTCAATAGTGCAATTATTTTATTGTATTATAATTGCTTATCTTTAGTGTGCCATTGTGTGCTTCTGCTGTTGATATAAATTTTACTACTGAAGGACAAATAAAGGATCATCCTATATTAAAATTAATTGGGTTTCAAAACAAACATGGATCTGGCACATATAGAGCATGGTTTTTACAGTTTTGACAAGGATCTGGTCTATGCAAATGTATTTAGCACCAGCCCTGTACAATTTCTGTCTTTCTGGTAATTTTGCTGAACATTTTCTTTAGTGATCAACTAAAGGTTGCCACCTACCCTGCTGCTGTTGAGGTTTCTACCTCTTCACCCGTGTTATCATTAGCCACATTAGCTTCCAATGCCTTAACAACTAAATGAGGAATAATGGAGGGGGTGCACTGTTTTGTTTCATTGCTTCACTATTTAGCAGCCGATGGAGCCGTCAGCTGATTAACATTTTAATGTGTTAATTATTAACCGGTGGTTCAAAACTGCACACCTGGGAAGCATATCTTTATGGAGGAGCTCAGACTGACAACACCATCATTGGACTGTCTGTGTAGCTAATGTTTAAACAGATAGCGTTAGCTTGTGTCATCCAGGAGTGTTAGTGATAGGAACGACAGGTCTTTTGTGTGGACTGAATCCCTAGAATCATTTCATTAACATTATTCGTTCAAAATATTCAGTTACTGAATTGTTCTTGTCATGCAGTAAATTTGTACAGTACGTGAGTGCACACACAGAGAACTGCCGCTGAGGAGTGATTCGCCAACTAGCACAGTGCTGGAAGTGGCGCTGTCTCACTCACTTGCATACTGTTTGAAAGATGATGCAATTCGTTGGTGCTGACACTAACTCAAGTTTCTCAAAACACTGTGTGCAGTCGGTTTGCGAATCTGCTTCACACACTCTGTGTCATAAAACGCATGGTTGCGCTGACCTCAACTGAACTGAGAAAGGAACAAATCAGTTAATGCAGGGATTTAATTCGATTCGTTCACTCAAAAAAAATACAGTCAATTCCCGCCTCGTGACACTGCTTTCAACATACACTCTGGCCTCCAACTAAAATAAACTATTGTGCCATAGCGGGCACATGGGGATTTGTAAAAGTCCAAGCGTCCTGCTCTGTGCAGTTTTATCCACACAGAGGTAGTAGTGGAAACAACTGGACGGACTGGCAGCAATTTATCAGGACTAAAAAATCCGGTCCATGGGGAAGCTCCTGCACACACCTCCACGTCCAGATGGAGCCAGTCCTGACAGACCTGCGTCTGTGCATTGGCCCATTGATACCACCTGAAATTTGGGAGGATGAATCCTATTTTTTTATGCTTAGACGTTGTTAAGAGCTACCCCAGAGAAATTCTAATATTAGTCTGTCAATTTATAAATAATAAATAAATAATAGGAGCTGTCAACATTTTGAGGGAATTTATTTTACCCCATAAGGAGAGGTAGATCGAGGACCATCTGGCATTTTCTAAAGGAGGGGTTTAAAGTTTTCCTGGACCATATTATTGTAGTTAGGAGTTATCAAAATGCCTAGGTATTTAATCCCCAAGGGAGACCAGCTGAACTTCCACTAATAGAAAAGGGTGGCTGGACAATAACACGATAAAGGCAATGCCTCTGATTTATCCCAGTTGACACAATAACCTTATGGGAGAGTACAAGTATCAATACAGTGTAGTAGAGCAGGAATGGAAATATTAGGTTGAGTCAGGACCAACAACATGTTATCAGCATTAAGCGCAAACTTATGCTATTTGCTGCCAACAGTGACCCCATGTATAAGCTCTTAGCTTCTGTACCAAGGGGTTGAGGGCTATAATAAACAGCCCCGGGCTTAGAGGGCCTTGTTGATCTACATAGCTGGAACCGATCACAGACTAGTCCCTTTGTTGGAATGCACACATTAGTAGTATCATATAAAGATCTTATCCAATTAATACAATTTTCTATAAAACCAAATCTTCTGAGAGTTTGAAAAGATATTCCCATTTGACACAGTCAAACACCATGGCTGCATCCAATGACGGGGCTATTGTTGGGGAGCCTGAGTCATAAACTGCCTGTTGTTTGTTCATTAGAATCCTGAGGTTTTCAGAGCTGTGGCGGTGGGATACAAAGCCTATCTGATCTGTATCAATTAAGCTGCCTATAACCTTCGACTGTCTCATAAAGATTACCTTTGCTATAATTTTTTGATCAGTACTGAGTAGCGACACAGGACGGTAACCACCAGGATCTAAAGGGTCTTTTCCTATCTTATGGATAAGGGATATGGCTGTGGAGAGCACAGAGAATTTGTTTTTGTCTAATACACCTAGTGATGCACATAGGTTATTGTAGAAGGTCTTGAATAAGTCATTTGGTTGCCTCGAGGAGGTGGTAACATCTCCATTTGCCATTCGAATGCTAGCTATATAATTTAAGTTGTTTTGCTGTTTTAGTCTATATGCTAGTAGACGTCCATTTTCTTCACCCTTCTTCCAGTAAGACTTTTTAATTCGGAATAGGGCATATTCAGTTCTTTAGGGTATATTTTATTCAACTTGTTAATTATCTTGTTTAAAATAGCACTGTCACTGCTTTGTGAATATGAGGTCTCAAGTTCTTTAAGCTCGCTCTCTAATTTAACTGTATGCTTATTAGTGGACTTTTTCTTAAATAATGCATAGGAAATAATCCTGCCTCTCAGGTAGGCTTTCAGGGCGGCCCACCAAATAGAGTGTGTGTAGAACTCTTACTTTTATAGAGGTGGTCTCACCTGTTGATCATCAAGTTCACCACCTGGCTGCTACTTTCTGTCTTTAATCCCATAGTAAAAGCAATGGTTTATTGAGTTTTTCCTCGTGTTCCTCAGGTTTTCCTTTTTAGCATTTGGTAGATTTTTTATCACGTCATGATCTATAGAACCCTAGAAGTACCATAATTTCTGTTCCCCCACGATTACATAAATACACTTTAATAGAAGCTACTTTATACATTCTCCCTGAGATTGGGGAATTTAAGGTATTAATTTTCACACAGACATGCCATCAAAAATAACAAAATGTATACTTATTCAAAACCTAAAATCCTTGATTACATCTTCTGTCCTTATACAAGACAGTCCCTAAATCTTCATTTATCACACTTGACTACTTTATTAATCCTGATATGCAAAGTATAATCTCGCATGGCTGTGGATGAAATGCTCAACTTAATCCTCTCATCTTTCAGAAACTCCCTCAGCTCATCCATCCTCAAAGGAAATGGTTAGTTACATGGTAATCTTGCAATCAAGAAAGAGCCTGCGATTAAAAAAAATCAGTCGGCACATGCTCTGAAGATGAACTTTAACTGAGCATTTGATCATTGTTGGTGGTGAGAGGGTGGATAACTCACGTCTCATAGAGGTGCCCCCCCTCCACGCGCTGCTCCACAAAAGCCAGCTGGCGCACATGAAGGGTGGAGTGGGGGAAGGCGGCGTGCATCCAGGGCAACCCCAGCACTGACATGAGTATGTTAATGAGGCCAGAGAGCATCAGGTCCCAGTGATATGCTGTACCCTTAAGCAACCTGGGGAGCAGGGCAACACATAATGCACTGCAACAGCAGCTCAAACAGGAAACAAAGAAAGTAATGTGAAGACAGACAAAGAGCATATGTAATTAAGCACATTAACACACAAATAGAGTGAGTAATACACTCTTTTCTCTCATTCATCATGCAAGAAAATACATCTGCATTATTTCCATACTTTCAAAGTTGTCATGGACATAACATGACGTAAATCAATATGTTAACATCAAGATTTAAGGGAGAGTAACATTATAGCAACAAATCGTAAAAAAAAATTAGCCTGCATGTGAAGCCATGGAACATTTTGTCCTCATGTTAGTCCTCAATCCCAGCAGAAAAAGCAAGTCGACATGGCCCATCTAATGAGGTCTGTGTCTACTTGGGGAAATTCAACCTTTAAATACAAATAAAGATACAATTGTCCATGCTAAACTGTCTGAGGGTAGATCTGTGTCTAAAGAAGACATTCTGTTAAGAATTGTGAACATAGTACATCACAAGCCATGCGCCTGTCGACGTGACTTTGAATATAAAATTAGCACAGGCAGATACAGTAAATAAAAGAGGATGAAATCTTCAGAGGCCAATAATAGGTCTCACTCAGTATATGAAAGTATCAGAAGCACTTAAGCAACGGACATGCACTCAGAGCAAGGTCCTGGCATACTTCTGACTGGAAATTTGACCAGTTCTCTTATGAGAGTTGGTGGAGTTTGATTAAACTGGTTGGTTTACTGGCACAGATGTGCCTTTTAGGCATAATCCTTAAAAATTCAATATGGTATAGATCACAACTATTCCAGATGCACAATGCTAGTCAGATTTGTTCAGTTATCTATTTGTCCATCTGACCCAAATAATCCCCCTTGAAAGAAAGACATTTGGTTAGAATATTGAGAAACCACTAAGGCTCAAGCTGATCATAAACTGGATGATATTGAGACACCAGTTTTACTATCCACAGTGAAGTGAGGTTATCAAGGTGGACTTGGATGATATCAACCAAGAAAAAAAGTGCCTGCTCCACTCGACTGAAAAATGCACCTTTCAACATGGACTAGACAAATGTCTTCAGAGGAAAGGATTCACTGTCAGACAAGACAAAGATTAAACTATTTAGCAACAATGACAAGAAGAATATCTGGAGACGTCAAGGTGGGGCTATCAAACCTCACAACCTTGTAACAACTGTCGATTATGGTGATGGCAGCATCATCCTGAGCATCCTGTCTGATTCACTGTCTATGGTGCACTGCACAAAGTAGATGGAGTAATGAAGAAGGAGGACAATGCCAACCCCTTCCACTTTTAATCAAATCAAAAGCTAGATTTCTGAAACCTGGACACAATTAGGTATTTCAACAGGACAATGATTCTAAATACAAATTGCAAATGGTTTTGGAACAGATAAAGCCAGCCAGCATTAAGCACCTGAAGTAGTCAGACCTTTACCCTGTTGCAGATTAATAGTCATAGTCTATGCTTACAACCTTTCTACATGCCAGGAAACCAGCATTTCGTCACCCTACCTGTTCTCTGGAGCATTGGTCAGTGATACGACAATATTCTGGTCGATGAAGATGAGAAGAGCCAGGAGGAAGCCAAGTCCCATGGCGCTGACAATGTTCATGGCCGACAGCCGCTCAAACGGTGCCACGTTGAAGATAGGCCGATCATGAACTTTAAAGACTGGAACTGCTCCAAAGGAGGAATACAAGACAACATACAGGAGAAGAAATGTACAGCAGTTTAGATTGTTAAAATGATCCACCACTCTCGTATCAGTTTAGAATTTTATTTTGAGCTAAAGTGTTACACCAACACCAGCATCTTATAGAAAACCTCCTTGATCTCTTGATATTGTTATTTACTGTGTTTTTCTGATTATAAAATGATTTGATAATTCATGTTTTAATCTTATAAATCCTTTTAAGATTTACTGGATTTCATTTTTTAATGCTTTATATCTAATTTAGTGCTATGCTCTGTCAAATACTGCTAAATTAAATGTAGCTGGTTAAATTTAGGAAATGACAAGACAATAATGGGTCTATTATGCTATGACTTATTGTCTCTGGAGGTAACAAAACAGAAATTGTCCAGGCACTTAAATTTAAATTCATTCGGGGTTTGGCAGTCGTCTGTGTTCTGACCCCTGGAGAACAGCTGCTGCCTTGGCAACAATAGAGGCTAAAAATGATGCCGAACAACAGAGAATAAAAACTGAAAATGGCCAATGTGTTTTGACCTGTTCCTTTACTAAACAGCATAAAGCAATAATAAGGGCAGCAAATAAGTGGGCTTTGTCACAAAAAAGGTAGTTTTAGACAAAAACTGGTTTGCGTTTTAGCAGCTTTGGCTGTACTACACCACGTAAATAAAATTTTTTGACCAAACATACCTTCTCATCAAAAAATTCGGAATCATAATTTATTATTTCCAACAAAAGTGCTTTAGTTTAAGCAGGTGCTCACATCACGTTTAGAAAAACATAAAATGTATATAAAAAAATAGTACCAGCATACACACATCTCTCAGGAACCCAGAGACTTCCTAGATTTGTCGTAAATTAGGTAAAAGGTTTAAATAATAATCTATGAATAAAAGAAGATAAATATATAGCTAAACAAGGCTAAAACTAAACATTATATCCATCATAAATTGTAATTATCAATTTCAATTTATTTGTAGGTGGATGGAATTAGACTCTTATGTTGCTGTGCCTGCAGAACAGTTTAGTAAATCATCCGTAAATTGTGGGGAGGGTGGATGACAGTTGATGGTAAAGGCCCTGACTACACCTGTCGTAACATCCCTGACCAAGATGATGAGCTCTCTTCAAATGGAGGTCAACACCTTGCAAAGAGCCTCTGCCATCATTAGCATATGAATGTGTGTAATGGGTGTGTATTGGGTATAAGAAACACATTTTATTCAAACCTAAATGAAGAAAATGTCATGCCACAGCCAGCATTCTAACATCTACTGCAGTTTCCATAGGATTTAGGAGCCAGGTGTTGACAATTAAAGCTCTTTATTAACTGATCTCAGCAGGTGTGACTACCTCCATATGATCACCAGTTTTGGCAATTTGTTTGTCTTGGGCAAAGCAGTTAAGTAACTTTAAAACCCACTTTTTGACAGCAAGGAGCACAGTAGGTAGGCCATTATTAAACAGAATCTTGATATTGTGGCAATGTTTGATTTTGACTCAGCTTCAGAAAGGAGTTGGGGCAGGTCAGATGATGATGATTTGCATAGGTGCATATTTCTAATCATTCTTCCTGTTCTTTATCTGCAGTAGTTTTCTGAGGCCCAACAGAGACAGATGACATTATGAAAGGGGACAACACCAATTTCTTTTTGCATTGAGTGTGTTTGTGCAAAAACAAAAAGAAAATTATGGAACTCTGTGGGGTTGACTGTGGGAATGAACCCAGGTAGTGGTATATTATAGGGATGTTAAGATCAATGGATTCGCACTGATACGCAGACGCACATGTGCAAGATGCGTGTGCATTGGTAGAGCAGCTGTCAGCAGGTGTAGTTTTGAGGATTGAATCTAGATGCATCGGTTTTCATGTCCTTGCTCCAATAAAATTTGATCTGTTTAAAGATGAGAAACTCTATTACATCCTCTATGTCTTAGAAGAGCCTGAAAAACACATTTTCAGCACAGCTAAGCTGCCTCACTCTCATGGTTAATTTTTATAAGTGATACTGACATTATAAAGCAGGATGTTGTGAAACATTTTTTCATGAAAACTAACTGTATTGTTTGTTGTTCTTGAAATAGAAAATGCATTTTTCTGCTCATTGCAGAGTTTTCGGAATGAGTGGTAACCACATCTGCAGCCTGAAGGCTGATATGGGCGCCCTGCACAGCAAACATGCAGAGAGGAACCTTCTGCAGCTGGAACTACAGGTCCTTCTCAACATATTAGCATATTGTGATAAAGTTCATTATTTTCCATAATGTCATGATGAAAATGTAACATTCATATATTTTAGATTCATTGCACACTAACTGAAATATTTCAGGTCTTTTATTGTCTTAATACGGATGATTTTGGCATACAGCTCATGAAAACCCAAAATTCCTATCTCACAAAATTAGCATATTTCATCCGACCAATAAAAAGAAAAGTGTTTTTAATACAAAAAACGTCAATCTTCAAATAATCATGTACAGTTATGCACTCAATACTTGGTCGGGAATCCTTTTGCAGAAACGACTGCTTCAATGCGGCGTGGCATGGAGGCAATCAGCCTGTGGCACTGCTGAGGTCTTATGGAGGCCCAGGATGCTTCGATAGCGGCCTTTATCTCATCCAGAGTGTTGGGTCGTGAGTCTCTCAACGTTCTCTTCACAATATCCCACAGATTCTCTATGGGGTTCAGGTCAGGAGAGTTGGCAGGTCAATTGAGCACAGTGATACCATGGTCAGTAAACCATTTACCAGTGGTTTTGGCACTGTGAGCAGGTGCCAGGTCGTGCTGAAAAATGAAATCTTCATCTCCATAAAGCTTTTCAGCAGATGGAAGCATAAAGTGCTCCAAAATCTCCTGATAGCTAGCTGCATTGACCCTGCCCTTGATAAAACACAGTGGACCAACACCAGCAGCTGACACGACACCCCAGACCATCACTGACTGTGGGTACTTGACACTGGACTCCTGGCATTTTGGCATTTCCTTTTCCCCAGTCTTCCTCTAGACTCTGGCACCTTGGTTTCCGAATGACATGCAGAATTTGCTTTCATCTGAAAAAAGTACTTTGGACCACTGAGCAACAGTCCAGTGCTGCTTCTCTGTAGCCCAGGTCAGGCGCTTCTGCCGCTGTTTCTGGTTCAAAAGTGGCTTGACCTGGGGAATGCGGCACCTGTAGCCCATTTCCTGCACACGCCTGTGCACGGTGGCTCTGGATGTTTCTACTCCAGACTCAGTTCACTGCTTCCGCAGGTCCCCCAAGGTCTGGAATCGGCCCTTCTCCACAATCTTCCTCAGGGTCCGGTCACCTCTTTTCGTTGTGCAGCGTTTTCTGCCACACTTTTTCCTTCCCACTGAGGTGCCTTGATACAGCACTCTGGGAACAGCCTATTCATTCAGAAATTTCTTTCTGTGTCTTACCCTCTTGCTTGAGGGTGTCAATAGTGGCCTTCTGGACAGCAGTCAGGTCGGCAGTCTTACCCATGATTGGGGTTTTGAGTGATGAACCAGGCTGGGAGTTTTAAAGGCCTCAGGAATCTTTTGCAGGTGTTTAGAGTTAACTCGTTGATTCAGATGATTAGGTTCATAGCTTGTTTAGAGACCCTTTTAATGATATGCTAATTTTGTGAGATAGGAATTTTGGGTTTTCATGAGCTGTATGCCAAAATCATCCATATTAAGACAATAAAAGACCTGAAATATTTCAGTTAGTGTGCAATGAATCTAAAATATATGAATGTTAAATTTTCATCATGACATTATGGAAAATAATGAACTTTATCACAATATGCTAATATTTTGAGAAGGACTTGTATATCAGGCTCAGGCAGAAAGACAAACTGTGATTTGGCAGCAGTGTTACTTTTACATTATTAGGAATAGGCATCCCCTCCTTGAACCACCACCTTAACGTGGTGGAGGGGTTTGAGTGCTCAAATGATCCTAGAGGCTATGTTGTCTGGGGCCTAAATGCCCCTGGTAGGGTCTCCCATGGCAAACAGTCTCTAGGTGATGGGTCAGACAAAGAGTGGTTCAAGAATCCCTCATGAAGAACAAAATATCGAGGCACGTGACGTCGCCCGGTACGGCGGAGCCGGGGTCCCACCCTGGAGCCAGGCCTGGGGTCGGGACTCGTCGGAAAGCGCCTGGTGGCCGGGTTGCTCCTCGCGGGACCCGGCCGGGCCAAGCCCGAACGAGAGACGCGAGGCCATCCCCCAGTGGGCCCACCACCTGCAGGGGGAACCGTGAGGGACCGGTGCAAAGAGGATTGGGTGGCGGACGAAGGTGGAGACCTCAGTGGCCCGATCCCCGGATGCTTAGGCTGGCTCTAGGGACGTGGAATGTCACCTCGCTGGGGGGCAAGGAGCCTGAGCTTGTGCGGGAGGTCGAGAGATATCAACTAGAAATAGTCGGGCTCGCCTCCACGCAGAGCATGGGCTCTGGAACCCATCTCCTTGAGAGGGGTTGGACTCTGTTCTACTCTGGAGTGGCCCACGGGGAGAGGCGGCGGGCTGGTGTGGGTTTGCTTGTTGCCCCCCAGCTCAGCCGTCTTGTGTTGGGGTTTACCCCAGTGGATGAGAGGGTCGTATCCCTGCGCCTTCGGGTTGGGGAGAGGTCTCTGACTATCATTTCAGCCTACGGGCCGAGTGGCAGTGCAGAGTACCTGGCCTTCTTGGCGTCCCTGTTGGGGGTGCTGGATAGTGCCCCTCCCGGGGACTCCATTATTCTGCTGGGGGACTTCAACGCCCACGTGGGGAACGACAGTGACACCTGGAGAGGCGTGATCGGGAGGAATGGCCTCCCCGATCTGAATCCGAGTGGTGTTTTGTTATTGGACTTCGCACAGATTGTCCATAACGAACACCATGTTCAAACATAAGGGTGTCCATCAGTGGACTTGGCACCAGGACACCCTAGGCAGGAGGTCGATGATCGACTTTGTTGTCGTATCATCAGACCTTCGGCCGCATGTTTTGGACACTCGGGTGAAGAGAGGGGCTGAGCTGTCCACTGATCATCACCTGGTGGTGAGTTGGATCCGCTGGAGGAGGAGAAAGCCGGACAGACTTGGCAGGCCCAAGCGCATAGTGAGGGTCTGCTGGGAACGCCTGGCAGAGCCCTCGGCCAGGGATGTATTCAATTCCCACCTCCGGGAGAGCTTCGACCAGATCCCGGGGGATGTTGGAGACATAGAGTCCGAGTGGACCATGTTCTCCGCATCTATTGTCGATGCTGCTGCCCGTAGCTGTGGCCGTAAGGTCTGCGGTGCCTGTCGCGGCGGCAATCCCAGAACCCGGTGGTGGACACCGGCAGTAAGGGATGCTGTTAAGTTGAAGAAGGAGTCCTATCGGCTGTGGTTGGCTTGTGGGACTCCTGAGGCAGCTGACGGGTACCGTGAGGCCAAGCGTGCTGCGGCCCGGGCTGTGGCAGAGGCAAAAACCCGGGCCTGGGAGGAGTTCGGTGAGGCCATGGAGAAGGACTACCAGTTGGCCTCGAAGCGATTCTGGCAAACCGTCCGTCGCCTCAGGAGGGGGAAGCAGTGCTTCGCCAACACTGTTTATAGTGGGGGCGGGAGACTGCTGACCTCGACTGAGGACATTATCGGGCGGTGGAAGGAGTACTTCGAGGATCTCCTCAATCCTGCCATCACGCATTCCGTGGTGGAAACAGAGGCTGGGGACCCGGGGTTGGACTCTTTCATCACCCAGGCTGAAGTCACCGAGGTGGTTAAAAAGCTCCGCGGTGGCAAGGCTTCGGGGGTGGATGAGATCCGCCCTGAGTACCTCAAGTACTGGGGGATGGCCTCGCGTCTCTCGTTCGGGCTTGGCCCGGCCGGGTCCCGCAAGGAGCAACCCGGCCACCAGGCGCTTTCCGACGAGTCCCGACCCCAGGCCTGGCTCCAGGGTGGGACCCCGGCTCTGCCGTACCGGGCGACGTCACGTGCCTCGATATTTTGTTCTTCATGAGGGATTCTTGAACCACTCTTTGTCTGACCCATCACCTAGAGACTGTTTGCCATGGGAGACCCTACCAGGGGCATTTAGGCCCCAGACAACATAGCCTCTAGGATCATTTGAGCACTCAAACCCCTCCACCACGTTAAGGTGGTGGTTTAAGGAGGGGATGCCTATTCCTAATAATGTAAAAGTAACACTGCTGCCAAATCACAGTTTGTCTTTCTGCCTGAGCCTGATATACAAGTCCTTCTCAAAATATTAGCATATTATGATAAAGTTCATTATTTTCCATAATGTCATGATGAAAATGTAACATTCATATATTTTAGATTCATTGCACACTAACTGAAATATTTCAGGTCTTTTATTGTCTTAATACGGATGATTTTGGCATACAGCTTATGAAAACCCAAAATTCCTATCTCACAAAATTAGCATATCATTAAAAGGGTCTCTAAACGAGCTATAAACCTAATCATCTGAATCAACGAGTTAACTCTAAACACCTGCAAAAGATTCCTGAGGCCTTTAAAACTCCCAGCCTGGTTCATCACTCAAAACCCCAATCATGGGTAAGACTGCCGACCTGACTGCTGTCCAGAAGGCCACTATTGACACCCTCAAGCAAGAGGGTAAGACACAGAAAGAAATTTCTGAATGAATAGGCTGTTCCCAGAGTGCTGTATCAAGGCACCTCAGTGGGAAGTCTGGGAAGGAAAAAGTGTGGCAGAAAACGCTGCACAACGAGAAGAGGTGACCGGACCCTGAGGAAGATTGTGGAGAAGGGCCGATTCCAGGCCTTGGGGGACCTGCGGAAGCAGTGGACTGAGTCTGGAGTAGAAACATCCAGAGCCACCGTGCACAGGCGTGTGCAGGAAATGGGTTACAGGTGCCGCATTCCCCAGGTCAAGCCACTTTTGAACCAGAAACAGCAGCAGAAGCGCCTGACCTGGGCTACAGAGAAGCAGCACTGGACTGTTGCTCAGTGGTCCAAAGTACTTTTTTAGGATGAAAGCAAATTCTGCATGTCATTCGGAAACCAAGGTGCCAGAGTCTGGAGGAAGACTGGGGAAAAGGAAATGCCAAAATGCCAGAAGTCCAGTGTCAAGTACCCACAGTCAGTGATGGTCTGGGGTGCTGTGTCAGCTGCTGGTGTTGGTCCACTGTGTTTTATCAAGGGCAGGGTCAATGCAGCTAGCTATCAGGAGATTTTGGAGCACTTCATGCTTCCATCTGCTGAAAAGCTTTATGGAGATGAAGATTTCATTTTTCAGCACGACCTGGCACCTGCTCACAGTGCCAAAACCACTGGTAAATGGTTTACTGACCATGGTATCACTGTGCTCAATTGGCCTGCCAACTCTCCTGACCTGAACCCCATAGAGAATCTGTGGGATATTGTGAAGAGAACGTTGAGAGACTCAAGACCCAACACTCTGGATGAGCTAAAGGCCGCTTTCGAAGCATCCTGGGCCTCCATAAGACCTCAGCAGTGCCACAGGCTGATTGCCTCCATGTCACGCCGCATTGAAGCAGTCGTTTCTGCAGAAGGATTCCCGACCAAGTATTGAGTGCATAACTGTACATGATTATTTGAAGATTGACGTTTTTTGTATTAAAAACACTTTTCTTTTATTGGTCGGATGAAATATGCTAATTTTGTGAGATAGGAATTTTGGGTTTTCATGAGCTGAATGCCACAATCATCCGTATTAAGACAATAAAAGACCTGAAATATTTCAGTTAGTGTGCAATGAATCTAAAATATATGAATGTTAAATTTTCATCATGACATTATGGAAAATAATGAACTTTATCACAATATGCTAATATTTTGAGAAGGACCTGTATATAGAACTCGTCTTCAAAGGAAGGAACAACAAAAGCCTGAGGCCACGACAGATAGCTCTCCTGGTATCAGCAGCCAGACCACAGAGGTGACTGTGGGGGTCAGTTGTGCAGAGCCATCAAATGTCTCCAGAAAAAAATGCTTTATCTTGGTTTCTCCTTACTATATCAGCACAAAACGTCTACTGACATCTGCAGATCATGTTATTTGACAAATCAGTAACTGCTCTCTCCAAACTTTCCTTACGCAAGATTTTATACCTGATAAATGCACCGCCAAGTAATTTTTTCCCGTGTCTGAGCCCAATGAAAGAAATGTTTTGCATATTTGCATTTAATATATTTGTAATATATAATAATTGCAATATATATTTGTATTTTTGTATTTTATATTATTATCTTCCCATTCACTGTATTTGCAAAACTTTTTTTTTGTAAACAAAAGAACAAAAAATCTGTAAAAGGACTTACAGAGGTTTGAAGTTTTGGCACACTGTGTTCTTTGTTTGACAGCTAAATTATTTAAATTACGTTAAATTCTCAAAAACTGATAATATGTAAGACTTTAAGCTGCTTCCAATCAATCAAAATAAAAACATGGTGAAATATACCTTTTATGGGAGCTGTGCATGAATTGCTGCAAACCTCAATAAACTGAAGCAATACTAGAAATGTGTGGGTCAAAGTTCATACATAAGGTGAGAAACAGAAAATTTCATTCAGACACTGACTTCTTCAAATTATTGCTTCGAAAGGAGATTCTACCAGCTACTCAACGATTTAACAATGACTTAGTTATTCACATACATTTTTTCTTTTTTTTGTTTAATTAATATTAATATAGGATAAACTGTAACCGCAAAAAGAAGACTAGCAACTATGTACTATGTGTGTTAATTATGTTGTCTAGGTGTATATTCAAAACTAAAGCACTAACTCCTTAACTTTTATCACAGAAATGTGTATTACCTGGATTGATAAATTTATGGGAGGGGGGTCTTGAAATGTTGAACTTCAGATATTTAAGTTCCTTTGCACCACTTCTGATGGATGGAGTGAAGAGCCAGGATAATCATACTGTGGTTGATAGGGGAGCATTTAGGTACTTACTGGAGTAAAAAAAGTATGGATTATTTCCTGCCAGACCGCGGAGATCAGAAAGTTATAGACATACTAACTAAGATCATTGATTGATCATTGATATTGATTTTCTGCTTTAGAGATTGAGTTGCCAGTGATGAAGAGTCAGCTGGGATCAACACATTTACCACCGCAATAGCTTATTGTAACCTAAAGGAATCTCTTCCTTCACTGCAGGTTTGCTTGCATTGAGTCACTCATCAGTCAAACAGTCAGCTCTAACTGCACATTTTAATACTTTTTAATTTAAGGTTTTGATTATTTATACCTGGCTGGGTTGGTATTACTCTAATTTTCCATCGCACATAAAACCTAAAAACATTAATTTCTGCTTTATTCAAACTACAAACAATGTTTTGTGACTGTTTTCTGTTCACATTCTATAAGTATACCAACAAACTATAACATCATTCAGCACTCCGGATCAAATTATCCAGTGAGGTAAATAAAATGATACTAACGCTCAATGTCGCTAAAAATGTAGGAGCCAATGAAGGAGAACAGCAGCACTGAGATCGGCAGGGCACAGTCCGACAGCACTTCTCTCACTTTGGCATGGAGGAACGGACTGAGAGACAGAGAGAGAAGGGAAAGTGGAGTCAGCAAGGAGAGACAAATAATGGAGGAATACAATTACTGTGGACAAGACAAGGACAATGGCTGCAATCCTGACACTGCTTAAGTACCTTACTCTGCCTCTTGCTTACACAATTGAATCCAGCTTTGAGGTTGATTTGATTACCGAGAGCAATCAGTAGTAGAATATTAATGCTTATTAAATCACAGGCTGGAACTGAGGCTTTGACAGAAAAGTGGGCTTTGCAAGTTCTGTCTGCAAAGTTCCTGTATCACTCCTGACAATCATTAAAGGCAAGGCCCTACTGCACAGTATTCATCCAAGCAGGCAGTGCTCCCACCCAGACGTGATTTAAAGTTCTCCAGTGATTAATCTTTCAAGTGCCCCACCACATTAACGCTGAATGTACCTTCTTTTGAACTGGTAGAGGGTATAGCCCATCCACAATGTCCCGAGCATCAGCAGGAGGCAGAGGACAGGCCTCTCTCGAGTGCACTGGATGAAAGATTCGGGCAGAGCATTGAAGACCGACTCGACCATCAACTCACTCCTATTTCCTCCCTGCAGATCTCCACCCTGAGGAACATCTATGCTCCTGTTCTCCAGAGTTGGTGCATTGTAGTACCTCTGAAAAACTGAAATGATATTCACAGTGGTCACTTGGAAATACACTTTAGACAATCCTTAGAATGACAAAACAGAACTTTTGTACCCTTTTTTAAAGTAGTTTTTTTTAGGTAAAGGTATTTGGACCCCCTTGAACCTTTTTATATTCTTTTATTTTACAACTATATATTTCATGTATTTTATTGTGATTTAATGTGACAAACTAACCACTGTAAGACTTTTATGGTATGTTTCTATTAGCTTTGAACATTTAACCCATTAAATCTTTGTCTATTCATCTGTGCAAAGTAACTCAAACACAGTTAGATTAGACGGAGAGCGTCTCTGAACAGTCATGTTCAAGTCCTGTTACGGATTCCTGACTATTTAGGTTTGAAGTTGGACTGGGCCATTCTAACACATGAAAATCCTTTGATTTAAACCATTTCACTGCAGTTCTGCCTGTATGTTTAAAGTCTTTGTCTTGCCGGAGGCTGAACCGCTGCTCGTATTTCAAGTCTTTTACCGACTAACAGATTTTTTTGCTGGATCGGCCAATATTTAGCTCCATCAATCTTCCTTTCAACTCTAACTAGCTTACCTGTCGCAGCTGAAGAAATGCATTTCACAGTGTACAGTACAGACCAAAAGTTTGGACACACCTTCTCTTTCAAAGAGTTTTCTTTATTTTCATTACTATGAATATTGTAGCTTCACACTGAAGGCATCAAAACTATCAATTAACACTAGAATTCCCAGGGCCGTCAATTTGACGGTTTTGAGAGTTTGACATGTCATAATTCTGGTTTATTAAAACTCTTATCTTCCTGCCATCCTGACTTTTTCTAAACCTGTGTCTTGTGTATTCCTATGTCTCTATTTTAAAAAAATAACAAAGTAAATAAAAGATCTAAGTATTTCTACCTCTAACTACCACAGCCGCTATTTTGATGGCCCTATTATTTACATAAATATTTTTTTTCCACGGCTGAGTACACCGCGAACGTTGCCTACCAACCGCCACTCTAGAACGCAGTCTGAGAAGGAGATTGTTGGCATCCTACAAATGGCTGCCAGAAGGATATTTTCTGCTCAAGATGCATTAGAAATGCTTCAAAAATTACGATTGTGATTCTGGGGTTGAGAGGGATTCTGGCGGCTCTTGGTCAGCATTCAGTTCCAGGCTAAAAAACACGAGTCATCCCCTTAGCAGGAGGTTGTGGCGCATTATTTCAAGGTAGTAAAAGACTAGCCTATGTAACAATTTTATCACTTCAGGCTATAGTTTACAGATTAGTAAACTAATAATATATAAACTACAGCAACAGTGCCACAATCAGTGCAGGTTCAGAGCCAGGGAGACGAGCCAGGTGCTCAGTGCCCAGTTATAAACCCAGCAAACCAGCTCACAGGCAGGAGAGAAACTAAAAAACAAGGTACTGATAATGGAAAAAGAAATAAACACTAAGTTAGGTAATAGATACAGTAGCACAGTAACAACAATCTATTCTGTGCTTCACAGCGTTTTCATTGCAAGACGAGTGCACACCTGGGAAGGAGGAGGAAATAGGAAAGGATGGCACTGTGTGGACAGTAGTAGGGGAGGAAGAAAGTAGAGGGAGGCTATGAGCCAGAATGCGTTGACAGAGCAGCAGATCCAAGATACCCAGACCACGTTTTGCCTGGTGGATGCCAAAATGCTCATCCACGTTCAGGGCTTCACCGTAGCTGAGGCCCGCAGAGTTTTAGGAGATGATTCCTCTTCGGACATGAATGTGGATGAGCTGAAGGCATTTTTAGCACTAGTTTATGTCCGCGAAGTGAAAGGGGGGGCGTAACATGGAGCTGTCCAGCTTTTTGTCAAATCAGTAAAGCTTTTTTTAAAACATTTACCCCCTACTCTGTATTATTTTTCAGTACTATTTATAAATAATAATAAAACATAATAGGTTTTGATCAAATACTATTATTAATTCTTGTCAAAACCATAATTTTATAGCCTGCAAGAAAACCTGTAACATTCTGAGCAATGTAATGCAATGACGTCATCACCGCCCTCGCATCCAGAATGCTCTCTGTCAAATTGACGAGTTTGGGAGTTCTAGTGTTAACACGTGGAATTATATACTGAACAAAAAAGTGTGAAACAACTGAAAATATGTCTTATATTCTAGGTTCTTCAAAGTAGCCACCTTTTGCTTTGAGTACTGCTCTGCACACTCTTGGCATTCTGTTGATGAGCTTCAAGAGGTAGTCACCTGAAATGGTTTTCCAACAGTCTTCAAGGAGTTCCCAGAGATGCTTAGCACTTGTTGGCCTTTTTGCCTTCACTCTGCAGTCCAGCTCACCCCAAACCATCTCGATTGGGTTCAGGTCCGGTGACTGTGGAGGCCAGGTCATCTGGCGCAGCACCCCATCACTCTCCTTCTTGGTCAAATAGCCCTTACACAGCCTGGAGGTGTGTTTAGGGTCATTGTCCGGTTGAAAAATAAATGATGGTCCAACTAAACGCAAACCGGATGGAATAGCATGCCGCTGCAAGATGCTGTGGTAGCCATGCTGGTTCAGTATGCCTTCAATTTTGAATAAATCCCCAACAATGTTACCAGCAAATCACCCCCACACCATCACACCTCCTTCCTTTCCTGGGGCGGTCCCCATGTGAGCCAGTTTCTTTGTAGCGCTTGATGGTTTTTGCGACTGCACTTGGGGACACTTTCAAAGTTTTCCCAATTGTTCGGACTGACTGACCTTCATTTCTTAAAGTAATGATGGCCACTCGTTTTTCTTTACTTAGCTGCTTTTTTCTTGCCATACCACAAATTCTAACAGTCTATTCAGTAGGACTATCAGCTGTGTACTGTATCCACCTCCTGCACAACACAACTGATGGTCCCAACCCCATTTATAAGGCTTGAAATCCCACTTATGAAACCTGACAGGGCACACCTGTGAAGTGAAAACCATTTCAGGTGACTACCTCTTGAAGCTCATCAACAGAATGCCAAGAGTGTGCGTAGCAGTAATCAAAGCAAAAGGTGGCTACTTTGAAGAACCTAGAATATAAGACATATTTTCAGTTGTTTCACACTTTTGTGTTCAGTATATAATTCCACATGTCTTAATTCATAGTTTTGATGCATTCAGTGTGAAGCTACAATATTCCGAGTCATGAAAATAAAGAAAGGTGTGAGAAGGCGTGTCCAAACTTTTGGTCTGTACTGTATGTTACAACCACCATGTTTCACCAACGGGATGAGTTCAGGGTGATGTGCGGGGTTAGTTCCTGACACATAGAGCTTTGAATTCAGACCCAAAAGTTTCATTTTGGTCTCTTCTGACCAGAACACCCTCTTCTACATGGTTTCTGTACCCCCTACATGACTCGTGATAAACTAAAACCAACTTTTTTTCTATGACGCATTTCTTCTTGCCACCAACACTGCCTGTAACTTCTCCTCATTTTATGATGTTTGTTTACTAATGTTCCCTAATAAATCTCTGAGACAAAGCAGCTTTATAGATTTATACACATATAAAATTACATAAAGGTGGATTCAATTTACTAATTAGGTGACTTCTGAAGACATTTGGTTTCAATTTATCTGTGCTTAAGAGTAAAGGGGCAGTTGGAAAAAAATGTCAAATTTAAGAATTTACTTTGTATAAATCTTTGAGGACATATATAACTTTTCTTCTGCTTCACAAATGTGCATTACCCTGTGTTAGTCTATTGCTCAAAATCCTAATAAAATATATTGGAACTTGGTAGTTCTAATGTGACAAAAGTTTAAAAAGACTTTGGAGTATGAATATTTTTGCAAGGCAATGCACCTCTGAAGCTATAAATATAAAGAAAACTAAGCATGCTTGAGCTTGAATGCACAATCAGAACGTATTTATCGGTTCCATTAGGAAGCGTTTTGCATGAAAAGTGTCAGCAAAACGGCATTGGTTAATCTTATGGTAATAGTATAAGAGCTTGGAGCGTATTCTGAAAATGTAAGCGCTACTCTGGTGATCTCTACAACAGGACAAAGTCACAAGTAATGACGGTCCACCATAACCAATTTATAAAAATTAACAGTTAAATATTTATTGTTGTTGGACCACTTGTTTGCTGAATATTGGACCATTTGCACGTTGTTGGACACCACTATGCCTTTCCAACATCATCGGCCGTTTTGTACCGCAGGATAGTCTGTCCTACAAAACCCAGTGGCCACTGCAGCTGATATGACGGTGCCGTCCCAGGTCTGACGTCACAGAAGGCAATATAGGAAGGCGAACATTTGAAAGAAGCGCTTTCATGTTGGATACCGGACCAACATCTGAAGCATCTTTCTCTGGAGAAGAAGAGGTCCCACGTGGAGTCTTAATTTATTCTCCTTCGTTGGCCAACGAAAAATTAATGAAAGAGGTTTCTGGAATAAGAAGGCCAGAAATTTCACTTTGCCGATCGAAGACGTGAGTTTAACACGTAACCAAACCCACAGAGTTTCAAGGAGACGCAACTTTCCCTCCTTGCTTGGTCCTAGTCGACTGCTGACTGTCAGATCATATTTTTCCTTTTCGCCAAGGAGGCCAAAGGATGAAGATTGACCGCTCTTCCCGAAGTTAACTATGGACGCACATTAACTTCCAACTTTCCACCTCCTCTCTCCCTCTGGTAGAAGGAAGACTTCAACAAAGTAAAACTCATCCTTTTATTTTTATTTCTTTATTAGGAATAGCGTGGGCAGGATAGAGTAGGAGGTTTTAGTGTGATTAGAGTTGCCATTTAGAGTCTAATGTGTTCTGAATTGTATGTGCATGCCATTGTTTTGAAACTTGCTGGTACTGTCGGAGGCCGCCATGTCTCACAAGTGTGTCTTTACCGTGCAAACACCTGTGCGCAGGTGGGCTGTGAAACTGGACCGCTATAATAAACTTATGGTGAAAATCAACCATTTTCTTTGTCTTAAACTTCATGTTCTACTGGTTTGCCGCCAAAAGGGCTTATGATCCTTTGTGTGGGCTGAGTTTTACAACCTTGCTGGGAGAAGGTTTATGACTGCCCGTGTCCCGCTGAGCTACACTTTGGGAGGGGCGCACCCAAAGCTTCGTTCAACCATATTTCCCTTTTATTTGGCCATAACTGCCATAACTGCTGGTTTGATCTCATACACACCCACTGCTGTTTTGTTTTATTTTGTTTAGTTAGATATTTTGCCCTTTTGTGTAGAACTTTGCATGTTTGAGTAGGTGAAGATCATTGGATCGAAGAGCTGATTGTATCAGGCTGATTGGTTTAATAAATTTTCACGTAGATAAAGAAAAGGCGTTTTGTGTTTATTTTGTGCAAAGGTGATTTGTCAGTCAAAATAAGGTTAAAGTTCCACACGTTTCGGCAGAAACGGTTAATAAAACAGTGACATCTCTGGTAATAGTTATCAATGATTACTGGGTATTTAACGATTGTAATTATCAGAGGCCTTGAGCCACAATTACAACACCAGAAGAAATCTCTGGTTTTGATTCATAAATGAGGATTTTTGATTAAGAAATACATTTTCTCAAATTATGATTTTTAATTACAATTATTGATAAATGTTAATTAATCAATAATCATAATTCCAACATTGTAAAGCTGGAGTAAGTGACCTAAAAGCCTAAGCGAAATGATTCTTCTGAAGGCTAGGTCTGGAAAATGGACGGCAGCTTAAAAATAAAGTAATATCTAGAATCAGGACCATTTATGTAAAATTAGAAAACTACACACTGATTTCATTAATGCCCTATTGTCTGTGAATTTGCAATAAATAGCGAATAAATAGAAAATCTTTTTTGGATTGAACATTTAAAAAATTCAAACCTAAAAAAAAAAAAAAGTAGTAAGCAGTAGATTTGTAAGGATCAATCTGCAGATCAAAGCAAAACAAGAAATCATTGGGGATAAGGATTGGGCAAGTCTGAATTATAATTAATAATTGATTAGCTGCAAAGATTTTGTCCCTCTTACTCAACAAAGGATTTTTAAGGCAACCATAATTAGCCAGCAGCTCAAGCAAATAATAATAATATTAAAAAGACACCAGTAATACAATAAATGGCAGTTTATTGAAGTTGTCTTCTTAAGACTCCACTGGTATTAAAAAGCTTCTGTCTACTTGAAACTGAAATTGGAAATTTACTTGTGATGAAAGTAACAGCAGAGATGGGTACAGGATCTTAGTTATCACAGTCAAATATGGAAGTAGAAACAGTATTAAATGCAGTTTCAGATAGCAGTGTTGTAGGAAAGAGATTAATTTGTAGAAAAACAAAAAAGACATTTGTCTTAAACTTACTTTTGACTGTTCCTTTTACAGCATCAACTACAAATGCAATGGAAATGAACAGCGCAATGACCTCTTCTGTTGACCTGGAAAACAGATTGGAAATTGTTGTTTGGCTTCAACTTATATTTTATAACATGGTCAAAAGTTCAAGAAATAAAACCTTGTATTTGTATATTTAATATAAAACAATACCGAAAAATCAATGGTAGTATAATATACCATATTTTAATAAGCTTTCATTAAGTATTGTATGATTAGCTTTTTTTTTTAATCATAATGCCTCTGGATCAACCCATTCCACCTTTATGTCATCTCATACATGTAAATAAACCATTTTGTACCTATGATTTTAAAACATGGCATTTTTTTGTAGTACTAATTACTTTTGAAAGTATTTTTCATTTTGCATCTTGCATCAAAGTAGACAGACAGGCCATAGACGACCCCAAGGTGCCTGGAGCTCTTTTGAGCACCGTTTGGGCCGTTGACTGTTATAAAATATGATAAGTTAGGACCCCTGATCCAATAATAATAATAATTAGGTGACTTCCTGCAGGTATATATTATTTACATTATTTTATAGTCAGAAAATCCCATTTCCTGATCACATGTCCTGACAGTAGACTATCAGTAGAATAAAGAAAATTAGCTTTAAATCATTAGCTATCAAAGCAGGAATAAAAAATCTCAACTGAGATGAACTGAATGAATTTCTGAATAGTCAGTCCTAAACAGTAGACGTGGAACTTTTTGTATCTGGAAAACAAAATCCAAAAGGAAAAAAACAAAACTGTGATTGTACAAAATGGCAAAGGAGCAACATAACCAGCAATGTTTACTATTTATTTTGTTGCAAGCTAATAATATATCTTAAAAAAAAAAACAAAGAAAAAAACAAACAAAGGTAACCGCAAAGAAAGCTAACAACAGTTTTCTATTACGCAAACAATTTAAAACTTCTAATTTTACAAGTGAAAACCAAGTGAGCAGCTGCCAAAGCAGAATGTGAGGAGTTTTTTAATAAACTGGATTTTGTGTCGATGGTGACAATAGACTGATATCAATATAAACTCAAATTGTTTCATTAAGTGGTACCTTTTAAAGAGCTTCATCAGCAGACTAACATTAAAGATCCCTCCCAAGATGAGAAAGAGGCAATTCCACAACCCGATGCAGGCATAGAAAGCTGGGAAATCCAAGTTGTAGTCATCACAGATTCCTCGGATCACTGTGGTCCAGGAGGCAGACAAAAAAACACAGAATGGCACAATGTGAAATACTGAATACAGTGGGGAGAATAAGTATTTGATACACAGCTGATTTAGCAGGTTTTCCCACTTGCAAAGCATATGGAAGTCTTTAATTTTTATCATAGCTACTCTTCATTTGTTAGTGATGGAATGTAAAACAAAAATCCAGAAAATCACATTGTGTGATTTTTAAGTAATTAATTAGCATTTTATTGCATCACATAAGTATTTGATCACCTAACAACCAGTTAAGAATCCCAACTCTAACAGGCCTGTTAGTTCTTCTTTAAGAAGCCCTCCTGTTCTCCACTCATTATCTGTATTAACTGCACCTGTTTGAACTCGTTATCTGTATAAAAGACACCTGTCCACACACTCAATCAAACAAACTCCAACCTCTCCACAATGGTCAAGACCAGAGAGCTGTGTGAGGACATCAGGGATAAAATAGTAGACCTGCATAAGGCTGGGATGGTCTACAGGAAAATAGCCAAGCAGCTTGGTGAGAAGACAACTGTTGGCGCAATTCTAAGAAAATGGAAGAAGTTCAAGATGACGCTCAGTCAACCTCGGTCTGGGGGTCCATACAAGATCTCACCTTGTGGGGCATCAATGATCATGAGGAAGGTAAGGGATCAGCCCAGAACTACACAACAGGACCTAGTCAATGACCTGAAGAGAGCTGGGACCACAGTCTCAAAGAAGACCATTAGTAACATACTATGCCGCCATGGAAATAAAATCCAGTAGCATACGCAAGGTCCCCCTGCTCATGCCAGCGCATGTCCAGGCACGTCTGAAGTTTGCCAGTGACTATCTGGATGATCCAGAGAAGGAAAGGGAGGTCTGATGAGACACAAATTGAGCTTTTTGGTCTAAATCCCACTGTCAGTTTTGACCGGCAGAGGCTCAATGGTTAATGGAGAGGCATGAGGTTTAAGGTAGATTTGTTTTCCAAGCGCAGGCCCTGTGTACACCAACACCAACATACACCATACAAGGGGAATAATCAGAAAAGAAGAAATAAACAATATTTACCTGAAACTAACACCAAAACAATTAATGGTACCCAATAAATATTTACATAAATACAAATTATTACAACTAAACAAATCTAAAGTCAATCAAAATCATACATCGAATTTAGCATACTCTAAGCACTACCCTACTTATCCTTTTGGTTTGGTCCAAGAGCTTTTATGCAACACCTGGAGCATGTCTCTCCGTTTTGCTGCCACGCCCTGCTGAGGAACCAAACCAGGAAGAGGTGAGTGCTTTCATTTAAACCGGTATATTTGTCAGACTAATAAGTTAAACCAACTGAAATCTAAAGAAACATAAATTGACATTTATATCTACACTCTATTTATACAGAAAGGATGGCCAGTCCCCCTTCTTCTCCAGAATGTGTCTAGAAATGTCTGAACAGAACTATGATAAATAACTCAAACAACTCAAATGTTTGGTCTGTAACTTAACACATCAATCATCACATTTCGTGATGTAATGGGACTTCTGGTCTCCATTACATCAAAACATCATTCTTTGGGGATGCTTTTCTGCAAAGGGGACAGGACGACTGCACCGTATTGAGGGGAGGATGGATGGGGCCATGTATTGGGGGATCTTAGCCAACAATCTCCTTTCCTCATTAAGGGCATTGAAGATGGGTCATGGCTGGGTCTTTCAGCATGACAACGACCCAAAGCACACAGCCAGGGCAACTAAGAAGTGGCTCTGTAAGAGCCACTTCTTAGATTAGGCCTAGCCAATCTCCAGACCTGAACCCAACCAAAAATCTTTGAAGGGGATTAATACATCTTGCATTCATAAGTACCGTGCACTTTTTGGCAAAAAAGGTGTAGAATCAAGCTGGGTGTTACCTTGTATTCTCTTCATCCTTCTTTCTCTCCTCCATTCTTTTTTCCTTCTCTCCCCTTTTCCTTTTTGCCCCACCTCTCTCTCTTTTGCGCTTGTTATTTTCTTTTCGTTTCTGTCTTAACTAACACAAAGTAGTGTATAATTGTAAGGATGGAACTGAGACTTTGACTAGACCACTATAACATATAAAAAGGCTTTGGCCAAAACCATTAGAATTGGAATTAGAATCAGCTTAATTGACAAATTTGTACAGACAAACAAGGAATTTGACTCCGATACACTTTGCTCTCAACAATAAAGAATATATTTTTTATATGTACATATTATAGTGTCATCAGAGAAACAGCCTGGGGGAAGAAACTTTCTGTGTGACAGCTGGTTTTAGCAGACAGTGCTGTGTAGTGCTGACTTGAAGGTAAAAGCCTAAAAAGTTTGTGTGCAGGGTGTGTGGGGTCTGCAGAGATTTTAGCTGCCCTTTTCCTGACCCTAGACCCTAGTGACAGAGCCTTGGGGTGGGTTTGCTAGTTGCCCCTCAGCTCAGTTGTCTCATGTCGGGGCTTACCCCAGTAAATGAGAGGGTCGCTTCTCTGTGCCTTCGGGTTGGGAAAGGTATCTGACCGTTGTTTCAGCCTAAGGGCCGAGCACTAGCATGGAGTACCTGGCCGTCTTGGCGTCCCTGGACTGGGTGCTGGACAGCGCCAGTCTCGGGGACTCGGTCATTCTGCTGGGGGACTACAATGCCCACATGTAAAACAACAGTGAAACTTGGAGGGGCGAGATTGGGGAGGAATGGCCTCTCTGATCTGAACCAGAGAAGTGTTTTGTTGTTGGACTTCTATGCCATTCATGGATTACACACCACGAACACCATGTTCAGGCATAAGGGTGTTTATCAGTGCACTTGGGACCAGGACACCCTAGGCCGGAGATAGATGATCAACTTAGCAATCGTGTTTTCTGACCTTTGACCGCATGTCTTGGACACACGGGTGAAGAGAGGGGCTGAGCTGTCTACCAATCACTACCTGGTGGTGAGTTGGATCCGCTGGCAGAGGAGGACGCCAGACAGACTCAGCAGGCCCAAGCATATTGTGAGGATCTGCTGGGGATGTCTGGTGGTGCACTTAGTTATTTAACTCCCACCTCCCTGAGAGCTTTTCCCAGATTTTGTTGGGCTGGAGACATTGAGTCCGATAGGACAATGTTTTCTACCTCTATTGTTGATGCGGCTGCTGGTAGCTGTAGCAGTAAGGTCTGCAGTGCCTGTCCTGGCTGCAATGCCCAAACTCGATGGTGCACACTGGCAGTAAGGGATGCCTTCAAGCAGAAGGAGGATTCCTGAGGCAGCTGACGGGTACCGTGAGGAAAAGCATGCAGCAGCCTGGGCAGTTTCAGAGGAAAACAACAGGCACGGGAGGAGCTCAGAAAGACCATGGAAAAGGATCTGTCAACCTCAAAGCAATTCTGGCAAACTGTCCAACGCCTAAGGAGGGAGAAATAGTGCTTCACTAACACTGTTTACAGTGGGGGTGGGGAACTGCTGACCTCGACAGGGGAACTTATCGGGTGGTGCAAACCCTGCCAACACACCTTCCCTTGTGGAAGCAGAGACTGGGGACTCTAAGCCAGACTCGTTCATCACCCCAGCCGGAGTTAAAGAGATGATTAACAAACTCAAGTCCGAGGCCATTTTTCGATCAGAAAAGGATGGCTTGCCCTCTCCAGGTTTGAGGGGCGTTCCTGTCTCAAGTGGAGGAGTTAAAGTATTTTGGGGTCTTGTTCACCAGTGAGGAGAGAATGGAACAAGATATTTACAGATGGATCAGTGCAGCTGCCGCAGTAATGTGGATGCTGTGCCGGTCTGTGGTTGTGAAGAGAGATCCCGACTACAAGCGGCTGAAATGAGCTTCCTCTGGAGGGTGGCCAGGCACTTCCTTAAGCATAGGGTGAGGATCTTGGCAATCCAGGAGTAGAGCCGCTGCTTCTCCACATCGAGTGGAGCTACCTGAGGTAGCGCAGACATTTTTTGTCCCCTGGGAGCCTCCCTCTGGAGGTGTTTCGGGCCCACTCGGAGGAGGCTGCAGGGATTATGTCTCCTGGCTGGCCTTGGAATGCCTGGAGAAGGTGTCTGGGAAGATAGAAGTCTGGGTGTCTGCTTAAACTGCTGCCCTTGTGACCTGGTCCCGGATAAGTGAAGACTACAAGGAGGAGTAAAATTATATTTCGATTTGATCTGCTCCAGCCGTTGTGCTTCTTTATGTTATTGTAGTTGCCCCTGAGTTTTATTCACTTTTTCCTGCACAACCTCTTCAAAAATATTTTCATTTCTCCTGGTCCTATGGCCAATAAGTGAACAGTGTTCTGTTCACATCACATGTAGTCCCTACTTAGCCCCAAACCTGTTCAGGAGCAGAGCTGAAAAAAGTGGGTACCAGTACATTAAGAACAGCAATGGAAACACTCGCAAACTGGGTGGGTGGAGTGGAGCAGGGCTATATAGAGCCAGTGGAAAAGGGGTATTAGAGACAACATTAGCATCTTGGTGGCTTCTCTTAACAATGTTTACTTACCCAACCTGTCAATTTTAGTTGACAGCAATGTCTTGGTAGGTTTGCAGTTGTTGGGGCCCCAGCCATGGCTTACAACATGGATGAACATGGACTCTGAACTGTACACAAAGGCCAGTATGAACTTTTTTGGAACTTTCAAAATAAATCACATTAACTCACTTCCAGTTCAGCCTAGGAAAAGCAGGAGTCAGAGCAACCCCTGTCCCTAATTAAAGTTGTTTTTTCCTGCCTGAAAGAGGACAACGGGACCCCAGGAACGCACATCTTCCTGCATGCACATCAGGTAGTGAGAGCTAACTCGCCGTACCGTGGCCACCGAAGAAGCTGAAACATGCCCTTGTTGTACAGTTCACCGGGCCAGATAAGAGCTGACCTCCCCACAGCTACTCAGACTAGCTACAATGCTAGTCCCTTTGTTCAGTCCATATGTGGATGACCGTCAATCTGAATAATGTTTATTTCAAGACGTTTGCTTTTGGCTGTTTTGAGAAACTCAACTGCTAGCAGACTAGCTGCTCAGCTAATTTTGTTCTCTATTGTGTTTTAAGGTTAAGACAACTTTATTTAAAAGGTGGTTTTAAACACAGATCGGCCATAATGCGCTGTCAATTCTTTTGTATTTTGATCCTTTAATGGTATTTTAAAGGTACATGTTTAATTTTAAAGGAGTGGTAACAAGCTATAAGGTTCCCTTGATAGATACTTCTGACGGCTAAGGCTAGACATTTGACTCAGGTAAAATCTAATTAAACCCCTCTAAGAATCATATATCCAGAATGATTGTTAGTTTTCGATCTAGAAAATATTTCCCTAAATATTATTTTACTAAATGTGACACCATTAAACAAGACTCATTTATCAAAAAAGGTTTGGTTCTTATTCAAAATAATATTTACTTAAATATTATTGCACTAAATAAAGGCAGCTAATTTAACACCATTGAGAATTTGCCATCTAGAAGGTTGATTTTATTCAGCAAATCATTCTTTGAAATATTATTTTATTAAAATAATGTTTTATCTGATCTTGCATTGTGAATGGTTTGGAGGTATACCAATTATTGTCTAAGTTAGTTCCTAGACTAACTTGACCTCATTTCCATATTTCTTAAGATAATCCTTGGTTCTCAAACATAAATAAAATTGAATGGTAATGTTCCATCACTCTCTTTTTCATGGTTTTTAACCATCTTTGATTCCCTTGTTCATATTGTATACAGTTCATTGATCTTCCTTATCCTTTCATTTTGCTTGGTAGTTTTGGTTGGATTGTTCTAGGATAGTAAAGAGTTTGTTGATTGAGTTGACTTACTTTTTTTAAAATAAATTCTTGTATTTTAAGAAAGTGTGTGAATTTATTCCATGTGTGTGCAGAATTTTGCTGTTCAGTAATGCCAGAGCTTGTTCCACCCTTTTCTCTATTGTCTTAATACCACCGCCTTATTGGGCTGGTATTCACAGGACAACATTAACCAAATTATTATTTAATAAAATATTAAAATTAAATAATATAATAATAATAATAATAATTACAACACAGTTCTGCTATACTCTTTCCATTATCATATGATGCATCGAACACTACTCTGTGAGATGTTAAAAGCTTGGGGAATTACTTCATAATTAAACCTTGCCTTAAATGTCTCCACAACTTTATTCCTGACCTGTCTGATCTGTTTCTTGCTCTTCATGTTGCTGTTTGTTCAGTAATGTTCTTTAACAACCCTCTGAGGCCTTCACAGAACAGCTGAGATTAGGTTACAAACAAGTGGACTCAATTTACTAATTAGCTCACTTCTAAAGGCCACTGAAAAAAGGGCCAAGTACAAATGGCCATCACATGTTCAACATCTTTACTTGTACAAAATTTTGAAAGTTCTCTATAGATTTCCTGCCATTTTACAATTATCCAATACTTTGGTCTGTCACTAAATCTCAATATTTTTCTCACTAAATATATGTCCAATATTTCTACTGACATAAAATTCAAACCAGATGTCAGCAACAACCCAAGTAATTCATACATACAAACCACATTCAAGTTGTGGTTATGGTGTGAAACAATGTGGAAAAAGGGGCATGCATATATTTGTAAGGCACTATATGACATGTTGATGGCAACAGGCTATTAGAGTGTGTCAATTCAGAATGCAAAAACAGATAGAAAAAAATTATTAGATCTGTTAAGAGTCCTTTCAGTTCAATCAGATATATCTGAATGATTCTTATCACAGATGCTCTCAAATATTTTTTCTAGACTCAATAAATAAGAATGTACTTTATTACAGAAGCTCTCTGAGCTTTTATTGATTTTTAAATGCATACACATAAAGAGTTTAAGTGAAACATGCATTTTAATCTACCTTAAAAAGGAAAAAAAGAACTGTAATTAGTTTGTTAAAAACCATAATAATTTAGTTGTTTTCATGAGCTACAACTTTACAAACAAGCCTTTGTTCTGTTCAGAAAGCTGCTGGAAATATACTACAATTATCCCCATGAGAATGTTCCCTGCACAGTTCCAACCCATTTACTTCAAAGATCATCCCACCACAAACCCAGCACACAGCTTTGGTATTAAAACTACATCTTGGCATCAAAGTCACTGCTTTTCTTCATCTTTGCTCTCTTTTGGAGTTTCCACCATTCAAGTTCATTCACAGTCCTCCCAACAAAACAATGCTGTGGGGCAAAAACCATCTAAAAGTTTATGTGCTGTGTTTGCCTGAGTTGAATGAAAGCTTTACTTGTTCCTTTATGCAGTTAGCAAATCTATAGACCTGCAGGCACCTAAAACCAGCTGTTACATAGCATCAACAACAAAAAACATACATATTTAGTCCATCTGCTCCTCCTCACAATGCTTTTGCATATACTATATACAGAGGGTAAAATAACAATTTTATATTTCAACATTTTTCTCATTAAATATATTTCCAATATTTCTATTGACATACAATTCAAACCAGATGTCAGCAACAACCCAAGTAATCCACACATACAAAGCAAATAGGTACACAAATGAAATAAAAATAAAATGGAATGGCGCATGGAATAAGTATTGAACACTTGAAGAAAAGGTTGTGCAAAAAGACATAGTAAGCCAAGATATCAGCTAAATTCTGTCAGTATTTAGAAAGCCTTACTAATCTGATGTGTAAATTTGATAAAGAAATGTAACAGGAAATTTCTGATAAGAATCTGAAGATGAAACCAGCATGGATTTCCAGGTAAGACAATAGTTGCAAACACACAGGCAAGAAAAGTCTTACTTGGCTTCAGAGAAACAAAGTGAAACTGATACAATGGGCAAGTCAATCAACTGACTTGTATCCAGTTGAAAAAGTATGGAAAGACCTGAAGATTACAGTAACTGACCCCCAGAATCCTGAAGATTGGTTGGTTTGATTTCATTGTATGTGTGAATTACTTGAGTTGTTGGCATCTGGTCTGAACTTTAATATTGGATATCTACTAAGGTAAACGTTGGTGTTTAAAATACTTATTTTACTCGCCGTCTGTATTTGGCTCAATTACAAATGGGACACTCATTAGCAGCACCTGTATGAACATGGTTTTACATTCCAACAATGCTGATTCTTTAGTTAAAAAAGTGAGGAGATGAGTACGAGAGGATTCTTCTGTCCATCCGGCATGGCTGGACGCTTACTTTTCTTAAATCTTTGATGTAATCTTCCAAGCACCCTGGCCATCCTGCTAACTTTTCAAAACTCATTTTCACATTTTTTGCTGTCTAAAATTGTGAGAGATACGTGCTTTGTGGTTGAGACAAGCTAAATGAAATAAGGAAAGCTTACCACTGATGAAGATGGCGAGGGGAGCAGTGGTGAGAGGGATAACTAAAGGGGAGCCAGCGAACAATGAGTAGATGACTCCACCGATGCTCTGACCAATGATAGTCTTCCGAACATCTGGGCAGAGCACACACACACACACACACACACACACACACACACACACACAAAGAGAGAGAGACAGCACAAGAGAAGGTCCTGATTAATATGCATGAATGCCTGTAAGGTTCTTTTTCACAGCTGAGCAAAAGCAGATGAATCTTATAATTCACTTTCTACATGGGGAATGTTATTAGGCAATTATCTGTTATTTTTACCCACAAAATAACTTGAAATACTTACATGTTCTTCCCGCTATGATAAACAACTCTGAAAAAAATTCAACTGCAATAACACAATCCCATCTTAGAAAAATGAGTAATGCAGGCTTTTAGTTTTTTATTCCAAATTTGTGTGAGGCAGTTCTCAACCAACAAACTAATGCAACATCTAAGTTAAGAAGCAAAAAGCACATTTTTGAATAAAAAACATTCAAAACCTGGTTATTAGCAAACGATGATACTCCATAAAAATGTTTGACCTAATTAGTTTCTGTTTCTGCTCTTGTGACACATATTTTACTGTTAATGCCTCACTAGTAAAGTTATTAACCATGTGTTAAAAAATGGTTTAAAGTTAAATCAGTGTTTTAGAATGTTCTTCTATCAACAACATTTGATAGAAGAACAGAACAGAAATAAAACAAAAACTATTAAAAGCATTTTAGCAAAGGCTCAAATGATTAAGTATATAAAATATGCTCTAGCTCAAAGATGAATCTACCCAGTTGAGGTTACTGATTCTGGAAATATGACTAACCACCTAGAACTACCAGCACTTAGAAAAAGTTATCCATCAGGAGAAATAGCGCCGATCTAATCCAATATCGGTATTGGACCCATTATTGGAGGCCATTCTGGGATAAGATATGGGGCTTTGGCTACCAATCCATGGCATGGCCCCTTGTTTGGTGGACATTTAAGCTATTTGCCAAATATTGCACACTTCAATAAAAAATATATAGCATCCATCCATCCACTCATCCACCTCCTTGGAGGGGGGCTGGTGTCTCCAGAAGCTAATCGGCAAGAGGCGGAGTACACCCTGGACAAGTCATGAGATCATCACAGGGCTAGACACAGATATACTGGACCAATTAACCCAACATAAATACTTTTGGAATGTAGGAAGAAGTTTCAGTACTCAGCGAGAACCCACACATGCAAAGGGAGAACATGTAGAAAGATGCCATGCCCGTATTCGACAAGCATGCTCAAAACATCTCATAAATTGTATAAAAACATCAGTCCATCCATCCATTTTCTATACCCACTTTTTCCATACAGGGTCGTGGGGAGCTGGTTGACATATTGTAAAAAATACAATATGTCAACAATCCATGTTGAGAAAATTAAGCTGATGTTGCTATCTGATTTACAGTGCAAAATTAAAGGGTTATTTCACAGACTTCATTTCATCTTCTCTAGCTTAAAATAAAAAAAAAAAAACTGATCACATCGGAACTGGATATGCCTTACCTTCACTCTATTGGGAAAAACATATGAACATTTTCAAGACTATTTTGCCATTACAATTGCCATATATTATTAAAAGGGCACTGAAAAAGATAATTTACAGTGTAGAAGTTATATGCTAACTTGTTCATATATTATATCAATCATCAGCTGTTCACTTGTGTTATACCCAACTACTCCTGCTACTCATAAAAAGTAAAAAAAAAAAAATACAATTAAACAAAATAGGAACCTAACTTCCTCAACCCATGTTTGAGAAGAGCACATGAGTATCTAGATCCTGACTGCGTGCTCATACCTATTTCACCACGGGTACTCTCATCATTGAGGGAGCCAAAGGCAATGGCAGGGAGGAGGATGGCAATGTAGAGGAAGATGGCTGTGGTCATGTACTTCAGCAGGGTTTTATTACTTCCAACTATACCTGAAGGGAGACAAACACAAACACATGAGTCATATGCATCTCATAATGAAGCGTAGGAGGCTCAGCACTTTAATTTAAAAACGACAAAAACATTAGCAGAATTCATCGTTTAGTTCCCCTGCAATAAGAAACCTCCTGTGCGTGTGTGTGTGCAAAGCTATTCTCCTGTGGCTTACACAACTGACTGCCCCTTTGAAAACAGGAGTAATTTGTTTGGTTTTTTGTAATCCATCACTTCTTAAGAACAGTTATCTGAATGATGGACAACTCATGTTGGAATAAAACATTTAATTGGGCTCTAATGTGAACAGTGAATTCTGTGACCTTCATAGGATCAGAATCAGAATCAGCTTTATTGGCCAAAATTGTGTGCACAAACAAGGACTTTGACTTTGGTTTTAAGCACTCAGTGTACAGACATTTAGTAGAAATATATAAGCTTTAGAGGAAAGAAAATTAGAAAAGGAACAGTTTCTTTTTTCCATTTCTTTTTGATATATAAAGAAGAAAAAAAAAGAAAGGCAGGCTTTGGTAGAGCAGATATGCTTATTTTGTCTTACAGCAGAATAGCTGAATACACAGGCTGTGAGGTATTCCTTGTGTTCAACAGAGAGACGGCCTGGGGAAACAAACTGTCCTGGTGGCGGCTGATTTTTGCAAATAGCGCTCTGTACCTAAAGATAAAGGTCTAAACAGCTTGTATACATTATGTGTGGGGTCTGCTGAGATGTTGGCTGCCCTTTTCCTGACCCAAGACATGTACCAGCCCCCAATGATCCTCTCAGCAGATCTAATTGTTCGTTGCATTCTGGATGTACCTGTTTTGTGGATGAGTCCAACCACACAGACAAACGGACAAACACAGGATATGCCGAATAACGCAGTGTAGAAGCCAACCTGCAGCTCCTGTGGAAGGTTGTACTTCTTGAGTTGCAGCAGGTAGTACAGTTTCTGTATGGCCTTTTTCTGAACAGTGTCTATGTGTGAGGACCAATTCAGGTCCTCACACATGGGTCCTCAAGCTAAGGTCCTCTGTCTTCTGCTGCTGAAAGAGCCTATATAAATCTTCCTCACTGATCTTTAGTGCCGGCACGGGGTCAGAGGGGAGAAGAGAGGGGGTTGTAGAGTTGTTGGTGGGGGGTGCGGGTAGTCCTTTTGTGTGGGAGTGAGGTGTAAATGAAGTGAAGAGTGAAGGTGATGATTATTTGATGAAACACACTAGTCAGAAATATCTTGATCTTGTTGCATTTGAATTAATGCATTTAGAGACTATGAAAAGATAACAGACTGAATTGATTTTTGTGACTAACTCATTCAGCATGTCTGTATATGACCTGTACCAGAACAGAGTCTGAGTTGATGACTCAAAAAAAATACCAGAGTGCATCGACTGTATCAGTAATGTATAAGGAAATGCTTGTGGTTGATGACCTGAGATATTACAATAATGTTGAGGAAACATGGGAGCTGGAAGCGATTTTTACAAGATGCAGGCCCATCTGAAGTCTGCCAATGACCATCTGGATGACCTGGAGGAGGAATGGGAGAAGGTCATGTGGTCTGATGAGACAAAAATAGAGTTTTTTTTGTCTAAACTCCACTCAAAAAGTTTGGAGCAAGAAGAAGGATGAGTGAAACCCCAAGAACACCATCCCTACCGTGAAGCATGGAGGTGGAAACATTATTCTTTGGGGATCCTTTTCTGCAAATGAGACAGGACGACTGCACCGTACTGAGTGGAGGATGGATGGGGCCATGTATCTGGAGATCTTAGCCAACAACCTCCTTCCCTCAGTAAGGGCATTGAAGATGGGTCATGGCTGGGTCTTCCAGCATGACAACGACCCAAAGTACACAGTCAGGTCAACTAAGGAGTGGCTCCGTAAGAAGCATCTCAAGGTCCTGAAGTGGCCTAACCAGTCTCCAGACCTGAACCCAATCCAAAATCTTTACAGGGAGTCCATATTGTCCAGCGACAGCCCCGTAACCTGAAGGATCTGGAGAAGATTTGTATGGAAGAGTGGTCCAAAATCCCTGCTGCAGTGTCTGCAAACCTCATCAACGACTACAGGAATCGTCTGATATCTGGAATTGCAAACAAAGGTTTCTGTACCAAATATTAAGTTCGGTTGTTCTGATGTATCAAATACTTCTGTCATGCAATAAAACGCACATTAATTGCTTAAAAATCACACAATGTGATTTTCTGGACTTCTGTTTTAGATATGTCACTTACTGTTGAAGAGTATCAAAATAAAAATTAAAGATTTCTACATGCTTTGCAAGTAGGAAACCCTGCAAAATCAGCAGCGTATCAAATACTCCTGTCCCCACTGTACCTAAAAAAGACAACCTTTATTAATTGTAGAATTTTCACATAAAAATGGTCTGATCTTTAGAAGGTAGGAAAATTATTTGATGCTGTCAAGTGTAGAAAACCCCACACCACCAATTTCACCAAATTGTTTGTATTAATGCTAAAATGGAGAAATTTGAAAAAACCTAAAAACCCTTGATATGTACTAGATATATAAACCCTAGTGGTAATAAAATGCTTGTACTTTCTTTTTACTGTGACTGTATGTGAGGCAAAGGGTGAAAGATAAATGGGGAGCTGCCAGCGGCACCTCGGTAGGGCATAACAACACAAATGATTCACTTTCCCTACAAGTCCAGGTCCAGCTTACCATCCGTGAAGTCAGAAGGGTAGAAAGGCAGTCTGCGACGCAAGTCCTCATAAATCCCTCTGCCGGCTTTGAAGAAATCTTTACACTGTGGAGAGGAAGGAAAAGGTTAGATTTTCCTCAAGGATACATTGGTCACTGAAGAACAGTCGTGACTGTGCTGTCTAATGTTAACACAAAACAGTGACAGAAGTTACAGTACCTTGCAAATGTCATTAGACCCCTTGAACTTTTTAACATTTTGTCATGTTACAAACTTGCTTATCATTAGAATATTATGTTGTACAGTACAGACCACAAGTTTGGACACATCTTCTCATTCAAAGAGTTTTCTTTATTTTCATGACTATGAATATTGTAGCTTCACACTGAAGGCATCAAAACAAGGAATTAACACATGTGGTATTATATACTGGACAAAAAAGTGTGAAACAACTGAAAATATGTCTTATATTCTAGGTTCTTCAAAGTAGCCACCTTTTGCTTTGATTACTGCTCCGCACACTCTTGGCATTCTGTTGATGAGCTTCAAGAGGTAGTCACCTGAAATGGTTTTCACTTAACAGGTGTGCCCTGTCAGGTTTAATAAGTGGGATTTCAAGCCTTATAAATGGGGTTGGGACCATCAGTTGTGTTGTGCAGGAGGTGGATACAGTACACAGCTGATAGTCCTACTGAATAGACTGCTAGAATTTGTGTTATGGCAAGAAAAAAGCAGCTAAGTAAAGAAAAACGAGTGGCCATCATTACTTTAAGAAATAAAGGTCAGTCAGTCCGAACAATTGGGAAAACTTTGAAAGTGTCCCCAAGTGCAGTCGCAAAAACCATCAAGCGCTACAAAAAAACTGGCTCACATGGGGACCGCTCCAGGAAAGGAAGACCAAGAGTCCCCTCTGCTGCGGACGATAAGTTCATCCGAGTCACCAGCCTCAGAAATCGCAGGTTAACAGCAGCTCAGATTAGAGAACAGGTCAATGCCACACAGAGTTCTAGCAGCAGACACATCTCTAGAACAACTGTTAAGAGGAGACTGTGTGAATCAGGCCTTCATGGTAAAATAGCTGCTAGGAAACCACTGCTGAGGAGAGGCAACAAGCAGAAGAGACTTGTTTGGGCTAAAGAACACAAGCAATGGACATTAGACCAGTGGAAATCTGTGCTTTGGTCTGATGAGTCCAAGTTTGAGATCTTTGGTTCCAACCACCGTGTCTTTGTGCGGCGCAGAAGAGGTGAACGGATGGACTTTACATGCCTAGTTCCCACCGTGAAGCATGGAGGAGGAGGTGTGATGGTGTGGGTTGCTTTACTGGTGACACTGTTGGGGATTTATTCAAAATTGAAGGCATACTGAACCAGCATGGCTACCACAGCATCTTGCAGCGGCATGCTATTCCATCCGGTTTGCGTTTAGTTGGACCATCATTTATTTTTCAACAGGACAATGACCCCAAACACACCTCCAGGCTGTGTAAGGGCTATTTGACCAAGGAGGAGAGTGATGGGGTGCTGCGCCAGATGACCTGGCCTCCACAGTCACCGGACCTGAACCTAATCGAGATGGCTTGGGGTGAGCTGGACCGCAGAGTGAAGGCAAAAGGGCCAACAAGTGCTAAGCATCTCTGGGAACTCTGAGAACTGGGAACTAGTGTGGCACGTATTTGTGCTCAGCCAGCTTTACACTAAGACCTCTAAGTAAATAAGCGAATTCCTTTAGAAGTTACATAATACATCAATGGCCTAATCTTTAAAGATTCCAAATAGAGAGTGTTTTTAAGATGGGGCTGTGTGAACAGCATCAAGTTATATCGACTCTGCCTCCCCTTTTCGCATTTATAAGTGGAACTAAACCCCATGTAAAAGGACAATTCCGTCCCCAGACAAATTTTGAAAAATGCCATGTTTGAAAGGTGTCAAGCGGGGGTGTGGTCAGGAGGACGAGGGAAAGTGGCAGCACCCCACTCATCATCAGAAGTTAAGAGAGGTTTTACAGAGCCCAGTGGTACTGAACCTTATCCGTTCGAGCCACTGGCTCAAGGCGCAGACTCAGCAATGCCTGAAGCCGGCGCTGCTGCGGCAATTGATGAACAATTCCAACTCCTGACTCACTGCAGGGGCATGTGGGAGTGAGATGGTTTTATCCAGGGGCTGTGATATAAGCATGTACCAAGCTGTACTATTTAAACCAATGGGAAAATTCAACTGCAGTAACCAACGTTCAACCCAAAGAGGGCAGCACTAAGACAGTTTTAAGACAAATATTGCAGAAATAAACTCGTTTACACAAAATTAAGAAAAATAGCATAGTAACATAAAGACAGCACCCTTTAGGCCCAGTTTATGCAGTTTATCTGCAAAAACAAAGTTGGGGTTTAGTTCCTCTTTAAGTGTTTAGAGACGTGTTTCTCTATTTTTCTTTAGAGTGAGTGAAACACTGTGCAGTTGTGTACATAGAAAGCCTACTTTTTTGCCTTTTTCCAGGACTCTTTGAGTCTGCACTGGGGAACCCATATGGATTTAACTGTGGCCCCATTGTTTCCACATGGGAACATTTTAAAACTCAGAGAAGCCGGAGATTTCTGCAGAGCTACAGAGGAGAAGCACAGTCTGCAGAGGAGGCCGTAAGAAGAGGAGGCACAGACTATGTCTGCCATCTGTGATTATGGGAAATGTCTGCTTCATCTCCAACAAGACCGAGGAGCTAGCTGCGCTGGCGCAACGCCAGAGGGAGTTTCGGGTGTGCAGCTTCTTGTGTTTTACGGAGACATAGTTGAATGGACAAATTAGCAGACTCAGTGATTTCCCTGGACAGGTTCTAAACAGATGTCCATGTGAAGGAGCAGCTCTAATTTTGAGTTGCTTATTGTGGGCATGCTGCCTTACAACCTCCCGAAGGAGGTTGGGCACATAATAGTGTTTTGCATGTACATCTTGCCCTCGGTTGATGAGCGGGACCACAGCGCTGTCACCCAGATCCAAACACAGCATCCCCGGGCCGTCCTGCTGATCAGAGGGACTTTAATCACGCCTCTCTATCCGCCACTCTCCTAATCTTCCCGCAATACATCAAGTGGGACAACTAGACACTGGACCTACAGTATGCTAACGTAAAGGACGCATACACCTCCACCCCCCTCCCCCCGCTTGAACGATCCAACCCCAACCTCGTCCATCTCCTTCCCCAACACCCAAGGTGAGAGGAAAGCTAGCACAGAAAAAGTCAGGGAAAGTGTGGACTGCAGAGAATTCAGCATGAGCTCCACTGGATCAGGAAGTGTAAGAAGGTCTATGGGAAGAAGCTGCAAGAGCAACTCGCGCAGAACAACTTGCAGGAATGTGGAGAGGACGTAAAAACATTTCTAGATCTGGACAGAGTATCAGAGTGACAGCTGATGGAGACCAGCACTGGGCAGTTGAAATAAACTGTAACTTCAACAGGTTTCTCCACTACTCAATCTGCCCTGCTTCCTGTTCCCCCTCTCCACATGTCTCCAGCCCAACATACACTCCTCAATTCCCTTGACTATCTTCCCTTACAGCCAGCCCTTCCACACCCATGGCTGTACACAGCCCCAGTCCCCCTCTTACTCCCCTCTCTCCCTCACATTAGACCAGGTGAGGAAATAGCTGAGGCAGCTGAAGCAGAGGAAAGCTGCAGGACCTGACAGCATCAGTCCCAGGCTGCTAAAGACCTGTGCAGACCAGCTCTGTGAGGTCCTTAGCCACATGTACAACCTAAGCCTCAGTCTGGAAAAGGTCCCTGTCCTGTGGAAGACCGTCTGCAGCAGAGGGCGCTCACCCACCTAGAGACAGCTGGGAGTGCTGTGACTGTAATGTTCTTTGACTTCTCCAGCAATTTCAACACCATCAGACCTGCGCTACTTTGGGGGAAGCTGGAGGACGCAGAAGTGAATGGACACCTCACTGCCTGGACCATTGACTACCTTGCTGACCGGACACAGTAGATGAGGCTGCACAGCTGTGAGCCAGAGGTGGTTGTCTGCAGCACTGGGGCTCCGCAGTGTACTGTCCTGTCACCATTTCTTTTTACCCTTTAAGCCGTGGACTTCACCTACAACAAGGACAGCTGTCATCTACAGAAGTTCTCTGACAACTCAGCCATTGTACTTGGACACTAGTAAAACAAAGGAGTTGGTGATCGACTTCAGGAGGAGGACACCACTTTACTCACCAGTGAACATACAAGGGGACGTTGAGTCAGTGGACAGTTTTAAGTACCTGGGTGTTCACCTCAAAAATAAACTAGACAGATCCCATAACACCAACGCCCTATAAAAGAAAGGCCAAAGTCGCCTCCATCTTTTGAGAAGACAGAGGTCCTTCGGAATGTGCAGGCCTTTGCTCAGGACTTTTTATGACTCTGTGGTAGCCTCTGCCATCCTCTACGTTGTTGTCTGCTGGGCCCCAGGCAGTCCAGAGCTGAACAGGAACAGACTAAACAAGCTGGTTAGGAAGGCCAGCTCTGTCCTGGGCTGCCCACTTGACTCTGTGGAGGTGGTGGGTGAAAGGAGGATGTTAGCCAAGCTCATAACCATCATAGACATAACCTCTCACCCACTGCATCGGACTGTAGAGGAGCTGAGCAGCTCCTTCAGTGACCAACTGAGACACCCTTAGTGCAGGAGCGCTACCACAGGTCCTTCATGCCCAGTGCTGTTAGACTGTTCAATTCCACTGTATAATAACTCGTGTGATGACCTCTGTATTTGTAAATACCTGCAATCGGTCACTTTATCACCTTCACCTATTGTACATAAACTATTTTATTTTATTCTATTATAACTACTTGTTTTTGCACATATACCTTGTTCCTAATTGATTGCACATTTTCCTAACTATCTGCACCCTACTTGTGTGTTACTAAGAGCTGCTGTAACAAGTTCATTTTTCATCAAGTTCATCTTATCTTATCTTATGCACGTGCATCTAAATGCCCTTCCCCACCACCCTGGTGTACACTCCGACATCTCCGTGGACAACCATGTCTGAGCTGATTCGTGCTTTATGACATGGCGCGTTATCCTGCTGGAAGTAACCATCAGAAGATGGGGTAGACTGTGGTCATAAAGGGATGGACATGGTCAGCAACAATACTCAGGTAGGCTGTGGCGTTGACACGATGCTCAATTGGTACTAAGGGGCCCAAAGTGTGCTAAGAAAATATCGCCCACACCATTACACCACCACCACCAGCCTGAACCGTTGATACAAGGCAGGATGGATCCATGCTTTCAAGTTGTTGACGCCAAATTCTGACCCTACCATCTGAATGTTGCAGCAGAAATCGAGACTCATCAGACCAGGCAACGTTTTTCCAATCTTCTATTGTCCAATTTTGGTGAGCCTGTGCACATTGTAGCCTCAGTTACCTGTTCTTAGCTGACAGGAGTGGCACCCGGTGTGGTCTTCTGCTGCTGTAACCCATCCGCCTCAAGGTTCGACGTGTTGTGCATTCAGAGATGCTCTTCTGCATGCCTTGGTTGTAACGAGTGGGTATTTGAGTTACTGTTGCATTTCTATCAACTTGAACCAGTCTGGCCATTCTCCTCTGACCTCTGGCATCAACAAGGCATTTGCGCCCACAGAACTACCGCTCACTGGATATTTTCTCTTTTTCGGACCATTCTCTCTAAACCCTAGAGATGGTAGTGGGTGAAAATCCCAGTAGATCAACAGTTTCTAAAATACTCAGACAAGCCCATCTGGCACCAACAACCATGCCATGTTCAAAGTAACTTAAATCACCTTTCTTCCCCATTCTGATACTCGGTTTGAACTGCAGCAGATCGTCTTGAACATGTCTACATGCCTAAATGCATTGAGTTGCTGCCATGTGAATGGCTGATTAGAAATGTGCGTTAACGAGCAGTTGGACAGGTGTACCTAATAAAGTGGCCGGTGAGTGTATATATATATATATATATACAGGTCCTTCTCAAAATATTAGCATATTGTTATAAAGTTCATTATTTTCCATAATGTAATGATGAAAATTTAACATTCATATATTTTAAATTCATTGCACACTAACTGAAATATTTCAGGTCTTTTATTGTCTTAACATGATTTTGGCATACAGCTCATGAAAACCCAAAATTCCTATCTCACAAAATTAGCATATTTCATCCGACCAATAAAAGAAAAGTGTTTTTAATACAAAAAACGTCAACCTTCAAATAATCATGTACAGTTATGCACTCAATACTTGGTCGGGAATCCTTTTGCAGAAATGACTGCTTCAATGCGGCGTGGCATGGAGGCAATCAGCCTGTGGCACTGCTGAGGTCTTATGGAGGCCCAGGATGCTTCGATAGCGGCCTTTAGCTCATCCAGAGTGTTGGGTCTTGAGTCTCTCAATGTTCTCTTCACAATATCCCACAGATTCTCTATGGGGTTCAGGTCAGGAGAGTTGGCAGGCCAGTTGAGCACAGTGATACCATGGTCAGTAAACCATTTACCAGTGGTTTTGGCACTGTGAGCAGGTGCCAGGTCGTGCTGAAAAATGAAATCTTCATCTCCATAAAGCTTTTCAGCAGATGGAAGCATGAAGTGCTCCAAAATCTCCCGATAGCTAGCTGCATTGACCCTGCCCTTGATAAAACACAGTGGACCAACACCAGCAGCTGACACAGCACCCCAGACCATCACTGACTGTGGGTACTTGACACTGGACTTCTGGCATTTTGGCATTTCCTTCTCCCCAGTCTTCCTCCAGAGTCTGGCACCTTGATTTCCGAATGACATGCAGAATTTGCTTTCATCCGAAAAAAGTACTTTGGACCACTGAGCAACAGTCCAGTGCTGCTTCTCTGTAGCCCAGGTCAGGCGCTTCTGCCGCTGTTTCTGGTTCAAAAGTGGCTTGACCTGGGGAATGCGGCACCTGTAGCCCATTTCCTGCACACGCCTGTCCACGGTGGCTCTGGATGTTTCTACTCCAGACTCAGTCCACTGCTTTCGCAGGTCCCCCGAGGTCTGGAATTGGCCCTTCTCCACAATCTTCCTCAGGGTCTGGTCACCTCTTCTCGTTGTGCAGCGTTTTCTGCCACACTTTTTCCTTCCCACAGACTTCCCACTGAGGTGCCTTGATACAGCACTCTGGGAACAGCCTATTCGTTCAGAAATTTCTTTCTGTGTCTTACCCTCTTGCTTGAGGGTGTCAATAGTGTCCTTCTGGACAGCAGTCAGGTCGGCAGTCTTACCCATGATTGGGGTTTTGAGTGATGAACCAGGCTGGGAGTTTTAAAGGCCTCAGGAATCTTTTGCAGGTGTTTAGAGTTAACTCGTTGATTCAGATGATTAGGTTCATAGCTCGTTTAGAGACCCTTTTAATGATATGCTAATTTTGTGAGATAGGAATTTTGGGTTTTCATGAGCTGTATGCCAAAATCATCCGTATTAAGACAATAAAAGACCTGAAATATTTCAGTTAGTGTGCAATGAATCTAAAATATATGAATGTTAAATTTTCATCATTACATTATGGAAAATAATGAACTTTATCACAATATGCTAATATTTTGAGAAGGACCTATATATATATATATGTCACGCAAGTACCATAACAAATACTTAATTGCAGAACTTTGAGTAGATCTAAAAAATTACTTTAATCCCTGTCTGAATTGAATCCATCCTGCCTTACTTCTCCCTTCTCCCATACAGTGCAGTGTCTTCACTTAAGACTTTGTCAGCTAATTAAAACTTGAAGCTTAATCATTATGAAGCACATTTAAACGCTGATTGAGCTAATTAAACTGACATAAAAAGTAACACACACGTACTCTATCACTGCCATTAACCAGCTAACAAGCAAACAGAGGCGAACTACCGTAAAGACTAATGTTATGTTTCCACAGTTCGAAAAGGAACAAATGTAGGATATTGTAGTGGCTTACGCTACTGTTGATCTCCCTTCACCCTCATCGAATCCAACATGTTTCCATTTCAGGTGCTGTATCATCACCGTGATGCTCCAGTGCCATGTCAAATCACTTTTGCTTGCATGGTGCGCATTTTTTTGTTTCGTGAAGCGTGAAGTGCTCCCACACTTTTGAGGACTTGGGTTGAATCGTTTTCTCAGTGTCAGTCATTTGTAAAATTTACTTAATTTCCTTCGAAAATACTGCCTCCGCTCTGCCTCCCCCTTGCTCTGTTCAGCTCGCTCTGCAGGTTGAGTTTTTTTTTTGTTTTACTTTATTTCGGTCAGCCCGCATTGACAAAGCTCTGCAGATGACGTAAACAGCTCCACGACTTGGCGAGTAATGCAAAAATCGCACGACACAATAAATCCACGGTGAAATTTGTCGCCAACACTTTTAATAATCAATTTTGATCGATTTTATAGAATTGTTGTTGCAGCCCTAATATATTTCTTACCTTTTACTTCAAAAATATACTATCACATAAATCCCAGTGAAATACACTGATATCTAGTTACAGAGCGATAGAATTGAAAAAGTTTCAGGAGTGTGAATACTTTTACTAGCTACTGTAGTTCTAACTTTTCCTAAATTTCTTCCACCACCTTATCCTCTCATGCCACCTGTCACCCTGTCCTGCTCACTCAGCTGGCTTTTCTCATTCGTCTTTTCTCTCCTAATCAATCAGTATCAGCTTCTGTCAGGCCTCCTCAGCGCGGTGAATGACCTTACATCTCAGTCCTGTCAGAATCCACTCCACCCCTTAGCTGCACACACACACACACACACACACACGCACGCACACACACACACACACACACACACACACTCTCTCTCTCACATGCCAGAGGGGCTCTATTCAATTCCACAGACCAACATCACCTCTTAATGTTACCCTGACAGGCCGTGGCTCCGAGACATTGCCGCCAATTTTTTGTTTTGTTTTTATAGCTATAGATTTCGTTAGGTATTTATCCCTGGGCTACAGGGCTCAGTGGCACTCAATGAAAGAGATTGGCACAAATATTTAGAAAGAAATAAATGTAGAGAAAGAGGGGAAAGGAAATTTGAGAAAGTGATTGTTAAAAAATAAGACTGCAGAGAAAGATTGCCTCTTCATTTCTTTACATCTGACCACCCACAACAGCAAACCAGTTTCTCTTAAAGAAAAAACGCCAAGTTGTTGCTGTGTTTTAATGTTTTTCCTCTCCATTGCCTCACTCCCTTGACCATTCAAGTGAATGGTAAACAGGTAGACAGTATTTCCACTAAGACACTTTTTTTTTTTTTTTTGAAACATGAGCCAAAATGATGATCAGCCCTCAACACACACACACACACACACACACTCACAGCAACTCTCCCACCCACATGCACACACTATAAATAAACGATCCCATGATGTATGGGTATTTCATGGTTAAATAGTTATTGTATATCATGTATGCATGGTCTTATAAAACTAATTAACACAAAAAGAAGCTGATGCTGTTTGTTTTTATGTGTTTTAAGTTGAGCTAAGTTGCTTCGTTCTGCAAAATGCAATCAAACCTTTTTATAATGACAAATGAGGCAGAAATGATTATCCTTCTCTCACAGTTCCTCAGTCTTTTTTACTTAACTGTATAAAGACATGTTTAACAGGGAAATTAAACAATGGCTAATTGGATAATTTGCTTAATAAGCTCATTCAGGATTTTACATTTGGTCCATGTCTGGTGCAACCTGAAAGCTCATGTTTTTAAGAAGCGCTTTCCCGTTGAATCACATGGCATTTGTCAAACTAATTCCCTTCTGACCATGCTAAAAATTCACAAAATCCTCCATCCTTCACTGTTGCTGTCATCGCTCTGTCATCCTTGATTGTTCTAGGGGCAGAGGTCTTTAGTAAACATACGCCTTAATGTGACTACGCTGCTCCACTTACCGTGTTTTGGATTACAGAAAGCTACCTCTTTAATGCAGCTGACTCAAATGAATGACTTAAATGATCCTTGAAAGACCCTTATTTGGAGTCACCAGTGTCTTATGTGAGTCATCGAATAGCAGTTTTATTGTCCACATTTAGAGCACGGAATGTAAGAACATCCAGAGTTATACGCAGCCTCTGGCCTTTAGTGTTCTTACAATTCGTTTTAGGTCATAAAGAAAAGACTAACCCCATCCCCCCAAAACTTGCAAAACGCTCTGCACAATTAAGGCATTGTTCCATTTCTGAAAACATAACTATACACATCGTATAATGATAAAACAGATGTTGCTCCTCAGGGACGTTTTGTACCCACTTGCCTGAGAAGTTGTGGATGATGGAAAAAGCTGAAAAGTGAAGGAAGAGGAAGATATAATTTTTTGGGAATTTAAATCAAAGATGTCGTAAACTAGCATTCCCACATTTTGGACTTTTATGGTCAAATTATAAATGGTTTTCCAACAGTCTTGAAGGAGTTCCCAAAGATTCTTAGCACTTGTTGGCCCTTTTGCCTTCACTCTGCGGTCCAGCTCACCCCAAACCATCTCAATTGGGTTCAGGTCCGGTGACTGTGGAGGCCAGGTCATCTGGCGCAGCACCCCATCACTCTCCTTCTTGGTCAAATAGCCCTTACACAGCCTGGAGGTGTGTTTGGGGTCATTGTCCTGTTGAAAAATAAATGATGGTCCAACTAAACGCAAACCGGATGGAATAGCATACCACTGCAAGATGCTGTGGTAGCCATGCTGGTTCAGTATGCCTTCAATTTTGAATAAATCCCCAACAGTGTCACCAGCAAAGCACCACCACACCTCCTCCTCCATGCTTCACGGTGGGAACCAGGCATGTAGAGTCCATCCGTTCACCTCTTCTGCGCTGCACAAAGACACGGTGGTTGGAACCAAAGATCTCAAACTTGGACTCATCAGACCAAAGCATAGATTTCCACTGGTCTAATGTCCATTCCTTGTGTTCTTTAGCCCAAACAAGTCTCTTCTGCTTGTTGCCTCTCCTCAGCAGTGGTTTCCTAGCAGCTATTTTACCATGAAGGCCTGATTCACGCAGTCTCCTCTTAACAGTTATTCTAGAGAAGTGTCTGCTGCTAGAACTCTGTGTGGCATTGACCTGTTCTCTAATCTGAGCTGCTGTTAACCTGCAATTTCTGAGGCTGGTGACTTGGATGAACTTATCGTCCACAGCAGAGGTGACTCATGGTCTTCCTTTCCTGGGGTGGTCCTCATGTGAGCCAGTTTCTTTGTAGCGTTGATGGTTTTTGCGACTGCACTTGGGAACACTTTCAAAGTTTTCCCAATCGTTCGGACTGACTGACCTTTATTTCTTAAAGTAATGATGGCCACTCGTTTTTCTTTAATTCGCTGATTTTTTCTTGCCATAACACAAATTTTAACAGTCTATTCAGTAGGACTATCAGCTGTGTACTGTATCCACCTCCTGCACAACACAACTGATGGTCGCAACCCCATTTATAAGGCTTGAAATCCCACTTATTAAACCTGACAGGGCACACCTGTGAAGTGAAAACCATTTCAGGTGACTACCTCTTGAAGCTCATCAACAGAATGCCAAGAGTGTGCGGAGCAGTAATCAAAGCAAAAGTTGGCTAATTTGAAGAACCTAGAATATAAGACATATTTTCAGTTGTTTCACACTTTTTTGTTCAGTATATAATTCCACATGTGTTAATTCATAGTTTTGGTGCCTTCAGTGTGAAGCTACAATATTCATAGTCATGAAAAGAAAGAAAACTCTTTGAATGAGAAGGTGTGTCCTAACGTTTGGTCTGTACAGTATATATTGTTTTATGCAAATAAAACAAGGCATTTATAGAGTTGTTGTAAATTATGCTACATTACATACTCATACTATACTGCATTTCTTATTCCAGAAAAAAACAGCAAACTTTGCCCAACTTATAAAAAAAGGGTGGCAAGCATATGTATCCACCCTCCTTTACTCCAATACCATGGAATAAAATCTAGTGCAATCAATGATCTTCAGAAGTCAGCTCTATTTACTAATTAGGGGATTTCTGAAGACTATTGGACACTGGATGTCAGGTTGTGTAATTTAATCCGAGTATAAATCCAGATGTTCAGTGAAAGCCTTTGAAGTTTATTGGAAAACATTAGTGAACAAACAGCATCATGATGTTAAAGGAACCGAGAAAATGGATGAGGGATAAGTTCTGAACAAGTTTAAAGCAGGTTATAAAACAATATCTCATGGTTTCAGATCTCACAGAGAACTTTTGAATCCATCATCTGATAACTGAAAGAGTATGACAGTGGAAAGTTATGATCGGTGGAAATTGGCTTACTGTTGGTCAGCAAAGCAAAAGAGGAGGAAGATGTTGGCAGAGAGAGAAGAGGAAAGGCAAGTGTCTAGGACTGAGAGTAGGGACTGAATGTTGGGAGGATGACAGGAAACGTTAGAGAGTTGGCTGACATGATGCAGAGGAGGAAGGTATGCATACTGTCTGCTCAGGAGACCAGATGGAAAGGTAGCAAGGCTAGAAGCTTTAGAGCAGGGTTCAAGCTGTTCTACCATGGTATGGATGGGAAGAGAAATGGTGTAGAAGTTATCTTAAAGGAGGAGTTTGTCAGGAATGTTCTGGAGGTGAAAAGAGTGTCACATAGGGCAAGTCTGAAGCTACAAATTGAAGGTGTGATGCTTAATGTTGTTAGTTATTATTCACCACAGGTATGGTCTAACTTAAAGGAGAAGGAGAAATTCTGGAGTGAGTTAGACGAAGTGATGCAGAATATTCCCAGAGGCGAGAGAGTGGTGATTGGTGCAGATCTCAATGGATATGTCGGAGCAGGGTAAGATAGGTGATGAAAATGTTGTGGGCTGGTTTTGGTATTCACAAGAGGCAGAAACATATGGTTAAGTACAAGAGCAAAGGTAGGAGCACCTGTATGCCCGTATGGTTTCATGCCAAGGAAAAGTACTATAGATGCAATTTTTATTTCAAAGATATTTTTATTTCTGAACCCAGGATTCAGAGTGAGGAGCTATGGTACTATGAGGAAGTCTGGAGTAGCAGAGATGTATGTTAGAGTGATGCAGGACATGTATGAGCGCTGTAAGGCACTGGTGAGGTGTGCTGTAGGTGTAAAAGAGGAGTTCAAGGTGTAAGAGGGACTGCCCATTGTTGTTTGCTGTGGTGATGGACAGGTTGACAGATAATGTTAGACAGGAATCTCCAAGAACTATGACATTAGCAGATGATACTGTGATCTGTGTTGAGAGCAAAGCACAGGTGGAGGGGAATCTAGAGAGATGGAGGTTTGCCCTGGAGAGCAGAAGAATGAAATAATAAATGAAGGAAGTGAGAATGAAAGGAAAGGTGTACAAGATGGTAGTGTCACCAGTGATGTTGTATGATTTAGAGACAGTGGCACTGAAGAGGAGACAGAAGGCAGAACTGGAGGTAGCAGAGATGAAGATGTTGAGGTTCTCTTAGGGAGAAAACGAGGATGGATTGGATCAAGAACAAGTTTATCAGAGGGAAAGTTAATGTTAGATGTGTTGAAGATAAAGCCAGAGAGGTCAGACTGAGATGGTTTGAATATGTAAATAGTAGGGATAGTGAGTACACTGCTAGAAGGATGCTGAGTCTAGAACTGCCAGGCATTAGGCCAAGAGGAAGACCAAACAGGAGATTTTTTCGGATGGAGTGACCGAGGCATGAAGGTAGTGGGTGTGAGAACAAGATAAGTTTAGATGGAGACAGATGACTCGCTAGTACGATCCCTGAAAGGGAAAAGCTGACAAAAAAAGAACACAGTATCGCACAGAAGTGGGTATGCCCCTCATATTTTTGTAAATATTTTATTATATCTTTTCATGAACTAACACACCTGTTCTCCTTTCACACATGAGACCTTGTAACACTAACGTGTCACATGACAATGGGCAAGGTAATTGGCTAATTGGGCACAATTTGGACATTTTCACTTAGGGCTGTACTCACTTTTGTTGCCAGCGGTTTAGATCGGCTGCTTTTTGAGTTATTTTAAATTTACACTGATATACAAGCTGTACACTGACTACTTCACATTGTATCGAAGTGTCACATTTTCCCGTGAAAATATATAATAAAATACTTACAAAAATGTAAGGGCTATATTCACTTTTATGAGACACTGTATATATGTATATACTGCAGGGAGATAAACCGTGGAGACAGGTGGGAGAGTATTTACCAAAGTGAGAGCAGCTGAGTGAGAACCCAGAAAATAGAAAGAGAACGAATCTAATGGAATTAATGGCAGAACAAGGACCAGAAGCTAGAAAAAAATGCACAAACAAAACACAACTAAACACGATAGTAACTCAAATACAAAGCAAAAAAAAAAAAAAAACAGAAACAGAAGAGAAAGAAAACAGGATGTAAAGAGCAGAGCAGAAAGAAAGAGACAAACCCCAAAAAACAAACAAACCAGAAAACTACAAAATGAGCAACTTCGTAAAGAGCCACTCAAAGAATAAATCTCAAGATGAATCAGAAACCTAAGTGGATAACAGAAAAACCACAAAAAAATAAAAAATCTGTGTCATGATCCTGCAGTGTTGGTTGTTCAAGTTTCTTTTACTTTGTTTCCCTTTTTTTATATTGTCTTAGTGTTGCCATTTTAGTTCATCCAGTTGTTTGTGCATTTCTTAGTTTATTCTTGTGTTTGGTTACATTTAGATATTCTTTGTATTCCTCTGTGTGCTCCTGCTCATTTTCTCTCCTCCCTCAGCTCCCTCTCCATTCGTCCGTTTGACTGCTCCATGTCCGATACTCTTACATCGCCTGCTACTCTGCCAATGCTCTGTGTCCTGCTTATTGTAAGTTGCCATTTCAGTTACTATTACTAAATCATTCTACCTCTCAACATGAGTTAATGTCTGCAGTTTGGTCCAGGAAACAACCTCATAAACATGACATTCAGTCTCTAACTGCATAAAGCTGGTAGACATATCTCAAACACCTGCACTGAAAGTTGTTTCTACAACGTATTGACCCAGGGAGGCTGAATACCAATCCTTGCCACACTTTTCAAATTTTCAATAGTAAACACAAAATAAAAAGCATGAGTCACTTTCCTTCCACTTCACAATTCTGCTCTACTTTGAGTTGGTGTAACACATAAAATGATACTAAAAAAAACAATGAAGACTGTGGTCATTACGTGACAAAATGTCAAAACGTTCACGGTGTACAAACACTGTTTCAAAGAATGGTAGCTGTAAGAGTAACCCAAAAGAAAGCTGGAGAATGAAAAGCTTAAAGCTAAGAAGTTGTTGACAAGGTAGCTGAAAAGTATGAACATCAGTTTGACTTTAACATGTAAGGCAAAGAAGCAAGTGTATGGATCAATTATAGATGACTAGGATCAGTCATTATTTGGCTTGAAATAATTCATAATGTTATAAAGTAATTACATGCCCCTACAAAATGTGTGAATGCTACCAAATCAATTCTTATTTTCCCCACAGTTTTAGCTGCAGCAAACAGCTAGAATAAGATGTTGCTGCTACAGGATTATTTATGATGAATTAGATCTTACATGTATTTCAGAATCCATCTATACTCCAAAGAAAACGCCAACTAGTTTTTGTAATTAAATGATAATACAAATGATATTAGGTTCCTACCTTGAGAGGTTTATGACTGCGGGGAACTGTCTCTTTCTTTCCCAGAGCAATGGGCTGCTGGTTGGCTGCTGTAAGCTGGTGCCTCTGGAACACCAAAGCCTCCTTAAACTCCTCCTGCGTCTTTGTCTCTAACAGCTTCTGTCTGAAGGAGATGTCAGAGAACAGCGTGCCAAACGTCCTGCCCAGCTCCATTGCCGTCTTGGTGCTTTTCTATAAAAGACAGAAAAAAACAATATTGCGTACATGACATCATAACGTTATACAAAATGTTTTTAAAGGCTGCTTCCTGGAAATTAAAATCTGATTTATAAACAAGAATTATAAAATAGTCAGTCAGTCATTTTCTACTGCTTCTTCCATAGTGGGTTATGGGGAAGCTGGTGCCTATCTCAAGCAGTCTATGGGCAGAAGGCGGGGTACACCCTGGACAGGTCGCCAGTCCATCGCAGGGCAACACAGACACACACAGGACAAATAACCATGCACACACTCATTCATGCTCAATGACTATTTCACATTATGTAAATAGTCATTAATTTATACCATAAAACATTAGATTTTGCTTTCATCTTTTTTTAAAGTTGCAAAATGACAGGATTTATTAGAAACTTAGTTAACTGGATTTACATGAGCCAAAAGCAGTTATCTGTTTTTTTATCAATACACTGATTTAATCATAAAAAAATTTAAATATACTTTTATTTATTTCCTTTAAGCAATGGAGAAATTAAATATAAAAGCCACCTGATCTAAATAATATTCTGGTATGTAGTTTGTCTCATTTGCATACCATTTTCTATGCAGACAACATACCATTTTCTCAAGCCATGTAAACCCTTTAAATCATTTCTTCAAATTATGATGGGGCTGCATTTCCCAAGCTATTAAAATTCAAAACGGTAGGCTTGTGGAGGTAATAGCCCTTAAACACATTCTGTGTGACATTAAATTTTTCTAGGAGATTCAGAGAACAGGTGGTGCCAGAGTATGAGATGATACAAAAATAGACAGGTTCAGAGTTTCTTAACAGCTGCAAACAGAAAAACTATACCCTTAACTTTTAAAGTGCTGCAATGAAATTCTCATTTGAGCAGTAAGAACAGAAATAATAGATTCTAATGGGCGCTCCATTTGTAAAGAACACAATACCTTTAAACCTAAAACCTTACTTTCTGATATAGAGGTAAGGCATGCCTTTAGTTTTGTTGCTTTAAGTTCTTAGTACCTTCTCTTTACACTTTGTTTTGACATGTAATATTTATGTATTCCATTATTATTACTGACATTGTTTTTTGTTCTGTAGGCAGGCATTCGTTGCCAACACCATCAGTTTTCATGTTTCTTTCATGTTGTCTTGTAGATGATACATGTTTTTCCTAAGCTACTGCACCTGTTTAAAGTAATGGTTAGGGATTTGTGAATTGAGGTTCTGCAGGGTTATAAGCAGTTAATGCCTGACCTGCTGTGGAAAGCTCTTCTGGAATCTTTATTTAGAATGCATCCAGATTAGTTAGTCCCAGAGATTGAAGATAACAGCTAATCTAACAGGAAGCAAGACCAAAATGGACGTCTACTATCTAAAAACAACTCCAGTTTTAAATACATCATTGTGGTTATGCAAATGACATTTTATGAACTATTGAACCATTACCACCTTTGCTTTGGGTGGTTATTAACACATAAACTAAGGATTAATTACACAGGAGATGGTGTTAGGAGGTGGTGCACCACCAATTATCTTCCTGTGAATTTAGCATTAATTTCATGTTGCTTTTGTTTTAAATCAAACAGTTACTCTGATGAGAAAGGACTTGAGCAGCAGCAACAGAAAATCAGAGACCATTTGTGCCCACATTTGTGGAATGACCTGACTCCATCACAACTTGATGTGTGTACCATGTTCCACACTGACAGTATACCAATGATGAATGGTAGACTCTGCATCAGTGATGTCTCATGCTCAGATGAGTCAAGGTGGACAGACGGCATTTGCCAGATGTCAACTTCTGTTTGATCAGAGTTTTGATCCATTATTTTTGCCATAGTACTGAGGATGCCTTTCTTAAAATTGTTATCATTTAGAATCCTTTGAAAAATGGAAGGAAGCATCTATATGAGTGTATTCGGTCATCGTGTCTTACTTAATTTTATCTAAAGAAATTGAAGAGCAGATGAGAAACAAGGTAACTGACATCTATCATTCTGTAAAGGGTTACAGAGTCATTTCTAAGGCTTTGGCACCCCAGCGAACCATTGTGAGATTACATATTCATGATTGATGAAAATATGGAATAGTGGTAAAACTTCCTACAAGTCTTAGTTTGTGACCTAAATATCAACCATAGTTAGATTATGCAGCAGAACAATGATAAAAATCCTTCTGAGATGATGTGGCATGACCTTAGAAAATTTTATTTTACATCACTGAGTCTGGAAATTTTAAAGTGAGGTAAAGGTTGACTCAAATGAAACATTATTGACATATACAGGGGTTGGACAATGAAACTGAAACACCTGTCATTTTAGTGTGGGAGGTTTCATGGCTAAATTGGACCAGCCTGGTAGCCAGTCTTCATTGATTGCACATTGCACCAGTAAGAGCAGAGTGTGAAGGTTCCATTAGCAGGGTAAGAGCACAGTTTTGCTCAAAATATTGAAATACACACAACATTATGGGTGACGTACCAGAGTTCAAAAGAGGACAAATTGTTGGTGCATGTCTTGCTGGCACATCTGTGACCAAGACAGCAAGTCTTTGTGATGTATCAAGACCCACGGTATCCAGGGTAATGTCAGCATACCACCAAGAAGGACGAACCACATCTAACAGGATTAACTGTGGACGCAAGAGGAAGCTGTCTGAAAGGGATGTTCGGGTGCTAACCCGGATTGTATCCGAAAAACATAAAACCACGGCTGCCCAAATCACGGCAGAATTAAATGTGCACCTCAACTCTCCTGTTTCCACCAGAACTGTCCGTCGGGAGCTCCACAGGGTCAATATACACGGCCGGGCTGCTATAGCCAAACCTTTGGTCACTCATGCCAATGCCAAACGTCGGTTTCAATGGTGCAAGGAGTGCAAATCTTGGGCTGTGGACAATGTGAAACATGTATTGTTCTCTGATGAGTCCACCTTTACTGTTTTCCCCACATCCGGGAGTTTTACTTTGTGGAGAAGCCCCAAAGAAGCGTACCACCCAGACTGTTGCATGCCCAGAGTGAAGCATGGGGGTGGATCAGTGATGGTTTGGGCTGCCATATTATGGCATTCCCTTGGCCCAACACTTGTGCTAGATGGGTGCGTCACTGCCGAGGACTACCGAACCATTCTTGAGGACCATGTGCATCCAATGGTTCAAACATTGTATCCTGAAGGCGGTGCCGTGTATCAGGATGACAATGCACCAATACACACAGCAAGACTGGTGAAAGATTGGTTTGATGAACATGAAAGTGAAGTTGAACATCTCCCATGGCCTGCACAGTCACCAGATCTAAATATTATTGAGCCACTTTGGGGTATTTTGGAGGAGCGAGTCAGGAAACGTTTTCCTCCACCAGTATCACGTAGTGACCTGGCCACTATCCTGCAAGAAGAATGGCTTAAAATCCCTCTGACCACTGTGGAGGACTTGTCATTCATGTCATTCCCAAGACGAATTGACGCTGTATTGGCCAGAAAAGGAGGCCCTACACCATACTAATAAATTATTGTGGTCTAAAACCAGGTGTTTCAGTTTCATTGTCCAACCCCTGTACATTTGTGCAGACGTTCCTGAACAGCAGAAGAATAAACTTAGACTTTAAAGTCTTTCTGAAGGGTTCTTTTTGCCTACTTAACAATCCCACAAAGTATTCAGAAGTGTTTATTCTGTACTGTTCTAAATGGATAAACTTGCCTTTACAGATATAACTCCTCTTGAAAACACTGAGCTGCATACTTAGGCTGGTAGTTTGGAAAATTGGGAGATACTATGAAAAAGGGTGATTTTGAAAGAAATAAGGCAGCCTGCATGTGTGTGATTTTTCATCTAAAACACTGTTGTAGAAGCCACCCACCCATAAAAGATAAAATTTTCCACCTTAACAACAACAACTAAAAGTCATATTTATGCAGAGCTCAGCTCAAGAGACACGTGTGGTCATCATTCTGAAACTACAGCTAACATGAACAGATTATTCATAGGTATTATAGAAAAAGTATCTGGTAACAAATAAAAAAATAAAAATCGAATACACCCTTTCAAAAGAGGATTTGTGTATCATTAGTCAGAACCGCTTACATACCAACCTGCTTTCATTACTGATAACATGAGATAAAGACTGTTCATGAGATTTGCATTCCAGACCTTGAGTTTAAGACACATCTCAAGTCTAAGTTAAGTCTGAAATCTGATGTACCATGCCCTACTTTTAGACCACATGTGAAAAGCAAATTTTTCTTGTAGATAAGTGTTGTTTCTATATAATCAGACCTGAATGATGCTTTCTACTTGTTTCCTTTTTTGGAAACATTAAAATACAGTTTAATGATGTTGCTAAACACAAATAGTCAATAAGGAGACATTCTCAGTATTCTCAGTATAGATGAGTTTTTGAACATTGTCCTGCTGTTGGTGCTCTCTAGACAAATGTAACTATGCAAAGCTTCCGTTAGAGCTCTGGCTGTGAGAGAGAATCTCTAGGACAGAATCTCCCACTGTGAAGGAAAACTATAGCCTTACTAAAAAGCAACAGTGGAAAAGGTCCAGAAAAACTATCCCCATATTTTTGTGAGAATGTTTAGCATTTGTGTGTTAAATAGCTTAAGATGCTGTCCTGTAAAGGAATCTTGAACAGAATATTTTGAGGTTGAGGTTGTCTTTTTTAAGCTTTTTATTATTTCAGGTGTTTCAGAGATCACTGTAGTTATTTTTTTATTATTTGGATCTCATCAAAGCTCATGGGATTATTACTAAACTGTAATATTTATTGTTACTAAAGCTGCCATCCTAAAACAAAATAACAGTTTAAAATTATTTTTAAGAAACAAAAACTGAGGCCATTTTAAAAGTATTTAATGTTACCCAGATGACTGAAAATCTCAGGGAGAATACGTAACAGTGTCTTCAAAAGAAGAAAAACCTTTATATTACATGTCATGCGTCTTTTACTGCATTTCATGAAGGTCCACTTAAAAAACAACTCTCAACCAAAGGACTGCTAGAAACAAACCATTTTTTTCTTGAGATGAAATTAGATTCATTCAAATTGATACTCCTTTTAGATTGTTTTATTATCTTTTGACAGATGCCTATCGGAAACAAAATTCCTGGTTGATTCTTTTTTTTATTAAATCTAAATCATATATGAATACTTGGGCTCAACTATATTTGGTCTACAAGTGCAAAGCTTAAGGGGACAAAGCCCTAAAACCTTGCAGCTATAATTGCAGTGAAAAGTGGTTGTACATAGTATTGACTATGGAGTGCTGAAAATAAATGCTTGCCACAATTTTCAGATGTTTATTTTAAATAAATTTTGAAAACCCTGTATCTTTCTTCTTAAACGTTTTTAATTATGTGCTACATTGTGTTGGCCTTTCACATAAAATCCTTAGAAAATATGTTGAGGTTTGTTGTTGTAACATTTCAAAATGTTGAAATGTTGTTGGTAATGTGGCATATTATGTATATTTACTTTGAGTGCTGAAATAAAAAAACAACAACAACTCCTGTGAGGTTTGTTGACTGATAAATAAAGGAAATGGTCCACCAAGACACATGCACATTACATACATTCACCAACCAGAGGAATTCCCATTATTGTTATCATCGTGCCCCTTCAAAGATTTTCTCTTGCAGAGGAAGTTACCATAAAGCATAATTGAGGCATAATAGGTCTTTGTGTTTACTTGGGGCTCAGATTAATGTCTCTCAGAATGCCATTAGTGGGTTTTGATTGCTGACTAAAACTGGCAAGGAGAGAGCTGCTGGAACTAAGGAAAGGAACAAAAATAAATAAGGGTTGATGGGGGAAAATGAGATAGAGACCAGAGACATAAACAAAAAGAAAATATATTGTTGTTGTTTGCAGACTAACTCCTCCTCCCATGCACAACATTGCTGTTGAAACTGGTGTGCTTGTCTGCTTGGGCAAATATAATACTTTGGTCAGCATGACAAAAACAAATCCTGTGTTTTTTAGCAATAAAGGACTGATATTGGGAGATAGCTTTCTTGTTGGAATGGGGCAACACTCAGCCTTACTGAACACAGGGGAGTGATTTGTAACAGTGAATGCATTTATCCAGGTATCCAGGTATGTATTTGTGCTAAAAGCTTGAGATGGAGCAGAAAGGAACAGAAAGGTTGAGCTGTTTAATGGGTGGTAGAAATACTTGAAAGGATATTCTCCAATTGGTTGAGTAAACAAGAGACAATCTTTTTGAAAAATGACAAATGCTTGTTGCCTAAAAATACATATTTAGATGAACAATTTAAGCATAATCTGTGACTTGTGGCAAAGTGAAAGTGGGACTTCTTAAGGCTTTCTTTCAATGATGGCTTTTTTCTTTCCACTCCTTTACAAAAGCCATATTTATTGAGTGGTTGATGGGTGTGTCTTTTATATTTTGTATATATATATATATAAATATATATATATATACAGTACAGATCAAAAGTTTGGACACACCTTCTCATTCAAAGACTTTTCTTTATTTTCATGACTGAATATTGTAGCTTCACACTGAAGGCATCAAAACTATGAATTAACACATGCGGAATTATATTCTGAACAAAAAAGTGTGAAACAACTGAAAATATGTCTTATATTCTAGGTTCTTCAAAGTAGCCACCTTTTGCTTTGATTACTGCTCCGCACACTCTTGGCATTCTGTTGATGAGCTTCAAGAAGTAGTCACCTGAAATGGTTTTCCAACAGTCTTGAAGGATTTCCCAGAGATGCTTAGCACTTGTTGGCCCTTTTGCCTTCACTCTGCGGTCCAGCTCACCCCAAACCATCTCGATTGGGTTCAGGTCCGGTGATTGTGGAGGCCAGGTCATCTGGCACAGCACCCCATCACTCTCCTTCTTGGTCAAATAGCCCTTACACAGCCTGGAGGTGTGTTTGGGGTCATTGTCCTGTTGAAAAATAAATGATGGTCCAACTAAACGCAAACCGGATGGAATAGCATACCACTGCAAGATGCTGTGGTAGCCATGCTGGTTCAGTATGCCTTCAATTTTGAATAAATCCCCAACAGTGTTACCAGCAAAGCACCCCACACCATCACACCTCCTCCTCCATGCTTCATGGTGGGAACCAGGCATGTAGAGTCCATCCATTCACCTCTTCTGCGCCACACAAAGACACGGTGGTTGGAACCAAAGATCTCAAACTTGGACTCATCAGACCAAAGCACAGATTTCCACTGATCTAATGTCCATTCCTTGTGTTCTTTAGCCCAAACAAGTCTCTTCTGCTTGTTGCCTGTCCTCACCAGTGGTTTCCTAACAGCTATTTTACCATGAAGGCCTGATTCACACAGTCTCCCCTTAACAGCTGTTCTAGAGATGTGTCTGCTGCTAGAACTCTGTGTGGCATTGACCTGTTCTCTAATCTGAGCTGCTGTTAATCTGCGATTTGTGAGGCTGGTGACTCATATTAATTTGTCGTCCGCAGCAGAGTGACTCTTGGTCTTCCTTTTCTGGGGCGGTCCCCATGTGAGCCAGTTTCTTTGTAGCGCTTGATAGTTTTTGCGACTGCACTTGGGGACACTTTCAAAGTTTTCCCAATTGTTCGGACTGACTGACCTTTATTTCTTAAAGTAATGATGGCCACTCGTTTTTCTTTACTTAGCTGCTTTATGTCTTGCCATAACACAAATTCTAACAGTCTATTCAGTAGGACTATCAGCTGTGTACTGTATCCATCTCCTGCACAACACAACTGATGGTCCCAACATAATTTACAAGGCTTAAAATCCCACTTATTAAACCTGACAGGGCACACCTGTGAAGTGAAAACCATTTCAGGTGACTACCTCTCGAAGCTCATCAACAGAATGCCAAGAGTGTGCGGAGCAGTAATCAAAGCAAAAGGTGGCTACTTTGAAGAACCTAGAATATAAGACATATTTTCAGTTGTTTCACACTTTTTTGTTCAGTATATAATTCCACATGTGTTAATTCATAGTTTTGGTGCCTTCAGTGTGAAGCTACAATATTCATAGTCATGAAAATAAAGAAAATTCTTTGAATGAGAAGGTGTGTCCAAACTTTTGGTCTGTGCTGTATATATATAAACATAAGACATTCTCGCATACACAATAATACAAGCATTATTTGTATTTTGTTTATTTATGTTTAGATTTTCTATTTAATTATTTTTTTATTACTTCACTCAGATAAACGTGACAATGTCACACAGTAAATTAATAGAGGCACAGCGCACTACACTGCTGGCTGGAGGCGGGACTTTAAGCCATAGCTTCAGCCATGAGTGGGTCAGTAGAAACACAACACAAAAAAAATTTAAAACCATGCATCATTTCCCATCTCTTCACTATTATGGTCTACTTTACATTGGTGTATGACCTAAAATCCCAATAAATGCAAGGGGTTTTTATATTTTCGCAAATCACTGTAAATATGGAGTACTTCGCTTTGTTAATTTGAAGAAATATAAGTACTGATAAAAAAAACTTTTTTAAGGCATAAAACCTTTTCTGGCTGGTTAACATTACAAAACTGCAAAAATGTTATTCACAAATCACAATCTGCAATCTGAAATCTTGTGGCGACTGTTACCATTTTAGATGGGGCAAGTATCAGGATGACATAGCGGACCTCGCAGCAGTTCTCCCCCCAGTTTTGCGGCCTTTCCAGACGGGAGATGCACACATGACGCCTCTGGAGATGCTTGACGTTGCAGCTAGAATGAGTAAAGAAGGAGGAGGTTTTACAAATGTCAATGCCTCAGCCCACCAGCAGTGCCCTTCATTTCCATAGATTAACCTCTTTCTCTGGAGCAACAGTTAGACAGTATTCAAATTTGCTGGCTGGACTTGAGGTCACTCTCACACAACCTCATGCAGGCTCACAAATGGAAATAATTATGTTAGTAAAATTTATTGATATAGCACTTTTCACTGGTCAAAACTATGAATTGATTGACAATAAAACAAGCATAAAAACACAGAAGATAAAAACAGAAAAGGAAAGATAAAAGCAGGCATAGCTTTTATCTTGTACAGCATAATACTAGTTAAAAAATATGTCTGAATAAATGAGTCTTCAGCTACTTCTGAAAACATTCAACAGAATCAAGACAGTGGAGTCAAAATGGAGGTAACATAACCCACAATATGGGGGCCACAGCTCTAAAGGATATATGTCCTCTGGTCTTAAAATGTGTCCATGGAACCATTAACAGCCTTTAACTGGAAGATCTCAGACTGTGAGAAAAGGTGTGGGGTTCTAGATGGTCAGAGATATAGGAAGGGGCTTGAAAGTAAAGGCTAAGATTTCAAAACATATTCTAAGATGCACCAGTAGGCAATGTAAAGACATTAAAACTGGAGTAATGTGCTGTCTCTTTTGTGTGTTGGTTAAAAGCCTTGCAGCAGCATTCTGAACTGAAAGGAGAAAGTCAAAATCTTTCTAACTGAAACATAGAAATACTGTTACACTAATTAAGATGAGACTAAATAAAAGCATGAATTATCATCTCTAATTCAGCTTCTGACTCCAGAGTTTGAAGCTTAGAAATATTTCTTAGCTGAACAAAACTGTCTCTGATTAATCCATGAGAATGATACTCCAATGATATGGCAAATTTAAAAGTAATACCGAGATTTCTGAGCTTTGGTTTGACAGAGGAGGCCAATAAACAAATTTTTTTAATGGCTAAACTACAGCATTCTTGAATGAGCTTGGAACCATAAATGTTAAAAGTCAAGTATTGCAAATTTCTGTAGTAGATGGGTCAATAGCAGGAAAATCATTTTTAAACAACACCACATGTCTTTTGGACATGTAGATTTTTACATTTTATCAGGTAATGTTGGAATGTGATAGTGTTACTTGATTGAACACATTCAGAGACTGAGAAAGTGACACACTGATGGACAAATGCTTTCTGAGACTTACGTATTGACTTCTTCACAAAAACAATGAGAAAGTCATTACCATCAGCTTTAGAGGACACAGCTACTGAGGGGATCACGAGGGAAACGAGAGTTTTTTGTGTGAAACAGTACCTTTGAATTTTTGCTAATTAAAAAATATTCCATTCTGTTAGTTTTTATAAATTAATTTAAAGAGAGCCAAAGTTCCCTGACGTGGAGCCTGTAAACCTCGAGTTTAGTGAATTTCCACAGGCACTCTACCTTAAGACAGCACACCAGGAGGACTTCTCTTTCCATTTAACCCAAATTGCAAATTTTGTCAATAAAACTGCTGGTTTGATTTTCATAGACACTAAATGCGCATATATTTTTCTTTTATTATTATTGTTAGATAGTCATTTTTATTCCCTTTGTGTAGAGAGGTGCTTGTTAGTTAGGTGAATGTTTTGGGACCAGAATAATGGTATATCAGAATTATTTGGCTTCAATAAATCTTCATATATATAATTAAGTGAAGCATTTCTGTTCATTTCGTGCAAGAGTGATTTGTCTTTCAAAACAAGGTCTAAGTTCCCCTGCCTTTGGTGAAGCGGTTGAATAAACAGTGACATTTTGTGGTTTTGGTTAATAATTTATCAATTATTAATGATGAATAGCTTATTGTAATTATTAAAGAGCTTTGAGCCCATAATCACAACACCAGAGGACATATCTGATTTCTATTTGTAAGTAATGATTTTGGTAAAGAAAAAATTTCCTGAGTTATGATTTTTAATTATAATTTTTGATAAATATTAATTAATCAATAATCATAATCCTTACATATTTGGCGTCCCTGGGTGGGCCTTGAAATGACAGATACCACTATTGCACAAAGTAACATAATTGTGATATCCTGGAAGCTTATGACCTCTGTTGTAAGATTTGGTGAAATTTTGCAGGAGTGCTTGTAAGATAGAGGATGTATCTGGACTCATATTGGCTCAATTATACTGTAGGGGAGTAATAATATACTCCTAATAGTAATAATAATCTTTCTAAGGTGCTTTTGTGGATGCAAGGTGGACGTTTTGTGTAGTTTATGGTGAAATTTAACATAAATTTCCAGCTTGTCAAAGCAAGCCCTGCTGGCTTAGAGCTGTAGCGCAGTCAGCTTGTTACCATAGCAACCAAAAATTCCTGCCACATTAGGAGGCATCCTATATGCCTCTGGTGCCCGGTGGTGTAACTACAGCTGTAACTAACACTCTCTCCGTCAGGGAAAAAGCAACACCACTGTCTGGTGGCCATTGAGTGAATTGCAGCTGCAACAGGATTTTTTCCGCTGTAGACAGGCGTTAGTGCCATCTTGTGGTCACTAGTGAGAATTACAGTTGCTGCCACAGAAATTAACTAATTTGATTAGTTCCATTAACACAGGCAGATAATCCCATCACCGATGATCAAAGGACATAGCTTGAGCTAAAATCAAGTTATTGATCATTCATTGCCACTTCTGCTCTGAAATTTATGCATTTTTGCTGGGTTTTTCTTGTGTGTGAAGCATGTTTGACCAGACTCATACAACTAACTTTAGTTGTCTAACTTGCTAGGTCCTGCAAGAAAGTAAATAACCCGTAGTATGCATCACTAACATTCATTTGAAGCTAAGAATAGTGCTTTAATGTTTTAGTTTCATTAATCTCACATTTAAAATTTTATTTAAAATTTGTTTGTTTTTTATTTCAGGTTATTTTTGTGTGTTTGCTTGATTATTTCCATCAAAGCATAGACTTGGGTAAGCCACAGTTTGAACAGTCTAACCTGCATGCCCATTTTAAGCACAACCCATACACCTGCAAGATATATATATATATATATACAGTACAGACCAAAAGTTTGGATACACCTTCTCATTCAAATAGTTTTCTTTATTGTCATGACTATGAATATTGTAGCTTCACAATGAAGGCCCTTACACAGCCTGGTTTGGGATCATTGTCCTGTTGAAAAATAAATGATAGTCCAACTAAATGCAAACCGGATGGAATAGCATGCTGCTGCAAGATGCTGAGGTAGCCATGCTGGTTCAGTATGCCTTCAATTTTGAATAAATCCCCAACAGTGTCACCAGCCAACACCCCAACACCATCACACCTCCTCCTCCATGCTTCACGGTGGGAACCAGGTATGTAGAGTCCATCCGTTCACCTCTTCTGCGCCGCACAAAGACACGGTGGTTGGAACCAAAGATCTCAAACTTGGACTTATCAGACCAAAGCACAGATTTCCACTGGTCTAATGTCCATTCCTCGTGTTCTTTAGCCAAAACAAGTCTCTTCTGCTTGTTGCCTCTCCTCAGCAGTGGTTTCCTAGCAGCTATTTTACCATGAAGGCCTGATTCACACAGTCTCCTCTTAACAGTTGTTCTAGAGATGTGTCTGCTGCTAGAACTCTGTGTGGCATTGACCTGTTCTCTAATCTGAGCTGCTGTTAACCTGCGATTTCTGAGGCTGGTGACTCAGATGAACTTATCGTCCGCAGCCGAGGTGACTCTTGGTCTTCCTTTCATGGGGCGGTCCTCATGTGAGCCAGTTTCTTTGTAGCGCTTGATGGTTTTTGCGACTGCACTTGGGGACACTTTCAAAGTTTTCCCAATTGTTCGGACTGACTGACCTTTATTTCTTAAAGTAATGATGGCCACTCGTTTTTCTTTACTTAGCTGCTTTATGTCTTGCCATAACACAAATTCTAACAGTCTATTCAGTAGGACTATCAGCTGTGTACTGTATCCATCTCCTGCACAACACAACTGATGGTCCCAACCCCATTTATAAGGCTTGAAATCCCAATTATTAAACCTGACAGGGCACACCTGTTAAGTGAAAACCATTTCAGGTGACTACCTCTTGAAGCTCATCAACAGAATGCCAAGAGTGTGTGGAACAGTAATCAAAGCAAAAGGTGGCTACTTTGAAGAACCTAGAAAATAAGACATATTTTCAGTTGTTTCTTTGAATGAGAAGGTGTGTCCAAACGTTTGGTCTGTACTGTATATATATATATATATATATATATATATATATATATATATATATATATATATATATATGTGAATCATACAGCTAGCTGAGTGCTTAGTCTGTTTGTGTTATTGCTAATTGTTACTACTGGTCATTCATAGTTAAACAGCTTTGTTTGTTTTGCGTTGCCATTGTTTGTCATTGTGCATTTTGGCTGACATGGATAAAACTTCCCAGGCTGCTGCTGGAGCTGTGAGTCAGGTGGACTCCACAGGAATGCAGGCACAAGAAGCGATTGGGTCGTTGATCCTGTTACCCCAGAGGAGCGTAAAGGTCTCAATGATTATTACATTGAGCAATGTGAAGCAAGGATTCAGGAGTTGCTCCAAGTCATTAAGAACCCACCAAAAGACAGACGAGTCACCAATGTATTAGGACAGCTCACTCTTTTGTAGCAGTGAAGGTTAATGTTGGAAATTGACCAGCATGTTAAACTTCACTTTGAGCCGAATGATACTTTGCAGACGGTGGATGTCCTTAAGGGTGAACTAACAGAAGCTGAAAATAGGGTGGAGACAACTGAGTGTAGCCAAGCCACTCCCACATCCTTGGAGGACTGGGGGGCCGAAAAGAAACCCACCTCACAGGTTGAAACCTTTGAAAGTGAACCATACCTACGATACCCTGAGAGAACCTGCAAGTCAGATCTGGAAGAAGTAGAAGCTACTCTCCAGAGATTACCTTTCCAGGCTGGTGGGGTTCCCCATACATCCACCGAGTCCAGAACAGGTGTGAATAGTTAGACCAGGTTCATTGGTGCGGTGCCCCACGCAACTGTCATAGGCAGCCATGAACAAAACCTGGCTGCGGATCCAGTAGAAGTAAATAGTTCAAGGTTTAGAGGCGAGCAGCCTTCAAACTTGACTCGCAGTACCCTCCTCTACAATCACCTCACCTCCACCAAGGCGACAGGAGAGCCATCCCTGGGACTCAGGTGGTTCAAACCGCCTTCATCTTCTGCCCAGGACAAGAGTCCAGGGAGCACCGAGCCCACCGTTGTACCCTGAGCAGCCTCCACTGCCTCCTCCGAGGGTGAAGCATGATGCACTGACACACTGTGGATGTAGTAGGAGTGAACTCTCAGATGATGACTCAGTTGGGCTGGCAACAATCCCTGAGAGTGGATTGTGCACCCGCCAGCTTGAGTCTCTTGCGAAGGACAAAGAGCGTTTCCACCATAATAATGCAGAGTCAAACATTGATGATTATCTTAGGGAAGTTGAAGCTCATCTGGAAGACAACATCCAGGAGCATCCATGTATTCATAGAGAACCTTTCCCCTGGAGTCCGAGACCGTCAACCCTCTGTGAAGCATTATGGGAAGAATAGTCGTATACACAGACCGGGCCTCCGCAACACTCGGTGCTTTCGCTATCCAGCAAAAGAAAAGCGAAGCACCCAGGGAGTATTACCGGCGCTTGAGAGCCGCTTACTTCCAAGGGCGCAATGCTCCCTGCATCGAGGAGGAGCATGCTTTTAAATCCCTATTCTTCCACAACCTTCATGAAAGTGTGCGATACGATGTTACTATGTATTGCAGAACAAAGACCCTTAGCATGCACGAGATCTAGAAGTACGCTCAGATGGCATGGGAAACACGTGCTCACCCGACAAAGGGATCAGAGGGTGAGGCTAGGGTTTTACAGGTACAGACAGAAAGAGAGAGTCTTGCCTTAGAAGGCTGAGAAATGCCTTCAAACAGAACCCATGTTAGGAACAGCTTAAGGGAACAACATAGGTTTGATCAGCTGGACCGGGGGGTCCACAGTCAAAGTTGCCAGACCACTTCCGGTCGAACAGACGACCTGACCATCACGTGAGGCCCAAAGGTAAGCCTGATGGTAAAGGTTGGAGTCAAGATGAAACCTGAAGAGAGAGATGGAGGATGCCTTCTGCAAGATTCTGACAGAAGCAGTGCGCCAGGCATGCGCCCAACGTCCACCATCATTAGAGGCAGCCGACCATCCGGTGAAACCGGATCCAAAACCCCCGCCAGCACAACTAGGTGTGGACCCAGTCTCCACAGCCATCAGAGTCTACCTGAACAGATGGGGACACACACCTAGTAAACTCCAAGAACCCCTCCAAACCATTTTTCCAAGGTTCTTAGGTAAACTGAACCAAAATGTACATGTACGTCACCTATACTGTCTGACCATTATAGGAGGACGTGTCACACTGAGTTTCCATTTTAAAACAGGATTACAGATCAGCCTGATGTGCAAGCCTACAAGGACATGCCCATCCACCTGAAATGCCAGGAGATGGAGAGTATTAATCATAGAAGCAGCCAAGCTGCCCATCAACACTCTGAAGGAGCTGCAAAGATCCAGCGCTCAGGTGGGATAACCTGTAGACAAATGAACCATTAGTTTTGCAAACTTGTTTTTTATGCAAAAATGACAATAATGAAAGCCATAGTTGAAAGAAGCCATAGTTGAAAGAAAGATATAAGAAGTCCGCTTTAACATCGGGAACAATGCAAACAAGTAGAAGAAGGTGCTCTGATCAGATGAAATCAGTCTTCAAGCAAAAAAAATCTGACATCAGAAAACCCTTAATGCCCATGACACTGAACAGTGTAACACTGAAAAAACTGCTTCATGCTGTGGAGATCTCGGATCTTTGAGGATCATAGCATGGATAGCAAAGGTGGTCAAAGTTGACAGGAAGATGGAAGCCCTACAAAAAGAGCAATCCTGGAAGAAAAACTCTTAGAATTTGCCAAGCACTCAAGATGGGCAGAGGTTCAGCTTCCTGTAATAGTATCCTTTAGATTGTAAGGTGAGACCTAAATATTGATGTTCACAAACACTCTTCCTCCGTCGTGACTGAGCTTGAGCTAGTTTGAAAAGAAGAATAGGCAAAATATCCAGTGGCTATGTCAGAAAAGCTGGTAGACATACCCTAAAGTTTTGGTAAGGTATAATTGCAGTATAATTGCAGTGATATAACAATAACTTAGTGCAACTGAATACAAATGCACACCACATATTTCAAATGTTTACCTGTAAAGATTACTGAAAACCATGCAATACTCAGGTATTCACTTCACAAATGCTACTTTGTTGGTCTATAACTTAAAATCCCCTAGCATAATGATTACGTTTGCACAGTAACTTTTATGGTTTTGCTCAGATGTTCTTACTTTATGCATTGCTGTTTTTTAGTCAGAAATCAGAAATATTCTGTTAACCCTTTAGTTTGCTTAAATTTATGTAATTTTTATATCAAAGTAAAAATAAAATATATAACATTTCAGGCATAATATAAAGCAAATGCTTAAAAAGTACTTTTTTATTTTATTTTATTTTATTTACATTTATTTTTCTGTCAAATTATGTTAACATTCAAGAAATAAATCTTAAATTGTAAATGTCTGAACACAAAAAAGCTCCAGCATGCATGAAAATACACAGAGAAAAAAAAACATGCTTACAGGATGCAGAGCCAGGACTGCTGGTATTGGATCCCTGTTGCTGTTGCCGTCACGCCTTGGATTGTCTCAGACAGCAGATGAACTGTTGGTCAGATGTCAAATAGAAGTTAGCCAAAAATATCTTCATACCCAGTCTCATCCCCAGACAGTCTTATTTTTGGCTGCAAATGGCTTTTTTTTCAGAGCAACAAATATGCCTAAAAACTCTTTAAGGTAACTGAATATTATTTGCCAGAGCTAAAATGCTTACCTATATTTCTTACTGATTTAGATAAAAAAAAATTCTGATTTCATTGTATGTCAGTTTAATGCAGATAATCTTCCACAGAAAGGTAGAGCCTAATCTTAAATGTTAAGGCTCTCAATATGATGTCTACATCAGACATGTCTAATGAGCTTGCCTTCTGCTTTAGACAGTGATGCCTGTCTGCACTGTGCAGAAATATCAGACCACAACAAGCTAATAAGGATGTTCATCCAACCTTTGGAAACACTAGCGCTCATTTGGAATGATTAAAAGAAGACATTTTAATATGCTGGCATATTTAAACAGCATAAATCATTAAACATGCAGCACTGCTGAAGGAAGCACATTGCTGCTTAATAAGAGGAATCTCCAACATGATTTTATATGCCAACAATTATGAATTGTTGGGTTTTGAGGGATATTCTTCAGCAAGACTGAATATGCGAAGAATGTTCAGCTTGCTTTGTCTTGTGGCATCCTCTTTAGCTAATCAGCAATAGGAAAATGACAGGGTGGAAATGTTTTGTACCATAAGCAGCGGGGATGATCATTTCCATATCATTCTGATTTTCCCTGCCAGTGATTTCTTTCTTTCTGTGCATCTTTGTCTTTCTCTCCATCACTCTTCTTTTCTCTCCCTCTGCCATGCCATCTCATCAATAAAGTATCCTCCATTCATGCCAGAAAATGATGGGTGTCACCATGACAACAGTATCACTGTGCTCAAGGAGCAAGAGCGCAAAGGATAATAAAGAAGTGTGTGTGTGTAGCTAAAAATTAAGAAAGTAGACGAGAGGGACGAGAAGGACAAGAAAGGGAAAAAAAGAGACTGCATGGTGTGAAAGGGAAAGAGCGAGATCGAAAATAGAGAAATAAATAGAAAAGGAAACAGGCAGAAAAGGAGAACAAGAGGGAGTGCACATGGGGAGAGAAAAAAATGGGAGAAGGGGCAATATGAGTAAAGACACACAAAGAGGGAAAAGCATGAAAGTCAAAAAGGAAAAAACTAAATCAGACAAGATGAATAGAAGAGTAGACAGCAAAAGGAGGGCAGAGAAATATAAGAGATGGACAGGGATTCAATTCAATTAATAGCAGTAAGCCTGACAGCCAAGTAGTAATCAAAAACCATCCAATTTCCCATTGACGTCAGGGATGAGATGAGGGGAGAGTGGGAAACAGAGACAGACAAACGCTGGAAGAAGAAAAGATTAAAAGGAAAAGAAGAGGGATTAAGGATAAAAGGAAAGTAACAAAGGTTAGAGGGAAGTGGGAGAAAAACACAGTAACTTAGAGCAGCAAATGTCCTTACCAAGGTCACATGGTTGTCCATACCAACAAACAACACGGCTGAAGTTATATAGAACCAGAGAAGCTTACAGCTACAAATAAAGTTAGCAGTGATAGAGATGTCACAAAACGTTTTTGTTATCCTTTATTTACAGGTTAAACAATTATTGCACACCATGAAGAAAGTACATATTTAAGATTAAATATGATTAGAGATAAAACAAAAAAGTTTCTAAAAAATACAAATAATGTTTTGGTTCTGAAACTATAATTAAAGTTACCAGCACTCCCTTTGTCGTCAGTGTGACTTAAGATTTATTTTAACGTAGCACAAATAAAAAAATAAAATAAATAAATCCTACTACTTATATGTGAGGGTCTGACTAAGACCTAGTTAGTTCACTTTGGTCCAAATCAGTTCATGAGTTTGTTAACTTGTAATGTTTTTGGGTGGTTTGTTTTTTTTTCACACAGAGCAAACCAGGCGAACCAAAGCCTTTTCTACAAACCAGGCCAGAACGTTTAGTCAGTTTATTTGTCAGTATGTCTGGGGTGAGAATACCAAATGTAATAAATAAATGCTATTAATTTCATTTATTACAATGCACACTGGGAGTTTCTGGCCGAATCCGTCTAAGCAATGTTTTATTTTGAAGCATCAACCTATCTGAAATTGCTACCTGTGCTGTAAATTGAGTGATCTGTTCTCTGAGTGCACTTTAGCCCCACAGGGGCCTGTGTGGGTGCACTTCCTGTGTGTGTTAATGTCATATGACTGATGTGCCAACTTAAGGCTTCTAAAAAAGACCTAGTGAAAAGGAGGAGACTGATATAATAGGAAGCAACTTATGGTATAATACGTTTAGGCTTTGGCAACAAAAGGTCACACCTTACCCATTTTTAATATGGTTTGGTGTTTAGATTTCCCTTGTAAATCATTGGGATGTAACACAATATTAAATTTCCACGGTGTTTGTCACCAAAGTGAATTCAGTCTGGCAAAGTGCCCTGTAGCGTCTGTAGTAAGCCAATGTTATCAATCCCCAGTGTTGAGAAAAGAAATTACAGATTCCTTCTGTTTATTTTGTCTAACTTAAAGAAGTCAGGTTATCAAACAAATCTTATGATCAAACAAAGATTATCTGAAAAATTAAATGAATTAACTTTGATCAATCACTTTTTTTGGATCACTTTCATAAATCACACACAGGCTAGATTGCTGCCAGATTTGTATAATCAAGTAATTCTTTAAATGAAACCTTTTGGACAACATCAATCAGGTTTACGATCTCAAAAAGCCACACATCACACCCTGATAAAAATATATAAAAATATAGATTTTTATATAAAATATGAAAAAACAAGAACAGATGAAAATTAAACCTATTGACATCTATCAGTCTTAAAAGACATTGCCAGCACTTTGGGACTCTAGTGAACCACAGTTCGAGTCATTGTCCAAAAATGGAGAGAACATGGAATAGCAGTGAACCAGTGTGGCCATCCTACCAAACACTACTCTGTAACTTCCATCTGTTATTTACAACATCTAAAGCGCTGCAGACCTCATGTGTTTATGATTCAAGAATAACAGAGAAGCTTTGCAAAAATGGTATCTATGGGAGTGATCCACAGCAAAATCAACTGCTGACCGAAAAGCCAAACATAAAGACTCAAAAAACATCTTCATGCTTCCTAACATTTTTACTACTAATGAGACAAAAGTGAAACGTTTTGGAAGGTAAGTTCCTTATTGCATTTAAAAAGAAATACATCACACAAACATGGAAGTGATGAAGTGTGAATGTCTGGAGCTGCTGTGCACCTTGACAACTTGTAAATGAACTTTGCTCACCAGAAAATCCTCGAGGAGAATATCTGACCATCAGTTTGTGATCTTAAGCTCAAGTCTTATGCAATATTACAATCTTCCCAAGCACACCGCAAGTCTACTTTTAAATGGCTCAAGAAAAAAACAGAAAAATCTAAACGCTTTTCGAGTGGCTCAGTTAAAATTTAGAGATAAGTAGACAAAATCACAGCAAAACAGTATATGTACACACACACACACATATATATAGGTTTATCTAAATAATAATTAGAATATTGTGTAAAAGTGCAATATTTTTTGCCAGTCATCTCAGAAAGTGAAACTCATTTATTATATAGAATCATTATGTATAGAATGACATATTCCAACCCTGTGTTTCCTGTAAATCTGATGATTATGGCTTACTGATAATGAAAACCCCAAATTCAGTGTCTCAGAAAATTAGAATACTGTAAAAAAGGTCATTGTTGGAAACTCATGGTGTCACCACTAATCAGCAAATTAACTCAGAACCTTTAAATGGTCTCTCACTCTGGGTCATAAGTTACACAATAATGTGGAAGACTGCTGACTGGACAGATGTCAGTCATCAACACCCTTCAACAAGGAGGGTAAGTCACAAAAGGTTGTTGCTGAAGAAGCTGGTTGTTCACCAGAGTTCTGTATCCAAGCATAGTAATAGAAAATTCAGTCGAAGGGAGAAGTGAGGTAGGCAAAGGTGCACCAGCAACAGGGAGAATCACAGCCTTGAGAGTATTTCCAAATGAAATCTATTCAAGAATTTGGGGGAGCTTCACAAAGAGTGAACTGAGGCTGGAGTTGGTGCATCAAGAGCCACCACACACAGATGCATACTGGACATGGGCTACAAAAATCGCATTCCTTGAGCCAAGCCACTCCTGAACCAGATACAATGCCAGAAGCGTCTTACCTGGGCTAAGGAGAAAAGGAACTGGACTGGTCCAAATTCCTGTTTAGATGAAAGTAAATTCTGCATTTCATTGAAAATCAAGGTCCCAGAGTCTGGGAGAAGAGTGGAGAGGCACAGAATCTATTTTGCTTGAAGGTTAGTGTAAAGTTTTCACAGTCAGTGACGGTTTGGGATGCCATGTCATCTGCTGGTGTTGGTCCATTGGGTTTTCTGAAGTCCATATTCAGCCATCTACCAGGTAATTCTAGAGCACTTCATGCTTCCCTCTGCTGATGAACTGTATGGAGATGCTGATTTTATTTTCTAGCAGGACTTGGCACCTGCCCACTTGGCATACTGCCAGTGGTACCAAAAGCTGGTTCAATGACCATGGTGTTTCTGTTCTTGATTGGCCAGCAAACTTCTCTGACCTCAACCCCATAGAAAATCTATGGAACGTTGTCAAGAGGAAGATAACATACACCAGTTCCAACAATGCAGATGACCTGAAGGCTGCTATCAAAGCAATCTGGGCATCCATTGCACCTACGCAGTGCCACAGGCTGATCTCTATGCCACGGCGCATCGATGCAATAATTCAAGCATTCGAGGCGGCAATTAGCAGGGTAAGAGCACAGTTTTGCTCAAAATATTGAAATGCACACAACATTATGGGTGACATACCAGAGTTCAAAAGAGGAGAAATTGTTGGTGCACGTCTTGCTGGCGCATCTGTGACCAAGACAGCAAGTCTTTGTGATGTATCAAGAGCCACGGTATCCAGGGTAATATCAGCATACCACCAAGAAGGACGAACCACATCCAACAGGATTAACTGTGGACGCAAGAGGAAGCTGTCTGAAAGGGATGTTCGGGTGCTAACCCAGATTGTATCCAAAAAACATAAAACCACGGCTGCCCAAATCACGGCAGAATTAAATGTGCACCTCAACTCTCCTGTTTCCACCAGAACTGTCCGTCGGGAGCTCCACAGGGTCAATATACACGCCCGGGCTGCTATAGCCAAACCTTTGGTCACTCATGCCAATGCCAAACGTCGGTTTCAATGGTGCAAGGAGCGCAGATCTTTGGTTGTGGACAATGTGAAACATGTATTGTTCTCTGATGAGTCCACCTTTACTGTTTTCCCCACATCCGGGAGAGTTACTTTGTGGAGAAGCCCCAAAGAAGCGTACCACCCAGACTGTTGCATGCCCAGAGTGAAGCATGGGAGTGGATCAGTGATGGTTTGGGCTGCCATATCATGGCATTCCCTTGGCCCAATACTTGTGCTAGATGGGCGCATCACTGCCAAGGACTACCGAACCATTCTTGAGGACCATGTGCATCCAATGGTTCAAACATTGTATCCTGAAGGCGGTGCCGTGTATCAGGATGACAATGCACCAATACACACAGCAAGACTGGTGAAAGATTGGTTTGATGAACATGAAAGTGAAGTTGAACATCTCCCATGGCCTGCACAATCACCAGATCTAACTATTATTGAGCCACTTTGGGGTGTTTTGGAGGAGCGAGTCAGGAAACGTTTTCCTCCACCAGTATCACGTAGTGACCTGGACACTATCCTGCAAGAAGAATGGCTTAAAATCCCTCTGACCACTGTGCAGGACTTGTATATGTCATTCCCAAGACGAATTGATGCTGTATTGGCCGCAAAAGGAGGCCCTACACCATACTAATAAATTATTGTGGTCTAAAACCAGGTGTTTCAGTTTCATTGTCCAACCCCTGTATATCTATATCTATAGATAGATAAACACAAACACACATTCTATATAAACAAACAATTGCATATGGCTGATTTATTCTTTTATAAAATTGAAATTGAGTGCAAACCTAACTTGAGAAGAGTAAACTGTGTGTGGACTGACTGCTTGTGTGATTGCCTGGGTGACTCATTAAGATTTCCACATGGTTTCGTCAGTATTTGCCATACAAACATTGCTGTTTCTACATTCACTCACACACACACACACACACACACACACACACACACACACACACACACACACACACACACACACACACACACACACACACACACACACACACACACACACACACACACACAAAAAGCACATATGCTTACGCTTAGCATATCAAATGTGACAAACTTCAATGGAAAATAATGAATAAATGTAAAGAAGGCAAGACTGGATGGCTGGATGGTCCACTTTGATCTCTGGATTCTTGGTGGAATCATTGAGTGTGTTATCCATGTAGTTTGGTTGGAGGGTAAAAAAACAGATTGCTGTTTACCCAAATCCCGCAAGGTAGTAAATTATTAGTGAGTGACGGTGACAAATAAGCAAAAGATAAATTCATAAATATGGTCAACCAGGCCAATAATTCAAATGTTAATATTTATCTTGGTCTGTCTGCCGGTTGAAGATCAAAGGAAGAAGAACATCTACAGAGATGGGCAGCTACAAAAGAACACAGAGATTATTAATGTTTCTTTAAATGTGTAAAAAAAAAAGCCCCTGGACATCACATAAAGAGACCTTTTCTATTATGACCTGAAGTGTTCTTAATAAAGGTGTGAGATCCTGTGCTGCAAAAAAAGAATGACTTTAGCCTCAACCATTGTTAGACCCGTCAGTAAACACAGGCACACACTCATGAACAGAGACAACGAAAAAAGTGATTAGCTTTTTCTGAATGTGGAAGCTTTGAAGGGGGTGGTTAAACCAGGGGAGTGTTCCCTACAGAGGAAGCAGGTGAAACATTCACTGCAACAATCTACCATAGCCAATCACCATGCACTACACAAAGGCTAGGATGTCAAATGGTGATGAGAGGGCCACTGGGACTGGGTCAGAGTGACACTATGTTAGCCGTAAGAGGTTAACAAAATTTAAATCATGTACATATACAATGTTTTACAAAAGTATGTATACTACATCAACTTTTCCACATTTTGTCATGTTACAACCACAAACTTCAGTCTATTTTATTGGATTTTGAGGAGACCAACACAAACCACTCCATATTTATGAAGTGGCAGGAAAAGGACAATAGGTTTTCCAAACCTTTTGCAAATATTTTTTTGCAAAAGATTTTAAACATGTGGCATGGATTTATATTTAGCTCTACTAAGTCAGTTTTACAGAACCACCTTTTGTTAGTTACCGCTGTAACACATATGTGGTATGTCTGAACCACCTTTCCACATGTAGAGACTGAAATTGCCCAATGTTTTCTGCAAATCAGTTCAAACTCAGTCAGACTGGATAAAGTGTGTGAAAAGCAATATAGACACAAAATTTTAACTGGATTTAGGTCTGGACTTTGAATGAATCTACTGTGGATCTCTGCAGGTCCTCCAGAGTTAGCATGGGCCTTTCACTGCCCATGCTGATTAATGTTCTCCTAAGTGGCCTGTCAGTTTGGGTAGACACCCATGTATTGGTAGGTTTGCAGTTGTTTCACACCCTTTCCATTTTCAGTTGATGGACTCAACAGTGCTCTTAAATGGTCAAAGCTTGGGATGTTGTTTATAACATAACCCCGCTTTGTTTTTGACCTGTGTTCCTTGTTCTTCATAATGCTGTTTGCACTCTTATGTTCTCTAACAAACCTCTGAGGCCTTGAAAGAACAGGTGCAATCTGTTTGAAGAAAGTTGGTTGTACTGTACTATATTTAGGGATAATAGAATAGCTGTTGTGAATACTTATGCACACCAAATAATTGAGATTTTTATCAGTAAAATTCTTTTGAAAACCATGTATCCTGTTCCTTTCGCTTCAAAATTATGTGCTATTTTGTGACACTTGTGGTTGTAATGTGACCAAAATTCAAAGGGTTCAATGGGCAGGATTATGTTTGTAAGGCACTGTTGTGCCATAAGGTGAAAAAAAACAACATATTTGAACATATTTACTTTTATATTCCATCAAATCAAAAGTTAATAAATCTATAACCCAAAACCTTCAAGCAAATCCAGGAGCTGTATTTTATTTGTTTGGTTCTACAAGAAAAGAACCAAAATGAATGGACAATGAATCTGCTGGATAGACCTGCCACAGATTTAAGAGGCAGGTGAAAAGGCATATCTGTGACACTGTGAAATTTCCCTGGTGTCTGTAATCATTTGACTCGCTAGATCAACCCAGTCCTGAGAGTGGAGAAAAACACAAATGGCATACTGATGGTGATTGGTAGAGAAGTGAACCACTGATTGCAGCCTCACAGGGGCTGATGCTGACATTTTCATCCAATTAACACAGCTTACCGTCATCAAAGAAAACGAAACTTTGAGACTTCTCTGCATGTGCAGCAGGTGGGGAAAAAACCAAGAGAAAGAAACAGTCAGTACAGTCACCAGTAAGCAGTTTCTTAGGGTTTATACAGGCAACAAAAATTATATTCAAACACACACTGAGCCAATACAATCACATGTACACACACTTTCTGGTTAACAGCCCCGCACACAAATATCTGCTGAACAGAAGCTTCATTTCCTGCTCTCCTTTACCTCATGCATATTAAATACCCTTTTCTAAAGAAAATCCCTCAATGTCATATCTTTGTTGGTGAGACTGAGATCGTATCTTTATTACTGTCTAAAGGCTATTACCAGAAATTGGATTTTATCACTGATAGTAGTTCTGCGTTTGCCTGGTATAAAGAAACCTAAAAATGTCAAGGAAGAGATCAAGATGACAAAAAAAAAAAAATGATATATATGGCCAGACTTTATGATTTGGTGCAGAGCTTGAATTAAAGGTTTTAATTTAATGTTTTGATAACACCAAAAGTGGGAAAAAAAAAACTTGCATTGCTGGACATAAGTTAGTGGTATTGATCTCAAAAAAAATTGGCTGCAGGCATAAAAAAAAAACAAGGGGAACATAAGAGTGTGTTCCACATTTGAGTGTTTCCCTTAGTGTTTGAACTGCAACTTGTTCAATACTTGTTTTTATATTTTTAAAACCAAATAAAAAAAGAAAAAAGAAACAAAAAAATATTTTCCTAATAAAGCCTTCTTAGGAAAAGAAGAAAATAATGACAATTACAAAGTTCTCCAAATACACATAGCCAATGTTTGTCCAACAATATGAGGCCATTAGGCGTAGGTCAGTTTAAGATAATCACAGATAATAATCTTGAGTTGAGTAAGTAGAACACCAGATATGCCCTGCCCTCCACTGATTAAACTTGACTAAACACAACAGGTGGAGATCCATGTCCTGTTCTTATTGCTAAGCATAGACAAAAAATATTTTTCAAGCCCAAAAACCAAAAGAACTGATCCAAAAAAATTATATGCTTGCCTCTTAATAAGGCAATAGGGCAAGATCATTTTTATGTTTCGGATAAACAGTGGTTTACCTTCCTTCTCCACACAAAATCAGACGACTTTATTCATTTCTTCAAAATCTTGGATGCTTAGTACATTATTGAGCAGATACAAATTAAGAGTCACAAGGGATATAATTTGCAGTTTTCTGTTTAAAAATGTATTTTTGTGGCCCACAAGTACTTTCAACAGAACATACATATCGGACCTTGTGGAAAAACGTTTGGACACTGATGCTGTATGCTCTATACCCTAGGGTTCTGTTCTGTGGTCACTACTGTTTTTGATACATCTGCTCCCTCTTGGGCCTTTTCTGTCAACTTTAAAATACATCCCTCATCAATGGTATGCAGATGATATTCAGTTGTACATCTTCTTTTACCCAAAGGAAGTTTCTAAGCTGTACATTTTGCTAAAGTGCTTAGACGTATTCAAAAAGACTTAATCAAATAGCTAACAGTTTTCTTTAATTAAATGATGAAAAAACTGAAATCTCATCTTTGCAGTGTTTATTATTATGAAGGAAACCCTAGTTGGTGTTCTAGCAAAATAGTCTGTTATAAACCTTGGAATAACGTTTGACTCAGGTTTTATTTTGGGTGAACATGTAAAGTCTCTGGTTTAATCCTACTTTTATCATTTCAGAAATCATGCTAAATTTAGCTTCATTCTCTCTTGTCCTGTTTTCATGCTTTTGTTTCATCATGTCTGGATTATTGTAATGCACTTTACACATGTCTAACAAACCTCCCTAGACTTGTTGCTGGTTGTCCAGAATGCTGCCGCCAGGCTTCTGAAAACATTACTCAGATTCTCACGTGACTCCAATGCTAATGCAACTACATTGGCTCCTGGTGCATTTTAAAGTGCATTTCAAGATTCTCGCTTTGACTTAGAGAGCACTTCATGGGCAAGCACTGTGTTATATCAGAGGACTATTGCATCCATAAGTCCCCAGGAAGGTTTCTGAGGTCATGTGATGAGAGGCTGCTGATAATTTCCCATACTAAGCCGAAAACAAAAGGAGACCAAATGTATTTTACAGTGACTCAAAGACTGGAACTATCTTTCTTGGGCACAAAATCAGTGGACTCTGTGGCTTCCTTTGAAAACATATTTTAAAAACCTATCTTTTTAAATGGTCTAGTTGTTAATGTTGATTGTGGAACAGTTTTTGATATTTCTATCTTGAAAGATGTTATGTAAATAGAGTTTTACTTACTTTAAATACAGGCAGAGAAAACTCCCATCACTCCGGACGTTTCTCTGGCATTTCATTAACAGGGCTTTAAAGAGTTAGAACGGTATAACAGAAAATTTAATCAATTTTGAAAATATACCTTTTTAAGACATTGATATCAGTAACTGGCCGGTATCAAATACCCATAAATTCCCCCAGTAGTTTTTTTCTAGTCCCTCAGAACAGCTACATTTATTAAATCTCGTCTTAACTCATATGGCCCAGGTGATTTGGCACAACAACCATCTCTAACAGTAGACATGAGGAGCTGCATATACCTGTGGGAGATGGTGAAGCTGTAGTGACACTGAGACATAATACATACATACAGCACTAATGTGATTATATGAGTTTATCTTCTATACATAAATGTTCCACAGTTATGCACAGGGAACATAGCTGTGCAGAAAAGAGCTTACCATAAGTTAAAAAGAAAAGCCATGAGTCACGTCTTTCTGTAAACATGGATTTATAATTTCTCTACATGGATATACAATCTCTGCTCACAGATGGTCCATCAGATTAGCATGTTCTGTAATCCATACCAAAAACCTGTGTGCAAAACACTCTATCCAAAACTAAACAAATTATTTTCCTAGAGAAATGAAAACGAACGAAAAATTTCTGCAATGCGGCAGAAAGGTGAGGATAATCTAGGGCCAATCAGTGGTTTGTTTTTCGTTTATTGACAGCTCACTTTCCTGGAACCTCTAAATGATCTTTTTCATTGAACAATGTGAATAACCTCCTACAAAATCACCTAATAAAAATATTTATTTCAAGTCAAGCCATGTTTTTATGTAAAAGAAATTACCATTACCTATGAAAGCACTGAATTCAGTACCTATCCCTAGTATCTACAGGCAAGTGATCCAATAGGTTTGGCAATAAAGTCTAAATTTTGTATTTGCAGAATTGGTCTTAATTCCATTTTCCATCCTACGTTCCCTCCTATCCCCTTTCCTCCCTCCCTCTATGAGTCCTGAAAATAAAGAAAACTCTTTGAATGAGAAGGTGTGTCCAAACATTTGGTCTGTACTGTATATATATACATATAAAATTTTATAGATTGAAAAATAAATACAGTAAATAGAAAGATTTTGAGATTTTATTATTAAACAAATTAACATTAATTACCACATAAACACACACAAAAGTACAGAAAACTGGTACTGATATCAGTGCTGTATCGGTTCAAATGTGAAGGGTTTCCATTCCTAGTAGACACACATGAAATTTAATGACCTCCCAGTCTTAATGTAAATGCTTTATTATGGCATAGATCCTCCATCTTCTACAGAAAGATGGAGGACCAGCTGCAGCAGAACATCAGTGAGGTTTAGAAGAGCCTCAAGGCAATTTATGGTTACAAACCAAACTCCCAGCCAGCAGGACAATTAGGGTGGATGAATGATCTGAACCAGTTCTTCAACAGATTTGGTCAGACAGTCACCCCTTCCCTGCTGCAATCCCCATTATCTTCAATGACTGCCTGCTTTTCTTCCATAAAGTTCACACCTTTCAGCCATCACCCAACCCTCCGCTTCAGAGGACTCCACTGTACAGCCCCTGGTGCAGATCAACTGTGTGGCATCATGGAGTACCTGTTCAACATGAACCTGAAGCTGAGGAAAGTACCACAGCTGTGGAAGACCTCCTGTGTGGTACTAGTGCTGAAAACCACACATTCAAAGGACCTCAGCAGCTACAGCTACTGTGAGGATCATGTTCTTTGATTTCTTCAGTCCCTTTATTGCCATGCAGCCGGGACTTCTGAGTGACAAGCTGGAGCTGTGAGGAGTGGACCACCACCTGTCCCAGTGTTTACTGGACAACCTCACTGGTCGCCCACAGTATTTGAGGACACAGGGAAGTGTCTCTGACAGGCTGGTCTGAGTACAGGTGCCAACTCTGCTGGAATCATTCCAGTTCAGCCTCTACACTGCAGACCTATCCTTTAACTCCCAAGGTTGTCATCTACAAAAGCTGATGATGCTGCCAAAGTCAGTCTTATCACAGGTGAGGACAACTCCAAGTACAGACAGTGGACATAGGACTTATTATTCTATTATATTCTATTCTATTCTATTCCCGTACTCGTCATTTTCTGCTTTATCCGGGACCGGGTTGCGGTGGCAGCAGACTTAGTAGAGATGAACAAACTTCCCTCTCCCCAGACACCTCCACCAGCTCCTCCGAGGGAAGCCCAAGGTGTTCCCAAGCCAGTCGAGAGACATAGCCCTCCAGCGTATCCTGGGCCGTCATTCCAAACTGTACAGAGATCAGATGGCCCCTGATATAGGGCCCCCTGGGCACTATGAGGGACACGATTGAATCCCTTTTCCAGGTTCACAAAACAAATGTGGATCAGTCGGACAAACTCCCATGAACCCTCGAGCACCCTGTAGAGGGTGTAGAGTTGGTCCAGTGTTCCATGGCTGGGACGAAAACCACACTGCTCCTCCTGAAGCCGAGGTTCAATTATCAGCCAGATTTTCCTTTCCAATACCCTGGCATAGGCCTTAGCAGGGAGGCTGATGAGTGTGATCCCCCTGTAGTTGGAACACAACCTTCTTGTGAAGTGGGGCCACCACCCCGGTCTACAAGTCAAGAGGCACTGTCCCTGACCACCACGCAATGCTGAAGAGGCTCGTCAGCCACGACAGCCCCACAACATCCTGAGACTTGAGGTACTCAGGGCGGATCTCACCCCCCCGATGTTTTGCCACCTCAGAGCTTTTTGACCACCTAGGTGACTTCAGCCTAGGTGATGAACGAGGACGACTCCGAGTCCCCAGTCTCTGCTTCCACCAGGGAAGGCATGACGGCAGGAAAGAAGAGTTCCTCGAAGTACTCCTTTCTCCGCTTAATAATGTCCCCAGTCATGGTCAGCAGCTCCCGACCCCCACTGAAAACAGTGTTGGCAAAGCAATGCTTCACTCCCCTTGAGGCGCCAGAGGGTTTGGGAGAATCGCTTCAAGGTTGACCAGTAGTCCTTCTCCATGGCCTCACTGAACTCTTCCCAGGCCTGAGGTTTGGCCTCATAGTACCTGTCAGCCGCCTCAGGAGTCCCACAAGTCAACCACAGCTGATAGGACACCTTCTTCAGCTTGACAACACCCTTTACTGCTGGTGTTCACCACCAGGTTCAGGAATGCAACCCTCTCATCAATCAGGGTAAACCACAACAGGAGATGGCTGAGCTAGGGGGCTGACAAGCAAACCCACCCCAGCCTGCCGCCTCTCCACACGGGCCACTTCAGAGTAGAAGGGAGTCCAGCCTCTTTTGAGAAGCTGGGTTGGAGGAGAGACCGACTAATTCTATTCTGTTCTGTTATATTCTATTCCATTCTATTCTGTTTCATCCCAATTGTGATCAACGGGGTTTAGGTTAAGACTCTTTGCAGAGCAGTCAAGTTCTTCCACACTAAAATGTCTCATTGTTCTTTCTTTCCAACAGTCATGTTGGAGCTAAAGAGGCCACCTCCCAGTCAGGATCATACAATTGCAGCACACAAAATGTCTATGTGTTGCATCATTAAAGAGTTCCTTTCACCTGAACAAAGTGGCCAAGATCATTCCCTGAAAAACAACCAAATACCATAATCCTCACTCCAAACTACACTTGGCAAAATGCAGTCAGAAAAGAACTGTTGTATTGGCATTTGCCAAATCTAGTCTTATCTGGCAATGGTGGCAACATTGGTTGTGGTTCATCTTGCAACTGGTGGGTTGCCAGTTCAAATCCCCACTCTGCTCGTCTAACTTGTTGTGTCCTTGGGCAAGATACTTCACCTGCTGATGGTGGTACTATACAAGTGCAGGTCATTTTTATCCATTAGATTAGCAGACAAGAAAGCGTGATTCATCAATGTCTAATCGCTGTGTTATTTACACCACTGTGTCTGACACTTTGCATTGCACCTGGTGATGATGGTTTGGATACACATGCTCTGTCATCAAAACCCATTCCATGAAGCTCTCTGTGCAATGTTCTTGAGCTAATCTGAAGATTACACAAGGTTTGGAGTACTGTAGCTATTAGCTCTCCAAACAGTTGGAAGAAGGTGACTTCAGCACATTGTACACCTCAGCATGCACTGCCCCTCACTCTGTGATTTTTCCTCAAGGATTTGCTGTTGATACTGTGTACCTCCACATTGTTTTGATGTGGCTAACAGTTAAGTGTGGAATATTTACAAGTTTAGTAGTGAGCAAATGTATAGTCTGGACATACTGCACAGGCATGCCTATTTGGTTGGGTTTATACACCTGCAGCGACTGAACTTGTTGGAACACCTAAATTCAATAATTTGGATGAGTTATCCGATATGGTATACTTAATTATCTTTTTCTATACTTATCCAGACCTGCAATATACAAAGATAACAAAAACAGTTTTTTTTCTGCATTTGCTATACTGTAATGCCTTATATTTTGTTCAGATAAATCCAGTTTTGCATGACAATCCATTCACTTTCAGGCTGGCACAGAATCACTAAAACATACTGTATATGATTATATGCTTCTTGAAGTAATGGTTCAAGAAAGAAAGGTTTTGTATTCAGGGTGGTTAAAAAGGCGGAGCGTAAAGGAAAGGAGATGGGATCTCCAACTTCTGTTTTTGGAACACTTTCAATCAACCATGTTCATGTTAAATCACCTTACTGCTGCAAAGTCAGCTCTTTCAAACCTAAAAGATGGAGTGCATCAAGCCTCAGGGACTACAAGTAAGATTGCATTTTATACAGTTGTATTGTAGAGATTCTGCTGTATTTTGTTTACACGTTGTCTGGAATTTGTGGCAACCTGATGGGTACAAAATCCCATAGTAAACTTTAAAAGTCAGTGAGCTTGAGTGGTCACATGCCTGACAGAGCTTTAGTCAAAGAGCAGTCAGAATCTGAATGCAAAGATCTACAAAATATTTGCACGGACAAAATAAACACTCATAGATACTAACTTGATTGTAGACATTGATAAAACTAATAATTTATACACTCTGAAAATTCTATGGACCTAAACATAGATCAATACAACTGTGAACATGGAAATAAAACAATCATAGTACCAAATGATAAATTTTTACCCTTTTCTTTTGGAATGCATGTTATATTTTACGTGCTCAAATGCTCACAGTACACCTTTCCCCAAACCTTTGCCCTCCAGTGTAAAGCCTTCCTGTTGACTCACTAATTTATGCGAAGAATATTTGTAGCAAGGATTGAGGATAAAGGGCTCGCACTGGCAAATCAGAAGATCTAAATCTACTGGTGAGCTGGTTAATGCTAAGTAAGATTACAGTGTGATTTACATTTGATTTCATAACTAATTAGGCAAAAACAGCTATACGTTTCTACTCTGGGTTAGTTTTGAAATGAAGTTAGCATAGGTTACAGAATATTTATTCCAGTGTCTAAGCAAAAGAGTTCACATCTTTTGAACCTTTTGACATTTTCACATATTACAACCAGAAACACTTTATTTTTTATTCTTATCCTGATCTTATTTGAGGGACCAAGACAAAGTTAATTACTGTGAAGGAATATATCTCACCCCCAGGATTGTTAAGGGGCAGGGTTATGTGCTAAGCAATGATGACTGGTGGACCCTTTTTTGCAGTGTTCGGACTTCCACTCACCCACCATTTTAAATCCCGCGTGGTGGTGTTGTTTTTTAATACGAGATTCACATTTAGGCATATGTTTACAATTACAATATGGTACAACACCACAAGCAAAAAACCCAGTTGTGGGTTCTCCATCTTGTTTTGTGAACAAATGGTGGGATATGGGCTTCTCGGTCGGGCTTTGCACTTTGGTTTCTCATTATATTGCTACCTACTGAAGTGGAGGTGTAGTTCAGTTATCTTCACAACTTCCCTATAGGTTGATTTAAACACATTTTCCGAGGCCTTTTAGAACAATGGAAACAGAAAGCACACAAATTATTGGGATTCCTTTTAAATCCTGGGATGTTTGGTGTAAAAGAGGTTCTTGTCTCAGAATGTTTGACCATATATCAGCAAGTTTGTGGTTGTAATGTGACAAATTGGCATGAATTTTTCTGTACTGTATTTACTTTAGTGGTAAATAAAATCAGAGCAGAAATTAATAATCCAAATAGTCTTACAAACAGTTATATGGTGGTAAAATAAAAAAGGTGCAAGATTACAAGACTCAAAACTCAGTATTGCAAGCTATAATATTTTGACAGCATACCTGTTTTGAAAATAGAAATTATGTTTTAATTTGAGAATGCATAACAAAAAAAGCAGAGGGTAATGTAGACTGAGATAAAGTGGAGAGTGAGCAAGATAGATCAAACGTGACATTTTCTGCTGAAATTATGGTACAGTAATCACGCCACAGTCATCGGTGTATGTAGGACAGAAAACTCTAGCTACTTACAAACTCATAGATGAAGAGAGGAAAATGCAATTATACAATACATCATTAATCACAACATTGGCTATTAGTCATTCAGTAGCAATAGTATCATGAAGTGCTCTGTTATATTTAGCCTCCAAATCATTTATTAGTTTAAATATTACATGTCAGAAGATGATGTTAGTTTCACTTAGTCAGTTGTTTAGATGGTTGTTCAAATGTTTAAAATAAAAATTCTTATCTATGCATTGCATCGTAAGCACGGCTGGCATTATTTTTTGGTACAACGCACATAATGTTCCTTAATGCTGAATCCCAAGACAAAAGTGAAGCCAAAACAGCATGCTGGCCTCCAAAAATTAACTCCTCTCTACATGTTTTTAGCAGGACTAATTATCTCTCTGGGCTTTCATCTTTTTCATTTATGTAATTCTCCCGTTTTTCACGGAACGTTATAATCTTTCCCCGTTCTCTTTATCTCACAGCTGTACAGTATTACACTCCAAATGAGCTGGTCCGCTTGCCAGCTGTAACACCCCACTGTGGCAGTGTGAAGAGAGATATGGCAGAAATTAATACCTCCAGAGATATGTCTCATTACCAACATACTAAGGTGTGACATAAATTTATTCCCACAGGAAGGGTCATTGTTCTTACCCAAAAAATTCCCATGCCCCTCAAACTTAAGAGATTATTTGATATCTGAATTCAGGAATCTCTCCAGATATCTGGGAATTCACTGAAGGGTATGACTGAAGGGAATGGACTCCAAAACAGGATATTAATGAGTAGGGTTGTTAAAATGAAAAACAGCATCTTTATTAAATAATTTGTATTCCCAAAGTTAATTAAATATATCTGAAAACCCCAGACTCCTTGGAAGACCGATGTTGTGATACATTTTTAAAAGTATTCACTAGTTTTGTCTTTTAGATGCATTTACTGCAAAAAAATATTTAAATGTAATAAAATATATTTGGAACAGTTTTGCAGCTCTTATGAACAGTGTAAACTTGATGTTTTCTTGTTCCTTTTGCTAATGTGTCTGCCCACCATGATAATTAATTTTGCAGCTGATTTAAATAGTGCATTTTCTTTTCTGGAAATTCCTCATTAATTTTCACATAAGCCGGGTTGGTTTGGGTAGATTTATGTTGCCTCAATAAATAAAATCATCATGTGAAAACTGCTTTTTGTATTTACTCAGTTTATCTCTTTATAATAATAACATTTGTTCGAATATCTGAAACATTTAAATGGGATAAGAACGCAGATACAGAAGAACTCTGCAAAGGGATAAATACTTTTTAATAGCTCTGCATTATCTTTATCTGAAGTAGTGTTCAAAGAAGTATGTTACTCTGTTGTTCTTTTTACAAATTTTTTTATGGAAGATGCCAATTCTACTTTTGTTATTTTAACATCCAATTTAAAACCCACTTTTGTAAAAAAAACAAAAAAAAAAAGTTTTAAATGTGTACACCAATTTTGCCTTTTTAAAATAAACTAGTAAATGTTTCTCCAAATCCAGCAGATAATGAAATTACTATCTGTAGTGCAGGTAATAGTTTAATCTTTTTTTTTTTTTTTCAAGCCAAAGAACTGTCAACTCCGGTTATCGTGTAAAGTAGAATGTGGTTGTTTTTATTCAGGGCACGCAAGGCAGAGGGCCCTTAGGTTTACTAAGCTGTAGGCCGGAATTTTTATGTAATGCAAATAAACTGGGTTTCTTTCTAGGTGAGATACAAACAGTCTCAATCATTTTAGGATTACTTATAATTATTCATAATGATTCATTGTGGCTTTGCCACACTTTTGTAAGCTGTTTTTATGTAATGATTAAGAATTTTATGTCCAGAATGTCAATAGGAGTACATGTTTATACTTAATTATTGAATGTATTCTTTAGGTGCTATTGTTTAATTACTTCAAGGACCTTAGAGAAATTTTCTGAGGCCTGGTGTAGAAAAAATATCTACCTACTTGGTAAAACCAACGTTAATGTTCATCATTAAAGTTTTGGCATCCCTTATAAGGAATTAACCTCTGGAAGGACAAGACAGTTTTCTACTTGGCATGATCCTTCACAGAGGAGAGTTACGTTTTCTAATACACAGGGTGGGATTCTCCTATATTACTGGTCATGATGTGGCCGCTTTTCTCTTGAGAGCTAGTTGTAAATCAGATAAAAACAGGAGACTTTTTTCCCTAAGGGGCTTTTAGACTCTTAAGTTTTAAGAAGCTTTAAAGCCTAATCAGCTGTAGACATGAAATTCACACCAGATGTCAGGAACAACCCAAGTACACTCAAAAACGTCAGCTAAGGTACTTGTTTGATTTGCAAAACTGAAATGTGTTAATTTAATGTGTACATATTGTGTTAGTTTTAATTTTATTAAAAAGGTTTTGGATAAACTTGATTGGCATTCCTACTACTACTTCAAGTCGAAATCTCAAATACTCATATCTAATGCACATGCGCAAGGTTCCCTGATGTAAAGAAGTAGAAAGACTGAAAATGGTTTAAACAGGAACATTTTTAACTGCTTTTTAAAAGAGTTCATAGAGTCATCTAAACGTAGCTGAAGAGGCAGACTGTTTTACAGTCTTTGTGCCTCGGACTAAAAGGCTCAGTCCCACTTGGTCCTAAGCCTGGTGTATGGAACACCTAGAAAATTCTAAGCCTCTGAAAGAAGACAATGAGGAGCAGTGTATTATGTGAGCAGATTAGATAAGTAGTCTGGGGCCTGGCTGTTAAATGCTCTGTTAGTGTAGGGCTCTGTTTAAATTACAATGTTTTCCGGTGAAAGTGGAAAAGTTTCTTTGCGATTCTACTGTTTATCTGCAGGACAACGCCACACTTTTTCTCTGAAAATGGCACAATTTCAGAATGGGTTCTAGAGTGAAATGGTTTGAAAATGTTCCAGGCTCCGTTGTCATGTAAACAGGAAAAAACTAATCTTTCTTATGTGCATGAGCCGGGGCTTCCCTGGCTCATGCACAGTATGACTGAAATTCATAGAAATTGATGCACATGGGCACAACATAACGGCTGTCGACCAGTTTAAAACGCACAGAAGATGAAGATATCAACAATAACAATGGCAGGTTGCAGAGTACTTACTTGTGCTGCTGACTCTTTCAAATATAATGACGCTTCTTCAACAAAGTGCTCATTTTCTCCCCCATTTTGTAAAAAGTGTTTGTGCATGTTGTTGAGTTTCAATACTGCCTACTAGTGGCATGGTAGGGGAATTACACAATTTTTATGTCTACTGTAGCCATGTGAATGGAGATTATAATTAAAACGTTGTCATGTAGATGTGTTAATGGAAATGAAAAAGAAATCCCATTTTTAATGGATTGTTGTCATGTAAAGAGGGCCTGAAAGTTTTAAAACATGTACTAAAATCTACAGGTAGTCAATGTAGAGAATATAAACTTTGGATCATATGACTTTGCCTGCTGGTAAGTGTAAGTAGTCTGGCCGCAGCATTTTGTATGGCTCGAGATGGGAAAAGGATGATTTATGCAATAATTTATGCAATGACACAAATGCATGGATAATCCTTTCCAGTTCAGCAGAAGAGACAATATATCACAGTTTAGAAATGTTTCTTAAATGAAAGAAACAAAACAAGACAGATTTTACATGTGAGGCAAAGGCTAGAGAAGAATTAAACATTATACCAAGATTTTGAATTCTGCCCTTAGGACAAAAAGAAGCAAGAGCCTGACGGATCTTTGTATATAGTTCAGGAGGAGTTATAATTATGGTCTCACTAATCTAAGATAAGACCGATAAGTACCAATAGAACTGCCATCAAGATTGGGTTTATTTAGTAGCGGGGTTACCTCAGCGTGTTTAGGATGTGATGGATCACAACCCTGCTTTACTGTTAATGATTAACAACAATGAAGAACCAATACTGGTGAGACTCCCAGACAAGATGGAGGGGCCGGGAAAAAGACAGTAACTTGTATATTTTTGGGTTGCTCTTTCAAGACAAATATCTTCGGTACATCAGTACAGGATTCAGATGGTCTTGAAGGTGTAAGGACTAGCTGTTCTGATTTCTAAAATGCTGAAGATGAAACTGAGTTTGCATTGGGAAGTAATGATTATACTCAAAACTACTACTACTCAGAACTAACTAAAGAAATATTAGCTGTAATATTGTTTTGAACAAAATTTGAACATACATTTCATTTTCCATCCACAGCAGTAGATGTCTTGGTGGAAGAGTTCAACTTTTTATTGAGCTCTGCTTATACTGGTCCTTCTCAAAATATTAGCATATTGTGATAAAGTTCATTATTTTCCATAATGTCATGATGAAAATTTAACATTCATATATTTTAGATTCATTGCACACTAACTGAAATATTTCAGGTCTTTTATTGTCTTAATACGGATGATTTTGGCATACAGCTCATGAAAACCCAAAATTCCTATCTCACAAAATTAGCATATCATTAAAAGGGTCTCTAAATGAGCTATGAACCTAATCATCTGAATCAACGAGTTAACTCTAAACACCTGCAAAAGATTCCTGAGGCCTTTAAAACTCCCAGCCTGGTTCATCACTCAAAACCCCAATCATGGGTAAGACTGCCGACCTGACTGCTGTCCAGAAGGCCACTATTGACACCCTCAAGCAAGAGGGTAAGACACAGAAAGAAATTTCTGTACGAATAGGCTGTTCCCAGAGTGCTGTATCAAGGCACCTCAGTGGGAAGTCTGTGGGAAGGAAAAAGTGTGGCAGAAAACGCTGCACAACGAGAAGAGGTGACCAGACCCTGAGGAAGATTGTGGAGAAGGGCCGATTCCAGACCTTGGGGGACCTGCGGAAGCAGTGGACTGAGTGTGGAGTAGAAACATCCAGAGCCACCGTGCACAGGCGTGTGCAGGAAATGGGCTACAGGTGCCGCATTCCCCAGACCTGGGCTACAGAGAAGCAGCACTGGACTGTTGCTCAGTGGTCCAAAGTACTTTTTGCGGATGAAAGCAAATTCTGCATGTCATTTGGAAATCAAGGTGCCAGAGTCTGGAGGAAGACTGGGGAGAAGGAAATGCCAAAATGCCAGAAGTCCAGTGTCAAGTACCCACAGTCAGTGATGGTCCGGGTGCCGTGTCAGCTGCTGGTGTTGGTCCACTGTGTTTTATCAAGGGCAGGGTCAATGCAGCTAGCTATCAGGAGATTTTGGAGCACTTCATGCTTCCATCTGCTGAAAAGCTTTACGGAGATGAAGATTTCATTTTTCAGCACGACCTGGCACCTGCTCACAGTGCCAAAACCACTGGTAAATGGTTTACTGACCATGGTATCACTGTGCTCAATTGGCCTGCCAACTCTCCTGACCTGAACCACATAGAGAATCTGTGGGATATTGTGAAGAGAACGTTGAGAGACTCAAGACCCAACACTCTGGATGAGCTAAAGGCCGCTATCGAAGCATCCTGGGCCTCCATAAGACCTCAGCAGTGCCACAGGCTGATTGCCTCCATGCCACGCCGCATTGAAGCAGTCATTTCTGCAAAAGGAATCCCGACCAAGTATTGAGTGCATAACTGTACATGATTATTTGACGGTTGACGTTTTTTGTATTAAAAACACTTTTCTTTTATTGGTCAAATGAAATATGCTAATTTTGTGAGATAGGAATTTTGGGTTTTCATGAGCTGTATGCCAAAATCATCCGTATTAAGACAATAAAAGACCTGAAATATTTCAGTTAGTGTGCAATGAATCTAAAATATATGAATGTTAAATTTTCATCATGACATTATGGAAAATAATGAACTTCATCACAATATGCTAATATTTTGAGAAGGACCTGTACTTCAATCACAAAAAAGCAGTTATTCAAAAGACAAAACCTTCATATCAGTCAGGATGTTATTGAGGAGCTTGGCAATACTGTGTGTATTTCTAAACCTGTGTCAAAAATGTTGGCAAAGTGTGTCTTGGAACTACTTTTAAAAGAAAACAATACTATAAGTTTAACATTAGGGTTGTAGAGCCAGTTGAGTATACCTTATCTGATGAACAAAGGAAGTCATTTGATTTTGCAAGAATGATTGAGTCACATTCACAAATAGGGGATGATTGAGCAACATATAGGTTAAAAAAATGGAGGATTTACCTGGTGGTCATAATGTTTACAGGTCTTTCTAAGATGCCCAGCATTTAAACCAATTACTTTGGACATGCTGAGAATCTCCATTACTCTTTACATTGATTAGTCTGAGGTTTGCAATCCCCTAGAAACCTCACTCAAAAAACATAAGCTTTGTGGTGTATATTGGGTCTTAAATAATTTGCCTCCAGGCTTTCATTCAGATATTTGGAATTGAAAAAGTGTTGGAACAAATGTTAAAAGATCTTATGATCCTTGCACAACATAGTGTGTTTATTTCAATGTTAAATTAGTTTATTAAAGGCACTGTAAATTGTATTACAGCCAATAACTGAGCTGCTCATGGTATTGCAGGTTTGTTGAAAATGTTTCTGGGAGATACATCTGTAGTTTATGTGTAGCTAAGAAAACTGAAATTCAGTTATTGACTTCAGGGGCTTTTTAGCATAGAACAAACTTCATCACCCTTTAGGATCCTTCTGTGTGAGGGTTTGGTTCTCACTTGTGTTTGTTTTCACTAATCCTCTGTGGGTCATTATATTTCTTACTACTCCCGTAATTTACTAATTTGCGGGTGTCATTTTCTCTTTCCCTTATTAGCACTCCTTCTGAGCTTAGACTCTGAGGCCTTGTTTACGCGACAACGATCCATTGAAAACTGGATTTTTTCCCCCCATTTCTGTTAACACATCTACACGACAATGTTTTAATTACAATCTCCAGTCACATGGCAACAGTAGAGATGTGAAACTGGTGTAATTCTCTAGCCACACCATTAGCTGGCAGTATGTTCTTTGACACTAAACAATATGTGCTAACACTTCCTGCTTCCAAAATGCCCCAGATTATCCACACACACTATTTTGCCAAAATTATTTGTCTGTCTACTTTTACATGTATATGAACTTTGATGACATCCTATTCTTAATCTATAAAGGTCCAGTTTGTTAATGGACCCACCATTGCCAGCAATACCAACTTTAACTATTCTGTAAACATCTTCTTCAAGGTTTAGGAATGTGTTCATAGTTAAATGAGAAAGGTAGATGTAGTCAACTTAGATGTAAAAAGTTAGATATATTTTTTAAATAAATTAATCATTTTAATCCTATAATCCTATATGTGCTTTGGTCGTCCTCCACACCCACACAATCTGACACAAACTCATTTGGATTCTGCATTGGAAACTGTAAGTCTGCATTGTGGGGTAAAACGTAATTGCATTTTAATTAAGAGTAACTTTGATGTTACTACAAGATATGCCCCAGATATAGTACATAATCTATTTGAGGGCATTAAACCTGTGGAACTAGCTGATTGATTGGATGTCTTGACCCCCAAGAAGTATTTTATATTTGAGAAACCTAACAGTTCATTTTAAAATTTTGATTACAGATGGGGCGATAAGACCAATTATCTACACATCGAACCACATAATTAGGTAAAGAAAAACAATATAGGTGGAATTGCACACAAAAATTGGGCTCTGCTTCGATTATGGTCTCTCATTATTGGTCATCTAGTTTAAGAGGATGAACAGGCATGTTTTTTTGGATCTCAAGGATATGATAGAGCTTGCTTATACCCCAATCCATTGTGATGAGTCAATATCATATCTTGAGTTAAAAATCAATGAGCATCACCAGACATACTTAAGAACTGTTTCCAAACATTTTCTCCTGAAACACCATGTCATAGAACACAATCCTGCTGTGATATGCCTATGTGGACCTATTGTTCATAAATGGACAATGAGGTTTGAGGGAAGTATATTTTCTTTAAACAGATACTGTTTTAAAAACATACTTCTCACACTTGTCAGAAAACACCAGCTTGTTATTGCTTCCCATTTGCACTAGTCTGATGAGAAATAACTGTTGGTGGTAACTAATGTTTCATTAGTGCCAATTGATATGCTTCAAAGTGACATTGCAACTGCTATTAAGCAAAAACTACCCAATGAAACTGATGCTTATTTTGTAAAGAATGTGTCATACCATTGTCTGAACAACAGCAAAGGAATGATTATTGCCCGTGAAGAGTCCTTTGTTCTGCCTGAGTTTGCTGAAATTTTGCAGCTCTGTATTTTGGAAGGCAGGTTGCATTTTGTCATGAGAAAGTTGTCTGCTTGCTATGGAGATCACTTTTGAGCATGTAAATTGAGCATTTCATGTGTAGGGAAGGTGGCCTTCATAGCACATGAGGAACTGTTAGATGAATACCCATTAGTTGTCTATTCTGTTGGAGGCCTGTGTCTGGTTTACCTAAAGAGATCCGTGTGTTTGCTTGAAAAACTAATTTATTGTTTGTAAATTTTCTTATTTGTTTTCTTTGAATCTGTATATCATAAGGAAAGCTGTTATCAATACTTCAACGTAAAGTCAGCATTGGAAGACATGAACATATTCCTTTTCAAATGTTAATAAAAAAAACAAACTATGATTTTGTGAGAAAAATATGTTGTATTTTGGTTAATGAAATTATTGTAACAGCTATTCCTTAAATACTGCAACAAAGTAAATGCATCGTATTGCATATAAGTATGCAAACCGACATTTTGACAGCAATGATTACATTGCTTTCTAAATTAAAAAAGGCTACATGACAAATCTTCTTAAGGGATTTTCACATCATTTCTTTTCACAAAAACGTGTTTCAGAATTGTGATTGGGTGCTTAATTTGTGCTGGTCGATGTGCCGAAAAGTAATTTCTTCCTTATGGAGTTACTTTTATGTTTTCAAAATGATGTCACCTTTGAGACTGAGGATAATCCAGGGTGAAGATGGTGGCAGGAAATTGATTCTGCCAGCATGAGTGCCAGTCTCAGTAGAAGAATTGGGCCACACAGCAAAGACAGTAAACTTTTGGATTGCAGCAATATATTCAGCTTCAGTGTCAGGAAGAAGAGTTTTGCCTTACAGAGCAAGGGTCCTTTGATGGCTGTTATTGGTGGAAGAATAGCCTGATATATAAAATTGCTAACTTCTGGACCAAAATAAGAGGCCTTGAATGTGCTGAGGTGACTGTGAATAATCTTAAAATAAGTTCAGTGACAATCGTAAGTTGTATTTAATGTGAAAAAACCTAAAAGAGCTGAAGTTAACAACTGTCCACAACATCCAGATGGAGAAGCACGGAGTCTGGAAAGTTCAAGGTCAGCTTATGGTTGCAAACTTTAAAAGCAGAGGGCCAGCTCTGTTCATGTAGAGAGAGGGTCATGTGGTTGGAATGGACTTGCTTCTGGCTTGTAATCATATTTATTGTAGTCCAAAAACTAAATACAATATTTATTGTTGGTTGCTTTATCAATGAAGAATAGACGTGAAAAAGTAAATAGTTCTATAGTTTTATGAATCAAGACAAAATGGGGAAAAATAAGTATTTGATACATCACGGATTTTACAAATATTTCCACTTACAAAGAATGGAGAGGTCTGTAATTTTCATTGTATGTACACTTCAACTTTGAGACATAATCCAAAAGAATAAATGCAGAAAATGACATTGTATGCTATTTAAGTACTTAATTAGCATTTTATTACATGACAGAAGTATTTGATAACCTACAACCAGGAAGTACTCTGGCTGTCACAGACTGTTAGTTTGTCTTTAAGAAGCCCTCCTATCCTCCACTCATTACCTGTATTAACTGCAACAACTTGAAATCGTTTCCTGTCTAAAACACACCTGACCACAAAAGCAATTAGACTCCAGCCTCCCCACAATGGGCAAGACCAAAGGAGCTGTCCAAGGTCACCAGGGACAAAATTGCATGCCTGCACAAAGGTGGGATGAGCTGCAGTTTGGTGAGATAGCAACAACTGTTGGCGCAGTTATTAGAAAATAGAAGAAACTCAAGATGACTATCAATCAATCAATCAAAATCTCACCTCGTGGAGTATTAATGATCAGGAGAAAGGTGAGGAATCAGCCCAGAACTACATGGAAGGACCTTGTCAAGGACCTAAAGAGGACTGTGAACCACAGTTTCAAAGTTTATTACTGGTAACACACAATGTTGTCATGGATTAATCCTTCAGCACGAGCAAAGTGACCCTGCTCAAGCCAGCACGTTTCCATGTCTCAATTTTGCCAATGGCCATCTGGATGATCCAGAGGAGGCATGGGAGAAGGTCATGTGGTCAAATGAGACCAAAATAGAACTTTTGGTATGAACTTTACTTGGCATGTTTAGAGTGGGAAGAAGGATGAGTACCACCCCAAGAACACCATCCCAATCATGAAGCATGGAAGTGAAAACATCATGCTTTGGAGGAGCTTTTCTGCAAAGGGGACAGGCAAATGGAGGGAAAGATGGATGGGGCCATGTCTCGTGAGATTTTGGGCAACAACTTCCTCCCCTCAGTAAGGGCATTGAAGATGGGTGGATTACTAATTCCACTATTTGCTCATGCAGATTTTCTCAAAATCTTTAGCTGACAAGTACATCATTTGAGTTAATAATAAATGATGCACCGATAGATAAAGGAAGCTCCAGGTTTTTTAACTGTATGACAGTAAATGTTCACGGGGAAGGATTCACATCAGATTGATAAACAGACGGATTGATTTATAAGCATGACTGAGTAATTAATTATACTATAACTTAACATAGTGCTTAAAATAAATTTCTACTTTTAGTTTCTCCCAATGAAATATATTAGGTTCTTACTATTGGGTTTGATATATATACATGAATTTCGACACACAATATACAATATTTTTCAGTTCGATCGATATCAGAACAGTTAACAGTTCATAAACAACATGAATGATAGTGTGTATTAAAACCCTCTGTATTCAGAATCATCTTTCTTAATATAGAGTTACAGCTTAAATGTGCCGATCACTGGCAACGACTACGTCTGGGTTAAAATTCTCAGCAACTCTGAGTTTAATGTTACAACTGTTCCTAAACTACTTACAACTGGATACAAGTTTGGCTCAAGAATACCATGAGAATAACAGCTGAGTGAAGCAACATCTTCAGTTTATTTCAAACCAAAGTCTTTAGGTAGGACTTGTTACCAAACTACATTAGATCATGGGGTTAGAATTTAACCATTATTAAACATATAAACTAATATGCTTGATAAAATATGCTTTGGTTCTATTCAGGGTTTGTTTTGGCTAATGGTCCTAAATTTTGGAAAATCTGATGACCAGCCTGTTTGAGTTTGAATGTCATTTTAAATTATTTACCAATTTCCTCGTCTATGCTCCCATTTCTTCTTTTGGCATTTTGAAGCTCAACTTTAAAATTCTAATTCAAGTAACTTCTTCCTGGCTCTAACGTTATGATCCGGAAGCTCTTTAATATCCTCTAAAATTCCTTTTCAGAGTGTAGATAGTTCTAAACATACGGCAGATACATGTAACAACCCCCCTTTTTGCTAAGGCTGCTGATCCAGAAACAGGCTCCTTGTGGGGTAACAGCTGCCAGCACAGTCTACGAGTCTCAGAAAGCCATTTGAAAAACTAGGTGAGTGATCGATGACAGAAGTCAATTATCACCTTGTGAATCTGTCAGAGCCTGCAGTGCGGGGTGAGCATCACACACGAGCCACCTCAAACTAACTATCACAGCTGCAGATAGCAGACCAGCCAGACCGGAAAACTCTGATCAAAGAGCATATTGCAGACAGCCCACAGACTAATATTACCCCCCTCATGCTCATGAAGAATAAAAACAATGCAAACGACAGAATTTTTCTGCATCTGGACAGTAGGAGAAACTCTAGAGGGTGCCATGTTGCATAAAAAAGTTTCCCAATTTCTTGCTGATATTAATTTGAACAAATTATTCAAATTTAAATACATTTAAATAAAAATCTAAAAAAGATTCATCAACTAAATGTTTTATTGACTACTTTTAGTAAAACTCGTGACAGAATGCTATCAACAATAGATGCAAACTGTTGTGCAACAGGATGTTTTTCTCTTGCTCTAATAGGCTGAAGAGATTTGTCCAAACTGCGATGCTGCTTTGCTTGCCTCTCAGTCAAAAACCCTGCGTTGAAGGAAATCAACTAATGGCATAGGAATTTAGAAGCAAAGAATGGGCAGCAAACCAGGAGAAACTGCTGTCAATTTATTTTTCTAGACAGAAGTGTCAGTGTAAATGGTTTTAGCCTGAAATAGTAAAAAAAAAAAAGGTTAAGCAACAACACTGCAGATCTCAGACAAGGTTTTCTTTATTGGTTTGAATGCTTGCAGACATACAGGGGTTGGACAATGAAACTGAAACACCTGTCATTTTAGTGTGGGAGATTTCATGGCTAAATTGGACCAGCCTGGTAGCCAGTCTTCATTGATTGCACATTGCACCAGTAAGAGCAGAGTGTGAAGGTTCAATTAGCAGGGTAAGAGCACAGTTTTGCTCAAAATATTGAAAAGTACACAACATTATGGGTGACATACCAGAGTTCAAAAGAGGACAAATTGTTGGTGCACGTCTTGCTGGCGCATCTGTGACCAAGACAGCAAGTCTTTGTGATGTATCAAGAGCCACGGTATCCAGGGTATTGTCAACATACCACCAAGAAGGACGAACCACATCCAACAGGATTAACTGTGGACGCAAGAGGAAGCTGTCTGAAAGGGATGTTCGGGTGCTAACCTGGATTGTAGCCAAAAAACATAAAACCACGGCTGCCCAAATCACGGCAGAATTAAATGTGCACCTCAACTCTCCTGTTTCCACCAGAACTGTCCGTCGGGAGCTCCACAGGGTCAATATACACGGCCGGGCTGCTATAGCCAAACCTTTGGTCACTCATGCCAAAGCCAAACGTCGGTTTCAATGGTGCAAGGAGCACAAATCTTGAGCTGTGGACAATGTGAAACATGTATTGTTCTCTGATGAGTCCACCTTTACTGTTTTCCCCACATCCGGGAGAGTTACGGTGTGGAGAAGCCCCAAAGAAGCGTACCACCCAGACTGTTGCATGCCCAGAGTGAAGAATGGGGGTGGATCAGTGATGGTTTGGGCTGCCATATCATGACATTCCCTTGGCCCAATACTTGTGCTAGATGGACGCGTCATTGCCAAGGACTACCGAACCATTCTTGAGGACCATGTGCATCCAATGGTTCAAACATTGTAGCCTGAAGGCGGTGCACCAATACACACAGCAAAACTGGTGAAAGATTGGTTTGATGAACATGAAAGTGAAGTTGAACATCTCCCATGGCCTGCACAGTCACCAGATCTAAATATTATTGAGCCACTTTGGGGTGTTTTGGAGGAGCGAGTCAGGAAACGTTTTCCTCCACCAGTATCACGTAGTGACCTGGCCACTATCCTGCAAGAAGAATGGTTTAAAATCCCTCTGTCCACTGTGGAGGACTTGTATATGTCATTCCCAAGATGAATTGACGCTGTATTGGCCGCAAAAGGAGGCCCTACACCATACTAATAAATTATTGTGGTCTAAAACCAGGTGTTTCAGTTTCATTGTCCAACCCCTGTATTTGTTTTACAACCAAAATCTTGTTTGGATGCTATTGGACTAGTAATTAAAAAAAATGGTGACCACCATTTATTTAGCCATTTTTTAATAAATAGAGACAGTATGACACATTTAGGCTTCTTTAGATCTGCTGTAAGACAGACCGCTACAGGATATCTTTCCTGCCCACAGCTATCAGCATCTACAACGGCTCTTTGAAGAAACCTACATAATGAGCTACAACAACATTTAATTTCCCTTTGGGATTAATAAAGTATTTTTGAATTGAATATCAATTTCGGCATTTAGTGTTGCAACACATTACAGTACATCTTGGTGAGTGCACAGTGTCAGTAAGTTTCAACTTCAGGTTTAATTAATTTTCAAATCATCAAATATTTCACTGTAGGTATCTTTTTTCACTTTATAATTTTGCAGTGGTCTTGTTCCTGTTAATCTGTTACCTCAACCTGAGCTTCACATTAACTATTATCTTTCAGTTTTGTCTTATGTCCACTACCTGCTCCTGATAATTATCACAATTCATAGGGCTGGTATTCCTCCTTATAATACTTTAGATGTTACCAAAAAGGGGAATTATACAATTTATTTTTTCTATATTTCCTGTAAACATACAGTACTGTGCAAAAGTTTTAGGCAGCTTTGAAAAAATGCTGTAACAAAGAATGCTTTCAAAAATAAAAGTGTTAATCATTTATTTTCATCAATCAACAAAATGCAGTGAATAAACAAAAGAGAAATCTAAATCAAATCAATACTTGGTGTGGCCACCCTTTTCCTTTCAAAACAGCATCAATTCCACTAAGTACACTTGCACACAGTTTTGAAGGAACTCGACTGGTAGGTAGTTCCAAACATCTTGGTGAAATACCACAGATCATCTGTGGATGTAGGCTTTCTCACATCCTTCTGTCTCTTCATGTAATCCCATACACACTCTATGATGTTGAGATCAGGGCTCTGTGGGGGCCATACCATCACTTCCAGTAAGTCTTCTTCTTTACACTGAAGATAGTTCTTAATGACTTTGGTTGTATGTTTGGGTTCGCTTGCTTAGCATTTTGTAAATTGATAAAAATAAACAATCATTTATATTTCTGAAAACATTCTTTGTTTATAACATTTTTTTCTCACCTGCCTAAAACTTTTGCACAGTACTTTCTTTTTAGGCTATGTTTTGTATTTTACATTTAAAATTTCTCCACACATTCTCAACTGAATAGAAATATAGCACTTTAAGATGAAAGAAACAATAGGACCTTGAAAGTGCTTTATGCCTATAAGTACTACCATAGACATGCAGTGAGAAATCAATGACAGGAATCAGTCAATTTACACCTTGATAGGCTAAGACTGGCATCATCCCTCTGGAAACGCCAACATATAATCTCTTCTAATGTATGCACCACAGGTGGGACCCATGCATTGTTTTGCTAGGAACAAGGTAAGACTCAGGTGTTTCTACCCAAGTCTCGAGTAAAGTCCCAATTCATTTCCTTATTTATAAAATGGTTAACAAACTAAAGTGACATACAGGTGAATAGAAAATACAAGATAAAAAAAAAGATAATAAAAGCAATAAGCAATCAAATACAAGGTTGACAATATAAGCAATAAAATCAGAGATCAAAGACATAGAAGAAAAAAGGACTGTGCTAATGTTCATGCTCTAGAATTAAAAGCCAGTTTAAAAAGAAGAGATTTTAAAAGAGATTTAAAACCATCTAAAGGAGACCTAACAGAAAAGGGAGTTTGTTTCAGAGACTAGGCGCTCCGGCTGATAAAGCTCAGTCTCCTCTTGTCATGAGCGGAGTTCTGGGAACAACTAAAAGCTTCAGAGGTGTACTGGAGCTGTGTGGATGTAAAAGCTTTATAAGGTAAGGAGGTGCCAGACCATGTAGATTTCTAACTTAAAGCAAAATCTTAAAACCAATTCTAAAAGAAACAGGCAGCCAGTGGAGGTCTTGTCCTCGTTAGTAGACGGGCAGCTGAATTTTGAACCAGCTGAAGGCGGCGAAGGAGAGGCTGTTAAATCCCAGTATAGAAGGAGGTGCAGTATTTAACTAGTAACTAGTATTTAACTAGTAGAAGTAATAAAAGCATGAATAACCAACCCATATGGAGGACCAATCCTGCCATAATTAAGAATATATCCACCTTATTCCTGGGAGGGCCTATGTAGTTACGATTATGGGTAGAACTTCCGGCGGAACACTGGAAGTAGTTTTAAGCTAGTCTTACTGCTCTTGCTTGTGGTTCGTTGCTAATCTGCTTATACTTTAAAAGTTACAGTTGCGTTTTCTAGAGGATATCAAGCAAAAGTTTTGTTTTCTAAAATGTCTTTGCGGAGCTCTGGTACATGTTGCGCTGTTCGTGGCTGTACTAATAACCAGACCAAGCTTAATTTGTGGCTTCAACAACAGTGTGTTGAACATGCGCCTAATACTAAAGTGTTCTTGTGAAAAGCGGTACAGTTTTCATCGTCTGCCCACCGATGAGGGGAAAAAAAGAATGTGGCGGAAAAATCTGAATTTGAAGAGACCACCCAAAACGCTGCATGTATGCTCGTTTCATTTTGTGGACAAAAAGCCAACGGAGGAAAACCCGCATCCTAGTTTGTGGTTAGGCTACGACAGACCACCGGAGAAGAGACGCCGGATCCTTAGAAGGATTGACAGCAGCGACATGAGATCAGGTATGATTTCTTGTGTAAGGAGACGGATTGTAGCATTTTACCGGCAATGATGTCGTTTAATATGACTATTTGCTGTGTAAATGTGTATATAGGTGCGTGTGTATGTGTGTACTTGTTATCTATTTAGGACATTTTCTGGTATGTTTACTAGACATTTGTCAGGGTTAGGCATAAATGCAGTAACTAAAATGTGTGTGTGTGTGTGTGTATATATATATATATATATATATATATATGAGAGATAATAGGGAAAACCCTAATTTGACACATCTTCAATATCTTTTGCTGTATTTTTATCATCAGATCAGCTTGACAAGAGTGAGGAGCTGTGTACAACACTGAAGCCATCCTGTGATGCCCAAACACAATGGACATGCCCTGGGATGGAGGACCACAGCTACTCTCAGGGGCCCACAATCTCATGTGTAATGAGTGCACCATCCCCAGCATTGCCTAACTCTGTTTCAGAAAGTGTTTTGCAGACTGATGAGGACTCTCTCCTATATACAGGGATTTCACTCATTGAGTTTCTCACACTTGTGTCTTGCCTTCAGCCATTTGCTCCAGCTTCCTCATCAGTGCCTGTTGTGGACCAAATTCTAATTACTTTGATGAAGCTAAGACAAAACTTTGTCATGGCAGATTTAGCGCGGCGGTTTAAACTGTCACAGGGTCAGGTCAGTAAAACTATTGGAATCTGGATAGACATAATGTCTGAGCACACCAAGGACCTCGTTATCTGGTTGCCCCGTGAAACTATCAAAGCAACATTGCCAAAAGCTTTTAGGGAGCACTTCGCTAACACAACCTGTGTAATTGACTGCACAGAGACAGTTTTGCAGAAAGCAAAAAATCTGGACTCCAGATGCTTATGGTGGCAAATGCAGTGACAGGTACATTATACAGAACTCAGGGTTTCTGGACTATTTACGTGCTGGAGATGAGGTAATGGGTGACCGTGGTTTCACAGTTAGGGACTTGCTGGAGGAGCGTGGTGTGAATCTTATCATTCCAGCATTCACACGCAAAGGATGCCAGCTGACCAACGAGGAAGTCACTCGCACACGCCGCATTGCACACGCCCGAATTCACGTTGAACGAGCAATAAGGCGTCTCAAGGTGTACAAGATTCTGTCTCAAACGGTGCCAATTAACTTGGTGCCTAAAATTGACAAAATGCTCAGGATTTGTGCAGGCTTAGTGAATTTAAGAGCTGCGCTTATTTCAAGTGAAAAGTGAAAAGAAATGTAATATTGCTCTTAGATGTACTTCTTTTATTGAACATTACCTCAAACATCTGAGATGCCAATTTACTTACAATAACGTTAACACAACTCTAATATGGTAATGTGCTGAATAGTTTTAAAAGTGCAATATTTGTGTTAAAGCTAAACAAAATTCTTAACCTTTCATCCTGTTATTGAACTAGGAACTAAAAAAATGTTAAAAGTATTTGTGATTCTTGTGTTCATACCGTCACTTATTAACATATAACATATTCTCCAAGAGTTGTTTTCATCCACCGGTTATCTGAATTATTTATGAAACTTTGTAGGTTTGCATCAGCCAGAGCTGCCTGTACCAGAGTGGGTGTCGCCTTTGTTTCGATATTTTTCCATTGATTATTATATTATATTTTGGGTCGCACCAGCATATCAGTGTTCTTGCTTGCGCTGCTAGATAGATATATGAAGTGTTCACAGTGCCACATTAAAAAGCGTCTATTTTCGATTTCCTGTGGTGGACTATAATTGTAGGATAGCAACTGAATTTTGTTAATATTAATTTTGTACCCTGATAATTGACCAAATTTTTCAAGTGATTGCCATAAAATTGGTAAAGACTAAGTAGGTTGCTCTACATAAATATACAAATATATCGTCTGCATAACATTCTATTTTGTGTTCCTTCCCTTTAATTTTTGTTCCTTTAATGTCCTTATTTTGTCTTACCAATTATGCTAATGGTTCTAAGTATAATGCAAAAAGCAATGGTGACCATGCACAACCCTGTCTTGATCATCTTTCTAGAACGATTCTGTCAGATAAATGTCCATTAACTTTTATTCTAGCTGTAGAATTACTGTATAATGCTTGTATTGTTTTTGTTGTATCATGTAGTCGAAATGTACGTAAAACCCTATAGAGAAAATTCCAATCAACTGAATTGAATGCATCTACACTGATTATAATGGCTTCTAATTTATTCTTTTGTTTGTGGTCTATAACATGTAATGTCCTTCATATGTTGTCCTGTGTTTGACGTTGTCGTAAGAATCTAGTTTGATCGTTGTGTATTGTGTGTATAAGGAAGGTAGGAATTCCTCTATTCTTCTGGCAATAATAGAAGTAAAAAGTCGGTATTCAATATTTAAAAACAGATATTGGTCGGTATGATCCACAATCCAGTTTATCTTTGCTTCTTTATGTTTTACTAAAATGATTGCCTTCTTCCAACTTGGTGGTTGTTTGAGCATTTTTTTAAAGATCCAGTTCAATGTAGGCAGGAAGACTGGAATCAACTCTCTCTGAAATTCCTTATAGAAGTCTGACCCTGGTGATTTACATTGTTAATCTACTCATTGTGTTTTCTAATTCTTTTTCCGTGATGTCTAATGTCTTTTTTCTGTTCTATTCTTCGTTCATTGAAGGTAGTTCTAGTGAGTTCGGAAATTCATCAATTTGGTCCATAGTCTTCCAGGAATTTTTGAGTTCAATGTTTTGTAGAATATGTCAAATGCTTCCTGGATTTCATTCAGTTTAGTCTTTAACTCTTGTTTTTGGGCTTCTGATTCTATGAATAGTATTATTCATACTACTGCTGTTTTCTTATATACAGTACAGACCAAAGGTTTGGACGCACCTTCTCATTCAAAGAGTTTTCTTTATTTTCATGACTATGAATATTGTAGCTTCACACTGAAGGAATCAAAACTATGAATTAACACACGTGGAATTATATACTGAACAAAAAAGTGTGAAACAACTGAAAATATGTCTTATATTCTAGGTTCTTCAAAGTAGCCACCTTTTCCTTTGATAACTGCTCTGCACACTCTTGGCATTCTGTTGATGAGCTTCAAGAGGTAGTCACCTGAAATGGTTTTCCAACAGTCTCAAAGGAGTTCCCAGAGATGCTTAGCACTTGTTGGCCCTTTTGCCTTCACTCTGCGGTCCAGCTCAGCCCAAACCATCTCGATTGGGTTCAGGTCCGGTGACTGTGGAGGCCAGGTCATCTGGCGCAGCACCACATCACTCTCCTTCTTGGTCAAATATCCCTTACACAGCCTGGAGGTGTGTTTGGGGTCATTGTCCTGTTGAAAAATAAATGATGGTCCAACTAAACGCAAACCGGATGGAATAGCATGCCGCTGCAAGATAATGTGGTAGCCATGCTGGTTCAGTATGCCTTCAATTTTGAATAAATCCCCTACAGTGTCACCACAAAAGCACCCCCACACCATCACACCTCCTCCATGCTTCACGGTGGGTACCAGGCATGTAGAGTCCCATCCGTTCACCTCTTCTGCGCCGCACAAAGACACGGTGGTTGGAACCAAAGATCTCAAACTTGAACTCATCAGACCAAAGCACAGATTTCCAATGGTCTAATGTCCATTCCTTGTGTTCTTTAGCCCAAACAAGTCTCTTCTGCTTGTTGCCTGTCCTCAGCAGTGGTTTCCTAGCAGCTATTTTACCATGAAGGCCTGATTCACACAGTCTCCTCTTAACAGTTGTTCTAGAGATGTGTCTGCTGCTAGAACTCTGTGTGGCATTGACCTGTTCTCTAATCTGAGCTGCTGTTAATCTGCGATTTGTGAGGCTGGTGACTCATATGAATTTGTCGTCCGTAGCAGAGGTGACTCTTCGTCTTCCTTTCCTGGGGCGGTCCTCATGTGAGCCAGTTTCTTTGTAGCGCTTGATAGTTTTTGCGACTGCACTTGGGGACACATTTGAAGTTTTTCCAATTGTTTGGACTGACTGACCTTCAATTCTTAAAGTAATGATGGCCACTCATTTTTCTTTACTTAGCTGCTTTTTTCTTGCCATAATACAATTTATAACAGTCTATTCAGTAGGACTATCAGCTGTGTACTGTATCCACCTCCTGCACAACACAACTGATGGTCCCAACCCCATTTATAGCTTGAAATCCCTCTTATTAAACCTGACAGGGCACACCTGTGAAGTGAAAACCATTTCAGGTGACTACCTCTTGAAGCTCATCAACAGAATGCCAAGAGTGTGTGGAGCAGTAATCAAAGCAAAAGGTGGCTACTTTGAAGAACCTAGAATATAAGACATATTTTCAGTTGTTTCACACTTTTTTGTTCAGTATATAATTCCACATGTGTTAATTCATAGTTTTGATGCGTTCAGTGTGAAGCTACAATATTCATAGTCATGAAAATAAAGAAAACTCTTTGAAGGAGAAGGTGTGTCCAAACTTTTGGTCTACACCCACCCATCCGCCTTCATAATGTCTCAGTTTAAGAAACCTGAGGTTTTTCATAATTTCCTGTGTTTCCATGTCATTTATAATTTTTTTGTTCCAATATATATATTTATTTCTTCCAATATATCTAGTGCAAGGTTTGTTTGTGCTTATGTTCTAAATCTTCAAATTTTTTATGCAATTCTTCTAATCTTTTGATTCTTATTTTTTTCATGTGTGATGATATTGCTATGATTTTCCTCCTCAGAACCACTTTATGGGTGTTCTATAGCATGGGGGGAGAAACTTCTCCATTGCGTTTAAAATCTAAAAAAAAAATAAAAATCACTGATTTCTTTCCTTATTTACTGTTTGAACCAAGGGTCATGAAGAAATCCTGAGTTTAGTTTCCATATATTATTCATTTTTTGTAAGCCAAGGTCAACAGTTAAATATACAGGTGAGTCACTTACATCTATTGTCCAGATCTCACATCTGTCCATCTTGTCCTTATCTTTTGTAAATGTCAAAAAAGACATTGACTGTAGACTGAATGGGGGGCGGAATAGTACATGTAGTCCTCTTTATTGGGGTAAAAGGTTCTCCTTATGTTTATCAGACCAACTTCCTCAAAAGGTATATTTATTTCTTTGTGCTGGGGCTCTTTTTGGTGGGTTTTTGCCCTGGTAGAATCCTTTGAACAATCTAGTTGCAGTTTTATATTTAAATTCCCTCAACAAATCAGAACACTCTGTGTTTCTTTTACCATAATATTAATCTTTTTCTTATCAAATTCAATACCACTCCCAGGGGGAGCATATACATTGAATAATGTGACAGGGTTTCCCTCCACATTACTTCTCACCAATACAAACCTGCCTTCTTAATCTATTTGTTCATATAATGTTTCAGAATCTTATTTGAGATAAGAATAGCCACTCCCATTTTATGTCCTGATTTATATGAGAAGTACAGATAGGTAAAGCCCATTCTCCTTAAATGTTCACTTTTATTTAGTTGAGTTTCTTGTAAGTATACTATGCGAGCTTGTTCCTTCTTCATTTTAGACAAGATTTTACTTTGTTTAATTGGGTTGAGCAGACCATTAACATTAAAAGTAATTACTTTTATCTTATTGTTAGCCATATCTGGCTGTCTTGTACGTCATCTTTGAAGGTTTGATAACAGATCTTGATAAATCCACTTTCTGAACATATGTATAACAATGACTTAACCATATAGAATACAAAAAAACCTGAGATTCCAAGGTAGGGGTTCTGAACAAATGACCCTGAACTTGGCTAGAAAACCCATCTGGCCATAAGGCAAAACCTCCCTTTGAGAAGAGGGGAGGGCCCCCAACTTTGCTGAAGTTGTTTGTGTCCATTGTTTATGTGTCCTTTCCTCCTCAGTAAATTTTTATGTCTAAATTGGGGTTAGGGAATATGTCAAATATCAGAGCTATATCAAGTATTAGCATAGTCATGATGTCAGGAGTTTTCTTATTTCCATCCCTTTTCCCCATTCAGGACCCCTTACAACCTCCATTTTACACATATTTTGTTATATTTGCAAAGTTATGGGGTGCAAATTAAGATTATTTGGAGAAGCAATCCATTTAAGCTGTCATATCAGAAGCCAAGACTTCACCGGAACCTCGGTCCTTCATAATCTTAATGGCATCATTAAGAACATCATCTTTGACTTAACTAATAAACCTCAGATGATAAAAACTAGACTGGACTACAGCACTAAAAGTTCCAAGTTAAGTCCAAGTTAAAGCATGCAAATTTCTATTCGAGTCGAAGTCCTAAAATGTTAATAACAAGTCTTAAACAAGTCATATTACTAAATATGAAAGAAAGTTTAGATTTTTTTTATGATTTTAAAAGGCTTTCTGGTTTGCGAGAACACCCAGCAAGGGGAAGTGAGAATCAGTTGCTTTAAAGCAACATCAGCACTCACTATTAATACATTATTGTTTAATAATGATTAACTGCCTAAATATTAACAAAAAACATCTAGTAAATGTAGAAAATAATTAGCAAACTGATCCATAATAAAATAAATAACTGGATTTCTATGCAAACTACAATTACTTCAATGTTAAACAACTGCAACACAAACCTGTTGTTACAATATGAGTAACATCAGATAAGGAGATATCTGCCAGCTTGGATGCACTAATTATGTTTGTGTTTCAGGCTCAAAGAAAAGAGACTTGCCATGTAACACGTTGGAACCTGCAATTTTCTAGGCTACACGATTAAATCAGCCAGCACAAAAAAAAAACAACCTTTGTTTTTTAGCTTAATATGCTATTAAAGTTAAACTATAACATTGTGTGCTCTCTATCTTAGAGCAGTTTGAGCTGGGTCCATCACCCAACACAATGACCACATATTTATGGCAGCTCTGGCAACCCATATAGGGTAATAGCCTGCCCCTTGTGTGGGTGATACTGCACACAGCCTTTTTATTATTTTTTCCCCAACTTAGCGCACACCTCCCTGATAGTGCCAGATGTGATATCAAATGTTTTTAAGGCAGAGGGGTCAAGTAGAAGTGAAGTCATGACCTCTGTTACTAAAAAATAATTAACTGCTCCTGGCAGGAAGGCTTAAAACACAGTTTAAATACTGTATTTATTTCTTCTTATACTACAAGTACAGACAGCACCGGCACTCCACCCACGTGCATCACACACTGCCAAGGGGTACACCAAAAACATCAGGCTTGTGAAAAATCATAATTATAGTGGTCATAATAATGACATATTTAAAATAAAAATGTGTAAAACTTATTAGATATAAGCAATACAAAATCTAAATAGTTGCTCAAGAAAAAGATGGACCTCTCTCCAGTCTCTCTCATGGTTTTGAAAAACATTGACATAAAGCTTCTGTTTCTGCAGTACAGATTACAATACATCACTGTTCTTTAGTAACTGACAAAGGTTTCAACAAAACCCCACACAACGGTTTTGACATGGTTGGATGGATGGTTAAGCTACAGATATTTTGCAAACATTTTCTCTATACAATCTGTTTTGGAAACTGCTATCACTTTTAACATAACTCAGATATATGTTTTTCTATCTTCTTGTTCTATATTTCAAAGTTTTTACAATACATTTTTTAATTTACAGTCATATTCAATAAATTTGATTATTGAAAAGTCTGTTTATTTTAGTAGCTTAATTTACCAAGTGAAACACATTATATAGGTTATTACACCCAGACTGATATTTTCAAGCATTTATTTCTGTTAATTATGATGATTTTCTGCTTACTGGTAATGAAAGCATGACTTTAAGATTAGAATATTAAATCAGACTAATGAAAAAAAAAAAAACTAATACAGAAAAAAATGTTTTAATACAGAAATGTGCTTAATGAAAAGTATGTTTAATATCTGCTTAAAGGTTATTTTCAAAAGACAGTTTTAATCTGACTAACAAGTTTCATCACAAACCACATTCTAATTTATTGAAGATGACTGCACTATATTTCCATTAATTCTCCTAGCATTTGTAACTGTATTTGCACTCACACTATTTTTCACAAACTGGTTAATACTTAAGAGTTCCTGCTTACCGTTGACCTCCTGAGCTCCTGCATCTGTGAAAAGCATGCTCATCACCTCCTCAAAGTTGCACCCGGGCTCAGACACATGGCTGTCCTCGCCTACGTGGTGCAACATTCTCTTGAGAACATCATCCAGGGAGGCGGCTGTCTCATCCAACAATATACTAGCCCTTGCCAGGAAGCCATCCAAGTCCCGGTGTGCCCGAACCTCCTCCTCGAAGTTCATGAGCTTCACATACTGTGGATGAGATTCAAACATTTTAAAACTTGACTGTCTTAAAACCATAAGTGTTTAACTTTGACATAGCATTGTCATAGTGGTTAAATTTTTTCAAAGTACAATTGAGCATCAGAGACAAAATAAACCTATGTCATGAATCCTTTTGTCTTAAAGTTTGGAATAATCAGAGCTCTAAAAAGCCATCATAAACAAGGTAGTTATGACCTGTACAGTGTCATGCACTTCAAACTAGTCCCATTTTGTGAACGTAAAAGGAAACATGGTTTTCAAGATTTTTGGACAATTGACCATTGCTGATTAGTAAATTAAGTCCACCTATGTATAATTTAATGCCAGCATGAATCCATCTTTTCTGTGAAGGTCTCAGATGTTTCTTAGATAATGAACAATAATGAACAAGCAGCATCATGAACACCAAGAAACACAGCAGACAGGTCACGCAGAACGTTGTGAAGACGACTGAACATTTCACAAAGTACCGCTGAATCCATCATCTAGAAATTGGAAGATTTTGACTGCAAACCTACCAACACATGGCTGTGCTGACAGGCTAGGCAAGGAGAGTATTAATAAGAGAAGAAGCCAAGAGATTCATGGTAACTCTGGAGAAGCTGCAGAGATCTGCCGCTCAGGTGGGAAAATCTGTTGACAGGATAACAGCTGGCTGTGCTCTCCACAAATCTAGCCTTAGTTAAGAGTGACAAGATGAAAGTCATTGTTTGAAGAGTACCATAAGAAGTCCTATTTGCAGACTGTCACAGGCCAGGTATTGGACACAGCAAACATAAGGCAGAAGGAGCTCTGGTTAGATGAGAGCAAAAGTTTAATTTCTGACTTAATGCGAAATGCAATGCAGAAAGAAAAATAATCACTGCTCATCACCCTGAACACGCTCTCACCGTGATGAAACATGGTGGCAGCATCATTCAGTGGGGATGCTTTTCTCAAACAGAGACAGGGAAGGAGCTCAAAGTTGATGGGAGGATAGGCGGACCTTTCAGGAAGATCCTGAAAACTAACTTGTAAGAGGCCACAAGTTTTAAGATGGGAGGATTTCCAGCAAAAAAATAAAACCAAAGCTACAATGGAAGTGTTATATGTGACACCTGTTTGCTCTGCGGCAATCAGTATTATGCTTCACACCTGCTTCATCACAATCAGAATCAGCTTTATTTCCAAGTTCGTACATACAAACAAGGAATTTGACTCCGGTACACTTTGCTCTCTGGTTTTTGTTTTTGCATTACAGAATATACAAATTTACAATGTACAATATACACATATATAATAAAAAGGTGCATTTGCAACATCTGTATGCTGTTGGTTTGGTACTCTATTGAATGTTCAACAGAGAAACAGCCTGGGGGAAGAAACTGTCTCTGTGGCGGTTGGTTTTAGTAAACAGTTCTCTGTAGCGGCGGCCTGGAGGTAAAACTCTAAACAGTTTGGTGTGTGGGTGTGTTGAGTCTGCAGAGATTTTAGCAGCTCTTTTTCTGACCCTAGACCTGTATAAGTCCTGGATGGAGGGAAGGTCAGCCCTGATTATTCTCTCTGCATTCCTGATTATTCATTGCAGTCTGCACCTGTCCTGTTTTGTGGATGAGCCAAACCACACTGAGATGGATGAAGACAGGACAGACTGAATGATGGCAGTGTAGAAGATGACCAACAGCTCCTGTGGAAGGTTGAACTTCTTGAGTTGCCTCAGGAAGTACAGTCTCTGCTGGGCCTTCTTTCAAACAGTGTCTATGTGTGAAGACCATCTCAGGTCCTCAGAGATGGTGGTTCCTAGGAACCTGAAGTGGTCCACAGCTGCTACGGTGTTGTTGAGGATGGTGAGGGTGGGTGTATGGGGGTGATGTTCTCCGAAAGTCCACCAGCATTTCCACAGTCTTGAGTGGGTTGAGTTTCAGGTAGTTCTGACAACACCAGTGTATCAGCCGATCGACCTCCTGTCTGTATGCAGACTCATCACAGTCCTGGATCAGACCAATGACAGTGGTGTCGTCTGCAAACTTCAGGAGTTTCACGGATGAGTCCGATGAGGTGCAGTCATTTGTATAGAGGGAGAAGAGGAGTGGGGATATAACACACCCCTGGGGGGCACCAGTACTTATTGATCTGCTGTGGGAGAAGATGCTCCCCAGTCTCACCTGCTGCTGTCGGTCAGTCAGGAAGCTGTTGATCCACTGACAGATGGAGGCTGGGACGTTGAGCTGGGTGAGCTTCTGGTGGAGGATGTCTAATGTGATGGTGTTGAAAGCCGAGCTGAAGTCTATAAACAGGATCCTGGCGTACGTCCCTGGATGGTCGAGGTGTTGACAGATGAAGTGTAGACCTAAGTTGACAGCATCATCCTGCAGTTTGCTCGGTAAGCAAACTGCAGGGGGTCCAGCAGGGGGCCTGTGATGTCTTACAGGTGCTTCAACACCAGCCGCTCAAAGGATTTCATGACCACAGATATCAGGGCTACAGGCCTGTAGTTAAATCCTAGGATGGTGGGTTTCATGGCCACAGGGATGATGGTGGATCATTTGAGGCAGGAAGGAACCTCACACATCTCCAGTGACTTGTTGAAGATCCGGGTGAAGATCGGAGAGAGTTGATTTGCACAGGCTTTCAGGCATGATGGGGAGACGTTATCAGGTCCTCCAGCTTTCTTTGTTTTCGTGCGCTGAAAGAGCCTATTTACATCTTCCTCTGAGATCTTTAGTGCAGGTGGAGGATCTGAAAGTAGGGGGTTGGTAGCTTTGTGGGAAGAACTTGTTCCTGAATGGGATGTGGAGGAGATGATTTGAGGTGTGAACGGCTTCCTGTCATGTCTGCAGTAGAAGCCATTCAGACGGTTGGCCAGGCGAGGATTCTGTTCAGGATGGGTGGGGGGGCTCCTGTAGGCATTCAGGTTTCTCAGACCGGTCCATACAGCCAAAGCATCACCAGTAGAAAGGCTGTTCTTCAGCTTCTCTTGGCTGATTTGATCTCCTTTGTTAGTTTGTTCTGTGCCCAATCACCACTGCTGTGAGCTTCTTCCTTGTCCTTGTGCAGATTCCTGAGATGTGGAGTAAACCATGGCTTGTTGTTCTCAAAGGTGCAGAAGGTCTTGGTCTGCACACACGTCCTCATAGAAACTGATGCATGATGTCACCCCATCAGTTAGTTGGTTTAAGCCGATGGCTGAGGTTTCGAAAACAGTCCAGTCTGTGCATTCAAAGCAGGCCTGTAGCATCTGCTTTGATTCCTCAGTCCACTTAACAGTGTGAACCTTGAGTTTGGAAGCTCTTAGTCTCGGTCTGTAGGTTGGGATGAGGTGGATAAGAGAATGATCCGAAAAACCCCGAGCAGCTCTGGTAACAGCATGATACAGTGCCTTGCGAAAGTATTCGGCCCCCTTGAACTTTTCAACCTTTTGCCACATTTCAGGCTTCAAACATAAAGATATAAAATTCTAATTTTTTGTGAAGAATCAACAACAAGTGGGACACAATCATGAAGTGGAGTGAAATTTATTGGATGTGTCAAACTTTTTTAACAAGTAAAAAACTGAAAAGTGGGGCGTGCGATATTATTTGGCCTCTTTACTTTCAGTGCAGCAAACTCACTCCAGAAGTTCAGTGAGGATCTCTGAATGATCCAATGTTGTCCCAAATGACTGATGATGATAAATAGAATCCACCTGTGTGTAATCAAGTCTCTGTATAAATGCACCTGCTCTGTGATAGTCTCAGGGTTCTGTTCAAAGCGCAGAGAGCATCATGAAGACCAAGGAACACACCAGGCAGGTCCGAGATACTGTTGTGGAGAAGTTTAAAGCCGGATTTGGATACAAAAAGATTTCCCAAGCTTTAAACATCCCAAGGAGCACTGCGCAAGCAATCATATTGAAATGGAAGGAGTATCAGACCACTGCAAATCTACCAAGACCCGGCCGTCCCTCTAAAATGTCATCTCGAACCAGGAGAAGACTGATCAGAGACGCAGCCAAGAGGCCCATGATCACTCTGGATGAACTGCAGAGATCTAAAGCTAGGGTGGGAGAGTCTGTCCATAGGACAACAATCAGTCGTACAATGCACAAATCTGGCCTTTATGGAAGAGTGGCCAGAAGAAAGCCATTTCTCAAAGATATCCATAAAAAGTCTCGTTTAAAGTTTGCCGCAAGCCACCTGGGAGACACACCAAACATGTGGAAGAAGGTGCTCTGGTCAGATGAAACCAAAATCGAATTGTTTGGCCACAATGCAAAACGATATGTTTGGCGCAAAAGCTCATCACCACAGCTCATCACCCTGAACACACCATCCCCACTGTCAAACATAGTGGTGGCAGCATCATGGTTTGGGCCTGCTTTTCGTCAGCAGGGACAGGAAGATGGTCAAAATTGATGGGAAGATGGATGGGGCCAAATACAGGACCATTCTGGAAGAAAACCTGTTGGAGTCTGCAAGAGACCTGAGACTGGGACGGAGATTTATCTTCCAACAAGACAATGATCCGAAACATAAAGCCAAATCTACAATGGAATGGTTCACAAATAAACATATCCAGGTGTTGGAAAGGCCAAGTCAAAGTCCAGACCTGAATCCAATCGACAATCTGTGGAAAGAGCTCACTTTTGTGCTGTAATAGACTGTATGCTTCGGTCCATTCATCTTTAAATGTGTTATTTTCATAGTCCACTTTACGTATTTTTGATGAAGCCATCTTCTTTTACTCACTCATCTGTGCACCAAGTCATTGTACTATCAGCAAGGATGAGCTCCCAAGCTAGTAACTTAGCAACCCATGTTGAAGGACCCGCATAGCTTCTTCTTTGTCGTTTTCTGGCAGTTGGCACTCAACGATGTGGTGCATTACTGCCACCAACTGGCTTGGAATGTGATCCAGAACGTTGCTTACCTTCATAGCTGTCCATCACGCCTGTTCAAAAGTCAAATGTGGCAGATGGCAAAAATAAAATGTTTATATCTGGATAGTAAATGAGAAAATGCTTTGCGGTTAGGGTAGCAGCAGCAACCCTAAATGAGGCAGCTCATTGCCTGACTTGCATCATGTGCAGCCTGGGGCCAGATGCTCCGCAAGGCTATACCATGTTAACACGAGATGCGGCGCAAGTGAAGTTAGACACTGTTGGACAACATGCAGAAATATACAAATGTTTAAAATCAGGTTGGGTCCGGATTGGACGGCACCTAGGTCCGGATCCGGAGCCTGGTCCGCTAATCCGTGACCTCTGGTGTAGATCAAGAATCAAAACATGACGTTCGCAGGAGTGCTCCATCAAATATGACTAAGATTAAGCTAGTTTCTAAAGAAGAATGGACAACAATGTCAGTTTCTGGATGTGCAAAACTGCCACACTTTTTTTAAAACACCATTTTAAGTTGCCTTAATGTTATTAAATAACAATTCAGGTTGTCATTTCAAATTGAGGCATATCCTCATGTGGAATTTTATTTTTATAGTTAAATTTTCAAACCTCTATAAAGGTAAAAAATGACCCTACATGTCTGAGCTTATAGTACTTATCCACAGCCGAACATCAAGAAGAACAGCACTTCATTCTTCCAAGGTTTATTCTAATTGTACAAGTGCAGAATGACATGCAGATGGGTGAATGAACAGAAGGACAAACACAGCTCGATTAAAAGCTCAGACACTCTCTAGACCCCAGTTTTATTGATTGTGGGGTGGATGGAAATTCTAAAGATAAGTGGAGCTCCTGCTGTTCTTTTTAAAACAAGACAAGCATCAAAAAGAAAGCAATAGAAAGTCTACAGATTGTTGAGTTAATTCTGTAAAAAGTGTTAAGAACTTAAAAATGGTTTTCTTGTGTAAAGCTAATAGCAACTGGGTCTTTCTCTATTTTTCCGTTCAGTGAAGTGATTAATGGGCTTAAAAATTAATTCAATTGAAAGTTTAAGTTTTAAAGCCTGATTGTTTTTAGCATGTCATTTTCATCTATAGGATTACACAAAATGTCAGGTTTAAGCAAGGTAAGAACCAAATTTTTGGGTGCAAATCAGCAGCCCTTCCAAAAGATA